>NC_058081.1:149879782-151079782 GCF_014858855.1 Bufo gargarizans
TGTAATGAAGAAGCTACCTAAATGTCTTCACAGCACCTTCTATGTGTTTACATGCATACATATTTTCTTCCCCAGCTCAACAGACTTCTTGTCATCTGAATAATGTAAACCTATCACACCACTTCAATCTGGTAAGATGAGTGAATCACAAACCAGTAGATGCTTTATTCCTCAATGTTGTTAGTCTGGAATCCATGCACACATTCTCGAGGTTTATAATTTAACCCACAAACCAGGGGTGGACTGGGAACTTCAAGTGGCCTTGGAAAAAGTACTAAAAGTGCCCGTTTGTGGTTGGGTCCAAATTGATGGATGGCAGGGCCAGCAATACCATATTGTGGCACAATTATACCACCGCAACAGAGCTAAAAACCACAGTCCATCACAAAATACTGCCAGCAGCACAAAATACATCCCCGAAAACTTCCACTGGGAGGAGGGCCCAGGTGGCCCCCTGTGCATCGGCCCACCGGGAAATTTCCCTGTAAGGTCTATGGCCAATCCGCCCCTGCCACAAACCATGAAGTGTAGGATAAACATGTGCAAAAAAGTGCATGATATAGACCTGTGATGGATAACCTCCAGCACTTCAGCTGTGGTAAAACTACAACTCCCAAGATGTACACTTGAGAATGGAGCATGCTG
The DNA here is from genome assembly GCF_014858855.1 of Bufo gargarizans. Taxonomy (NCBI): domain Eukaryota; kingdom Metazoa; phylum Chordata; class Amphibia; order Anura; family Bufonidae; genus Bufo; species Bufo gargarizans. Next base: position 149,880,428 of record NC_058081.1, read on the forward strand.
GGAGTTGTAGTTTCAGCACAGTTGGAGTGCTGGAGGTTAGCCATCACTGATATACTCACCTAAAAAATTATTAGGAACACCATACTAATACGGTGTTAGACCCCCTTTTGCCTTCAGAACTCCCTTAATTCTACGTGGCATTGATTCAACAAGGTGCTGATAGCATTCTTTAGAAATGTTGGCCCATATTGATAGGATAGCATCTTGCAGTTGATGGAGATTTGAGGGATGCACATCCAGGGCACGAAGCTCCCGTTCCACCACATCCCAAAGATACTCTATTTGGTTAAGATATGGTGACTGTCAGGGCCATTTTAGTACAGTGAACTCATTGTCATGTTCAAGAAACCAATTTGAAATGATTCGAGCTTTGTGACATGGTGCATTATCCTGCTGGAAGTAGCCATCAGAGGATGGGTACATGGTGGTCATGAAGGGATGGACATAGTCAGAAACACTGCTCAGGTAGCCCGTGGCATTTAAACGATGGCCAATTGGCACTAAGGGGCCTAAAGTGTGCCCAGAAAACATCCCCCACACCATTACACCACCACCACCAGCCTGCACAGTGGTAACAAGGCATGATGGATACATGTTCTCATTCTGTTTACGCCAAATTCCGACTCTACCATTTGAATGTCTCAACAGAAATCGAGACTCATCAGACCAGGCAACATTTTTCCAGTCTTCAACAGTCCAATTTTGGTGAGCTCGTGCAAATTGTAGCTTCTTTTTCCTATTTGAAGTGGAGATGAGTGGTACCCGGTGGGGTCTTCTGCTGTTGTAGCCCACCCGCCTCAAGGTTGTGCGTGTTGTGGCTTCACAAATGCTTTGCTGCATACCTCGGTTGTAACGAGTGGTTATTTCAGTCAACGTTGCTCTTCTATCAGCTTGAATCAGTCGGCCCATTCTCCTCTGACCTCTAGCATCAACAAGGCATTTTCGCCCACAGGACTGCCGCATACTGGATGTTTTTCCCTTTTCACACCATTCTTTGTAAACCCTAGAAATGGTTGTGCGTGAAAATCCCAGTAACTGAGCAGATTGTGAAATACTCAGACCGGCCCGTCTGGCACCAACAACCATGCCACGTTCAAAATTGCTTAAATCGCCTTTCTTTCCCATTCTGACATTCAGTTTGGAGTTCAGGAGATTGTCTTGACCAGGACCACAACCCTACATGCATTAAAGCAACTGCCATGTGATTGGTTGACTAGATAATCGCATTAATGAGAGAGATAAAACAGGTGTTCTTAATAATTCTTTAGGTGAGTGTATATTATTAATAATAATATAATAATAATATTTTAATTTTTTTGCATCCTTTCCTGTGGAAAACAAAAATAAAATATGTGAAGGACTTGCTTCACTTTCACTGATGTGTTTTTTTTTAGCGATTTTTAGGTTAACCATATATTTATAACTAGGGATGAGCGACGCGAGCTTCGGATGCAAGATCTGAAGTCCCTTCACTCCAAAATTCATTTTAATGCTGTACGGAGATCCATCTCCGTGCAGCATTAAAATGTATGCGCTCCGGCGAGGCGAAGTGAGTTATCAAGTTCAAAAATCAAATGCCAAAGTGATAACTCACTTTGCTTCGCCAGGGCTCCAGATTGCGACCAAAATGGTAGCCAATGCGACTTAGAATTTGCAAATGGCGACAAGACTTTTTAGTCGCCGCCGCAGCTCTGCCGTTGAATACATCGGCGGGCATAGTTCTCTGCCCCGCCGCCGATGTTCTTCTCAGCAGCGCAGTGGAGGACTCTCCCTCCCCCTGTGCTGCGGCCCCCCCAGTATAAAAAACGTTGGTGGCACAGTGCACCCCCCAGTATAAGAAATGTTGGTGGCACAGTGCGCCCCCCCAGTGTAAGAAACGTTGGTGGCACAGTGCACCCCCCAGTATAAGAAACGTTGGTGGCACAGTGCGCCCCCCCCAGTATAAGAAACGTTGGTGGCACAGTGCGCCCCCCCCAGTATAAGAAACGTTGGTGGCACAGTGCGCCCCCCCAGTATAAGAAACATTGGTGGCACAGTGCGCCCCCCCAGTATAAGAAACGGTGGCACAGTGCGCCCCCCCAGTATAAGAAACGTTGGTGGCACAGTGCGCCCCCCCCCTTCCCAGTATAAGAAGCATTGGTGGCACAGTGAGAAGTGCCAATGAGGGTTAAAAAAATAAATAATAATTAACCCAACTCCAATTGATCGCGTAGCTGCCGGTCTCCTGTTCTTTCTTCAGGACCTGTGGTGACGTCACTGAGCTCATCACATGGTCCATTACCATAGTTATGGATCATGTGATGACCACAGTGATGTCACCACAGGTCCTTTGACAGGTCCTGAAGAAAGAACAGGAGACGATCGATTGGAGGAGGTGAGTTAATTATTTTTTTATTTTTTAACCCTCATTGGCACTGCCCACTGTGCCACCAATGTTTATTATATTGAGGGGGGGCACACTGTGCCACCAATGTTTATTATACTGGGGTGTTGGGGGGGGGGGGGCACACTGCGCCACCAATGTTTATTATACTGGGGGGGGGGGGGGCACACTGCGCCACCAATGTTTATTATACTGGGGTGTATATAATGTTTATTATATTGACCTTCTACTATGCATTCTGTATTAAAGAATGCTATTATTTTCCCTTATAACCATGTTATAAGGGAAAATAATACAGTGAATAGACTTTCATACTAGCAACCATACGTGAAAATCGCACCGCATCCGCACTTGCTTGCGGATGCTTGCGATTTTCACGTAGGCCCATTAACTTCTATGGGGCCTCGTGAAAAACGCACAACATAGAGCAAGCTGCGATTTTCACGTAACGCACAAGTGATGCGTGAAAATCACCGCTCATGTGCACAGCCCCATAGAAGTGAATGGGTCCGGATTTAGTGCGGGTGCATTCCGGTATTTTGAATGCCGGATCTGGCACTAATACATTCCTATGGGGAAAAATGCTGGATCCGGCATTCAGGCAAATCTTCAGTTTTTTTAGCCAGAGATAAAACTGTAGCATGCTGCGGTTTTATCTTTTCCCTGATCAGTCAAAATGACTGAACTGAAGACATCCTGATGCATCCTGAACGGATTGCTCTCCATTCAGAATGCATGGGGATATGCCGGATCAGTTCTATTCTGGTATAGAGCCCCTAGGACGGAACTCTATGCCGGAAAAGACGAAAGCTAGTGTGAAAGTACCCTAAAATATTAAGTTTAAATCCCCCCTTTCCCAATTTGACATATAAAATATATAAACAATAAATAAACATATTAAATAGCGCTGTCCAAACTATTAAATTCTAAAAAAATATCTCCTATGCGGTGAGCATTTGTCATTTTTTGGTCACCTTGTCATCCCAAAAATAGGATAGGACTTCCATTATGGGCCGAATGTTTCATAAAATGCGAAATGCTCGCGGCTTTTTTTTTTGGTGTTGAAAGCAAATCAAAATTTTGGTATCAAAACAACCCTACGCTGATCTGAACGGCGTAGCGTTGTCACGATACCAACATTTTGATTTGGTTTCGATTTGGCGACTAAAAATTTGATTTGGCTCCTACATTTTTCAGTTCAGGAGCCAATGGCTACTAGGTATTTTTTTTTAGTCTGGAGCACTGCTCGCAGGAGCGCATACTGTACATGTTGTTGCCGTATGGAGACGGATCTCCGTATAGCATTAAAACTAATTTTGTAGCGAAGAGTCTTCGGATCTTGCATCTGACTCTTGCTTCGCTCATCCCTATTTATAACACCTAAAATATTGCCAGGGTGCAGAAATCCACAGCATCCATAAATTTTAATTCTAGGATGTGAAGACCTATAGGCCCTGATTTATCATACCTTCACTTCAGAATTCTGGCTTTAAAAATTTGCTAAATGGGGCTTTTACAACTTTTCAGACATATTTGTGCAAAAAATTTGTGATAAATTTCCCCCATAGTGTTAGACTTTGTTCTTGCTTCCTTTTATTTATTTATTTATTTATTTATTTGTTTATTTGGTTATATGTTGCCAACATATTCACCTGGCAGAACTCGGGGCACACTCTTTTTGCAGTTTACTTTCTGTACTCACTCTGTAATGTGGGAACAAATTTGCTTTTACAGTGCAGTAGAGCCTAACTAATGGTTGGAGACCTTGACTACCACGGGAGGTCCCCCAGAGTTTATTTATGCCTAGGAATAGGTCTATCCTTTCTAGTTACTCTGCAGATCACAGAGGAGTCACCCGCTACTCATGCAGAATATGCAGAGCAATGACAATTGCCACATGGGTCACCAATGACTATGACAGATGGTTCACCATGTGCTTCGATGTCTAATCCCATCACAGGTTCTAGTGATGGCTATCCACTTTCTCTTGATTAAAAAGCTCACACTGAACATTAGTCCTTTTTAAATTTACATTCTACAACAGAGTAAATCCAACAGTTTGGTAATCTGAACTCTTTTCAGACTGGCACTTGCAACTTAAGTGTTTTTAGAACTCTCAAAGAGACTGGCGCTTTCTGCCACATCCTCTGCCGGAGGAAGTGGCACACACCTCGTCATAAATGACATGCATCCTCCTGCAGGCTGTGCGCCTAACCAGAAATCTAAGACCGCTCTGAGCTGCCGTAGATATCTGCCTTCATTTATGCCAGAAAACTGGAGTAAATGAAGATACATTTGTTGGAGTGGCTGGCGTGGCTCCTTTTCAGAAAAGTGTTGCGCACACCCGACTTTTTAACGCCACTTTTCCGGCGCAAAGGAGATGATAAATCTCCCCCAAAACCACTATGGATAATGCTAACATTATATCTTAACTGCCATCCTTCCTCTTCTGAAGTTATCTGTCTTGCATAGAGTTTTTTTCAATCCAGAGCTCAACTGTTGTAGATCTCACCTCCTTTATGTCTGATCTTTAGTCACACGCTTGGACCCACTTCAGCAGCCCTCTCTTCTCATAGCCACCAGCATGCTCCTTAGTGGTGGTTATACAGGCCCAGACCTTCCCCTGGTCTCACATGAGGTTGCACAGCATGCCATGCACTCGCACTTGCCAGGCTCTGACTGACTTCATTTGAGTCTGCTCCCTGGGGCCTATAGTTTGTTGCCTTAGCTGAGCAGACTTCTAAGGCACTCCATGTGGTCTCGGGCACACACTGACTCACTTTCTGGCCTACAGAGGTTTTTATAGTCTCTGATACTACAGTGACAGCAATTAACTTTGCAAACATACATTCAATTATTAGAATTTCATACAGGTAGTCTATAGCACATATACACCTTTTTTTATGTATAGGGGGTGAAAATGACTTTCACCCCCTATACATAACTTTAGTTCCATCCTCTTGCTCACAGATTATCACCATTTAAATCAATCACTTTCCTCACTGGGACTTTTAATCAAATTTTCCAAACATAGACCTGTACCTAGCGGGAGGTAGAGTGCCTCACATTTAGCTGCAAAAAAAATACAATTCTTTTGCAATGCTAGAACTGTGTGCGTGTTTTTTTCAGGTGAAAGATGTTAGAAAAAAGGTATTTCACATGTAAAGATTTTGCAGTCAAAATAACTGTACCACAAAAACACAGAAATTTTTTAATAGAATGTGTGCTGTTTTGCCATGTGGTTCTTGCCCATGCGCCACTCTACCTCCCTGTGTGAAGATACCGTAAGGCTAATTCAAAGGAAGTCCGTTAACCTATCCATATTTTGTGTGTTGAGTGTGAGAGTATACAGGGAGTGCAGAATTATTAGGCAAGTTGTATTTTTGAGGATTAATTTTATTATTGAACAACAACCATGTTCTCAATGAACCCAAAAAACTCATTAATATCAAAGCTGAATATTTTTGGAAGTAGTTTTTAGTTTTAGCTATTTTAGGGGGATATCTGTGTGTGCAGGTGACTATTACTGTGCATAATTATTAGGCAACTTAACAAAAAACAAATATATACCCATTTCAATTATTTATTTTTACCAGTGAAACCAATATAACATCTCAACATTCACAAATATACATTTCTGACATTCAAAAACAAAACAAAAACAAATCAGTGACCAATATAGCCACCTTTCTTTGCAAGGACACTCAAAAGCCTGCCATCCATAGATTCTGTCAGTGTTTTGATCTGTTCACCATCAACATTGCGTGCAGCAGCAACCACAGCCTCCCAGACACTGTTCAGAGAGGTGTACTGTTTTCCCTCCTTGTAAATCTCACATTTGATGATGGACCACAGGTTCTCAATGGGGTTCAGATCAGGTGAACAAGGAGGCCATGTCATTAGATTTTCTTCTTTTATACCCTTTCTTGCCAGCCACGCTGTGGAGTACTTGGACGCGTGTGATGGAGCATTGTCCTGCATGAAAATCATTTTTTTCTTGAAGGATGCAGACTTCTTCCTGTACCACTGCTTGAAGAAGGTGTCTTCCAGAAACTGGCAGTAGGACTGGGAGTTGAGCTTGACTCCATCCTCAACCCGAAAAGGCCCCACAAGCTCATCTTTGATACCAGCCCAAACCAGTACTCCACCTCCACCTTGCTGGCGTCTGAGTCGGACTGGAGCTCTCTGCCCTTTACCAATCCAGCCACGGGCCCATCCATCTGGCCCATCAAGACTCACTCTCATTTCATATGTCCATAAAACCTTAGAAAAATCAGTCTTGAGATATTTCTTGGCCCAGTCTTGACGTTTCAGCTTGTGTGTCTTGTTCAGTGGTGGTCGTCTTTCAGCCTTTCTTACCTTGGCCATGTCTCTGAGTATTGCACACCTTGTGCTTTTGGGCACTCCAGTGATGTTGCAGCTCTGAAATATGGCCAAACTGGTGGCAAGTGGCATCTTGGCAGCTGCACGCTTGACTTTTCTCAGTTCATGGGCAGTTATTTTGCGCCTTGGTTTTTCCACACGCTTCTTGCGACCCTGTTGACTATTTTGAATGAAACGCTTGATTGTTCGATGATCACGCTTCAGAAGCTTTGCAATTTTAAGAGTGCTGCATCCCTCTGCAAGATATCTCACTATTTTTGACTTTTCTGAGCCTGTCAAGTCCTTCTTTTGACCCATTTTGCCAAAGGAAAGGAAGTTGCCTAATAATTATGCACACCTGATATAGGGTGTTGATGTCATTAGACCACACCCCTTCTCATTACAGAGATGCACATCACCTAATATGCTTAATTGGTAGTAGGCTTTCGAGCCTATACAGCTTGGAGTAAGACAACAATAAAGAGGATGATGTGGTCAAAATACTCATTTGCCTAATAATTCTGCACTCCCTGTAAACCAGAGCACCCTGAAGAATCCCTAGCAACAGCTGGGAGAATGTAATGGCTTCTATTTTTAAGGCTACTTTCACACTAGCGTTTTTAGTTTTCCGGTATTGAGATCCGTCATAGGGGCTCATTACCAGAAAAAAAGGACTTCAGTTTTGTCCCCATTCATTGTCAATAGGGACAAAACTGAACAGAATGCTCCAAAATGCATTTTGTTCCGTTTAGTTGTGTTTCTATACCGGAGACCAAACCCCAACATGTTGTAGTTTGCTTTCCGTCCTGGCATGCGGAGCAAGATGGATCCGGCATGACCCCCAATGCAAGTCAGTGGGGACGGATCCGTTTTCTCTGCCACAATAGAAAATGGATCCGTCCTCCATTGACTTTCAATAGAGTTCATGACCGATCCGTCTTGGCTATGTTAAAGATGATGCATCTGGACCCGTTCCTAACGGATGCAGATGGTTGTATTATCAGTAACGGAAGCGTTTTTGCTGAACCCTGCCGGATCCAGCAAAAATGCTGGATCCGGCATCTTTCACACGGACGTCATGGATTTGGGCCGGATAAGATGCGGGTGCGTCGCGGGAAAATGCGCGATTTTTCCGCGCAAGTGCAAAACATGTTAATGCATGATAAAAATCGGCATGTTTGGTACCAAAACCTGAACTTCTTCACAGAAGTTCATGTTTGGGTTGGGTGTTTTGTAGATTTTATTTTCCCTTATAACATTATAATATTTTCATTATAAGGGAAAATAATAGCATTCTTAATACAGAATGCTTAGTAAAATAGGGCTGAAGGGGTTAAAAATAAAATAAAAACATGTTTTACTCTCCTTAATCCACTTGTTCGTGCAGCCCGGCTTCACTTCTGTCTTATTCTTTGCAGTCCAGGAGGAAAAGGACCTGTGGTGGTTATAAGGGAAATTAATAATGATCGGGTCCCCATCCTGATCATCTCCTAGCAACCATGCGTGAAAATCGCACCGCATCCGCACTTGCTTGCGGATGCTAGCGATTTTCACGCAGCACCATTCACTTCTATGGGGCCTGCGTTGCGTGAAATACGCACAAAATAGAGCATGCTGCGATTTTCACGCAACGCACAAGTGATGCGTGAAAATCACCGCTCATGTACACAGCCCCATAGAAATGAATGGGTCCGGATTCAGTTCGGGTGCAATGCGTTCACCTCACGCATTGCACCCACGTGGAAATATCGCCTGTGTGAAAGAGGCCTAAAAGTCTAGACAGATTTCATGACATATCTAGAAGATAGTTAATCCAAGAGAGTAACTTCTGGTCTCCTTTAAAGGCAGATTCACATAGCACAATTATTTTTAAATTTTTGATACTTCTCCCTTTAGCACCCACATTTGCCTATGGCTAAAAGAAAGGCATCAAACTACCTTTTGTTAACCTAGCTTTAAACAATCCCTATGTTGGAATGGTCTGCAAATATAGAGCTGATCACAGGGGACCGCTGCTGGAACCTTCTACGAATTTCAACAGTCCTGAATTTGCGGAACCTGTCCCTAATTTTCTGTCTTGGTTTGAAAATGGTTGGGGCTTATGTAAGACGCGGGTAGTGGGTGGTCTGGTTGTTTTGGGGTGTTCCCAGGGCAGGGCTTAAATGTTGGTAAATATGTGATTTAACCCTACCACAGGAGAAATTACGCACCCTTCGGGGTGTCAAATCCAGATTTTTTTTTTAGGCAGTTTTTCAGTCAAAACCAGAAGTAGGTTGGAAGACTATGAGCAATATAAAGGGAGGACTTGTACTTCTTCCTGCTAAATCCACTTCTGGCTTTGGCTCAAACTGCCACAAAAAGCTGTGTGCGACACCAGCTTTAGGCTGATTTCAGACAAACATATTCTAGGCACATTTATACTCCCATATTATAGATTGCCTACTGATCTGAACTTCCAGCATCATACAGATCTATGAGGCTGCAAGTTTAGGTGAGTACACCTGCAGTCAGGCTGGCACAGTCGTCCATAATACAAGCACATAAATATGCTTGAAATTACACAAGTGCAGCAAGGAACTTTTTAATTGCCTTTCTCAAAATAACTGGCACCACTGTTGCCAATTCATGTACATTACTTTTTTGGCATAATAATTTTTGTTTGCAACCACATTTCTGCTAGTTTCCTAACTGATACCCACATCAGGACATAATAGTTCCTTATAGTAAGTGGATCAGTCACAGTAATTGCTGTACAGTTACAGTGGGGCAAAAAAGTATTTAGTCAGCCACCAATTATGCAAGTTCTCCCACCTAAAAAGATGAGTCCTGTAATTTTCATCATGGGTACACTTCAACTATGAGAGACAGAATAGGGGGGGGGGGGGGGGGGAGAGAATACAGGAAATCACATTGTAGGATTTCTTATGAATTAAATGGTAAATTGCTCTGTAAAATAAGTATTTGGTCACCTACAAACAAGCAAGATTTCTGTCTCTCACACACCTGTAACTTCTTATTTTAAGAGGCTCCTCTGTCCTCCACTCGTTACCTGTATTAATGGCACCTGTTTGAACCGTTATCAGTATAAAAGACACCTGTCCACAACCTCAAACAGTCACACTCCAAACTCCACTATGGCGAAGACCAAAGAGCTTTCAAAGGACACCAGAAACAAAATTGTAGACCCGCACCAGGCTGAGAAGACTGAATCTGCAATAGGCAAGCAGTTTGGTGTGAAGAAATCAACTGTGGGAACAATTATTAGAAAATGGAAGACCTACAAGACCACTGATAATCCCTCGATCTGGGGCTCCACGCAAGATCTTACCCCGTGGGGTCAAAATGATCACAAGAACGGTGAGCAAAAATCCCAGAACCACACGGGGGGACCTAGGAAAGACCTGCAGAGAGCTCGGACCAAAGTAACAAAGGCTACCATCAGTAACACACTACGTCGCCAGGGACTTGAATCCTGCAGTGCCAGACGTGTCCCCCTGCTAAAGCCAGTACATGTCCGGGTCCGTCTGAAGTTTGCTAGAGAGCATTTGGATGATCCAGAAGAGGATTGGGAGAATGTCATATGGTCAGATGAAACCAAAGTAGAACTTTTTGGTAAAAACTCAACTAGTGTTTGGAGGACAAAGAATGCAGAGTTGCATCCAAAGAACACCATACCTACTGTGAAGCATGGGGGTAGAAACATCATGCTTTGGGACTGTTTTTCTGCAAAGGGACCAGGACGACTGATGTGTGTAAAGGATAGAAATGAATGGGGCCATGCATCGTGAGATTTTGAGTGAAAACCTCCTTCCATCAGCAAGGACATTGAAGAGGAAACATGGCTGGGTCTTTCAGCATGACAATGATCCCAAACACACTGCCCGGGCAACGAAGGAGTGGCTTCGTAAAAAGCATTTCAAGGTCCTGGAGTGGCCTAGCCAGTCTCCAGATCTCAACCCCATAGAAAACCTTTGGAGGGAGTTGAAAGTCTGTGTTGCCCAGCGACAGCCCCAAAACATCACTGCTCTAGAGGAGATCTACATGGAGGAATGGGCCAAAATACCAGCAACAGTGTGTGAAAACCTTGTGAAGACTTACAGAAAACGTTTGACCTCTGTCATAGCCAACAAAGGGTGTATAACAAAGTATTGAGATGAAATTTTGTAATTGACCAAATGCTTATTTTCCACCATAATTTGCAAATAAATTCTTAAAAAATCAGACAATGTGATTTTCTGGATTTTTTTCTTTTCTCATTTATGTCTCTAATAGTTCAGGTATACCTATGATGAAAATTACAGGCTTCTCTCATCTTTTTAAGTGGGAGAACTTTCACAATTGGTGTCTGACTAAATAATTTTTTGCCCCACTGTATGTCTTTCTGATGGTACAGGAACAGAAGCTGGTGCTTGCTGTAACTAACAGCCAATCCTTATCCTGGCCAACCCCATTGGTAATAACTGTGATGTGTTTAAAGGAGTTGTTGGCTGTAGACCACCTCTTTCCACATGCCTTTTAGGAGGTACTAAAAGATTTGTGGTCTGTTCAGGACTTTTTGCTCTAGTATATGTGTGTGTGTGTGTGTGTGTGTGTGTGTGTGTGTGTGTATATATATATATATATATATATATATATATATATATATATATATATATATATTATATAAAAATCCTTACAAAGGGTTGCTCTTGAAGGCATTAATTTAAAGGGAACTTCTTAGGGTACTTTCACACTAGTGTTAAAGTTTTTCGGTATTGAGTTCCATCCTAGGGACTCAATACTGGAAAAAACGCTTCGGTTTTATCCTAATGCATTCTGAATGAAGAGCAATCTGTTCAGTATGCATTAGGATGTCTTCAGTTCAGTCACTCTTACTGGCCGAAGAAAATACCGCTGCACGCATTGAAATTCATTAATTGATTTGGCACCAAGTGTTCCAAAAAAAAATAAAATAAAAAAATACCTGATCCGTTTTTCCGGATGACACCAGAGAGACGGATCCGGTATTGCAATGCATTTGTGAGACGGATCCGTCTACAAATGCTATCAGTTTGTGGCAACGGAACTGCCTCCTGGATCCTCACAATGCAAATTTGAAAGTACCCTTACTGCTCAACCACAGGCAGCATGAAATACTGACAGGCTGCCCGGCTACAAATGGCTATGCTGTGGTGTTTCAGAATATACATAGTTTAAAAATGAGACGGGACCCAGGAGAAAAGTCATAGGGTGGCTTCTCACCTGCTTCTTCCCACCTGGTTTAGCTTGAATGACAAGTCTCTTCCTAGAAGCAAATAGCTAATTCGTCATGAAGAGTCCAGAGATGATCTGCGCCTGTGACTCTTCTCTCCATTCCTGGGTTTGTAAGCAGGGACCTTGTGGTATTTCTGCTGCCCGAAGCACAATCTTGACGTGTTCCCTTTTAAATGGAAGGCCATGCAATGTTTCTTGCAGGTGCCCTCCATAATAGTAAATGATCATGGATGTCCCAAAGCTAGATGGGGGGAGGGCCTTACGGAAAGAGGCCATCTGAAGCAGTCGTCACAACCATACCCCCCCGCCCCACCTATTTTTTATTTTTTTTTCTCTCTACTGCCCATAATTGCCTTATTTCACGATTATAATGTAATTTTAAAACCTAATGCATTTTAAGCTCTCGTTAAAGATACCAAAAGCTGTTTCTGATTCTATTTTGGGCCTCTTGCAAATGAACGTATTTTCTTTGAACCATTCATTTTAATGGGTCCGCAAAAAAAATGAAGGTACTCCGTGTGCATTCCATTTCCGTTCCGCAAAAAAATAGAACATGTCCTATTGTCCTCATTACGGACAAGGATAGTACTGTTCTATTAGGGACTAGCTGTTCCTTTCCGCAAAATACGGAATGCACACGAATGTCATCCGTATTTTTTGCGGATCCGTTTTTTGCGGACTGCAAAATAAATACTGTCGTGTGCAAGAGGCCTTATAATGAGAGCGATCTGCAGAGCTGTAATTGTCAGCCAGTGAAGCTGACTGTACTAGAGGAATGCTTGTTACTATCAGCTTGCAGAGTGACAGTACTGGGGTTTTAGATGTGAAGTTTGAATGTCTGGATTAGGTCACTTAGCTCCTTTATAGTTAGAACCAGCCACAACTTGTACTGCAGTGACACACATCTGCTGACTCGATGGATCAGCGCTTTAAGCTTGAGGCTGACTGGTGGGCCATGCTTGAAAGCGTTTTGGCATGTGCTGGTGCCTGCATTTTTCACCCTTGACTTAAAGCATATGCTTCATACAATTGAGACAGTGTTAGCGTGTGGGTCCCAGGCAGCTTCCTACACATCTGGCAGAGCCTGGCCCTCCTTCCAGGTGAATCATCTCTCCTGGGAGGGTGGCTTCCAGCACTGTGGCATCTGCAGAGTGGCAGGAAGTGTCTGAATTCATCTGAAAGTGATTTCTATCTACACATGCTTTTCCAATTTCATCAGGCCCCGTTCTGCTCCATTCCAAGTGACATGATCAAATACGGCAAACAAAAGAAAGATTGATTTATAAAAAGTTTCCCTTTGACCTCACAGACTTTTGAAGGAACTGTGAGGGCAAACTATTAACGTGTAAAAGTTTTGCTTCCCAATGAAAACCTTTAAAAAAATGCAAAGCAAACATTTGTGCTTTTGAGACCTCAGCAGATAGTTTTTTTTTTTCTTCTTCTTCTTCTTCTCCCTATGACGTTTCTCTTCCATCCCTTCCCCTTCGGGTTAGTCCTCAGGATGATACAGATCTGTCATAAATGGAATTTTCTTATCTAGATCAGATAGTTATCAAGGTTACAGCAATCAGTATATAGAAACTATTTAGATACTCATTGAAATATAACAGGAGGTATGCCAGTAATTTTGAGTTATCCTGTAATGTCCTCGCTCCTACGACCAGCAGTCTCTGTGCAGTGGTGCCCTGCCATCGTCAGGACAAATAATTTATGCTGCAGAGCGGTCCGGCCTAGCAGAACACAGAAACGTTGGGCCAATCGGACTTGGCATCACCGTTTCATGCCAATTCTCTATGGCGTGTTTAAACAGCTAACCTGCTGGGCACAGTCACATAGGATTGGTTATCCTACCGCACATGCCGCTTTGGATACACATTGAATTGCTGACCTCTTGCTTGTACATGACCACGCTTTTCGACATCTGACTTGGTCTGACCTGTACTTCTGTTTTTTTACTTCTACTATACCTTGTATTGACTTTGTTGTTTCTTGTCTAGTCTTGACATTACCCTCTGGTTTGACTGGATTGTTCCTGGTTTTTGTATTTATCTTCTGTATAGTGCGTTTTATTCTCCTGGTTCTGACCTGGTCCTGTCCGACTACCCTCTGAGTCCCGTCCACTTAGTAAGGAGAGGACTGTCCCGCAGAACGATCATTTAGCGCAGATTGTCCAAGTAGGTAGGGACAGTGGTCTGGGTGGAGTTCAGGGCTGCACTGTTTCCTACCTAACGTGACATATCACCAGTCTACATGATGAGGAATAAATATTAGATCAGTGGAGGTCCTACTGCTGGAACCCCCACTAATGATAATGGGGGCCCCATACCTCGCAGTACCGCCAAAATAAATGAAGTGGCAGGGCCCTGCAGGGTACAGACCCTGTGAATAGGGGATAACATGAAATTACCAGAATTTCCCTTTAAGTGCAGGAGCTTAGAGGTGTATGTACTCCCTTGTATATATTAAGCTCTGTTTGTATCACGTTCTTGACATACAGCAAACTTTTGTACTTACTACAAACCGGATTCCCAAAAAGTTGGGACACTAAACAAATTGTGAATAAAAACTGAATGCAATGATGTGGAGATGGCAAATGTCAATATTTTATTTTTAATAGAACGTAGATGACAAATCAAACGTTTAATCCGAGTAAATGTATAATTTTAAAGGAAAAATACGTTGATTCAAATTTTCACGGTGTCAACAAATCCCAAAAAAGTTGGGACAAGTAGCAATAAGAGGCTGGAAAAAGTAAATTTGAGCATAACTAAGAGCTGGAAGACCAATTAACACTAATTAGGTCAATTGGCAACATGATTAGGTATAAAAAGACCTTCTCAGAGTGGCAGTGTCTCTCAGAAGCCAAGATGGGTAGAGGATCACCAATTCCCACAATGTTGCGCAGAAAGATAGTGGAGCAATATCAGAAAGGTGTTACCCAGCGAAAAATTGCAAAGACTTTGCATCTATCATCATCAACTGTGCATAACATCATCCAAAGATTCAGAGAATCTGGAACAATCTCTGTGCGTAAGGGTCAAGGCCGTAAAACCATACTGGATGCCCGTGATCTCCGGGCCCTTAAACGACACTGCACCACAAACAGGAATGCTACTGTAAAGGAAATCACAGAATGGGCTCAGGAATACTTCCAGAAACCATTGTCAGTAAACACAATCCACCGTGCCATCCGCCGTTGCCAGCTGAAACCCTACAGTGCAAAGAAGAAGCCATTTCTAAGCAAGATCCACAAGCTCAGGCGTTTTCACTGGGCCAGGGATCATTTAAAATGGAGTGTGGCAAAATGGAAGACTGTTCTGTGGTCAGACGAGTCACGATTCGAAGTTCTTTTTGGAAATCTGGGACGCCATGTCATCCGGACCAAAGAGGACAAGGACAACCCAAGTTGTTATCAACGCTCAGTTCAGAAGCATCTCTGATGGTATGGGGTTGCATGAGTGTGTGTGGCATGGGCAGCTTGCATGTCTGGAAAGGCACCATTAATGCAGAAAAATATATTCAGGTTCTAGAACAACATATGCTCCCATCCAGACGTCATCTCTTTCAGGGAAGACCCTGCATTTTTCAACAAGATAATGCCAGACCACATTCTGCATCAATCACAACATCATGGCTGCGTAGGAGAAGGATCCGGGTACTGAAATGGCC
This sequence comes from Bufo gargarizans, assembly GCF_014858855.1. Taxonomy (NCBI): domain Eukaryota; kingdom Metazoa; phylum Chordata; class Amphibia; order Anura; family Bufonidae; genus Bufo; species Bufo gargarizans. The sequence continues at coordinate 149,896,095 of NC_058081.1, forward strand.
AGTCTGCAGTCCAGATCTTTCACCTATAGAGAACATTTGGCGCATCATAAAGAAGGTGCAACAAAGAAGGCCCAAGATGATTGAACAGTTAGAGGCCTGTATTAGACAAGAATGGGAGAGCATTCCTATTTCTAAACTTGAGAAACTGGTCTTCTCGGTCCCCAGACGTCTGTTGAACGTTGTAAGAAGAAGGGGAGATGCCACACAGTGGTGAAAATGGCCTTGTCCCAACTTTTTGGGGATTTGTTGACACCATGAAATTCTGATTCAACATATTTTTCCCTTTAAAATTGTACATTTTCTCAGTTTAAACTTTTGTTCCGTGATTTATGTTCTATTCTGAATAAAATATTAGAAGTTGGCACCTCCACATCATTGCATTCAGTTTTTATTCACGATTTGTATAGTGTCCCCACTTTTTTGGAATCCGGTTTGTATAAAGTCAATGACAGATTCTTGAAAAGTCTACATTTAGAGGGGGATGTTTATCAAGACTTGTATTTTTATACACCTTCTTCTAACATATTGTCTGTGCTGCAGGCATCATGTTATAGAGCAGGAGGAGCTGAGCGGATTGATATATAGATTTGTGGGAAAAGATTCAATAAAACATGTATTTTATTCATTTATATTCCTGCTCTTTCTGTGCTTTGAAGTCAAGGAGGCGGTCCTATCAGTGATTGACAGCCTGCCCTGCATAACTATGTATACAGATATAACTGTCAATTACTGATAGGACTGCCTCCTGGACTTCAAAGCCCAGAATAAACAGGAATTTAAGGCTATATTCACACAAAAAAAAAATCTGATAATGGTAAAACGGTCTGTTTTTAAAGGACATTAATTTAAAAAAAAATTTATCACTGATGCCTTTCTGAGAAACGTACCTTAAAAACCCTTTGGTTTTATAGGGCTGTTGGTCCGTGAAAATGGACAGAATGTTAAAATAACATCAGTCACACATCCGGTTTTCACTATCATGTGAATGTAGCCTTAATGTGTAAATGACAAAGTTACTAAATCTTTTCCCATAAAATAATATACAGTGGCTTGCAAAAGTTTGGGCACCCCTGGTCAAAATTACTGTTACTGTTAAGCAAGTTGATGAAATGATCCCCAAAAGGTATAAAGGTAAAGATGACACATTCTCTTTGTATTTTAACCCCTTCATGCATTCTCACGTACATGTACGTGGGGGAATGTCGTCTTTTGCTGCATCCCCACATTTCCTACAGTGTCACCGTATATAATGTCATTGTATAATACTGTTGAGGGGAATGGGGTGGGTTCAGGAGCTGCGCCTGCTCGATTAGCGGCACAAGCCTGGCTGTTACTGACAGCCGGGTCCCCGCTGTATCCACCGGCATCGTTGAAAAAGCTGATGCGGGTGAATTAACCCTTCAGATGCCGCGGTCAGCACTGACATTGGCACGTGCAGGGTTTGCAGAATGAGGGGGCTCCCTCTGACCTAATCGGCAACAGTGACAGTGGGCCGATGTTTGCTATGGCAGCGCCGATGCCTTACACTGGCATCAGAAACTGCCTGCTAAGAAAGCCTAGGAAACCCACTGTATTACATTGGCAGTCAATGCAGTACAATACAGCATGTATTGTACTGCATTGAAACAGGGATTAAACCCTGAAAAGTTAAAGTTCCATAGTGAAAGAAAAAGATGAAACTTAAATGTTTTTATTTTTAAGTAAAAAAAAGCCCTTTCACCTCAAAGTAATGTACAATAAAAAACAAACATATGAGATATTGCCACATCCGTAATGACTGGCTCTATAAAAGTGTCACATCATCTACCCCGTCCGGTGGACGCTGTTAAAATAAATAATTAAAAGCTGTGCCAAAATAGTCAGTTTGTCATGTTGCCTCACAAAAAGCATAATAGCGAGCGATCAATAAGTAATATGTACCCCAAAGTGGTACCAACAAAAACATCACCCCATCCCACATGAGACAATCACCAAACAAATAAAAAAATGGCTTTCAGAAAATAGCAATACAAAAACAAGATTTCTTCTTTTCAAAACAAAACGGAAAAAATATATACATATTGGGTATTGCCTGCTCTATAAGAATATCACATAATCTACCCTGTCAGGTGAACACTGTCATCTTGCATCACAAAATTGGTAATATTGAGCAATCAAAAAGTATGCGCCCCAAAATGCTACCAAACCATAATCTCATCCCGCAAAAGACAAGCCCTCAAACAATATGCCAGAAATTTTTATTTTTTTAAATGATATGGCTTTCAGAATATGGTTATGAAAAACATAATTTTTCTTTACAAAAATGCTTTGTGAAAAATTGGTAAAATGTAAAAAAAATATATAAAATTGGTATCCTTCATAGTGTATACTGCAATAATTAAACCCAAAAAGCAATAGCAGAGTTGCTGCCATTTCTTTATGCTGCTTCACAAAAAGCAAATAAAAAGAATTGATCAAAAAGTTGTATCTACCCCAAAATAGAACCATTGATGAAGACAACTCAAAAAACAAGTCCTGACACAGCTCTGTTCAGAGAAAAATAAACATATGGTTGTCAGAAAAATGCCTGTACTAGTCCCCAAAGGCTGTTCAATGGCAACATGGTGGCCATAAGCTAATCATCAAAATCTGTGCGGCATCCTGAGCTCTGTAGTTTACCTCCACATTTATAGTATTTTCGTTCCTAGTAGAACTCGCTTAATTTAAAGGGCATGGTGTGTCTCAAATGGCACACTGTGGGCATGACATATTGGGCACTGAAATGCCATATCTGTCAAAAAGTTGCAATTTAATATTGCACAGTCCCCTGCTGATTCATTTTTGTAAAATACCTGTGGGGTCAAAATGCTCACTCCACCCCCCTTATAAATACATTGGGGGGGGGGGGGTGTAGTTTCTGATATATGGTCACTTATAGGGGGTTCCATTTTTTTTTTTTATTGGCGATCATTTAATCTTAAACTTGCTTAAAAGGGTTTTCTGCTTTTTACTATTTATGACTTATCCTCAGGATAGGTCCTCAATATCAGATAGGCTGGGGTCCAACTCCCAGCACCCCCTCAATCAGCTGTTTGAAGAGAATAGCATATAGAAGTGAATTGGGCTGCCATACTTGTAATTACACCTGCTCACCACTGCAGTTGCTGCAGAGAGCAGGTAACCAGAGCAGAGAAGGCAGTGCTCGTATGAGCTCTGCCTTCTTTTCAAACAGCTGATCGGCGGGGGTGTCGGGAGTCTGACCCCTGTCTATCTGATATTGATGACCTATCCGGAGGATAGGTCATAAATGATAAAAAGCGGACTTTTGCATGTCACTGTAGCAGTCTCCTCCTGCTGTATAACATGGTGCCTGCAGCTTGCATTGCATTTTCTTTGTAACAGGTTCACATTAATACATTTGGTGCATCTTTTGGCTGTCTGTGCACCATCTACAACTTCTATGAGCAGGCATAGCTTTGCTCCAACATTGAGGCCAATTTCTGATGTAAGTTATAGTATATCTGTTGGGCTTTTGGTTGGTTCGCACTAAACTAAAAAGTGAAAAGTGCAAAACTGCAAAAGGTCACAATTTTATTGTGCAACAGCTAATCTGTCTAAAGTTAGTGAGAAGTGAGAAAAATATGTAATACACACAGAAGTTATTTGTATTTTGCGGATCCCTTGTTTCCGGACTGACTGTGTGCATGAAGCCTAAAGCCTCATTCACACGTCTGGGAAAGGTGGTCACTGTGCAGCTGAAAAAATTATTTTCAAAGCATCTTTTCTTAATGATCCGTGACACACAGATGGCATCCATGTTGCCTCCATGGTTTTCATGGACCCCTAGACTGATGGGCCTGATGGACCCGTGAGCACAGACTAAACAAAACAGGGGTGCACAAACCGCGGGCCATCTTGCTGGGCAAGAAGCACAGCTGATCGTGCGATCAGCTGTGTTTCTGCCTGAAGCGCCGCACGACGAGGAGCAAGTCGGCCTTTTGGATGCCCCAGTTACAGTGGAAATGGTAAAAAAAAAAAAGTCTCTCGGGGGCATGGCTTGCTCATGGCAGAGTAAGACGTGCAGCGGAACAGCTCTCCCACCATCCCTGCTCTCTACCACTATCCTCCGTGCAATTTAACTTACCGATCGTCTAGATGGGTCGGAAAGCAGCGAAGGGTCCGGTGGAGACCGAACACCAATCAGATAATACCGGTATTCAGAAGTTCTTTGGCTCCCAGACGGGTGCTGCGGGGCATCAAGCTACGCCTAAGATGGCTGCCCCTTCCTAACGCTGAACGCAGAGCGCGCTCACCGCCTTCTGAAAGTGACTCTCGGAGTCCCTCCTCATGCGCTTCTGACAGCGGCTGGGATCTCCGAGCCCAGTTGCAGGCGTTACCCACCAAAGAGGGCCTAAAGAATTCGGTCTTTAGGTTGGAGAGAACATACAAGGCGGAGATGGCGGTACTGAAGGGGGAAATCAAACACCTAGGCCATCAGGTGGAGGCCTCTGAGAAGGCACAGGAGGCCATTCTTGGGCATTTAGAAGATCACCATAAGGTGTTAGAAGCCCATTCCCAACATATATCTCAGCTATTATCCCATTCAGACGACATCGACAACCGTCATTGTCGAAACAATCTTCGGATCATGGGTGTCGCGGAATCGGTCCAACCCGGTGACCTAGAGCATATTATACAATCACTTTTTGGCTCTTTACTGAATGGATCGGTCACACACCCTATCGAGCTTGATCGCATACATAGAGCTCTGGGGCCTAAATCAGTCGATCCGGCCAGGCCACGTGACATTGTGTGCCATGTCCACTTCTACAAAATCAAAGAAGCCATCTTGAATGCTGCGTGCCAGGCAGAGAAAGTGGAAAATAAAGGGTCTCAGATCCAAATAATGCCTGACCTCTCCAGAAGAACACTTCAACTTTGCAGAGCGGTACGACCTATTCTTACCCTGCTAAAGGACAAGGACATTACCTATAGATAGGTATTCCCATTTCAGCTCCATGCAAAGAAGGATGGAAGATCGGCTACATTCTGAGGTTCGGCGGACCTTCCCAAGTTTCTAGAGACTATCTCGTTACCTCAGGTCTCCCTTCCAGACTGGTCGACAGTCCCATCTTCGATGCACATGCCAGATAGGCAGCAATGGTCCAAGGTGTCCCCAAGATCTTCGAAGCAGAGGAAGACGTCTTAATGGACTTCTCTGTTAACCTACATTCGTAGTTTAATTCGTATGTACGAGGAGCCTGTCAATGGGCCCTCCTGCGGAGTACTTTTCGTGCTCCCTACTGTTTAAAATGTTGGTAGGAAGATGGAAATCCCATATGTTATAATTACTCCATATGAGGTTTATACCTGTTAGGTTGGTTAGATAATACTATTGATGGATAGTTCTGTTTATTCAGAATAATTTTGGTTCAGGGCTGGTGGGTGGGTGACATGCTTCGTCTGGGCCTCCACTTCTCCCTCGCTTTTTATATAGGGTTGCAGGGTTTCCCTTAATAATTTTCCGAGTTATTGGATTAGTGTATTTCAGCAGATGGCTCACAGGAGCTGTTTGGCCTATTTGTCTTGTCCCCCTGTTCTGTTTTGTCTACACTCTTGTTTTCCCCTTCCCAATCCTTTCCCTGCGTTGCGAGGTATAAAGATGTTCATCTATTTACTAATCTATGGCTTCTATTAAGATCTGTTCTTATAATGTTAATGGTCTAAACGACCCTGCTAAGAGAAATCAAATTTTGCATAGCTTTCACAAGCAGAAGGTCTCTCTAGCTCTTCTGCAAGAAACCCACTTTAAGTCTGGATACGTCCCTTCTTGCAAAAATAGATATTTCTCGGAATAGGTTCATAGCACATTCCCGGAGTCCAAATCCAGAGGAGTGTCTATAGCTATACATAAGTCGACCCCCTGTAATATTTTAAGTTCAGAAGTAGATAAGTTGGGTCGTTATCTCTTCCTTAAGTTGTCTGTACATACTAAGATGTTGGTAATGGCGAATGTCTCTTTCCCTAACACAGGTCAATCCCAGTTCTCCCCTGCGATATTTGCTGCTCTAGAGGAATTTGCTGGAGGCTTGCCTGGACGCCTCTGTTGATGTTTCTTCAGGTAGGTCTTCTGCCCCTGCTGGGGTGGCCCGTAGATTTGAGACGCCTACAACACTTTAAACTTGTGGACATATGGCGTATTCTCTTCCCTACTGTCAGAGATTACACTTTCTTCTCTGCCTCTCATAACAACTATTACCGTCTTGACTACCTTCTTTCTCACTCGCTCCTAGATGCCCGCCCCTCTGCCGGTATTGAGCCCATCTTATTCTCTGATCACTCCCTTATCTGGGTGACCTTGGAAATTGGGGACCATACCCGCTCTTAGAGTTCTTGGAAACTCAATGATAACATACTTAGAGACCCGGTTTGTGTGGCTGATATTAAAGCTGCTATCTCAGACTTGATGGAGGTTCATAAATCAGATCCTTCAAGCCCAACCATTCAATGGGAGGCTTTGAAATGTGTGGTACGGGGTAGACTCCCCTTACATGCCTCTAGATTAAAGAAGATGAGAGTTGAGCAGATAAGGTTTCTGCTGCAGAAACTGGCTGCTCTGGAACAGAGATATAAAGGTCCTCTCTCTTCAGTGGTGTATCAAGAGTTATGTGATACACGTATGGCTCTTAAGAAGATAATTGACCAGAAATACTTGGGAGCCAGAGAGACTCCAAAAACATTTTTATGGACAAGGAGATAAGTGCGGTAGATTGCTACCAAGAGCACTGAGGCCAAGACCAAACTCCTCCTATATATCCTCCCTTAATTGGCGGGGTGTCCACGCAACAGGGGACATTCTGTGAGAATTCCAAACATATTATGAGGAGCTTTACAACCTGAGAGGTAAGTATGCAGAACTTCATTTAGAAAATTAGAAGCTACATCTCGGGCCTGTTGGGCCATAAATTATCAGGAGAACACAGGGACATCCTTGAAACGGGAAATAACAGTACATGAGGTACAGGGCAATATTAAATGATTGGTTGTCGGGAAATGCCCAGACGGCTTCACGCCCCGTTTTTATAAGAAATTCCTCCAGGACATCTCCAGCCCCTTTACCAAAATGTGTAATTCCTTGGCGGAAGGATCTTCCTTCACTCCTCAGGCCCAGACGGCTCATATTTGTGTTATTCCTAAGCAGGTAAAGGACCCTTTGGTCTGTAGCAATTACCGCCCAATTTCCTTTAACCACCTCCTGATCCGCACGTCCAGGAGGTGGTTCTCTATTTCTAAATCGACGTTCCAGAACGTCCATTCAGAAATTGCAGCTGCACGCTAACCGTGCAGCTGCTGATCGGGTTGCCCGCTGTCAGTGACAGCAGGGCAACCCAGAGAGAAGGCAGGGACAGTGCCCAGGTGTCCCTGCCTTCTGGATCACTGCATGCACAGCGCTCACCGAGCGCTGTGTATGCAGAGCAGGAAGCGCTATGTGATCGCCGGGACCGGAGAGTGCTGGAGCTGTGTGAGGTCTTTCACGCTGCGCTGTACAGCCTCTCTGGGGGGTGCATTTCTCTTGTAACTGGGGCTACTGTGTCAGCCCCAGTTACAGGAGAAATCAACACTGAAAAAAAAAAAAAAAAAGTGAAGTAAATGTCCCCCAGAGGTCTTGTATGAGCTTATGGGAAGACGAAAAGTGTTAAAAAAAAAAAAAAAAGTTTCACAAGTAAAAAAAAAATTCCCCAAGTAAGGAATAAAAAAAAGGGTAAAAATAGAAAAAAATAAATAAAATAGACATATTTGATATTGCCGCGTCCGTGACGGTCGGGTCTATAAATATATCACATAATCGACCCAGTCCGATAAACACCATAAAAAAAATTATGTTTTAATGTGTCCATGTTCTGAGAGCTATTTTTTTATTTTTTGAGAGATTTTCTTATGTAGGGGCTCATTTTTTGAGGTGACTGTTTTATTGGTACCATTTTGTGGGACTTTTTGATCACTTGGTGTTGCACTTTTTGTGATGTAAGGTGACAAAAATGGCTTGTTTTGACAGGTTTTTTTGGGGGTTTCAAAAATGCTATTGTGTAAAAAATAAATAAGAAAAAGTATACATATTAGGTATCGCCACGTCCGTAACAATCTGCTCTATAAAAATGTCACTTGACCGAACCCCTCAGGTGAACGCTGTAAAAATAAATAAATAAAAACTGTGCTAAAACGACCAATTTTTGGGTCACCTTGCCCCATAAAGTGTTATAATGAATGATCAAAAAATGATATGTACCCAAAAATAGTACCAATAAAACTGGCACCTTATCCCCTAGTTTCCAAAATGGGGTCACTTCTTGGGAGTTTCTACTGTAAGGGTGCATCAGGGGGGCTTCAAATGGGACATGGCATCTAAAAACCATGTGGCGTTCCTTTTCTTCTGTGCCCTGCCGTGTGCCCATACAGCAGTTTATAACCACATGTGGGGTGTTTCTGTAAACCGTAGAATCTAGGTAATAAATATTGAGTTTTATTTGGCTGTTAACCATCGATGTGTTGAAAAAATTTGATTAAAATGGAAAATCTGCCAAAAAAGTGAAAGTTGAAAATTTGATCTCCATTTTCCTTTAATTCTTGTGGAACGCCTAAAGGGTTAACAAAGTTTGTTAAATCGGTTTTAAGTAACTTGAGGGGTGTAGTTTCTACAATGGGGTCATTTATAGGGGTATCCACTATGTAGGCCCCACAAAGTGACTTCAGACCTGAACTGGCCCTTTAAAAAGTGGGTTTTGGCAATTTTCATAAAAATTTGAAGAATTGCTTCTAAACTTCTAAGCCTTCTAACGTCCTAAGAAAAATAAAATGACATTTCCAAAATAATGCCAACATAAAGTAGACATATGGGGAATGTTAAGTAATAAATATTTTATGAGGTATCACTTTCTGTTTTAAAAGCAGAGAAATCGAAATTTAGAAAATTGCTAATTTTTTCTAAATTTTTGGTACATTTTGGGATTTTTTCATCATGAAGTACAATGTGTCACGAGAAAACAATCTCTGAATGACTTGGATAAGTAAAGGCGTTCCAAAGTTATAACCACATAAAGTGAGATGTCCGATTTGCAAAACTAGGCCTAGTCAAGAAGGGGGCAAATGGCCCAGATGGGAAGTGGTTAATTAACATTGACGTGAAAATTTATGCCAGAATTCATGTGGATCAGACTGGTTTTGTCCCAGGACGGGAATCCAGAGATAATACCATCTTCTCTCTGACCCTGATAGCCCGAGTCAACGCGACCAAATCTCCTCTTTGCCTTCTCTCGGTTGATGCCGAGAAGGTGTTTGGTCGTGTCGATTGGACCTTTCTGGGTGAATCTTTGAGGGCTTTTGGACTAGGCCCTAATATGATTTGTAGAATTCTTGCTCTTTACCATGACCCCAGAGCTCAAGTCCGGATTAATGGCTCCCTTTCAGCTCCTTTCCAGATACATAACGGTACAAGACAGGGGTGCCCTCTTTCCCCCCTCTTATGGCTTGGGAGGATTCATACATTTAAAAATGAATGTTCTACCGCGGATACTATATCTCTTCTGCACTATCCCCATTCCTCTTCCTTGCGGTTTCTTTAGGGCTCTCAGATAATTGTTCCTGAAATTCATTTGGGCGGGTTCCTCCCCCAGATTGGGTTGGCATTATCTGGTCCGGCACAAGTTGATGGGTGGCGTGGGGGTCCCAGACCTTCAAAAATACCATAGAGCGGCAATCCTCTCGTATGTGTTAGATTGGTTTCACAACGGTATATCCAAACGTTGGATTCAGTTTGAGAGGACAGAGGTGGGTTACCCTACCCAGAATTTGCTATGAATACCTAAGGCTAAAGACCCCCACGCCTCCCTTCAGGTATACTTCGGGTGTGGGATAGAATTGTTGTTTCATTGGGTCTCTCCTGGTCCCATGGCCCTATGACCCCTATTTTTAACAACCCTGACTTCCCCTTAGGAGTAGGAAGGCGTATGTGAGGTCTCCAGAGTGATGATAATACGCGGGTGTCTCAGCTAATTGTGAATGGAACCCACTTGATTCTTTCTTGGAGGGCCATACCAAAGGTGCTTGGTTTAGCTACAATAGCTTGGTAAACTTCATATCTAAGTTGGGCCCCATTGAAACACTTACTAGGGACTTCACTCCTTTTGAATCTCTTTGCCTCCAATCTACTCCACCTACACGTTTAGGGTATCTGGTCTACGGGCTGCTCCAGGGAGAGAAGGGCCCCCTTCTTCCCTGCCATATATGAGGGTGTGGGAAAGGGAACTGGGTAAATCCTTTTCCGCCGAACAATATACAAAGTCATTCTCCTCATCACATAAATCGTCCATCAGCTGTAATTTGCAAGAGAAGAATTTTAAGGTCATGTCTAGGTGGTATAGGACTCCTGATCTCCTGCACTCTTTTTAGCCGTCATGCCCAAGCATTTGCTGGTGCTGTGAGCAAGAGACAGGCACCATGGTTCACATCTGGTGGCACTGCAGTCGACCGATTCCCTTTTGGAAGACCTTATATGATCTGTATGACCGGGTTAGTGGCATCTCTATACAGTGGACACTAGAAGGGACGTTGCGGTCTATGCTCCCTGGTTCTTTATCTACCCTGATAAGGGGTCTCTTAAGTTTCTTCGTGCAGGCCGCTCGCTCGGTCATACCTAGATACTGGAAGACTGCAACCACCCCACACTTTAGAGATTGGCTCAATACCTTTGAAAAAATTCACATGTCTTAGCATTCTCTTGGGTTGGGAATTCTTCTCTATATGGGTGGCCTTTGATGTCACCTTCCTGGCTGCCATACTGGCACATTTTTACCCATTCTGATATTGTGCTTTTCTGTTGTATCTATGTCATGTGATGCTATATCCTGATACCCAAGACACGATATTGTACTGTCTTTGCCCTTTTCCTTTTGCTATTTAATAAAAGAAATTAAACAACAAAAAAAGTCTCTCATTGTCTCCCAAAGGTCTTTCAGTGACCTCTCTGGGACAAATTATGTTAAAAAAAAGTTTAAAAAAAAAATTATAAAAAAAATACTAATTTTGAAAACTAAATAAAAATATAATAAATACAAGTAAAAGATAGAAATAGAATATTATAAAAAAAAAAACATAAAAATAAAAAAAAGTTAAGTGCAAAATAAGAGTGTCCCCCTACAGTCTTTTAAAAAAAATATATTTTAACCAATGTTCTGGATTTTCATGTTAATGATGAGACCAGATCTGTCCTGTCCTTCAACAGCGATTCCCCTTCCAGTGGGCCACCACTTCAATTACCTATCTTGGGGTGGAGCTGGCACGCTCTGTCCCCAAATCCCTCTCCATTAATTTGTCCAATCTGAGGGCTGATCTCAAAAAGGATTATGCGAAGATGTCCCAAGTCCACTTATCGTGGATAGCCCGAATTAATGCTGCTAAGATGCTATCCCTCCCTAAAATACTGTATTGTTTAAGGTGCCTACCAATATTGGTCCCCAAGGCCCAGATAACTCAGCTCCAACGAGACCTTATGACGTTTGTTTGGGGTGGTAAAAAACCCAGAATATCCAAAGATGCATTGCACCCCCCCATCAGAAACGGAGGATTGGGAGTACCTGATCTATACAAATATTATCTTGCAAACCTGGCGGAACAGGCATTTGAAGCGTGGTCCCCCACCTCCCCTCAAAAATGGCATGGGATAGAAGAATCCTTAGTAAAAGCCCGCTCTCTGAGAGCTTTGCTTGCAGCCTGTAGTCTGAAAGCTGTTCAGTTCTCCCCTTTACTCTACACCACTCAGGCTATGATGTATATTTGGATGCAGCTTATAGATTCCTTTCAATTATTCAGTGTGCCCCTAAATGTTGCCCCTTTGACTGCGCTGGAATATCATGTCCCTGATCTGTCCCTAGGCACATGGAGATCTAAGGGTATTGAATGTCTTGGCTGCTTGTACTCTGGGGATGCTCTAGTGGAATTTGCCACCTTGCACACCAAGTATGCCCTACCAAACTTCTGTTTTTATCAATTTTTGCAAATCCGGCATTTTCTAAACTCATTGCCTGACCGTCACCTCCCAACTCCTAACTCCTTCCAGCTCTTTATTAGGGAGTCTTGCCCCCTTAGACCTAAAATCTCTACATTCTATGCTGCCATACTCCCTGCGGAATTAAAGGTTAAGCAACCCTTCGCCCACAGATGGGAATTGGAACTGGGGAAAATATTCTCTGTACGGCAATGGAACGCAGCCTTACACTGGTCCTACAAGTCTACCAGATGTATTAACCATGTTGAGCAGGCTAGGAGGATTAAATTACGCTGGTACCTGACGCCCAATAGACTGGCCCACCTGGTTCCGGGTTACTCCCCCCCTCTGCTGGAGAGGCTGCGGGATGGTGGGTACTCCCTTGCACATGTGGTGGTCATGTCCCTCAGTTACCCCTTTTTGGTCAAGTGTCGGATCTCTCCTTAGAGAAATTACTGCCACACAAATAATTCTCTCTCCTGAACTGTCAATCCTAGGCATAGGATTAGACAACTCCCCTCCCAAGATAAGGGGGATTTTAGCACATGTACTCAGCGCCTCCAGGAATGTTATAGCCCGCCAGTGGAAGTTGGCGCAGTCCCCGGAGGTAGCCGCGGTAGTGCAATCTGTTAATGAACATATGCATTGTGAAATGGTTTTTGCGGAGAATGTACGCTCCAGAATACGCATACATAATCAGTGGGTCGTGTGGCTATCTAGCCGTTATGCTACCCCCCTACCGTTTTCTATACTCTGATAGAGTTGCATTGTCACTGTAGTTCTCACTGGATGTGCTGCTTCATATATGTGAACTCAGGATGTGCTGCACTTGCTTTCCAATGTACGCCTTTTCTTTTCTTTCCTTTTCTTTTGCACTCTGTTGTTATTACTTGTAATGCTGTGAATGCGCTATTCGCGCCTCTGTAAACTGTGCTGCCCTCACTTGTTATAACTCAATAAAAACCTATTGAACACCAAAAAATATATATTTTAAAAAATGATATAAATTTCTAAAAAAACTAAATACAAATAAAATAAAAAGGAATTTTAAAAAATACAAATAAAATAAAAAGGAAAAAGTGCAGAAAAATAGCATTCATTGTCATCGTCACCCCCCCCCCCCCCAACAGACTTTTTGTGAACTCTTAGGGGACATATTATGTGGCAAAAATATATTAAAAAAATAAGTAATTAGCCAATTATAAAAAAATAAAAATAATTAAATATTAATAAAATGCAAATAAAAGTAAAAAAGAAAAGGGGCAAATAAAAAAAAAAATGGGTCAGTATCCCCCAAAGGTCTTTTTATGACCTCTTGGGGGGCCATATCATGTAGCAGAAATATATTTAAAAAAAATGTTAAAAAAAGATAAAAAAAAAATAAAAAAAATTCATAAATGAAAAAACACCAACCAAAACAGTCACCTTTACCGCCCCATTCACATGAATCTATACATATTATATTACAAAATAGGGAACTAATTATAATTTATTTTGGTGTCAGTTTGCATATTTAAAGAATGAGCTATAATTTGAAATGTTTTGTACAGTTTCCGCCAAATAAAACTAAAAATAAATAATAAAATTATAAAGCCCTATGTGTCACGTAAAAAATTGTTGCAAAAATTATTTTGGTAGTTCAACAAATAAGATAGTTACAGCCGTTTGAACCGTTTGTGCTAAATCAGAAAAAGTGTCTGGTCATTAAGGCCTCATGCACACGACCGTTGTTCTGATCCGCATCAGAGCCGCAGTTTTTGCGGCTCTGATGCGGACCTATTCACTTCAATGGGGCCGCAAAAGATGCAGACAGCACTCCGTGTGCTGTCCGCATCCGTTGCTCCGTTCCGTGGCCCCGCAAAAAAAATAAAACCTGTCCTATTCTTGTCCATTTTGAGGACAAGAATAGGCAGTTAGATCAATGGCTGTCCTTGCCGTTCCGCAATTTGCGGAACGCACAAGGACGCCAACTGTGTCTTGCGGATCCGCAATTTGCGGTCCGCAAAACATACAACGGTTGTGTGCATGTAGCCTAAGGCCTTTTCAAGCCTGGTCATCAAAGGGTTAACCAATGAGCTCCTTCCCTACTGGTAAGTTAAAGCACTTACTCGTTATTGCAGGGCCCCTATAACTGGGGGCAGGAGGCGGTAATAACCAGTGAGCGCCAGTCTCTGCAGTGAAGGAAAGTGCTTACTGGTCATTGCAGGGCCCCTTTAACTGGGGGCAGAGGTGGTAATAACCAGTGAGCTCCGGTCTCTGTAGTGAAGGAAAGGGCTGATTTATGAATTGGAGGCAGGATGGAAGGAAATTTCGCCACTTATCCGGTAAAAAAGATTTTTAACCAGTTCCTGCAGCATGGCCCCTGAAACAAAAGGTTCCCACTTACCTGCTCCCCGCTGCTCTGGTCTTCTGCGCTGCTCCATCTTCCGGTCCCTGCACTGTTTACACCTGTCAGTGCATGGCCATGGTCACATGCACCTCTCCAGCCAATGACTGGCTTCAGCGGTGATGTGGCCACAAGTAGTACGTCACTGTAAAGCCAGTCATTGGCTGGAGAGGTGCATGTGACCATGGCCATGCACTGACAGGTGTAAACAGTGCAGGGACCGGAAGTTGGGGGCAGTGCAGAGGACCAGAGCGGCAGGGAGTAGGTAGGTTTCAGGGGCCATGCTGCAGGATGGTACTCGGGACAATTTACAGGGAAAAAGTGCTCATATCTTATATCTGGCTGGTATAATCGTGCCGCTGATCAGTCGATAAACAAGGAATCGCTCGTTTGTCAGCTGATTTGCATATTTTATCAGTATGAAAGGTTTACAATTATCGGCAGCACGTCTCTCTGTGTAATCGGGGGTGGGCTACCAATAATCAATATAACTAAATGAAGGCAGAATGACTGTGATAGTGATCTTTCCTCCCCAATCACTTTGCATTGGCTTGTGTAATAGGCTGATGCAAATGAGCGCCGATCGACATTTTTTTGTTAAATTTGCGGCCCCTTGAAAAAGAGCGATGTGACAATGCGGCCCTCAGACCAAAAAAGGTTATGCGCCTCTGAAATAGAGCATGCAAATGTGCTAAAACCACAGACCCATGGACTGTGCCCAAAAAATGATGTGTGAATACACACATGAATGAGTACGTGTGCTGTCTGTGGAGAACACGTACAGAGTAATTACAGCTGGAAATGATCTTACACCCATCAGGCCTACAACTACACGACTTTGATGTTTCCTACAAAAAAACTGACTTTATGCTAGCCAGTATTCAGAATTAGACTACATGCACACGAACGTGAGGGCTCAGTACCTGTGCTGCGGACCGCAATTTGCAGTCCGCAATGCACGGGCACAGACCGTGGGGCAACCGCATGCGGATCGTGGACCTAGTCACTTGAATGGGGTTCGCGATTCGCATCCAACGGTCCACACCGCAAAATAGCAGTGCATGCGCTACTTTTTTGCGGTGCGGAGGAACGACCACAAACACCATGGAAGCACTTAGTAGTGCTTCCGTGGGGTTCCGATCCGTGCCTCCGTTCCGCATCTCTGTGATTGTTGTATGCGGGCCGCAATATGGCCACGGGGGGGCACACAGTGTGCATGTAGCCTTACTATGGAGATCAGCCATGTCCCAATGTTAGAGATATTCTATTAAAACATCCAGAGCCCTGGGGCAGTGGGTTAGAATCTGACTGATGGGACGTTTGTATGGTATCTGCATGGGCTTCCTCCGAGTATGTCAAATTTCATCCCACTCTCATAAAACATTTGTGTTTTTAATAGGTTTGATGTCAAATTGGTCCACAGTGGATGAGAGAGCATGAAAATAGACCTTAACGCTGGGTTCACACCTGAGCGTTCGCGATGGAGCGCTCTGTATGCGCGATTGTACCGGCGTTTGCAATCGCGCATACAGAGACAAGCGAACGCCCATTGTCGCGTGTTCCCGAAAGTCTATGTACGGGAACGCGCGACAAGACGCCCCAAAGAAGCTCCTGTACTTCTTGGGGCGTCGGGTGTTTTACAGCGCGATCGTACGCGCTGTAAAACGCCCAGGTGAGAACCATTCCCATAGGGAAGCATTGGTTTCTCCTTGTTGAGCGTTTTACAGCGCGTAGGAACGCGCTGTCAAATGCTCGGGTGTGAACCCAGCCTGAGTCCCAGGGAGGATGATGCTTAGTATTCACCTCTTCAGTGCAAATTGCATTAGGATTCCCACTCACATTATGTATTAATTATGCTAAGTTGTATCGTATTTGTATATTCTAAAAAGATATTTTGAAAAATACAAAGACTCTGTGTTCTCCTTTACCATGCCCATAGCTATTCTCTTTATATTGCATACTATACCTCTCTACAAGTGCATAATTTTGATTGAACTACGCATGTGTATCATAGATTGAAATGGGTAAAGGAATTGCTTCACATCAGATGTCTTTGCTATTGATTTCACGACTGATGTAATTGATCATTTATAGAAACAACAAACAGCTGGATTTCTGGTCTTCACTGGCTCACTGGTGTAATATCTGATTATTAGAGCTGACAGAGCCAGCATGTAGCATGAGCGTATGTACTCTGCTCTTAATCTTTAGTCATGCATATTAAAGAAACCTTCTCCAGACCTTTACATCCTTGATTTTCATGTGACCAGGATTGCAGTATGCCATTCTGTTACTGAAGTCTGAGGTATAGTTCTGGCGGTTATATGTGAGTACAGTTCTCTACTGACGTCGGACAGCAACCAACAGCATTATAAATCATGGTAATGCTTCGAGTTCGTGCCACAGGAGCAGTCCAGGAAATACTGCTGTCACACAGGGTATTTTACAAACTATATACACTCGTCTAAAATTGCTTTAAAGTTATATACCGCATATTTCGCCCAATAAGATGCACTGTCCCATAGGTTTTAGAGGAGGACAATAAAAATAAATATTTTCCATTAGACCTCAGATCAGACCCCCAATGTTAAGAAGACCCCAATCAGACCTCAGATCATTTGGTGCACCGCACATAAATTAACCCCTTAAGGACCCCCGCCGTACATGTACGGCGCTGGTGGACATGACTTAAGGACAGGACCAGGCAGTCACTGACATCAAGGTCCCTGCTGCATACGCCGGCATCGGTGAAGACACCAATGCCGGCATATTAACCAGAGGGTTTGTGGAGGGTACAGGTTGCCCTCCGCATCTCCATCGGGTCCCCGCGATGCAGTGGCGGAGACCCGATGGCAGAGAAGGCAAGCCCGATCGATGCCTTTCATAGAAGTGGAAAAAGTGTTTTTCAAATAAAAAAATAAAAAAAATCCCCAAATAAGGCTACATGCACACAAACGTTTGTTTCTGTGTCTGTTCTGTTTTTTGTTGTTTTTTTGCGGATAGGATGCGGACCCATTCATTTCAATGGGTCCGTAAAAAATGCGGACAGCACTCAGTGTGCTGTCCGCATCAGTATGTCCGTTCCATAGCCCCGCAAAAAAAATAGAACATGTCCTATTCTTGTCCATTTTAGGCGTTGTTACAATGGATCCGCAAAAAAAAACGGATGCCATACGCAAAACACATACGGTCGTGTGCATGTAGCCTAAAACGCATACAATTGTAAAAAGAAAACCAGACATATTGGGTATTGCCGTGTTTTTATCAACCGCCTCTATGAAAATATCACATGATCCACCCCCTCACCTGAACGCCATTGAAAAAATAAAATAAAAACTGTGCTAAAAAAATCTTTTTTTTGTCACCTTACATCACAAAAAGTGCAACGCCAAGCGATCAAAAAGGCGTATGCCCCCCAAAATAGTTCCAATCAAACTGTCGCCTCATCCCTCACAAATTAAGCCCCTGCAATAAACAATCAGGCAAAAAAAAAAAAAACTATGGCTCTCAGAATATGGAGACAATAAAACATGAATATTTTTTTTGTTTCAGAAATGCTTTTACTGTGTAAAACTTAAAAAAATAAAGTATACATATTAAGTGTCGCCGCATCCGTAACAACCTGCTGTATAAAGATATCACATGACCTAACCCCTCGGGTAAAAAAAAAAAAAATAGAATAAAAACTGTCAAAAAAGCTATTTTATTTTTTTTGTCACCTTATATCACAAAAAGTGTAATACCAAGCGATCAAAAAGTCATATGCACCCTAAAATAGTACCAATCAGTCATCTCATACCGAACATTAGACAGACAGTCGCCCAAAAAAATAAAAATAAACTATGGCTTTCAGAATATGGAGACACAAAAAAAAATATTTTTCAAAAATGCTTGATCATATTTGGTATTGTCGCGTCCGTAACAGCCTGCTCTATAAAAATAGCACATGATCTAACCTGTCAGATGAACACTGTAATAAACAAAAATTAAAAACTGCCAAAACAGCTATTTTTGTTTTGTTACCGTACCTCACAAATTTTTTTATATAGAGCAACCAAAAATCATATGTACCCTAAAATAGTACCAACAAAACTGCCACCTTATTCCGTAGTTTCAAAAATGGGGTAACTTCTTTTTTTTTTTTATAGAGTTTCTATGCATCAGTGGGTCTTCAATTGTGACATGGCAACCTAAAATTATCCCAGTAATATCTGCCTCCAAAAACCATATGGTGTTCCTTTTCCTTCTGCTCCCTGCCGTGTGCTCCTACAGCAGTTTACCACCACATGTGGGGTGTTTCTGTAAACTACAGAATTGGGGCAATAAATATTGAGTTTTGTTTGGCTGTTAAGGCCTTTTGCACACGAATGTTGTGCATCTGTTCCATGCATTAGGGACTGCATTTTGCGGTCCCCAATGCACGGGAAATGTCTGAGCGGTGACCGGGACGGATCGAGACCCATTTCAACTTGAATGGGTCTGTGATCCGTCCACACTGCAAAAAAAATAAATAGAACAAGTTCTATTTTTTTGCGGTGCGGAGGCACGGACAGAAGCACTCCATGGTGCTTTCCTGGGGTTCCGATCCGTGCTTCCATTTACTTCAATAGGTCCACAAATCCGGAGATGCGGAACGGAAGCACAAAACGGAACCCTACCGAAGCACTACGGAGTGCTTCTGTGGGGTTTCGTCCCCTACTTCCGTTTCGCAAAAAGATAGAACATGTCCTATCTTTTTGCGGAAATGCCGGATCGAGTTTTAATGGGTCCGCGATCCGCTGCGGCTGCCGGTGTTCGTGCATTGCGCCCGCATTTTATGGGCCGCAGCACGGCCACGGGGTGCACACGTTCATGTGCAGGAGGCCTTAGGCAGTATAAGGGTGTACTAAATTTATCAAGGTAGCTCACAATGTACAGTCAGGTCCATAAATATTGGGACATCGACACAATTGGAACATTTTTGGCTCTATACACCACCACAATGGATTTGAAATGAAACAAACAAGATGTGCTTTAACTGCAGACTGTCAGCTTTAATTTGAGGGTATTTACATTAAAATCAGGTGAACTGTGTAGGAATTACAACAGTTTGCATATGTGCCTCCCACTTGTTACAGGACCAAAAGTAATGGGACAGAATAATAATCATAAATCAAACTTTAATACTTGGTTGCAAATCCTTTGCAGTTAATTACAGCCTGAAGTTTGGAACGCATAGACATCACCAGACGCTGGGTTTCATCCCTGGTGATGCTCTGCCAGGCCTCTACTGCAACTGTCTTCAGTTCCTGCTTGTTCTTGGGGCATTTTCCCTTCAGTTTTGTCTTCAGCAAGTGAAATGCCTGCTCAATCAGATTCAGGTCAGGTGATTGACTTGGCCATTGCATAACATTCCACTTCTTTCCCTTAAACTCTTTGGTTGCTTTTGCAGTTTGCTTTGGGTCATTGTCCATCTGCACTGTGAAGCACCGTCCAATGAGTTCTGAAGCATTTGGCTGAATATGAGCAGATAATATTGCCCACAACCCTTCAGAATTCATCCTGCTGCTTTTGTCAGCAGTCACATCATCAATAAATACAAGAGAACCAGTTCCATTGGCAGCCATACATGCCCACACCATGACACTACCACCACCATGCTTCACTGATGAGGTGGTACGCTTAGGATGATGAGCAGTTCCTTTCCTTCTTCATACTCTTCTCTTCCCAAAACTCTGGTACAAGTTGATCTTGGTCTCATCTGTCCATAGGATGTTGTTCCAGAACTGAAGGCTTTTTTAGATGTCATTTGGCAAACTCTAATCTGGCCTTCCTGTTTTTGAGGCTCACTAATGGTTTATATCTTGTGGTGAACCCTCGGTATGCACTCTGGTGAAGTCTTCACTTGATTGTTGACTTTGACACACATACACCTACCTCCTGGAGAGTGTTCTTGATCAGGCCAACTGTTGTGAAGGGCGTTTTCTTCACCAGGGAAAGAATTCTTTGGTCATCCACCACAGTTGTTTTCCGTGGTCTGCTGGGTCTTTTGGTGTTGCTGAGCTCACCGATGCGTTCCTTCTTTTTAAGAATGTTCCAAACAGTTGTTTTGGCCACGCCTAATGTTTTTGCTATCTCTGATGGGTTTGTTTAGTTTTTTCAGCCTAATGATGGCTTGCTTCACTGATGGTGACAGCTCTTTGGATCTCATCTTGAGAGTTGACAGCAACAGATTCCAAATGCAAATGGCACACTTGAAATGAACTCTGGACCTATTATCTGCTCATTGTAATTAGGATAATGAGGGAATAACACACACCTGGCCATGGAACAGCTGAGAAGCCAATTGTCCCATTACTTTTGGTTCCTTAACAAGTGGGAGGCACATATGCAAACTGTTGTAATTCCTACACAGTTCACCTGATTTGGATGTAAATACCCTCAAATTAACCAGCTCCCGACCGCCTAACGCAGGGATGCGTCCTGTGGGCGGCCGGGTTATTCCTCGTTGGCGTGTCGTTTCGCGAGACGCGAGATTTCCTGTGAACGCACGCTCACAGGAGTGCGCGTTCACAGTATCGGAAGGTAAACGAGTTGATCTACAGCCTGCCAGCACCTATCATTCGCTGGCAGGCTGTAGATGCGGCTTCCGAACCCACCACTCGACCGAGACTGCCCTTACCAAAGTCACCAATGACCTACTGACAGCCAAAACCAAGAAACAATACTCTGTCCTCCTTCTCCTTGACCTGTCCTCTGCCTTCGACACGGTTGACCACTCCCTTCTGTTGCAAACTCTCTCATCTCTTGGCATCACTGACCTGGCTCTCTCCTGGATCACATCATACCTCACAGACGGGACGTTTAGCGTCTCCCACTCCCGCACCACCTCCTCGTCTCATGCCCTCTCTGTTGGTGTCCCGCAAGGCTCTGTCCTAGGACCCCTGCTCTTCTCAATCTACACTTTTGGCCTGGGACAGCTCATAGAGTCCCATGGCTTTCAGTATCACTCCTATGCTGATGACACACAAATCTACCTCTCTGATCCAGACATCACCAGCTTACTATCAAGAATCCCACAATGTATCTTCTATATCATCCTTCTTCGCCTCTCGCTTTCTTAAACTTAACATGGATAAGACAGAATTCCTAATCTTTCCCCCATCTTGTTCAAACCCCCCAACAGACCTATCTATCACGATCAATGGCTGCACATTATCCCCAGTCAACAAAGCCCGCTGCCTTGGAGTGACCTTAGATTCTGCCCTTTCCTTCCGACCGCACATCCAAGCCCTTTCCACCACCTGCCGCCTCCAACTCAAAAACATCTCCCGCATCCGTGCTTTCCTTAACTTCGAATCTGCGAAAATGCTCGTACATGCCCTCATTATCTCCCGCCTAGACTACTGCAACATTCTCCTCTGTGGCCTTCCATCTAGCACCCTCGCACCCCTCCAATCTATCCTCAACTCTGCTGCCTGACTAATCCACCTCTCACCTTATTACTCCTCTGCCTCTCCCCTCTGCCAATCCCTTCACTGGCTCCCCATTGCCCAACGAATCCACATCAAAGTACTGACAAACGCATACAAGGCCGTCCATAACCTGTCCCCTCCCTACATCTCTGAGCTACTTTCCCGATACATCCCCACACGCACTCTCCGATCCTCACAAGACCTCCTTCTCTCCTCTCCTCTTATCGCCTCTTCCCACAATCGACTCCAAGATTTCTTCCGTGCATCCCCCATACTCTGGAACTCGCTACCCCAACATATCAGACTCTCACCTACAGTGGAATCCTTCAAAAGAAACCTGAAAACCCACCTCTTCAGACAAGCCTACAACCAATGACCCTGCTGCCTCTATACCGCCATGACCAACTTAACCCGCACCTACTGTGTCCTTCTCCCATACCATGTAGATTGTAAGCCCTCACGGGCAGGGCCCTCTCTCCTTCTGTACCAGTTTGTAACTCATCTTGTTTATGATTAGTACAATTGTCTGTTATGTATGTGCACCGCTTATCATATGTACAGCGCTATGGAATAAATGGCGCATAAATAATAATAATACTACACTACAACTCCCCCTGTCACTTATTAACCCCTGATCACCCCATATAGACTCTCTGATCACCCCCCTGTCATTGATCACCCCCCTGTAAGGCTCCATTCAGACGTCCGTATGTGTTTTGCGGATCCGCAAAACACGGACACCGCGGATCTTCAAAACACGGACTCCGGCAATGTGCTTTCCACATTTTGCGGATCCGCACATTGCCAGAACTATATAGAAAATGCCTTTTCTTGTCTGCAATTGTGGACAAGAATAGGACATGTTCTATAGGCTCTACAAAAAACGCAGTGTTCGCCCGATCAGGCCTGATCTTGTGCGCACACTTGCGTTCAGTCCGCCCCACCGCAGTGACAAAAATTATATTTTTTCTGATCACTGCAAAAACACCGTAAAATCGCTGTGGCGCTATAAAGATCACTTTTGAGGGGCATGGCGAGTTCATAGAAGATTTTTTTTTTTGGGCATAAGTTAGCGGAAATTGATTGATTTTTTTCTTTTTTTTCTTACAAAGTCTCATATTCCACTAACTTGTGACAAAAAATTTAATCTCACATGAACTCCCCATACCCCTCACGGAATCCAAATGCGTAAATTTTTTTAGACCTTTATATTCCAGACTTCTTCTCACGCTTTAGGGCCCCTAAAATGCCAGGGCAGTATAAATACCCCATAAGTGACCCCATTTTTGAAAGAAGACACCCCAAGGTATTCCGTGAGGGGCATGGTGAGTTCCTATAATATTTTTTATTTTTTGGCACAGGTTAGCGGAAAATGTTTTTTTTTTTTCTCTTACAAAATCATTTTCCGCTAATTTGTGGCCAAAAAAATTATTATAGGAACTCGCCATGCCCCTCACGGTATACCTTGGGGTGTCTTCTTTCAAAAATGGGGTCACATGTGGGGGTATTTATACTGCCCTGGCATTTTAGGGGCGCTAAAGCGTGAGAAGAAGTCTGGAATCCAAATGCCTAAAAATGCCCTCCAAAAAATGCCCTCCAAATGCAAAAAAATGTCACACATGTGGTATCGTCGTACTCAGGAGAAGTAGGGCAATGTGTTTTGGGGTGTATTTTTACATATACCCATGCTGGGTGAGAGAAATATCTCTGTAAAATGACAACTTTGTATAAAAAAAAATGGGAAAAGTTGTCTTTTACAGAGATATTTCTCTTACCCAGCATGGGTATATGTAAAAATACACCCGAAACACATATCCCTACTTCTTCTGAGTACGGCGATACCACATGTGTGACATTTTTTTGCAGCCTAGGTGCGCAAAGGAGCCAAAATTCTAAAGAGCACCTTTAGGATTTCACAGGGCATTTTTTACGCATTTGGATTCCAAACTACTTCTCACGCTTTAGGTCCCCTAAAATGCCAGGGCAGTAGAAATACCCCACAAGTGACCCCATTTTGGAAAGAAGACACCCCAAGGTATTTCATGAGTGGCATGGCGAGTTCATTTAAAATTTTAGTTTTTGTCTCAAGTTAGTAGAATATGAGACTTTGTAAGAAAAGAAAAAAATAATAATAATCATTTTCCGCTAACTTGTGACAAAAAATAAAAACTTCCATGAACTCACTATGCCCATCAGCGAATACCTTAGAGCAGTGATGGCGAACCTATGGCACGGGTGCCAGAGGCGGCACTCAGAGCCCTCTCTGTGGGCACCCGCGCCTTGGAAAAAGTCTATGGCGTACCAATATGCTTTAGACTTTCCCTGCCATTCATCAGCACAGGACGCACTATGAACAGCACAGGCAGCACACTGAATGTAGGCTATTAAGCTATTATAGCTAAATGATAAAGTACATGGAAGATATACTATATTGGTATTCAGGTTAAATTGCCGTGTCGGCACTTTGCGATAAATAAGTGGGTATTTGGTTGCAGTTTGGGCACTAGGTCTCTAAAAGTTTCACCGTCACTGCCTTACCCTAAGTTCAAACGCGCTGTAAAACGCTCAACACATGAAAACCAATGCTTCCCTATAGGAACGGTTCTCACCTGAGCGTTTTACAGCGCGTACGATCGCGCTGTAAAACGCCCGACGCATAATCAAGTTCTTGAGCTTCTTTGGGGCGTTTTGACGCGCGTTTGTGGCCATAGGACACTGCAGTCAATCACACAAACGCGTGTCAAACGCGCGTTTACTATTACAAAAAACGTGCATAAAAACGCGCGTAAAACGCGCGTTTGAGAAACGCTCAGGTGTGAAAGCAGGGTTAGGGTGTCTACTTTCCGAAATGGGGTCATTTGTGGGGTGTTTCTACTGTCTGGGCATTGTAGAACCTCAGGAAACATGACAAGTGCTCAGAAAGTCAGAGCTGCTTCAAAATGCGGAAATGCACATTTTTGTACCATAGTTTGTAAATGCTATAACTTTTGCGCAAACCAATAAATATACACTTATTGCATTTTTTTTTTAATCAAAGACATGTAGAACAATAAATTTAGAGAAAAATTTATATAGAAATGTAGTTTTTATTTGAAAAATTTTACAACAGAAATTAAAAAATGTCATTTTTTTGCAAAAATTTCGTTCAATTTCGATTAATAACAAAAAAAGTAAAAATGTCAGCAGCAATGAAATACCACCAAATGAAAGCTCTATTAGTGAGAAGAAAAGGAGGTAAATTTATTTGGGTGGTAAGTTGTATGACCGAGCAATAAACGGTGAAAGTAGTGTAGTGCAGAATTGTAAAAAGTGGTCTGGTCATTAAGGGGGTTTAAGCTAGGGGGGCTGAGGTGGTTAAAGCTGACAGTCTGCACATCTAGTTTGTTTCATTTCAAATCCATTGTGGTGGTGTATAGAGTGAAAAATGTTAGAATTGTGTCAATGTCCCAATATTTTTGGACCTGACTGTATGTTTGGTTCATAGTTGGACATTTTTGTCTCGCTACACCAACTTTTGTTTGACCTGCATTTTAGCAAAACTTTTTGCACACTTTTGGGGTCATTTAAAAAGACTGGCGTTTTACACGGGTGTTTGTTTTCCCCTTGTGCCACCGGAGG
This sequence comes from Bufo gargarizans, assembly GCF_014858855.1. NCBI lineage: Eukaryota > Metazoa > Chordata > Amphibia > Anura > Bufonidae > Bufo > Bufo gargarizans. The sequence goes on from NC_058081.1 coordinate 149,921,572, forward strand.
AGTCACTTGATTAATGATGAGGTGTGTGCGCCTTGGCATAAATTAGGCCCACCTCTGCCAGTCAATGCGCCTGAAGTGAAAACTACTCCAGCCCATGACTCGAGTAGTTTTCACTCCTTTTTTATGTTTCTGTGCGTAAAAAAATTTAAATTTGTTGGGACTGAAGGCTCGGCCCAGCAACCGCTATCTCCGAGTGGCAAGTATGGTGTAAAAACGCCCGTGCAGCATGAGGTCTTGCAATTTTTTTTTTCTTTTTCTAAGGCCTAAACTAGGCATGGCGCATTGTCACATCTTAAGCTGTGCCCTGTTTTTTCTCAGCAACACATCCCTTTTGAGCAAGGAAACAGAAACAGGTGAGCCAGTGGTGTAACTAGAGGGCAAACTTTGGATCAGGGCCCCGTCCCCCTTCCCACGCACGCACCCTTAATGACTGCTATCCTTACACCTTTGGTTCCTGATTTCCCCCGTCCAATCCCCCAGTAATGCCCCTAGTTAATGTCCTCCACTGCCCCCAGTCTTCACTCACATGTAACAGGGCGCGGCACTGTCGATGTACTTCATGTCGGACCTTGTCAGACTGCTAAACACGCCTGTATCCTATGCACTCCAGGCCTCCAGCATCAGACCCCGGTGCTGCTCTACAGAATTGGTCACAAATTAAATGGGTGGGCGGGGCCTGACTAACATTTGGTTAATCTCTGCCCACCTGCTTAATTTGTGACTATTTCGAGTAGGGCAGTGCTGGGGCCTGATGCTGGAGCGCATATTAGGCAGATGAGTTGAGCACTCTGATTGGGCCTGGCAGGAAGTACAGTGAAAGTGCCGGGCAGCCTTACATGTAAGCGCAGCGGACCCCCTCCCCTGAGGTGAGCTAGGAGCAGTGTTCTTTTCATAAATTGGTGTTTTTTGTTTTTTTTTCATAAATGCGTCTAAAAGTCGATTGGACAGAAATGCCCCAAATTTGGGCAAATTCTACTGCAAGGTCTAGGCCCAATCGCATATTTAAATTGACCCCATTGTGTGTAAAACAGAATTGAATCAGTCACATGGTGTAACCTAAAAGCCTTTTTTTCTATGAAAAATGTATGAGTGTCTGAAAAAGTGGTATGCTGAGAGCCATTTTTACACTGTATGGTCAGGAATATTGCAAGATTTTTGTTGCACTGTTCATTTACTGAGCAAAACTGTAGGTGTTTTGGAAAATAAAGAGTGGTGTTTTCTATAGATGGGATATGTAGTATATTAGATATGCTTACTAGTGAAGAAAATTGCATTTTCTACTAAAGCCTCATAATCAAGTGAAGGTGCTTTTTAGTATGAAGTGGTTTTCAAGCCCATGTATAAAGCGGGACCTCAGAAATGAAGCATGTCTTCTGTAGCAGTGTAAGAAGAAGCAGCGTCTCTCTGGTGAATACCGTTTACCTACCTCAGATGCCCCCTACTGCAGAACCCTTTGGGAAGCAGCCATGTCGATCAAAAATGTGTTGCAAGAATTCCTCATAATCTTGAGGGACTTGGACTAGAGAGATTGACAACACATGTTCCCAGTAGGTTCTGCCATGCAGTTGTCCAGCCATATGTGAATGTGTGTGGGCCAGTTAGACTTGTCAATTATTTTTTTTCTTGTAACCACTAACCAGAATATGTCTAGTCTGCGTGTAGAATTTGCATTCTGCATACATTTCTTATTCAATACAAATTTTCTTTTATGAGGCAGTCAATTCCGTATTAAATTGAAAAGTTTTATATAAAAAGTTTTAAAACAAAATGGTGATATTTTACTTTTTATCTTTTCATTATGTTTCCGTAAAGCCTAACTTGCCTGAACTAAACAAAAATCCAATTCCTTTTGCACATCTATAAAATCTTCTCCAGGGATGGATAAACCTCTTCTTTAGTGAAAAAAAAAAAGCCTCTCAAGCACTGGTATAGCGTCCGTTTCCTTGACCCCTATAATTACAACTAAAGAGGATTTGTCATGGAAACAGAACTCTCAAAATGAGTGCATTAACGGAGTGGCCTGAAGTTCTCCAGGATTTTAGGATAGGAATAGGAGATCGGTCAGGGTCCTACTTCTGGCACCACCACTGATCAGCTGTTTGAAGAAGCCACAGTGCTCACTTGCCTCTTTACAGCTCAGCCCCATTAACCTGACCAATGAACATGACAGATGTCTTCCTAGGTCAGTGATAAGTGCTCACAAAGAGCCATGGCCTCTTCATACAGCTGATTGGCTATGGTGCCGCGAATCGTACCCCCTGCTGATCTGATATTGATGATCTCTTCGGATATCAAAATCCAGAGAACCCCTTTAAGCTAAAAGGAAGCAGAAATGAGCTAGGGTACCATGGATGCAGCTAGGCCAAATCCAAGAAGGACAAGCTAAAAAGGTTGTCTTGGACTGCTTTTTATTTTTATATATTTTTTCCTTAAACTGTACAACTCTTGCTAATGGTCTGTGACTGTTATTGCAGGCCTTCTGGAGTGAAAGGCGTTGGCTGGGATGAGAGAATCCCACTTATAGATGAGTGGCTCTGTTTTAGCAAAAAAAAAATTCATTTTCAATCTCTGACAACCTTTTTAATCTGTATCGCATAGCAAAATCTACCAGACCTTAACTATTCATTGGGTCCGTCAAAGAGGTTTTGCAGGCCTGTAATATCAGATCAGTGGAGGTCTGACTCCTAACTCCACCACGGATCAGCTGCTTGAATGGGCTGCTGCACTCCAGAACAGCCACTGGAACAACACCGCTTCATACACTGGGTTGTGACTGTAGTGCTCCTTCAAGTGAATACCATTCTCTGTCACTACCGAGTGTACAGAGCTGTAATGTGCCTGTTCTGGGGCGTATCGGCCCATTGAAACGTCTGATCACTAGCGTTGGACCCCAACTGGATCTGTTACTGATGACCTTAAAGTTCAGAGCTGAACCTGGACAGCCCTCCATTTTCACCCAGGCAGCCCCCCTCACATGAGCATCGGAGCAGTTCATGCTCCGATGCTCTCCTTTGCCCTGTGCTAAATTGCACAGGGCAAAGGCATTTTTCTGAGTTCCGGTGACGTACCGGGCTCTCTATGGGGCTGACAGGAACCCCGGTGACGTCACCGGCACTGATGGGCGGGATTTGGCTCTGCCCTAGCCAGTAAAATGGCTAGGGCAGAGCTAAAGCCCTCCCCTCAGAGCCGGTGACGTCACCGAACACACTGCTGGGCGGAAGTTACCGCCCGGCAGTGTGTTATTGAAAACAAAAGAGCCCGTGCCCTGCGCGATCTAGCGCAGGGCACTGGAGCGCATCGGAGCATAAGATGCTCCGATGCTAGGCTCAGGGGGGCTGCCGGGGTGAAAAATAAGGGTATGTCCGGGTTCAGCTCTGAACCTGGACAACCCCTTTAAGATAGGTTGTAAGTATGAGAGCCCTTTAAGCCCAGCAAATGGCATTTACCATGTGGACAAAGTTAATACAAGACTCTTATTTATTGTGATTGTCCTTATTGCCTGCTTTGTTGGCTAGATTCATCACAATATACTCTGCTTGTATCCAGAGGTTATGGCCAGCTTGCAATCTATCAGCAGTGGTCGTGCTTGCACACTATAAGAAAAACCTCCAGTCTTTCTGGTGCCTGGGACAGTGAGGGTGCACATAGGCCAATACTTTTTCCTATAATGTGCAAGCATGACCACCTCTTCTGGATTGCAGGGTGGTCATAACCCCTGGATACCAGCAGTGTATAATGTGATGGAAAAATGAATCAAGCCAGCAAAGGAGGCAATATGGACAATCACCATAATTAGTAAGCGCCTTGTATTAACTCTGTCTACATGATTAAGTTCATTTGTTAAAGTGAGACAACCTCTTTAACACAATGTATAATCTGGATCAATCTGTGATGTAAGCAGATAATAAAATGTGTAGAATTGCAACGTTCCCATACTAGGCCCTGAACACCTGTGCATGAAAGGAGCGTGCCACAAAGCCAGAATGTCCCTACTGTTATTAATTTGTATGTGTGCCCGTAAGCTTCATCTCCTAAAATGCTTCCTGAGTGAGAAGCTGGGACAATGACTGACTGCATTGTTGAGAATGAGCACATATATTACAACAATTTACATTCTTTAGTGCCTCTGGGGACATTTTCCTAGCTTCTGCATATTAAAAGCTTTTTGTAGGGCACATTTCTCCTTAGTGTAGATTTGTGTGTGACATTCATCTCTGAACTTTCAAAAATAAAAGTGTTATATACCTTTCTTGTGCCTCTGTCCTAGTTTCCCTCAAATACTTGGGGTGAATGTCTAGGAACAGACATAAAATGGTGCAATATGATCCTTTTCCATGCAGTCTCCTTAATTAGAGAGCTGCTGATGGGAGCTGTCACTCAACAGCTGTAAACCCACAGCTCAAAGACGGCCACCTGTAGACACTTCTACAAGAACCGAACTTCAAGTCCACCCATCAGCTAAAGGGGGAGGTCACCGCTCTTTTGGAATTCTTTAGCACTGCAAAGGAAAATTCAGTAGCCATTCACTCTATACAGTTGCACCAGGTTGTACTTTTACACGTAGTAGTCCAGTGTGTAAAGGTAAACAGTATCATGTTAAATGGAAAGTGTATTTTTAATTTAAAAAAGGATTGTCTATTCAGCTATTTATTTTCCCCACTCTTAACATTTAGGTACTCTTTTCCTTGCCACACTCCAAAGAAATACTGATAGAGAATTTAGATTGTGAGCTTCACTGGGAAAAGTAAGTGAGGATAATGTCTGTAAAATGCTGTGGAATATATTGGCGCTATATAAGCAAGAGAAATATAAATATGGAAAGGGAAATAATTATTTTATAGAGGAAGTGACGTGGATGAGAAGCCTATCATACAGGGGCATGGAGAGACGTCTATGTAACAGAGGGCAGCATAGCTGTGAGAGGAGTATGCAGGGCCGGTTCTAGGTGAAATGGGGCCCTGGGGCGAAAAACAATAAGGCCCCCCCCCCCCCCCCCCCATGACACTTGCTGACTTTAACATCTTGTATTGACTCTGGAGATTTAATTTGTGGACGTTCATACAGAAGAAACTGTATATTGTGTACAGTGTATGCTACATGTGTATAACATAAACATATTTAATATGAAAACTTACAATTACTTGGCTTGGCCCTTGGGGATCTCGGACGCCACTTCAACACTTTGGCCGGGGGCTCGGCGGAGCTGATGTGTTTTATACTAATGAGAAAGATTTCATAATGAGGATTTGGAGAAGGGGCAGAGGGATAGCAGAACAGAGAGAGGATGGTGCTGCTACTAGGGGGCTCATAGCATGGGGGGAGTAATAAAGCCCACCATAATCCCCCCCCCCCCGTATAAATAATTCTCCTTATAATGTGACAGTGCAAAAGATCCCCCCCTTGTAATGCCCCCAGGTGAGCTAATGTCCCCATAATGTGCCAATATAAAATACCCCTATATAGTGCCCCCAGTAAATGCCCCCATAGTTCTCCTCTCCCCCCTCCCTCCTAGTGCCCCCTATAATGTACCAGTATAAAATGCCCCATATATAGTGCCCTGTAGATGCCATCAGTGTCCCCCATAATTTGTAAGTATAAAATACCCCTTCTCAGTGCCCCCTTAGATGACCCCATAGTACCCACCATAATGTGTCCCAGTATAAAATGCCCCTATACAGAGCCCCCATGTAAAATAACCATTCTTTGTGGCCTCAGTAGATGCCCCTATAGTGCCCACCAATACTGTGCCAGTAATAAGTTCCCCATAGATGTCCCCCAATAATGTGCCAGTAGCCAGAGCCCCCCTATATCATGTGCCAGTAGCCAGAGCCCCCCCTATATCATGTGCCAGTAGCCATAGCCCCCCCCCCCCTATAATGTCCCAGTAGCCATAGCCCCCCCGATCATGTGCCAGTAGCCAGAGCCCCCCAATCATGTGCCAGTAGCCACCAGTATTGACCAAAAAAAAAAAAAAACACTTATACTTACCTACTTGGCAGCGATGCGATGCAGGCCTCTTCCGGCCTGTGTCCCGCGCTATACGGCTCAGGCGGCGCGATTACGTCATTACGCCGGCCTCTGATAGGCTGCAGGCCTAGTGCCTGCAGCCTATCAGAGGAAGGGGAAGGGACACACCTCTCCCACCCCTGCCCTGCTGCACAGCCATCTGTATCGCTGTCCTGAGGACGGCGATACAGATGACTGGAGATGAGCGCTTCCACGATGGAATCGCTCATCTCCGTGTGACTGTCCTGCCTATAGTTAGTTGCGGGCCGGCGCGGGGGGGCCCGGGGGCAATTGCCCCCCTTGCCTCTATGGAAGTGCCAGTCCTGGGAGTATGTTCCTGGTCTTAGCCTTCCTGCTTCAGGGACAGTGCTGGAGCCTGGAAAGGTGGGTAACCCCCTGGACACCATGTAGGCAAAATTAACCCTTTCACTACCTTGGACCACCAGGGATGCAGGCATCAACCCTTTCATTACCCTACACCGCTAGGGTTGCAGACAATTTCTTCTGTGCCCTAGACCTCAGGTATATTATCATAAAACAAATTAACTATCCAAAATTATTTGGTACTATACAAATAGCAATATTTATTTGACGCTGTCTTGGATTGCCCAGTTTAGAAGGAACATCACCCAGGTCCCTGACTTCCCTGCTCGCTAGCTATGAAAGCTTAGAGGAAACTTTTAATTAGATCATTGCCATAGGGGATGTTCATGTGCCTACTGATTGCTTTGTCTATTGTTTATATGGGGGAAAGTGACTGTTTATAATTGGGGATCAGCGAATCGACTTTGGATGAAACATCCGAAGTCGATTCGCATAAAACTTTGTTCTAATGCTGTAGGGAGCAGGAGCTCTGTATAGTATTAGGCTGTATTGGCTCTGATGAGCTCAAGTTATTACTTTGTGAAGCCTCGCGAGACTTCACATAACTTCAGAAATTGATTTATACTGTAAAAAAAACATTTCCCGAACTTGGGTTCGGTTCCAAAGTACCGAAGTCGATTTGCTCATCCCTATTTATAATGACAAATGAATGTCCATAATAATGTCACCTACCATCAGGTATATTGTTTATTGACTTAACCATAAGCATGTCATGTGTTATCAGTATGGATGTCTTGTCGTCATGGACAGAAGCATGTTGGGGGTACCCTGAAAGTAATATGAAAAAGTATGGCTTGGCATTCGGCTTGTTAAAAACATTATAAACATATAAAAAAAAAAAACCTGAGAAATAAAGCCTATAAAAAAAAAAATCCTCCCAAAATTCCATACCAACAGCACATTGTGTTTTTTTAAACAAAAATGTCAATACCCCGCTCCAGAAAAGGCACCAAAAACAAGGGAAAAAACACAAAATGCACAACTTAGAATGGGCACAGTATATAGCAAGTTGATACTACATAAATGGTCAATTCACAATGTAACCCCTGAAGAAAAGCTTGTGTTTTATTCACAGTGATCTTGTCAGTAGTCTTTATTCACAAAGGATCTATTAATCTGAGACATTCACCTGGCAAAATAAAATGTGTTTTCACTGCACACTATACTTATTACATAATTGCAGTGAAGAAATGGAGTTCAGTACAAGCACTTTAAAACCAAGGACAATTTAAGTTTTTGTAAGAAAAAGATCCCATGGCCCCTTCTCAGATCATTTAGTCCCCTTTCACACGAGTGAGTTTTCTGCTTGGGTGCAATGCTTGACGTGAACACATAGCACCCGCACTGAATCCTGACCCACCCATTCATTTTAATGGGTCTGTGTACATGAGCATTTTTTTTTCACGCATCAGTTCTGCATGTTCTATATTTTGCGTTTTTCACGCAGCCCTGGCCCCATAGAAGTGAATGGGGCTTCAGTGAAAAACGCATTGTATCCGGAAGCAAGTGCAGATGCAATGTGTTTTTCACTGATGGTTGCTAGGAGATGTTTGCAAACCTTCCTTTTCTATATCGCGTGCGTGAAAAACGCATCAAAATGCATTGCACTCGTGCGCAAAAAACTGAACTGAACGCAGTCGCAGAGAAAGCTGACTGAACTTGCTTGCTAAGTGGTGCGAGTTTCACTGAATGCACCCTGAACGCGTCCGGACCTAATCCGTCACACTCATGTGAAAGAGGCCTTACTTCTGCCTTGCTACACCGAACAACACCAGGTGCGGCTCCAGTAGGTATGCCTCTTGTTGGTCAATACAGATCAGATTAAACCAGTTCTTCATAAAGCCTTCAGTCTACAGAAATCTGCCCAGTGTGTACATGGCTTCATTTAGAATCATGCAGCAGTTTATACCACAAATCTAGATGATTACTATCCCTCATACTAAATTTGTCTTTTTAGTTAGCTATTTTATAAGACCTTAATAAAAACAAAAAACACAAATTGTGCCTTTTAGGATTTGGCGCTATATATGAAAGAAGAACTGGTAAATGAGAGGTTTTCCATATTCTGCGCTAGCAATGCTTCCTCTGCCCCTGGCATTGAACTCGTTGTGACTGTTGCTATTCCTTTGGAATGAGCACATGGACACTGCTAATTAGCTGCACATTAGACTGGCTTTTTTCCAGAGGTTGTGGCACAAATTAATGAAGGGAGTAGGTGAGAAACATATGGCGTTGCACTGGTCAAATGCTTGGTGGTCTAAAATATCATGACATTTTTTTACATGGAAAATTAAATAAGTAAAAGCAAGACTTGGTTTTGGGATTATATATTTTTTTTCAGATTTTTCTATAGCTATTTCTTTTTATATCTTCCGACTACCTAAAATGAGATCCTGGTGTAATGTGAATAAAGCATATGCATTACATAATGAAAAATTATGCTGCTTTCTAGTATAATTTTGGGGGGATTTAGCATAACACACCATTCAAGCCTCTGTTTAACCCCTTAAGGACTCAGCCCTATTTCACCTTAAGGACTTGGCCATTTTTTGCAAATCTGACCAGTGTCACTTTAAGTGCTGATAACTTTAAAACCCTTTGAGTTACCCAGGCCATTCTGAGATTGTTTTTTTCGTCACATATTGTACTTCATGACACTGCTAAAATTGGGTCAAAAAATAAAAAAAATTTGCATTAAAAAATACCAAATTTACCCCAAAATTAGAAAAATTTGCAAATGTCTAAGTTTCAGTTTCTCTACTTATGTAATACATAGTAATTCCCCCAAAAATTGTGATGACTTTACATTCCCCATATGTTTACTTCATGTTTGTATCATTTTGGGAATGATATTTTATTTTTTGGGGATGTTGCATAGCTTAAAAGTTTTGAAGAAAATTTTTACATTTGAGGCTTACGTAATAGAAACCATCCAAAAATGACCCCATTCTAGAAACTACACCCCTCAAGGTATTCAAAACTGATTTTACTAACTTTTTTAACCCTTTAGGTCTTCCACAAGACTTCATGGCAAATTGACATAAAATGTAAGAATTTCGATTTTTTTTATTTATTTTTTTGAAAATTTTCCAATGTAATCAATTTTTTCCAGGAAAAAAGCAAGGGTTAACTGCCAAACAAAACTCAATATGGGTTGCCCTGATTCTGTAGTTTGCAAAAACACCCCATATGTGGTCCTAAACTACTGTTTGGCCAAACGGGAGGACATAGAAACAGGGGAACGCCATATGGGTTTTGGAAGGCAGATTTTGCAGGACTGGTTTTGTTTATACCATGTCCCATTTCAAGCCCCCCCTTGCACCCCATGAATAGAAATTCCAAAAAAGTGACTCCATCTAAGAAAGAACACCTCTCAAGGTATTCAAAACTGGGTTTACAAACTTTGTTAACCCTTTAGGTGTTCCACAAGAGTTAATGGTAGATGGAGAAACAATTTAGAAATTTCAATTTTTTGGAAAAGTTTCCATTTTAACCCATTTTTGCAAGTAATAAAGTAAGGGTTAAATGCCAAACAAAACTCAATATGGGTTGCCCTGATTTTGTAGTTTGCAAAAACATGCCATATGTGGTCGTAAACTACTGTTTGGCTAAACGGCAGGACATAGAAGAAGGGGAACGCCATATGCTTTTTGGAAGGCAGATTTTGCTGGACTGGTTTATTTACACCATGTACCCTTTCAAGCCCCCTCATGCACCCCTAGAGTAGAAACTCCATAAAGTGACCCCATCTAGGAAACTACGGGATAAGGTGGTTGTTGTTTTGGGACTATTTTAGGGGTAAATGATTTTTGGTTGCTCTATATTACACTTTTTTGAGGCGAGGTAACAAAAAATTTAAATTCTAAAATTGTTTCTACATTCGCCATTTAGTTTTGTGGAACACCTAAAGCAGGGGTGCACAACCTGCGGCCCGCGGGCCGCATGCGGCCCCCAGAGCCATGGTTTGCGGCCCCCGGCCTGCTGGGCAGAAACACAGCTGATCCTGCAATCAGCTGTGTTTCTGCCCAGAGCGCCGCACAGCAGATGGATCACAGGTTTTGCTCCTGCACTGTAGCAGGAGCAGAAAGGGTCCCCGGCTATTAGTGAGAGCGGGGAAGCCGAGGAGAAGACAGAAGCGCTTTATTAGCGCTTCTGCCTCCTCCTCTATGAGCACTCTGCAGTGTGGACCCAGCGATCATGTGATCGCTGGGTGTCTCGGGAACAGAGGAGCGCTGCCCTGGTACAAAGCCTCCGCAGCAGGCTGGTTTCCCTGTAACTGGGGCTCCTTTGGATGCTCCAGTTACAGTGGTAATAGTACAAAAAAAATTCACTTATTGTCTCACAAAAGGTCTTTCATTGACCTCTTGGGGACAAATTATGTGATAAAAATATATTAAAAAAAAGTTAAAAAATGATAAAAAAAATGTGAACACTAAATAAATAAAATAAAAAGGAAAAAGTGCTTAATAAAAGAGTGTTCACTGTCCCACCACAGTATTTTTATGAAAAAGTGCAAAATTTAAAAAAGGGACAGTGTGCCCCAAAGTCTTTTTATGACCTCTTGGGGGACATATTATGTAGCAGAAATATATTAAGTAAAAAAATAAAAAATAAATACATAAAAGAAAAAACACCCACACCAATGAAAACCATCACCATTGCCGCCCCATTCACATGAAACTTTTCATATTATATAGCAAAACGGCCTACACAAAATAGAGAACTAATTATAATAATTTATTTTGGTGTCAGTTTGCATATTTAGAGAATAAGGAGCTATAGTTTGAAAAAAAATATATACTTTTTAAAAACATTTTGTACAGTTTCCCCCAAATAAAAATTGTTGCAATTTTGTAGTCCAACAAATAAGATAGTTGCAACCATTTGAACCACCACGTGCGCTAAATCACAGATAAGTGTTTGGTCCTTAAGGCCTTTTTGGGCCTGGTCATTCAAGCGTTAACCAATAGGCGCCTTCCCCACTAGCAAGCTAAAGTGCTTACTTGTTACTGCAGGGCCCCTATTACTGGGGGCAGGAGGAGGTAGTAACCAGTGAGCGCCGGCCTCTGCAGTGAGGGAAAAGGCCGATTTATAAATAGGAGGCAGGATGGAAGGAAATGTCGCCACTTTTCTGGTAAAAATGATTTTTTACAAGTTCCTGCAGCATGGCCTCTGAAATCGAAAATTCATAAATACCTGCTCCACTCCGCTCTGGTCCTCTGCACTGCCCCCGCTGCCTCCATCTTCCGGTTCCTGCTCTGTTTACACCTGTCAGTGCATGGCCATGGTCACTTGCACGGCTCCAGTCAATCACTGGCTTCAGCAGTGACACGCTGCTTGTGGCCACATCACCGCGTAAGCCAGTCATTGTCTGGAGTGGTGTATGACCATGTCCATGCACTGCCAGGTATAAACAACGGAGGCAGTTCGAAGAACCAGAGAGGCGGGGAGCAGGTAAGTATAACTTACTGGTTTCAGGGGCTATGCTGCAGCACGATATATGGGACAATTACTGGGAACAAGTGTTCATAGGAGCGCTCATATCTTATATCTGGCCAGTATAATCGTGCAGCTTATCAGTCGATAAACAAGGAATCGCTCATTTGTCAGCTGATTTGCATATTTTATCAGGATGAAAGATGTCCGATTATCTGCAGCACGACTGTGGCAGCGATCACTCCTCCCCAGTCACTTTGCACTGGCTTGTGTAATAGGCAGATTAGCACCGATCAACATTTTTTTATTTGTGGCCCCTTGAAATAGAGCGATGTAACAATGCGGCCCCCAGACCAAAAAAGGTTGTGCACCCCTGACCTAAAGGGTTAACAAAGTTTGTAAAGTAACTTTTGAATACCTTGAGGGGTGTAGTTTCTTAGATGGGGTCACTTTTTGGGAGTTTCTAGTCTAGGCTACATCAGGGGGGGCTTCAAATGGGACATGGTGTAAAAAAAAAAAACAGTCCATCAAAATCTGCCTTCCAGAAACCATATGGAGTTCCCTTCGTTCTATGCCCTGCCGTGTGGCTATATAGCCATTTACGACCACATATGGGGTGTTTCTGCAAACTACAGAATCAGGGCAATAAATATTTAGTTTTGTTTGGCTGTTAACCCTTGCTTTATTACCGTAAAAAAAGGATTCAAATGGAAATTTTTGGCACAGTTTTTATTTAATATTTTTAATCCGAGGGGTTTAGTCAAATGTTTTTGTTTGTTTTTTAGGGCAGATTCTTACGGACGCGGCAATACCCAATATTTCTACATTTAAAAATTTTACACTATATTATCATTTTAGGAACCCAACAATTTTATTTTAGTATCTCTATAGCCTGGGAGCTACAGTTTTTGTTTTATTTTTTAGTTGGGCGACTATCTAATGTAGGGGCTAATTTTTTGCGGGATGAGATGCCGTTTTTTTTGGCACTAATTGGGGGTGCAAATGACATTTTGATCGCTCGCTATTACACTTTTTGTGATTTTAGGTGACAAAAAATGGCGCTTTTTTTTAACGCTGTTCATCCGGGGGGGGGGGGATGGGTTAAAGGTTATTTTTATAGAGAAGATTTTTACGGACGCGGCGATGCCCAATATGTATGGCTCTCAGACTTTGGAGACACTAAGAAGGCATCCTCAAACTGCAGCCCTCCAGATATTGTAAAACTACAATTCCCACCATACCCTGCTGATGGCTGTAGGTTGTCTGGGCATGCTGGGAGTTCGTTTTACAACATCTGGAGGGCAGCAGTTTGAGAATGCCTGCACTAAAACTAATATTTTTTGGAAAAAAATTAATTGTTTTCGTGTCTCCAAAGTCTGAGAGCCATAGTTTGTTCTCTAGGGGACTGTTGGGGATTATAAAAATGTAGTACTCCATGGAAGTGTGATACTCCCTGAAGCAATCAATAACGAAGAGGCCCGGATGATCGGGGCAAGTGTCACATTGAGTGGTGGTGTCCTTCCGTATCCCCCTCTTGTAACACTCTGCATCTTTATTGGGTTCGTCCCTTCTTTTCAGTAAGGGGGACCATACCTGGAAAATGTTGGCCAGGGACGATCCGGGCGCCTCCAATTCCCGAGGTACTCCAGCCTGCTCTTTCCCGGTCTGAAAAAATCAGGTCTTTGAGGACTGCCTCATAGAATTGGAGGAATGTCCCTGTGCTGCCAGCGCTTCGGGATAGTACAAAAGAGTTGTACAAGGCAACCTGTACCAAGTAGACCGCAACTTTTTTGTAACTTGCCCGGGTTTTGCGCATGGCATTATATGGCTTGAGGACTTGATCAGAGAGATCAACTCCTCCCATATAGCGATTGTAGTCGACGATACAATCGGGCTTGAGGACCGTTGCCGCGGTACCTCGCACAGAGACGGGGGTGGAGCTGTTACCGTGGATTGTGGACAGTACAAGGACATTCCTTTTGTCCTTATACCTGACCAGCAACAGGTTTCCACTAGTAAGGGCACGGGTCTCACCCCTGGGGATAGGTACCTGGAGGGGGTAGGCAGGGGGGCCGCGCTGATTTTTCCGCACGGTCCCACAAGCGATCGTGGATCTGGCTGCAAGGGACCTGAACAAGGGAATGCTAGTATAAAAGTTATCCACGTACAAGTGGTAACCCTTATCTAGCAGTGGGTACATAAGGTCCCACACGAGTTTCCCGCTAACACCCAGAGTGGGGGGACATTCTGGGGGTTGAATACGGGAATCTCGCCCCTCGTACACACTAAATTTGTAAGTGTACCCTGCGGTACTCTCACAAATTTTGTACAGCTTCACGCCATGCCTCGCCCGCTTAGTGGGAATGTATTGGTGGAAACTGAGTCTCCCCTTGAACGCAACGAGAGACTCATCAACCGCGACCTCCCTTCCAGGTACGTAGGCCTGCTCAAATTTGGCCCCGAAGTGATCGATGACCGGCCGTATATTATACAGACGGTCATGGGCAGGATCACCTCGGGGGAGACATGCTGCATTATCTGAATAATGCAGACATTTCTGGATGGCCTCAAACCGGGGACGTGTCATGACCATACTGTAGAGTGGGGTCTGGTAGAGGACGTCCCCACACCAGTATTGCCTGACACTGGGTTTTTGCACTAGACCCATGTGCAGTACGAGGCCCCAAAATGTCCTCATTTCGGCTGCACTGACCGGCATCCAGCCACCGGGTCTAGCCAAAAAGGAGCCCGGGTGCTGAGCAACTAACTGTTGGGCATACAGGTTCGTCTGCTCCACCATCAGATTCACAAATGGGTTACTGAAAAAAAAAACTAAAAAAGTCCATTTCAGTAAACCCCACTGTGGGAATCTGGATTCCTGGATTGCCAACAAAATCCGGAATCTCTGGCTCAAAATCCACTGGGGGACACCAGCTAAGTTCATTAGCAGGGGGCTCCGGTGGGCTTATTTGGTGGGCCGGGAAACCAGTACGGCTCGTACTAGTTTAGGCCACAGGATCCCTAGCATGTGAGGCCCCTGGCTCCGCCTGGCGGCATCTCCGCCGCCTTGGGGGCTCATCGTCATCAGATGATGGTGAGGAGGATGTGGATGACAAGAGGAACGTGGGACAAGTGGCAGGGGGGTCTAGGGTCTCAAAGCAAAAAAACAATAAGTTTAGATAAAGTCTTGTTTTTTTTTCTCCTAACTAACTTTTCCCTTCTATCCCTGCCTATCAGTGCCTCTCCCTCACTGACCCTAACCTACCTGGAGGGTGATGGGTGCCAATTGGGGGATCTCAGGAGCCTGGTGAGGACGGTGCTGCGGGATGCGGGTGCTGAACAGGAAAAGGAGGGGAGAGAGGAGCGCTGGATGTTTGAATCTCGCGCCTCTCTCCCCTGCACCAATCAGCACCCTGGACAGCAGGCATCAGCACCATGGCCAGCACCGCCTCTCCAAATGTTCGTACTGTGATTGGTGGTGTGTGATTACACACCACCGATCACTCTTTTTCCGGTTCATCGGGTCACCGGAGACCCAAATGGACCGGAAACGCAGCAAACCGCAGGTCTGAATTGACCTGCAGTTTTCTGCGATCGACGATACGGGGGGGGCGTTGTGACAGGATGCTGGCTGAATGATTTCAGCCGGCATCCTGTTCCAATTAACCCCTGCGGCGCCGCAATTGCATTTTAAACCCATGACGTACCGGTACGTCATGGGTCCTTAAGGACTCTGGAAACATGCCGTACCAGTACGTCATGCGTCCCTAAGGGGTTAATGCGTTTCCACCTTCTGGTGTACCAGTTCTGATAAATCTCCCTCTATGTCCTTCTCACTCAGGTGCTCGGTGTGCTCTGTGTATCGGGGCTCTAAACTCTAATTGGCCATCCAAAATAAGTCCAGAAAAAAAAAAACACGTCCGATATCTACCCCAACCATGGGATGATTACCGTATATACCGGCGTATAAGACTACTTTTGAGCCCTAGAAAATATTTTCTAGAGTGGGGGGTCGTCTTATACGCCGGGATTACCGTCTTCATTGTGATCTCGCTCCCTGCTCCTGCCTCTAGGCGGATGTGACGCACAGGGGGGCGGGCCTGTTGTCACGGGGACCTTCCGACGTGTCCCCGGCTGGCGCTCCCACTGTAAGATTCGCCTCTGATCTGATCATCTGGACGATTCAATGGCATATTTTTTCCAGTGGAGCGTGGCTGTAAAAATGTCTTTATATAGTGCTATGTCTCTTCAAGATGTCAAGCCTGACAAGTGTTAGGAGATGTTGCTAGAATTCTTGTGTAATTTGTGCAAATAAATTAAGTACACACTTTGCACCTCTTCAGATCAACCCACAGATTTTCAATCAAATTCAGGTCTGGGCTCTGGCTGGGCCATTCCAAAACTTTAATCTTCATCTGGTGAAGCCCTTCCTTTGTTGATTTGGATGTATGCTTTGGGTCGTTGTCATGCTGAAAGATGAAGTTCCTCTTCATGTTCAGCTTTCTAGCAGAAGCCTGAAGGTTTTGTGCCAATATTGACTGGTATTTGGAACTGTTCATGATTCCCTCTAGCTTAACTAAGGCCCCAGTTCCAGCTGAAGAAAAACAGCCCCAAAGCATGATGCTGCCACCACCATGCTTCACTGTGGGTATGGTGTTCTATTGGTGAGGTATCTTTTGGAATTATGGCCAAAAAGTTCAACCTTGGTTTCATCAGACTATAACACCTTTTCCCACATGCTTTTGGGAGACTTCAGATGTGTTTTTGCAAAATATAGCCTTTTTTGTAAGAAAAGGCTTTGGTCTTGCCACTCTACCCCATAGCCCAGACATGAAGAATAAGGGAGATTGTTGTTGCATGTACCACACAGCCAGTACTTGCCAGATATTCCTGCAGCTCCTTTAATGTTGCTGTAGGCCTCCTTGGTAGCCTCCCAGACCAGTTTCCTTATTGTCTTTTCATCAATTTTGGAGGGACGTCCAGTTCTTGGTAATGTCACTGTTATTCTAAATTTTCTCTCTTGATTGTCTTTACTGTGTTCCATGGTATATCTAATGCCTTGGAAATTCTTTTTTACCCTTCTCCTGACTGATCCCTTTTAACAATGAGATCCCTATGATGCTTTGAAAGCTCTCTGTGGACCATGGCTTTTGCTGTGGGATGTGACTAAGAAGATTTCAGGAAAGACCAACTAGAGCAGGTGTATGATGACTCCTATTTTAACATGCTTTTGAATGTGATTGCTTAATTCTGAACACAGCTACATCCCTAGTTATAAGAGGGTGTGCACACCTAGGCAACCACGCTATATATATATATATTATATTTTTTATTTATTTTTTTCTTCTTCCCTCCACCTAAAAGATTTCAGTTTGTTTTTCAATTGAGTGGTACAGTTTATAGGTCACATTAAAGGGGGAAAAAGTTCTGAAATGATTTATCTTTGTCTCATTTTTTTACAGCACAGAAACCTGACATTTTAACAGGGGTGTGTAGACTTTTTATATCCACTGTATATATTGTGACACAATGAGAGGTTTGGTCTGGAAAAAGTTATTTTCTTCCCAGCATGTGACGGCATGATTTACAGCCAGGTGAGGTCAAATATCGAACTGGATTTTAAATGCCGGTCCGGGTTTTGGCAGCACCTGGCTGTCCTTAAATAGGCAGCTGGGCTCAGAAGCCATGTCTCTGTATTAGGAGCCTTGTGTCTGGATGAAGGCTTGCTACCTGTTTGGCGTGAAAACCGGTTGGCGCTGCTATAAGCAAGGACTCTTTAAGGCAGGATTGCCCCCATGGTGTGAATTACCACCAACACCGCAAGGTGACTTTTTGTTTGAATATGACTGCTTGTTTTGTCACTTGCCGAAAGTGTGAATAAAACACTGAACTGTTTTATCCAAAGAACTTGTTGCCTCTATACTGCATCCGCTAATCCTGTCTACCAGAGCAAGTCCCCACTATAATTTATTTATTTATTTTTTTGGGGTACAAGCTGTCCACAAAAGATTTTTTCTTCATAACCGTTTTCTAGAAAAGACTATATGAACTCCTTATTGTTCCTAGGGTAGTTGTTTGAGAAGACAGAGATGCTGTGTGGGGCACCTTTTTTCACAGTCCAATAGAACGTGGTAATTGTGTGAACTTCCATAAATTGGGAATTTACTTCCACTTCTGAAAATGATTATTCATTTTATGCGGGTCATTGAGTCAAATCCAACCAGAGCACCTGTATTCTGCCAATGTTGACAGGAAAGAGGCTGTCTTGATGGCCTACAGCATATCAAAACCTCCTCCTCATTATTGACAGACTGCTGGTGCTATAAATTCTACCTGTATTCTGATGATGCTGCTGCTAAAAGGAATCTGATTCAAAGGTAAAACCTTCACTTCACAGGACACAAACGCTTCAGATTTTCTGTTGCTGATTTGCCTGTGGAAAATCCTCAGCGCTTTACAGTTCCAGCAAAGTGTGGGAGATTTTAAGAAGCTTAATCTACAGACTGCAAAAAACTTTGCGGCCGAAATAGGTGCAGATTTCAAATCTGGGGCATGTCAATTTATGCTGAGGGTATCCACAGCGGATATCGCCCTTTTTAATGTATAGGACAAAATACACCACAAATCCACAGTGATTTCCGCAATGGAATTTTTACAACGGATAATCCACCCCATGTGGCTGTGCCCTAAAAGAGGCCTTTGGACGTCAGTGCCCAAACTAATTGTGGCTTTTCTATACAGATCAGTATGGCCATAGATCAGCTATACACATCCAGATGTGTACATAGAAATATTAGAGAAAAGTCAGAAAGGCCTTTCAGTTCCTCAAAAAATAATTAAAATGAAAGTGCCATACAATGCTTAAAAGAGGACCTTTCACCGATTATGACATTGTGAACTAAGTATACAGACATGGAGAGCGGCGCCCGGGGATCTCACTGCACTTACTATTATCCCTGGGCGCCGCTCCGTTCTCCCGCTATGCCCTCCGGTATCTCTGCTCACTAAGTTAGGCTCCATTCACACGTCCGCAAAATGGGTCCGCATCCTTTCCGCAATTTTGCGGAAAGGGTGCGGACCCATTCATTCTCTATGGGGACGGAATGTGCTGTCCGCATCCACATTTGCGGATCCGCACTTCCGCATCCGTGCTTCCGTTTCCGCAAAAAAATAGAACATGTCCTATTCTTGTCCGCAATTGCGGACAAGAACAGGCATATTCTATTATGTCGGCAATGTGCGGTCCGCAAAATGCGGAACGCACATTGCCGCTTTCCGTGTTTTGCGTCTCCGTGTATCCGCAAAACACATTGCGGACGTGTGAATGGAGCCTTATAGTAGGCAGAGATTTCAGTCACTAAGTTATGGTAGGCGGAGTCTGCCCTTGTTCTGCTGTAGCGCTGGCCAATCGCAGTGCAGAGCTCACAGCCTGGGAGGTTATTTTCTCCCAGGCTGTGAGCTCTGCAATGCGATTGGCCAGCGCTACAGCAGAACAAGGGCAGACTCCACCTACTATAACTTAGTGACCAAAGATACCAGAGGGCATAGCGGGAGAACGGAGCGGCGCCCAGGGATAATAGTAAGTGCAGTGAGATCCCCGGGCGCCGCTCTCCATGTCTGTATTCTTAGTTCACAGTGTCATAATCGGTGAAAGGTCCTCTTTAACCACCTCAGCCCCCCTAGCTTAAACACCCTTAATGACCAGGCCACTTTTTACACTTCTGCACTACACTACTTTCACAGTTTATTGCTCGGTCATGCAACTTACCACCCAAATGAATATTACCTCCTTTTCTTCTCACTAATAGAGCTTTCATTTGGTGGTATTTCATTGCTGCTGACATTTTTACTTTTTTGTTATTAATCGAAATTTAACTTTTTTTTTGCAAAAAAATGACATTTTTCACTTTCAGTTGTAAAATTTTGCAAAAAAAACCGACATCCATATATAAATTTTTTGCTAAATTTATTGTTCTACATGTCTTTTGATAAAAAAAAAAAATGTTTGGGTAAAAAAAATTGGTTTGGGTAAAAGTTAGAGCCTTTACAAACTATGGTACAAAAATGTGAATTTCCGCTTTTTGAAGCAGCTCAGACTTTCTGAGCACCTGTCATGTTTCCTGAGGTTCTACAATGCCCAGACAGTACAAACACCCCACAAATGACCCCATTTCGGAAAGTAGACACCCTAAGGTATTCACTGATGGGCATAGTGAGTTCATAGAACTTTTTATTTTTTGTCACAAGTTAGCGGAAAATTATGATTATTTTTATTTTATTTTTTTCTTACAAAGTCTCATATTCCACTAACTTGTGACAAAAAATAAAAACTTCCATTACCTCACTATGCCCATCACAAAATACCTTGGGGAGTCTTCTTTCCAAAATGGGGTCACTTGTGGGGTAGTTATACTGCCCTGGCAATTTAGGGGCCCTAATGTGTGCAAAGTAGTTTGAAATCAAAATCTGTAAAAAATGGCCGGTGAAATCCTAAAGGTGCTCTTTGGAATGTGGGCCCCTTTGCCCACCTAGGCTGCAAAAAAGTGTCACACATCTGGTATCGCCGTGCTCAGGAGAAGTTGGGGAATGTGTTTTGGGGTGTCATTTTACATATACCCATGCTGGGTGAGAGAAATATCTTGGCAAAAGACAACTTTTCCCATTTTTCTATACAAAGTTGGCATTTGACTAAGATTATTTATCTCACCCAGCATGGGGGGTGATCAGGGAGTACGGCGATACCAGATGTGTGACACTTTTTTGCAGCCTAGGTGGGCAAAGGGGCCCACATTCCAAAGAGCACCTTTGCCAGGGCAGTATAACTACCCCACATGTGACCCCATTTTGGAAAGAAGACACCCCAAGGTATTCCATGAGGAGCATGGCGAGTTCATACATTTTTTTTATTTTTTTTTGGCATAAGTTAGCGGAAATAGATTTTTTTTTTGTAATTTCTCACAAAGTCTCCCTTTCCGCTAACTTGGGACAAAAATTTCAATCTTTCATGAAATCAATATGCCCCTCACGGAATACCTTAGGGTGTCTTCTTTCCGAAATGGGGTCACATGTGGGGTATTTATACTGCCCTGGCATTTTAGGGGCCCTAAAGCGTGAGAAGAAGTCTGGAATATAAATGTCTAAAAAATTTTACGCATTTGGATTCTGTGAGGGGTATGGTAAGTTCATGTGAGATTTTACTTTTTGACACAAGTTAGTGGAATATGAGACTTTGTAAGAAAAAAAAACAAAAAACAATTTCCGCTAACTTGGGCCAAAAAAATGTCTGAATGGAGCCTTACAGGGGGGTAATCAATGACAGGGGGGTGATCACCCATATAGACTCCCTGATCACCCCCCTGTCATTGATCACCCCCCTGTAAGGCTCCATTCAGGCGTCCGTATGTGTTTTGCGGATCCGATCCGTGGATCCGTAAAAATCATGCGGACGTCTGAATGGAGCCTTACAGGGGGGTGATCAATGACAGGGGGTGATCAGGGAGTGTATATGAGGTGATCACCCCCCTGTCATTGATCACCCCCTGTAAGGCTCCATTCAGACGTCCGTATGTGTTTTGCGGATCCGATCCATGTATCTGTGGATCCGT
Organism: Bufo gargarizans; assembly: GCF_014858855.1. Taxonomy (NCBI): domain Eukaryota; kingdom Metazoa; phylum Chordata; class Amphibia; order Anura; family Bufonidae; genus Bufo; species Bufo gargarizans. The sequence continues at coordinate 149,943,003 of NC_058081.1, forward strand.
AAAAATCTTACGGACGTCTGAATGGAGCCTGACAGGGGGGTGATCAATGACAGGGGGGTGATCAGGGAGTCTATATGGGGTGATCAGGGGTTAATAAGGGGTTGATAAGTGACAGGGGGGGGTGTAGTGTAGTGGTGGTTGGTGCTACTTTACACAGCTACCTGTGATCCAAACAAAAGGGACCACCAGAGGACCAGGTAGCAGGTATACTAGACGCTGTTATCAAAACAGCGTCTAATATACCTGTTAAGGGTTAAAAAAATCGCATCTCCAGCCTGCCAGCGAACGATCGCCGCTGGCAGGCTGGAGATCCACTCGCTTACCTTCCGATCCTGTGAACGCGCGCGCCTGTGTGCGCGCGTTCATAGGAAATCTCGCCTCTCGCGAGAGGACGCGTATATGCGTCCACCCAGAATAGCAGGGCCGCCGCCAGGACGCAATCCTGCGTACGGCGGTCCTGAGGAGGTTAAACATCAGTGGTAGGGATCAGGGAATTTCATATTTTGACATTCGGGTTTGTGTTATGATATAATCTGAATTGCGTTATGGATTCCGTTACCACCGACCATAACTCAATTCCATGACGGAATGCATAACTGAATGCCTTTAGAGCTATTCCGTTATTCATTCCGTCATAATAGAAGTCTATGGCCAGCATAACGGATCAGTCCAGTTTCCGTTATGCTGGAGTACTCTCCTGCATAATGGAAACGGTACGGATCCATTATGCAGGCCATAGACTTCTACTATGACGGAATGAATAACGGAATGCCTTTAAAGGCATTCCGTCATGGAATTGCGATATGGTCCGTGGTAACGGAATCCATAACACATTTCAGATTATACCACTACACGAACCTGAACTCTAATTTCAAAATATGAAATTCGCTCATCTCTAATCAGTGGCCAAGTATCCATGCCGTACAGTGCTGAAATATAATTGCAATGCCACGTAATAATAGTATAATAGTGTCCAGAGGGTACCACTTTACCACATTTTATTTAAACACTACAAATGTTCGATGTGAACTCCCTACAGTTGTGTGCCAGCATATTTTTGTATTCAAATCTTGTGACTTTGGGGACAGATACACTAAGGTTACTTTGACACTAGTGTTATTTTTTCCTGATCAGTCTGACAAATGCCATCAGTTTCCATACGTTCCGGCGATGGAACTGCCTGACAGAATTCTCTGCCCAAGTGTAAAAGTACCCTAAGGCAGATTTGCTGTAAACAATGCGCCACATTGTGCACCAAAAAACTGGTGCATGATTAGCATCACATTTACTGTTTTACGCACTTTCTTATAATTAATGCTATTTGCTGAAGTGGCAAAACCCCTTTAAACTACGCCAGCGAAGGGAGCCATTAACTGGTGTGGAAAATTATGAATGAGATGGGCTGGCCGGCCTGCTCTGTTCCCCGCTCACACAGCTCCCCCTTTTTCTTCAGCTTCAGAAAAGTGGCATCAGCGAGGTAAAGGCACAGATTTTGTCGCAAAACACATTTGCGACAAGACCTGCGACTTTAATATGCCACAAAGTGGCATAAAACAATATATATAGGCGGGCATTTCTGCGTGTGTTTTTTAAATGCTACAAAACTAAAAATGCCATTAAGGTCTCTGCGAACAATCGATAATTCTTTTTTACACTAGAAAAAAGCCAGAATAACCACTTGCATTTTTTTAAATTTTTTATATTTTTTTGCCCAACTTGTCTTTTTGTGGCCCTTTTTTAAAAATTTTAAATAGGATACTGCATTTTTCTATTGATTTTTTTTTTTTTTTTTTTACACGAAAACTCGGGGAGCAAAAAACGCTTGTTTCCTGCCTTTGTTTCCCATACAACTTCAGCTAACATCTGGAGATGGGCTTTTGTACTGCAAAAAATGCCACTAAAAACACAAAAGCGCAGAAAAACGCCAGCGTAAACCTGCGTTTAAGCACCCTCCAAAAATATTTTGAAGTACAGGCATTTACAAGTGTTGTTAAAAAGTGCGAAGGAGTTCACATCCCTGTTATTTTTCTGTTCTTCTGATCTGTCAGAAGAACAGAAAGATAAAAAAAAATTTATTATGATTCTGTGTAGGGATGAGCGAAGCATCCGAAGTCGATTTGCATTAAACTTCATTCTAAGGCCTCATGCACACGACAGTATTTTTTCACGGTCTGCAAAACGGGGTTCCGTGATCCGTGTCCGTTTTTTCTTCTGTGTGTCTTCCGTGATTTTTGGAGGATCACCAGACATGAAGGAAAGTAAAAAAAAAAAAAAAGTTGTTTTGGTGTCTGCCTGGCCGTGCGGAGCCAAACTGATCTGTCCTGACTTGCAATGCAAGTCAATGGGGACGGATCCGTTTGACGTTGACACAATATGGTGCAATTGCTAACGGATCCGTCCCCCATTGACTTTCAATGTAAAGTCAGGAGTCCCTATCGGAGTTTTCTCCAATCCGATGGTATATTTTAACTTGAAGCGTCCTCATCCCCATGGGAACGCCTCTATGTTAGAATATACCATCGGATTTGAGTTACATTGTGAAAACTCAGATCCGACAGTATATTCTAACACAGAGGCGTTCCCATGGTGATGGGGATGCTTCAAGTTAGAATATACTAAGAACTGTGGACATAACTGCCCCCTGCTGCCTGGCAGCATCCGATCTCTTACAGGGGGCTGTGATCTGCACAATTAACCCCTCAGGTGCCGCACCTGAGGGGTTAATTGTGCGTATCATAGCCCCCTGTAAGAGATCAGGTGCTGCCAGGCAGCAGGGGGCAAACCCCCCTCCCTCCCCAGTATTAAATTCATTAGTGGCCAGTGCGCCACTTCGATCAGTTACTATGGCAACCAGGACGCTACAGCAGTCCTGGCTGCCATGGTTACTTAGCAATTTTAGAAGCATTATACTTACCTGCGCTATCTGTGACCGGCCGGGCGCTCCTCCTACTGGTAAGTGAAAGGTCACTTACCCAGTCACAGACAGCGCAGGTAAGTATAATGCTTCTAAAATTGCTAAGTAACCATGGCAGCCAGGACTGCAGTAGCATCCTGGTTGCCATGGTTACCGATCAGAGCCCCAGCGATTAAACTGGGACTCCGATCGGGACTCTCCGCTGCCACCAATGATGGGGGGGGGGGGGATTTTAATTAGGAGGGGGAGAGGGGAGGCCGCACTGGCCACCAATGAAGGGGAAGGAGGGGGGGCCGCACTGGCCACCAATGAATTTAATACAGGGGAGGGAGGGAGGGGGGGCCGCACTGGCCACCAATGAATTTAAAACTGGGGAGGGAGGGGGGGTCTTCCCCCTGCTGCCTGGCAGCACCTGATCTCTTACAGGGGGCTATGATACGCACAATTAACCCCTCAGGTGCGGCACCAGAGGGGTTAATTGTGCGGATCACAGCCCCCTGTAAGAGATCAGGTGCTGCCAGGCAGCAGGGGGCAATCATGTACACAGTTCTTAGTATATTCTAACTTGAAGCAGTATAGAATAGAATATACTGTCGGATCTGAGTTTTCACGATGTGAAAACTCAGCTCTGAAAAAGCCGTATGCAGACAGATCTGCGGATCCGTCTGTGCTAAAGTAGCCTACGGACGCGGATGGCAATCTTGTGTGCCTCTGTGTTTTTTCACGGACCCATTGACTTGAATGGGTCCGTGAACCGTTGTCCGTCAAAAAAATAGGACAGGTCATATTTTTTTGACGGAAAGGAAACACTGATCACGGACGCGGGTGACAAACGGTGCATCTTCCGAGTTTTCAACTGACCCATTAAAAGTCAATGGGTCCGCAGAAAATCACGGAAAACGGAACAACGGACATGGATGCACACAACGGTCGTGTGCATGAGGCCTAATGCTGTTCGGAGCAGGAGCTCCGTACACTATTAGAATGTATTGGCTCCGATGAGCCAAAGTTATTGCTCCGATGAGCTGAAGTGGTACCTTGGAACCGAACCCAAGTACGGGAAGTAGTTTTTTTACAGTACAAATTAATTTATGATGTTATTGATGTTAGACTTCGCGAAGCAATAACTTCGGCTCATCGGAGGCAATACATTCTAATACTGTACGAAGCTCCTGCTCCGTACAGTATTAGAACAAAGTTTTATGCGAATCAACTTCGGATATTTCATCCGAAGTCGATTCGCTCATCCCTAATTCTTTGCATCAGTTGTACACGTTTGGCATCCGTTTGAGCCATTTCCATCAAAGATCCGTTATTTCAGACGGAAGAAAAATGCTTTTTTATTTATTTTTTCTTCTGAAATAACGAATCTCTGTCTCAGATGCGAAATGTGCATAACTGATGCACAGAATCCGTTGTTTTTTTTTGTTTACAGGATCCGTTTTCTTTTCTTTATTTTTCTGTTCTTCTGACGGATCATCATAACTGATGTGAACTCCCTCTGCAATGACCTGACCACTTTAGTCACTGTTGCAATCGTTGCGAGCATGTTAACAATACACAGGTGTACACGGTAGCTTTTTTTTCTATCTACAAGATGGCTTCCAATGTTCTCTTCTATAATTAGTTCTTAGTATTCAACCTTTTGCAAAATTGCTTGTATCCCCTAAATCCAGTAATGTGGTTTCCAGTAAGTTTAATATGGGGTAATGCCAAATTCTTGTAGAAGTTGGAGGAGAAAGATGACTTTCTGTCCTGGTTACTGTGATGACTTCCAGATCATCCATTGCTTCAGGCACAGTTTGGTCACCCTTATGTCTCTGTGACCCTTACTAACCTGCGCTGGTCAGCAGGCTAAATCTGATGTCAGTATTGTTTACTTGGCCGAGACTGATGGCATCCAGGTGGACCCTTCTGTGCTGCTACTTTGGAACTCTTCTTGTCTGATCCTAGTTTGGGACCTTTCTGCTGTAGTAGTAGTTTCTTGCAAATATCCTAATCTCAGTGCAATTTCTGTAGACTTGTGTACCTAACTATATTATTTATTAATTTACTTTTGTGGTTTAGGCTGCATCTTCTTGACATGACTTAAAGGATTTTTTTTTGCAATTCTTATGCCCCAGAAAATGTGAAGATTTTTTTGGGTCCTTCTCATTAGACATCATCCTTGTCCTTGGAGATTTATAGGACTTTCTTTGTAAACATTATTCCATTAATTCCATTAAATGGCTAGTCTGTTCTAAACCTCTTTGACCTTGACAGTCCTGTTGAAGATGTTGATGAGTGAACATTCCTACCACATTCTACATAACATGTAGTACTGGCCACATCACAGATTTTCTTCTATAATGAGAGTAGTTGTAGAGAGCATATAATGTTTTACTGCATAGATAACTATACTTTAAGTGGGTCACCAACACTAAGGCATTTTAATTAGAGCTGGGGCTACACAATCAAAGTTTTCAGAAAATTTAGTTTTTATTTATTTAAGGAATTGTGCATCTAGATTCCTTATCTTGGAAGTGACATATAGAGCAACATATACTGTATATGGCAAAGTGATAAGAAATGAAAAAAAAATATTTGTTTAGAGAGGGGGAATTTCAGATATGCAACAGTCTGTCTTCTTTGTAACCCAGGAGGAGATTGTCCCGTTCTGTGCGGATGCTGAAAAGCTAGGTCATTTGCTTTTAAAAGAAATAGGTATATATTCATTATCATGTATATGTAAAAGGAGCTACGGTATATGGATGCCATATGTACAAATCTGTACTAATGGATTCTTGTGCGTATGGCATAGGATGGTGCATGTCACTCAACCTCTGTATGACATTGGAGGCATGTGGAGGAACAGTAAAGGCTTCATGGGGAGACCTACTACAGCTACATACAAAACTGAACTGTAATACAGCCATGTACATGAGATATGACTTGTCATTGATTTGAGATCTTGGGTAACAGCACTGCAAAATCCAAAATAATCTCCCAGCGACCGTTCCTATTCTGCGTACTTAAAGGGGTTCTCCGGGAATTAAGAAAACTAGAATACTTAAATATTACTTTATAGTAAATATATTCCCAAATACCTTTCATTATTTATAATGGCTCATGTTGTTTAGGGAGCAATCATCAGGGGAAACTGAAGGGGGTAAACACAGCAGCACAAGTTAAGCCTTATTCACACGTCCGTGTCAGTGTGCAAATCTGTGAGCAGGTGGTGATGCATCCATGAAGGATCAGTGTTGGGTCCGTGTGTCCGTTTTTTGCTGTCCATGTTGGATCTGTGTTTTACTGACACTGAACAGCTGAAATATATAATTTTCAAAGGATCTCTTCTTAATGATCCGTGAAACACTGATACAACACGAATGACATCCATATTGCATCCGTGATTTTCACTGACCTATAGACTATAATGGAATCGATTGATCCATGAACACGGACAAAATAGAGCATGCATCCGTGCTAAAAACACTGACCCACGGACTATGCTAAAACACTGATGTGTGAATACACACATTAAAATGAATGGGGACGTGTGCTGTCCATGGAGAACACTGACATGTGAATGAGGGCTTAACTTCGCATCACATCAACTTCACAATACAGATGATAAGATCTTCAGCTGAATCTCTGTAGGAATGGAGTTCATGAGGAGACATGAAGTATGGACAGGACAGATTGTGGGCTGTGGTAATGGAGACTGCATATAAGAGCTGCTGCTCATTATCCACACCCTCCCCTCTGTACTTAATTTCTCCTTATGAACTCCATTCTTAGGCCTCATGCACACGACCATTCTGTTTTTTGCGGTCCACAAAAAAATGGAAGCCATCAGTGTGCCTTCCGAAATTTGCAGAACGGAACAGGCGGCCCATTTTAGAAATGCCTGTTCTTGTCGTCAAAACGGACAAGAATAGGACATGTTCAATTTTATTTTTGCGGGGCGACGGAACGGAGCAACGGATGCCAAAACTGTGGCTCGGATGCAGACCCAAATAACGGACGTGTGCATGAAGCCTTACAGAGATTAAGCTGAAGATCTTATCAGCTCTATACTGACACACAGAGCAGAGAGGAGGATGAGGCAGCTCTTTAGCTCAGTGTTGTAAAGTAACCTGTCCTGCTGTGTGAGGACAGGTTTTGTGTTCACCAATAGGACGGCAGCCATTTTATTTCTTCTAATGATTGCTCCCTAGACAAAACGAGCCATTATAACTAATGAAAGGTATTTGGGAATATATTTATCATAAATTTATATTTAAGTATTTTCACTTTCTTAATTGCCGGAGAACCTCTTTAACTTGGACAGTCTCCCAGTCACCAAACATATGGCAATAGTCAATTATTCCAAGGCACTGGAATTTTTATAAAAGATGCTTTTATTCAAATCTCCATTAAAGCAACAAATATTGCGATGTTTTGGCCACACTCAGCCTTTATCAAGCAAAACTAGTGATGTTATATATCAAGTTGAAACAATTACTTAGATAATCCACAGCATGACACAAATATGTTCCCATGACTGCTTGTAAACATGTAAGATATCTATTATGTCCGCCACTGAAACTACACAGCTCCAAAAACTGCGCAGTTGATGTCAATGGGAACCGCGCTGTAGTAAAGAGCGTCATCCACTACAAATGTTGACGATGCTATGTAGTTCCGGCTCCGACTTCCAGTGACAGAGCTACACCCAATCTTCTGATCGGCAGATATATGGGGTGTCGCCAATCAGTTTGTGATGGCCTATCTTGAGGATAACCCCTTTCTGACATCTGCCATACATGTACAGCAGATATCTTGGCACCAAAGCCACTGGGATTTTGCTATTTTAACAGCACACACCCAGGGTTGTTTAAAACTCCTCAACTGCCATGGTCAATTGTGACCACGGCATCTGAGAGGCTCTTCAGGGACCCAACCGACTTCCCTGAGCTGAGATTTGGGAAGCTATCCATTCACTGTGGTAGCCTCTGTCCCTCTGAAGGATTCGAGGCTACCACAGCAATAGTTCTTATGGAGTCCTGCCCTTCATTAGAACACATTGAATGTCCCATAGGCTGCAATGGTAATTTATTACAGCCTGAGATTAGTGATCTAACGATCTTATGTTCAAGTCTTAGGGTGACGCTAGGAAAGCTTGTTCCCGTTGCGGCCTGCTATTGGCTGCAGCCCCATTGCTGGATGTTTTCATCTACACGACAGGGAGATGCGGCGGCTGTGCCGGCATCAGAAGCGACTCGGGTGCTGGGGAGTGAGGTAAGTGCAATCTGTGTGAAGGGCATTTTAGGTCTTGGATAACTTCTTTAATCTATATGTACATTTTATCTATTATTTTTAATTTTAATAAACAGCTGATGATCATCATCTCCCGCCTAGACTGCTGCAACACTCTCCTTTGTGGCCTTCCATCTAGCACTCTCGCACCCCTCCAATCTATCCTCAACTCTGCTGCCCGACTATTCCACCTCTCACCCTGTTACTCCTTTGCCTCTCCCCTCTGCCAATCCCTTCACTGGTCCCCATTGCCCAGCGAATTCACTTCAAAGTACTAACAAATACATACAAGGCCGTCCCCAACCTGTCCCCTACCTACATCTCTGAGCTACTTTCCCGATACATCCCCACACGCACTCTCCGATCCTCACAAGACCTCCTTCTCTTCTCTCCTCTCCTCTTATCACCTCTTCCCACAATCGCCTCCAAGATTTCTCCCGTGCATCCCCCACACTCTGGAACTCGCTACCCCAACATATCAGACTCTCACCTACAGTGGAATCCTTCAAAAGAAACCTAAAAACCCACCTCTTCAGACAAGCCTACAACCAGTGACCCTGCTGCCTCTGTACCGCCATGACCAACTTCACTCTCACCTACTGTGTCCTTCTCCCATACCATGTAGATTGTAAGCCCTCACGGGCAGGGCCCTCTCTCCTTCTGTACCAGTTTGTAACTCGTCTTGTTCATGCTTAGTGCAATTGTCTGTATTATGTATGTATACCCCTTATATGTACAGTGCTATGGTATGAATGGCGCTTAGATAATAATAATAATGATGATCTTGTGCAGCTGAGAGTGAAAAGGTTAATGATATCAGTAGATTGGGCGAGCACTGAGCCTTGCTTTCCTTTGTGAGGACTCTGAATGCTGCTCCAGTAGTTTATTTTCTGTTCCTCTGAAGACGGCTCTGGCATGATTAGTGCATCTTCCTGTTTTCTACCTATTCCACCCTGCTATCTGCACTTCTGAAAACATCACTGAAGTTGAAACATGACTTCAGGAATGTTCTGTTTATGTGTACTCTTGGCCTATAGGCTTCTTTTAATTGGATGCAACAGAAAAGGGATCACCAAGTAGATGGATATCTTTGCATAGCAGAGAGAGGTGCTTCTGCTCACATGTATCGCTCATAAACCATTAGGAAAAAGAAGAGACCTTTTTTTGTTAATTACTAAACTCCTGGTGACAGACCAGACGTGCCTGTTAAAACTTGTGTGGCAATTTATGGATTAGACGCCACACCTCTGGGGAACATCCGTACCAGGACTGTTTTTGTTGTTGGAGACAGTGCTTGTTTAAAATCAGTGATTTTCTTTACCAGACTAAAACTGCGGGTGACATACAGTTAACCCTACAACATATGTGTTAGCAGACCAGATGGGAAGGAGGGAGGTCCTGGAGCGTCTGAGAGCTTCACCACTGCAGAAAACCACAGCCAAATGATGGATTAAAAACATGACATTGTTACCTGCGACAGAAGGAACACCTGAAAACTAATACATTCGGGGTGGATTCATACATGCCATAATGCTGCGGAGATGCCACAGTGGATTTCCATACAGCAAATCTGCAGTGTTGTACAGTACCAGATTTCAAGAAATCTCATACATACAGCTTTAAAAAGATTGCTATGTAAACTGACCTGCGGTGCGGATTTGCAATCTACACTGTCAATTTATGGTGTGGAATTCCACTGCGGATTTCACCCTTTGCAATGTAGAGGTTTGAATTAGTAGTAAAGCTGACCACACTTCAACTGTATTCACATCTCTATTTCTGAGAGCTGGCGCAAATGCCAGCTTTTGGCTGGACAAAAAAACGCTGCATGCAACAGTTTTTGTCTGGCTAGAACTTGACATTTATGCCAGAAATCGTCTGGATCCCTCCTGGACCTCATTGCAGTGAAGTAGAGGATCGGGCATGCTTCTCTGTGCTGGAACAGCCTGCTGGATTTCCGAATGGAGATGTGAACGAAGCCATACACATAAGGGTCCATTCACACGTTCGCAATTTCGTTCCGCATTTTGCGGAACGGAATTGCGGACCCATTAATTTCTATGCAATTCCGTTCCCGAAAAAAAAATAGAACATGTCCTATTCTTGTCCGCAATTGCAGGCATATTCTATTAGTTCCGGCAATGTGCAGTCCGCAAAATGCGGAACGCATATTGCCGCTGTCCATGTTTGGGGATCCATGGATCCACAAAACGCGTTGCGGACGTGTGAATGGACCCTAAGATGGGGTTAATCAATTGTAGGTAGGATAGTTCTAGGCAATTCAGGGCTTCAGGCTAAATAAAATCACTTAGACTTCTTGCACACGACCGTGTGCCCCCCGTGGCGGTATTACAATACACGGGACAACAGCCGTGTGCATTCTGCATCACTGATGTGGACCCATTTACTTGAATGGGTCTGCAAATCTGGAGATACGTAACAGAACCACGGAACAGAATCACTACGGAGTGCTTTCATGGGGTTCCGTTCCGTGCTTCCGTTCCGCAAAAAGATAGTCCTATCTTTTTGCGGAACAGACGGATCGCGGACCTCATTCAAGTGAAAGGGGTCGCGATCCGCATGCGGCTGGCCCACGGTCGGTGCCCGTGCATTGCGGACCACAATTTGCAGTCTGCAGCACACGTTCGTATGCAAGAGGCCTCAGGCGCCTTTTGGTTCTTGAGTCTACACATTTGGGAGCCAAATGATATACACTCTGTCAAAAAAGATAATGCACCTAAAACGAAAAATGTCAGATTGCTGCAAAACTTTTCATGTAGTTATGACTCAGGAAGATATGTAAAAGATAATGGGTGCGGTCTGATTAGACACTGGGACTTGCCAAAAAAGGGCATAAAAGTGCTTCCCCCACTGACTTATTAAAAGGCTCTCAGAGGCTACTTTGGGTAGTATACCTCTTGGTGAAAGGTCGTTGACTGCTAGACATGTCTCTGACTCGCTCAAAGATATTTTGCTCAGTTGACAGACTTTGAGAGGAGGCATATCATTGGACTGAGAAAAGCAGCGTGATTGTTTTGACGAATTACAAGCCATCCAAGCTGTTCTAATCTAGTTGTTAGGTTTGTGAGCAGTGGTTACGTGGGGGCATGCATACATGGTGTACAGGCTCCTAACGTCCCAGACAGTGGATACTGTACAGAACCTGTATGTCTCCATGCCCAATCATGTCTCCTCTTCTATCTAGGCTAGAGGTGGACCAAAAGGGTACTAGAACCTCCTTTCAAACGTTATCTTTTCGCTCTAATATTTTAATAATCATTTACTTCTGTTATCATTACATTCACACATAGAAAGTTTCATTCGATTACAACAATTCCTTCTTAGTGCGTGATTTTTTTTTGATTTTTTGGGGAACTGAATGTATTTAATAATCAACATTAAGTGTAAAGTAAAATAAATAAACGCACTAAAATGTGGGCTGATCAACTGCAGCTTTTAAAGAGGACCTGTCATTTCTCCTGGCACCAACCATTTGCATTCCCCATGAAAAAACAACCATGGAACATCTTGTCTTATGACTCTGTTGTCCCATTCTTTTAATATTCCTACTAAAAGCTTATGAATGAATTGCCAGTTGGGTGTTACCAGTTGGGGTTTCCCTGCACGTCCTGACACTGGCTGAATTAACCAGACAGTGTCAGACCATGCAGGGACGCAGCTCCTTTAAGATCCTTGCTTGGAGCCAGGGAAGGGAACATAAAGGGTTTTTCCAGGAGTTTAATACTGATGACCTATCTTCAGGATAGGTCATCATTATCAGATGGTACCCCCACTGATTAGCTGTTTGAGGTGACGGCACTCCTGTGAGCACAATTTACCAAGCACACCATCATACATTGGATAGCTGCTGTGCTTGGTATTGCAGTTCAGCCCCATTCACTTTAATTGGACTGAACTGCACCTAGGCCATGTGATCGATGAACGTGACATCGCTGGCCTAGGATGAGGCTGCAGCACTTACAGGAGCACCGCAGCCTCTTCAAACAGCTGATCGGCAGGGGTCTCAGGAGTCAGTTCCCCACTGATCAGGTACAGATGACCTATGCTGAGGATAGGCCATCAATATTAAAATCTTGGACAATTCCTTTAGGAAAAGGTGCCCTAAAATGTGCTTCTCACAAAGTTGTACAGGATGCATAATCGGCTTTCCATTCATGGCCAGCAAGCAGAGATATTAAAATGGGGAAGATTTAAAACACATTATCATGATTTCCATTTTTATAACATGGGAAACTTCTTGTATATCACTGCAAAAATGTCTATATTGTATGAACAAGAGGCAAATTCATATTAGTTGCTTAAAATCCTTGATAGGACGTCCTCCGGAAGGAATGCAATAAATATATAAAAAAAATTCTCGGTGACTACCTCAATATGACTCTGCTGACCAAATGATGTCCTTTTTAAAATGAAGGAATGTTTGAAGAGGTGCACAGAAGGCTTTCAAAGGTACAAGTATATGTGTCCTTAGGTTGTAATCCAACTGTCGCATATACCCTTCAATTTACATAGCCTTCAGCAACACTAAAGTGCCCCATAAATCCGCGGAATGGCTCACAATGCGATGATTGACTGTCTGGGATACTGAAGCAGCACCACCAGTGTACAAGACAGGCAACCCTGCCATGACCTTCTCCTAAAGGGTATTAAGTGGGGCTTTCTGCTGCTCTCCTGGGCTATTATCAGCTCACTCAAAGTGAAGATTTTTGTCTCTGTTTACCTTTCCTAAAAGTGACTGTTTGCCCCCTTCTGATGCCTGTCCTCAGTTCATGGCTATGTGAGGGGACAGGGGATGTGTGAAGCCAAGGTCAAAGTAGATTTGCTCTTTCATGCATACACATGTTTTTTTTCTTTTACACATGGACATTTATTTGAGATGGACTTTTCTTGCAAATTTTGTTTATTTAAAGTAATACATGCAAATATAGAAATCAAAATAAATCGTGTCATAATAGAGTTAACTAACTCTAATTAAGGCTACTTTCACAGTTGCGGCAGAGTGATCCGGCAATCAGTTCCGTCGTCACAGTGATCCGGCAAAACATATGCCAACTGATGGCATTAGTAAGGCCTCATGCACACGACCGTGCCGTTTTTTGCGGTCCGCAAAAAACGGAAGCGGCCCATTGTAGAAATGCCTATTCTTGTCCGCAAAACGGACAAGAATAGGACATGCTATATATTTTTTGCGGACCACGGGACGATGCAAAGGATGCGGACAGCATACAGAGTGCTGGCCGCATCTTTTGCGGCCCCATTGAAGTAAATGGGTCCACACCCGAGCCGCAAAAACTGCGGACATGTGGTGCATGAGGCCTAAGACTGATCAGGATTCTGATTTAGTCTTAAAAATGTCTGATCAGTCAGAAAAATGCATTGAAATGCTGGATCAGTCTTAGGCCCCATGCACACGGCCGTGTTTCACAGCCGTGTGCGGGCCGTGGAACCGCGGCCTGGATCCCTCCTGAGAGCAGGAGCGCACGGCGTCACTGGTTGCTATGACGCCGTGCGCTCCCTGCTGCCGGCACAGTACAGTAATACACTGGTATAGATCATACCAGTGTATTACTGTATTGCGGCGGCAGCAGGGAGCGCACGGCGTCATAGCAACCAGTGACGCCGTGCGCTCCTGCTCTCAGGAGGGCTCCAGGCCGCGGTTCCACGGCCCGCACACGGCTGTGAAACACGGCAGTGTGCATGGGGCCTTAGGCTACTTTCACACTAGGCGGGTGAAGAAAGCTGCTCATCAGCAACTCTAGACTCAAGTTGCTGCTGATGGAGCTAGAACTGCTCCTACCCCCCAACCTGCCACAGCAGCCATGGCAGAGGAACGTGAGTGAAGAAGGCCCCCCCCCCCCCCAGTCATACCTGCGAGAGGATGGATGATGGTGCAGAGATAGGCAGCCGCCAACTGACTACATAAGATATCTCTATAATAGTTCAGCTTGTCCTGCCTCTCAGCGGGTGTAAAAAAGGCCCCCATTTTGGACCGGTAGCAAGGGTCCAACAATGTGAACAGCCAGAATTCCCACAGCTCCTGCTGCTAGAATCATTATTCACCAGAGACAGGAGCTGAAGAGACATTCACTCCTCTGAGTTTAGTTTTATGGGAACAAGAGGCCAAAAAGGGTATTTGATAGGTATTTGGCGTTGTTTAAATCCGGCGTTCAATTTTGACACCGGAACTGCCCGCTGGATCCGGAAAAACGTGTGAAAACGGATTACATTTAAATCCTGATCAGGATTTTGATCACAATGAAAAAATGCATTGAAAAAAACGTATCCGCCATTTATGGACTTTAACTTTTTTTTCACATTTTTCGGGTTTAACATGCAAAAGCCGGATCCGGTTTGACTGAACACACGGTGCCGGCATTGATGCAAGTCAATGGGAAAAAGGCCTGATCCGGTGTTCAGTCAAAGTGTTCAGGATTTTTGGCCGGAGGTAAAAATACAACATGCTGCGGTTTTCTGAAAAGCCTGATCAGTCAAAAAGACTGAACTGAAGACATCCTGATGCATCCTGAACGGATTGCTCTCCATTCAGAATGCATGGGGATAAAACTGATCAGTTCTTTTCCGGATTTGAGCCCCTAGGACGGAACTCAGCGCCGGAAAAGAAAAACGCTAGTGTGAAAGTACCCTTACTGTTGTCATCCGGCAAAATGGATCCGGCATTTTTTTTTTTTCACCTTTTTTTTTCGGTCTGCGCATGCGCAGACTCGAAAAGGGGGGCCGGCTCTAATGCATTACTATGGAGTACCGGAGATAAAACTGTAGCATGCTACGGTTTTATCTTTTGCCTGATCAGTCAAAATGACTGAACTGAAGACATCCTGAACGGATTATTCTCCATTCAGAATGCATGGGGATATACCTGATCAGTTCTTTTCCGGCATTTAGCCCTTTTGACGGAACTCTGTGCCGGAAAAGAGAAACGCTAGTGTGAAAGTACCCTAAATTGAAATAATAATAGTAGGTGTTATAAAGCAAGAAAAATCCAGTGTATGACTTTACAAAAAACAGTATCATATTCTAGTGATACAAGGACTTTTCTAATGAGTAGTAACAGCTATGGAATTATAGCATCTTATGACTGTACCAAATAAAAAATTGGCAATTTCGACTTTTTCACACATCTGTGTCAGTGATGAAGTCCATGACAAGACGGTCAGTGTTTCATATGTGAAGGGTACGTGTGTCTGTTCCCCCCAATGTGTCATCCATATGCCATGTGCCCTACTAGGCTGAAAAAGGGATTTCAAGAGCATCTCCTAAGTGCTCATGCACACGACCATGTGCTAGCCGTGCCCATGCTGCGGACCGCAATGCACGGGTACCCGCATGCGGATCGCGGACCCATTCACTTGAATGGGGTCCGCGATCCGCATCTGACGGTCAGCACTGCATGCACTACTTTTTTCGCGGTGTGGAGGCACCAAAGTAGCGCGTGTTTGTTGGTTTTCCAGTGACTCGTATTAATGAATCTAAACATATTAAAATCAATGGATCCATGTACACCATCAATACCTTGCAGCCATTAGCAATGAAGACCAACTAAACAGTGCGGGCTTCATTAGTTTAATTAGAGCTCATACTGCCACGTGCTACTCGTCCGTAATAGGGAACGGCCACATGGTCACGTTTCCTGATGCAGTAAAGGTCCAGCTGGGTGATACCAGTTGGGGGGGAGGGGGTCCCTGCACAGTCTGACACCAGCAGCACTGATTGGACAGCATTAGACTGTGCAGGGAACACTGCCCACTTGGTAACTTCCAGTTGGCAATTTATCAATAAATCTATATCTAATAGGAAGATTAGAGGAGTAACACAACGCAGTGATGAAGATGGATGCGCCAGAATTGTCATTTCATGTGGAATACAATCATTTAGTAAAGCAGACCTGTCAGGAGAGGCGACAGGTCCTCTCTAAAATCTGCACCGCGTGTCAAGTGAAGTACAGATTCAGACGTTGAGTCTCAGTGCAGCATGTGGATGACAGTTGTTAAAATCTTATCCGCTTCACTGCTACTGTAAATGCTGTGGATTTTCTGCACTCTGTACCCTATTTGTTCTTGTGGATCAACCAGAGCACAGAAAATTGATTCTTTTTCAACGTTTCGGCTTTCTAAGCAGCAATGTGAAATCAGCAGAGGGTTGGGTTTCCAGAACACATATCTGGGGAATGTTGGACAGTGCACTGTGAAATTCAAATTGTCCTCACAGGTGCTTTATATTTTCACGTGGAACCTTTCTGGCTCCATATGATGAGGCTTTAGTTTGTGCACTTCACAAAGTTTGCTTCTTTTTAGAATAAAAGTGATCCCTCTGGAAACAGAAATTGGCTTCCTATAGGACCAGGCTTAAAGGGCACTTTTCATGTGGTACAGCAGTCTGATCCATGGACAGCATGTTATAGAGCAGGAGGAGGTGAGAATATCCGTACATAGTTTTCTGGAGACTGTTCTGTATAAATTCCAGTCTAGTAGGTAGTCACACTCAGCGCCGTTAGAGTTGGAGCGCGCACACAGAACTAGTCTAAAACGAACAGAGTTTTAGATTAATAGATGGCAATTTATACAGCATCTATATATCAGTCTTTATATCTGTCCAGCTTCCCATGCTCTGTAATATGCTGGCTGCAGAGCAGACTGCATCTTTACCATGGCTTGTTCCTCTGGTGCAGTCTCCCTGGCCATCTGTGCATGCTGTGGTTTAAAAATGGCGTCAGCTGTGGTTTAAAAATGGCGTCAGCTCGTGAGCGGAGCAAGCACCACGGTCGCCAGGTTTCTGTTTTAAAAAGCAGGCACCCGTAGTTAATGTCGGTGACAGCGTTGATCACAGACATTTAACCCCTCGGGTGCCATGGTCCATTGTGATGGTTATAGTGGATGGCACTCCTGGTGTGTAGTTGTCGGTGCTCAGTGGAGAAGGTCAGTCAGAATATATATGGAACCACGGCACTCGATATATCGTTTTTCAAAGTTAATTCATTTATTTATTGTCCATCCCAAATGGGCTCTTTTTGTGTTGCAAGTGGCCAACGTTTCGGTCCACTAGGACCTTGATCACGGCCTGATGCAGGAGATCGGAGGCGCCGGGAGTCCTCCCGGCGCCTCCGATCTCCTGCATCAGGCTTTGATCAAGGTCCTAGTGGACCGAAACGTTGGCCACTTGCAACACAAAAAGATCCTATTTGGGATGGACAATAAATAAATGAATTAACTTTGAAAAACGATATATCTAGTGCCGTGGTTCCATATATATTGTGACTGACCTTCTCAAAAAGATCCTATTTGGGATGGACAATAAATAAATGAATTAACTTTGAAAAACGATATATCGAGTGCCATGGTCCATTGTGACCACACGATCTGAGGCGGCATTTCCTGGGAGCACTGTGCTCTCAGGGCCCAAATGGCTTCCCTACTCAGATCGGGGAAGCCAGGGACGTAGCTATAGGGGAAGTGTCTGATTTGGGGCCCAAACTCACAAGGGACCCACCCAGGGTGAGGACTAAATGATATTGTCAGGGCCCCCACAACAGTATTATACAAATACATTATATCCAGTGACACTGTAGGAAATGGACGGAGAGGCTGCCGGGTCTCATCTGAGAGAGTGATCTTAACTAGCCACTGGAGTGGGGGTTGCAAAGGAGGAGGGAATTGCAAATACATTTCTGGGGAGGGGGGGGTGCTCCTTTCAAATATTTGCTGTGGGGCCCAGTCATTTCTAGTTAAGTCACTAGGGGAAGCAGTTAATTCTCTGTTACAGGCAGGGTTCGATAGGAACATAGCAATTCTCCCATACACTGGTAATCCGTTGCAGTGTAAAGCCTCATTCACACATCAGTGTTTTGGTCAGTGATTTACATCGATTGTGAGCCAAAACCAGGATTGAGTACATAGATTGTTCAACGCACATTCCAATGACTTAAGGAATAAACCGATTCTATTGATTGAGTGAAACTTGCTGTTGATACAAATATATATCAATGTTGGATGTTGGCGACCTTTATGACTTGTATCACATACATATTATTGCTCATATGTACTGATATACCTGTTTTTTATTTTGTGAAAAATTTAAAATAAAATTGTTTCACAAAACCAGCATTGGAGCCTCCACAGACATAAGGTATAAGGAAAAGATCTGCACCTGTTCGGTCTATAGAGGTGCACCTGGTTTTGGTTAAAAATCACTGATGGAAATCACTGACCGAACACTGACGTGTGAATAAGGCATAGGGCGAAGCAAAAAAAGTTATTGGGGGGGGGGGGGGTGGTCAGAATAAGTTTATTTTCTTCCCAGTATTAAAACACAAGAAAAACTGTACAAATGTGGTATCATTGTAATTGTACTGACCCAGAGAATGAAAAGGACATGTATATTTTACTGCATAGTGAAAACCATAAAAATGAAACTCATAAAATGGTGCCATTAAAAAGTTCAACTTGCCCCACAAAAAACAAGTCCTCATACAGATATGTGAATGGAAAAATAAGTTGTGGCTCCGGGAAGGTCGGCAGTAAAAAAAAAAAAAAAAAGCTAAAACTGATAATCGCCCAGTCCTGAACAGGTTAAATTGTCATATGGGTCAAGACCAGAAAGTCAGTGGAGAAGGAATCCGAATGTTTTCTCTGGACTAATTGTGTACCGTTAGTATTTTTATACTGGTCTATTGGATATGCAGTAATTCTCTTAATACAACAGGATCTGACAGGTGCAGGAATGTCCCATTGACATGTACATTTGTTTCGTCGTTGCTTTGGCATAAATGCATTGTATGAACATTACTGTTCGGATCTATAGCATTTTGTAAAATTAGTATTCAGATTGCTATAGATCTAGAAATCTACAGTATGTGTTAAATACTTAGCATTCCTGAAAGTCTGATGCTCTTCCACATCTAATTGTAAGATTTCCGAAAACTGGTGAAGAAACTTCAGTTTGGGGAGTTAGTTTAGGTGGGGTTAGGTCATTGGTTTGGACAAGTAATCCCAACCTGAAATAAGCCTGGTAGTTTATACACAGATAGTTCTGTTTTCAGGGGGGAAAAAATGGTAAGTGGCCTTAGGTCAGCTGCATTGATTTAATGCATTACTTAGGCTGCCAGAACTGAGGTAGAATCTTCTTAGACCGCATCAGGAGTGCCTCAAGCCTCTGTGATTCCTTTTGATCAAATCTCTGTGAAAGATGAGTGTCATGCCCTCTTCAAGCCAGCTGTGAGGGGACTGCCCTGTGACTGAGAGCATGCTGGAACAGAGCACACCAGGGCACGGAGGTGAGAGCATGCTGCAGAGGTGAGCGAGGCAGACACAAACTTGGAGGGCCCACAGATCACCAAGTGGGAGGATCTCATTCCACTCCCCTGTGCACAGTCTTAGTATTCATCAGACCTTGAGGTGCTCCTATTCAGACAAGGCTAAGAAGGCGTGTGATGTTCTGTCTTACTACTTGTACAGACAGGAGTGCGCTTAAACTACATAGCTGGAGTACTCATTGAGGGAATGAGGGACTGCCTGGGACATGATATCTCCTTAGCAATGGACAAAGTAAGGAAACTTTTTATATATTAATTTCTTTTATTCTGGTCTTAAATAACATTGTTACAATTTTGTTAATAATAATATACTTAAAATGATATTCTGCTCCGTTACTAGCATAAGACCTAATTTTTTTTCGAGCATAATTGTGTCTGCATTCTTTTCACTACGCATTTGCTAATGCTGATAAGTGACAATGTAACTTTAAAGGAGTCCTGTATAAAGTGCTTTAAGCAAGTACATTAATGTCCGTATTATGATGCAGAAAGGCTCTTTAGAGCAGGCAGTAAAAACCATTTTCCTATAGTCGTTCTTAGTGTTATTAGTGGCCGGTGATCAGTGTCTGTAAATTATGCATACAATCCTATCCTTTTATTGAAGAGTGCTATTGTCCTCCCTCAGAGCACACTTAGTCCTGTAGCCCCATTGAAAGCACTGTGGTAGTGGTGCTGATGAAGATCATGGGGATGACACAATTATGGGCTCGCCGTTCTATTCAGTCCTAATTCCACAGAATATTCTCAATGCATTTTATTACCGTAACACTTAGTAGTCCAAATATATGCTCCTTACAAGTGCACTTTATACAGTTTTAAAAAGAAGCTCTTGTATGGGGAAAGCTAGGCGAGATTCTTTTTTTTTCCTCTTTTTTTTTTTTATGTTAAGCTTTTCCTGTAGTTGTGGATAGGAAACCAATCTTTCCACTGAACTTGGTACAGAACAATCAATACACTGATAGATGGCTTTAACTATGCAGTATCCATTAAGATAGGTGTGCCCATCCCATTTTCTTAGTTTGACGTAATGCTGGAGATGGAAAGTGCAATCTAGAGACAAACTGTCCTGTTTCGCCTGCACAGAGGTGTCTTTCTGCTCTTATGTTAATCTGTGATTATCTCCTTTTACAATGCTCTCCTGCACTGCCTGGAATCATGTAGCAGGTTTGGCTTCATCAACTGGAAAGCTTATTGTTGTTTTGTATCTTTTGGGTGAGCTAACATCTATGTTGCAAGGACCTCCAGGCATGTTGTGCTGCTTCGTGTTTCTGCAGTCTACAAGTGAAGTCAGCTTCATTAGTTTCATGATGGCACATCAGTACAGGGCTGGTGTTACCGCTTCCTTCTAGCAAGTCCTGGAGCATGATCTGGGCTGCCTAGGTTTGGATAAGCTTGTAAGGATTTGTCAGCCAGATGTGACACGATTGTCAAGAGGCAAGTAAAGGAGGAGATCTGATATTAATCAGTGCATAGCTGGAAGCCAAACTTTCTCAAAGGCAGTGTAGAAACATGTTCTTCTCGACTGCTCCTCTTTTCTTACCATTGAGCTGCCACTGTCTCAACTTCTGGGTTTATTACAGACTAGAGTGGATAATGGTGTGCTTTTCTCTTTCTTTTTTTTTCGCCTTGCATGTCTGTCTGCGAGCCAATGTCTAAAATCGCCTATGTTTTTTTTCATAGAATGCCTTAATTTTATCACAATTCCTAAGCATGCATTATTTATCACTACTTTCAAGTCTCTTTCCTATCCTGATATTGGAGTTAACATGCTTTGTCACACGAAGACCTAGCATGTATGTAATTCTCCGCACAATGCTCGTGTTTGATCTGCAGCATAGTTGCGCAGGTCAGCTCCTTCTAATTTTCACCTCATTAATCCTGCGAGTATATGTGGTGCCATTTTCTGTTATGGATTTAATAGTTCTGCAACTACTACAGAAGTGACCATCACCCTATTTTGTGGGTGTGTTGTGTCTCGAGAGAGGGGAAGATTTTGTTGCAGAAGTTTTCTGTGCCTAAAACTCTGTCCCATTCATCTGAATGGGGCTTGCAGAAATCCATGTGCTTGTCACCAAAACAACCCCATTAAAATAAAAGGAACTTATGTTGCGTCACAGACATTTCAGCAAAAATCTGCTTCTTGCGAAGGCACCCCTCCAGGAATCCTGACAACTAAATAAGTCTGTCTGGACAAGTGCTACGTTATATTAAAGAGTTTCAACAGGTAATGTTTTATGGTTCCTCCTCAGGCCTTAAAACATATATTTCGTAACCATTTACCAGCAGATTCTGCAATTTGCAGATCATAGAATAATCATGGAGATAAAGTTTGACACCTTAGGATCTTTACTTCATGCACCTTGTGAATAAGAGCATTAGATCTCTGTAGATATCGACATGTTTACAGGATTTAATGATACATGGACCTAATTGTCTGGTGTTCAGACACCAGGTATCAGCAATGGTCCAACAAGCGGGGATCATGTGATGGATGAGCAGTTAACTGTATAGGCATCAGTAAGACATGCAGCTTTGCTAATTGACAGGCTCTGTCAACTGTTCTTTACGTGGCCTGAAGTCTGTGTGACCATGCATCTCTGCTGGCGTTTAGAGAGTCCTCTTCTCATAGAGCAGAGTTATATCTTTTAATATTCTTAGTCTGCATTAAGTTGCATCTGCATTGACCTTTTAAGTCATGGATGTCAAACTCATGGCCCTCCAGATGTTGCAAAACTACAACTCCCATCATTCCCTGATAGCTGTAGTATGCCCAGGCATGATGGGAGGTGTAGTTTTGCAACAGCTGGAGGGCCACGAGTTTGACATCCCTGTAAGTCAATTGTTGCAAAGATGTGAAGTTCGTTTTTTTTCAGGTGTTTTCTAAAATATGTCTTACTAGAGTACTACACTTTGCCTGTTTTATTATAAACCTCAAAAAACCTGAAAAGGTATGTACAGATGCAACAGAGTGGAGTTGTCATTCTGGCGCAATTTATTGTGATGTCTGAATGATCACAGTGACTGAAGGCCTTCATAACTAGTCTGGGGAACCTATCAAAAAAAGGTCTGTTGCCAGTATTGTCTTTTGGTGTAGGTTCTCATTGTTTTAACGTGTGACAATGCCTGCAGAGAGAATTGCCAAAAATGATCACAGCTGTAATTTCTTGAGGATTCTACTTGAGTTGAAGCATTGCTGTGATAACCTGTCAGTAGAACCACTGAAGGTTTCTGGAATGGGGGTTATGTAACGGTAACATAGCACAGTTAAGCAGCATAAGGTAAATTAAGTTGTCATGAACATGGATGTCCCTGTTAATGAACCACATCTACTACATATCACATTATTATTTCCTGTATTTGGCTTCTGGGAAAGAAAATTTAATAAAAATCCACACATTTGATTAAATGTGAGCAGATATGAAATAAATGTTTTACTCTTTGTATTGTGAACTTCAGTAAATCTCATGCCTTTGATTGTTGGCGCTTGCCTTATACTGAGCATGTGGCTTATAGAATTATTAGCGTTCTCAATGTTGAACTGAAGTTCCTAGGAGCCAAACCCCCCTCTCTGTATACAGGACTTGTGCCCTTTTAAGTAATTTTTGTTATTATTGCATATTCAGACCATATCTTCTATGAGGTTTAATAGGATCTCTGAAGGTTATTGGTTTTAAAGTCAGTTCCAAGTTATGTTCTGCTAGAACTTAGAGGTCCTTTTATTGAGTCAGAGCTTGGGCCACCAGAGGATCCTCTGATACCCTGTTTGGGGGGGGGAAGACATGTTTCAGTCATCTACAAGTTTTAAAGTTATGGGGAACAGTTAGGTAAGTGCATACTGCTTATATCTTAAATGTGTGGTGGGCTCCTGAAAAGGTGTTCTGACATTCTTGTATTATACAGCACCTTCAGCTCAGGCCAAGTATCAGAAATGACTGTCTTATAATAATCCAACTGGAGCATGCACATGCCAAGGTTGATGTCCCCCCATATGTGAAGTATAGCTGGACCACGTAAGGGTTTGTAGGGCATATTTGTTGCAAAAATTTCAATGACTGTTCTATACTGTACATCTACAGTAATTGGGGTTTGTATAAATCCTTACACACGCTGTAGTAAAACTCCATGTATATGTATGAGATGGATATTCAGTGACAAATGTACCATATTTTAGCATGTGAATATAGTATACTAAGACGTGTGAACATGCAGCATCTCCACATGGGTGACAGTTCCTTGAAGCTTCAGTAATAATTATTACTGGCTGAACAGATTACTGTATGCAATCGAGAAATGAGTATGCAATGAAATACATGAAGGATCATACAGACATGTAACCACATTCTAACAGCAATGTATTCAGAAGTTTTATACAATTTGATTTATTGTACTTGTGGTATATATTTTGGCTGAGAAAAATGGATTGTGCAAGGAGGTGTATGTGGTAGGACGGTCTGTGTCATGACCCTGCAGGAGTTATAGTCGATATGATTCAGGCCCTAATGATGAGCTCATCCTTTCCTGTCTTCTGGCCTCCCATATCACTTATATTGTGTCATTATTGTGTCTGCACAAATGTTTTGGGGGTTACCTGACTACAGCCAAATGTTGTTACTTGAGATGTGTAATCAAGACATATTTGCCATGTTCTCAGATCGTCTTGATTGTCTGCTCATTAGTCATCGATGACAGCAAATCTTTTTGTCTTCTATGCAGTAGGGTCCTACTAAAAAGTATGGAAGGCAGATTCTGAATATATTCATGATTACAGGGTTATTACTACTTTACATTTATTGTGTTGCAGCTTTAAAACTGCCACAAGAGGACTTTAGAGTACGATCACACATAGCAGTAGCCCGCACCATACATGTAAGGCCTCATGCACACGGCCGTTGTTTTGGTCTGCATCCGAGCCGCAGTTTTGGCTGCTCGGATGCGGACCCATTCACTTCAATGGGGCCGCAAAAGATGCGGACAGCACTCCGTGTGCTGTCCGCATCCATTGCTCCGTTCCGTGGTCCGTGAAAAAAATATAACCTGTCCTATTCTTGTCCGCACTTTGCGGACAAGAATAGGCTGTTATATTAAAGGCTGTCCATGCCAATCCGCAAATTGCGTAACGCACACGGACGCCATCCATGTTTTGCGGATCCGCGGTTTGCGGACCGCAAAACACACAACGGTCGTGTGCATGAGGCCTAAACGGCACAGCGGCCTAGACACTGACAAATCTATACAGACAAACAGAATTTGAGGCTCTGACTTCATCTTCCAAAAGGGTATATGAATGAGAGACTGGACCTGGCTAAAAGCTTGAGTCTTTAGTATTGGTAACATCACTTAGACCTTCATCACTCAACTAAGTTATTACACAGCATCACAACCTGCCCCTGTAGTAGCGTACAGCACTTATGTCTGTCTCCTGTATACCACGCAGACATCACATTGGTAGTGTTTTACCCTCATGTAATGGGCTCTGGGCCATATTATTCAGTGTATCAATGTCTGGATTACCATTTATTATAATTTTATATGCAGGTGCCACAGGTCTTGAATTTTGTGATGGTTCCTGTAAATGTGGTCTTTGTGCTGCATAGTCACAAATTGCATAGATCAGGCTACACAAGCAGAGATTGTAGTAGCTTTCACAACCAAGTTATATGGCATCATAGAACTGGAACTTCGCAAGAGATGGATTTTCTCTACCGGAAGCATGTGTGTGCACCAGTTTTTCATGTCAGTTAGAACAAAAATGAGTGCAAAGTTGACATGTTAGTTTTGCACACAGTAGTTATGTGTAGGCTTAAAGGGCTTGTTCAGGATTTTGATACTGATGGCCAGTCTGGATGGAGCTAGTAACTGCAGCACTGCTTCCATTCACTTCAATGGGAGAAGCACTGCAGTAACCAGCTATGTCCAGAGCTGTCTAGTTCCTGCATGGGAAACTAGTAAACAGCTGATTGCAGAGGTGTGGAGTATCAAACCCCCGCCAATTTGATATGGATTGTCTATTCTGAGGATAGGCAATCAATATCAAAATCCTAGACAACTCCTCAAGCTGCCGAAACACAGATAAATGCTGGAAAGAGCAGTCAACAATGTATATTTATTTAAAAGTACTCTCGATTTATATTCCAGACACAGCCATAGTCATTAATGGGCCCAAAGTACCCCAAAAGGCAGACGGTATACGTCACATAACTTTTTTTAACCTCTGTAGTAGCATAATCGGCTAATTAAGTAAATGAGATTCTGTATGGAATACAGTATGGAACTGTGTGGCTTATAATTGTATACAACCACATTTGGTATAGAACTTGCTCACATGTGGGGCGAACAGATCCTACTGTATAAAGTGTATACCCTGAGAGTGAAGACAGACATGCTGGTTAAAGTGAGCCCCTGCTAGGCAGTGGCTTTTACCCCTCTTCTCATACAAATAAGCATGCAGGTTTGGGGGAGTCAGCGGAGAAAGCTGCTGGCTGCGTGTGTGGCCACATTAAGGTAGAGAACAGTCTATAATGCAATGCTGGATTCTTTACTTTTTCATTTGCTGTGTAAACAAGCTTCATAAGTGGGTCCCTAAAATGATATATATATATGTATCTTATTGATATTGAACAGAAGTTGTAGCCAGTGGATATCTGTAATGAGGGTGGTAGCTGGTTTGGGAAGCATTGCCAAGAAGTGTTTTCAGAAAGTAACTTGACCTTCTGTTTTGTGTGTTAGTGAGTGCATTCCAGGGAATGAGATTCAGCTGTTTGCGGGGACCGAACCAAAGCACAAAATGAATGAGGTAAGTTTTGTTTTTTTTACATATTTTAACACTTTACCTTCAGCGACTTCATACAGAAGATTTCAGACATTTATTTTTTAGATACTTGGTCATCTGCTTTCCAGGAATGTGTTGAATGTTGTTTGACAGTAATAAAGCGTCATGTGTATCAAGGACTTGTGCGTTGTGTAATTCAGTCAATTTATAATATGATAGTTTTCTTTTTAATTGGCAAGAGGTGCATTACTGGAAAGGCCACCAGATGTCACAAAACGTTTCTACCCACATGCAACCTGTGAAATACCAATGGATATCAACCTGTTGTATGTTATGTTGTCTCCAAAACTCAACTTTGGCTTGGTCTCCGTTAATGAACTTGTATAAAACAAACTTCATGAACTAAATCCATATGAATTGAGGGAGAACATGAGAAGATAAAGGTCTTTGGAAATTTTGAGTACCCCTGTATTACTTTAGGTTTGGGTTAGACAGTAACTTATATAGGTTAACTGGGGGTCTTCCAATGATAAGTACATGTCACTGGTGGGACCACCATCGAACACATGTCATCTATGATGTACCTGGCAGCGAGTGAATCATTTCCCTACAGCGCCACCACCAGGGAAATAAAGAGTTAGGCTATTCTCATTGAAATCAAAAGGCAGTCTGCATAATGCGTTAATGGTCCAGGCTAAATTCCATAAACCAGGCTACTCCTTGAAATTGTAATTAGTCCTAGCCTTAGTGCAACATATGATCAAGCTGAATGTCCAAGAATTCTTATTGCCTTCATACCCCTCTTTATAGCATTTAATTTATTGTACTGTATCAGTTGGACACAAAGTTTCAGCAGATGTCACTGACCCCTGTAGGAAGTCTTGCTGATGAAATGCTAATAGGGGTAACTTGAGACTGGTTTTCTTAGGCTGCCATAATCTGTTTTCCACTCTGTACAGCAGTGGTCTTCCCAGGGGATTGATATATATCCCCAGCCTTGACTCATTGTTACCTTACAGCTGGGTGTAGTGCCCGCCAATACAGGACATTTCTGTTTCTAGACACAGCAATTGATGCAACCAGTGAGAACGTCAATATGTCACCACCTTTTAGATCCATGGATCCCAAATTCATTCATCCAAATTTAAACAGAGTTGTGTGAATGCAGCTGCCCAGCAGAGTTCATAAATCGGCTATCTAGGATTGATTTCTGAAAAGTTTGGCAAATAGTTTTATCACCTTTTTCATCTTTTTTTTTTTTTCGTATAGATGCGACCCCACCTATAGCTTATAGAACCATAGGTTACGTCTGTAGGTTTGTGTGTCTGACTTTGAAACCGACCATACTGGAGTTTATTTATGACCTGCATAAGGCATCCAGATGGATAACTTGTTCTACCACAATTAAAAAAGGCAATCATTACATTGTACCTGGAAGCTATAAAAGTATGAGCATACACTCTAATCTGTCACCGATGTCTAGAACATATGCAACTGATCTGGATGGTACACTGTGTCTGCATGGGTCTATCTGTATTTGATATTAGTTCCATCAGTTTACCACAGTTGTTGCCTACTTACAGGAAATAATGGGGGACTGTAGCAGATACAGGATGAATATAAAAAAATGTGGATTGTACTTTTTCATCTTCATTCAGTTTTCCAGCATTCTGCTTGTGTTGCGGTATTAATTCTTAATATTCAATGTGTTTATATTGCAGGCAATAAGATGTACATTGGTAAACTGCATCTGTTTGGGATTCAAACCTGGCAAAATAAATCCCCGTCAGTGCGAGCAGTGCAGACATGGATGGGTGGCACATGGTAAATGTTATGACTACATTCTCATCATTATCCATCCCCGTTGAATTACTATTCTTCTAATACATATTTTTCTTCATATAGCATTGAGTAAGCTACGGATCCCACACTTTTACCCCACCAGTCAAGTTGAAATTGTTCAGTCCAGCGTAGTCTTTGATATCAGCAGCCTTATGCTCTATGGAACCCAAGCCATTCCTATTCGACTGAAAATTCTGCTTGATCGACTTTTCAGTGTCTTAAAGCAAGAAGAGGTCATACAGATCCTTCATTCACTTGACTGGACACTCCAGGACTATATCCGGGGTTATGTGCTTCAGGTACTATTGCAGTAGTCATGCACAAAGTTTTATCTGTCTGTCTATCATATATGCATATACTGTGTAATCTATCATATTATCCATCTATGATATATTCTTCTACCTATCTATATACCATGTATGTGTATACTGTATCTGTGATATATCCATCAATCATTATTACTCTGATATATGTCATAGATTTATGATAGCTAGATAATATATGCATATATCATATCTATTATTTCATCTATCTAGTATTAGTATTGTATCTTTATTTTTGTAAACCATTGCCAATGGAAAGCAAACATCCTCCTCTTTATAACATACCTTGTAAAGTGCAGGGAGTGCTTTTAAGCTGCAAATGAATTAAAGGGGTTATCTGGGAGTACAGTATTGATGACCTATCCTAAGGATGGGTCGTCGATATAAGATTGGTGTGTGGGCCCGACTTCCAGTACTCCCGCTGATCAGCTGCTTGAAGAAGCTGCAGTGAGTTGATCAGTGGGGGTTCTGGTAGTCAGACCCCCACCAATTTCATATTAATTACCTATCCTGATCATAAGAATTCAATATTTTACTCTCCAAGAACCCCTTTAAATTAAAATTGTAAGCAAGTCTCTAATACCATAAAAAAGGCAAAGGGGTGATACTTGCCTACTTGCCAGTATGCCACCACTCCTGTTTTGGGCCTTCCTGGATCCCCTCAACAAACAGGAAATAACGGCTCAGTAAATCGCTTGCCACAGCAGTGACCCACCTCAGTAAGTGTGTATCACTGAGTAATTATCCTACTTAAAACTTAACTTTTAGTCATTATTAATTAAAATAAGTCCCACAAAAAATAATGTGTATATTTATGATAACTGCATAGGTCAGATACTATGGACTTAAGTACAATAAGACACAGGGTAAGTATGCAATCTCAGGTGCTCGGATTTGGACCAGAGGGAATTCTAAATCTCTTAATTAATTTTTTTGGCTGTACAGACACTGGGAGCTATTTTTTAGGGATAGGACAACAGGGACAGCCGTCGATAAGTGGGGTCGCCTCCTTTTGAGGTGATTCTCCCGCATTTAGGCAGGAGACCTCTCCGCTTTTAGGCAGAATCTTAATAGCCTGGTAGGGATATTTATCTCCCCAGCATCTGCCTTTTTCCTACCCTGCACCAGAAAAACCGTTCATCTCAACACTTTTTTATCAAGATCTCTATGGACCTTCCTACTACGTCTATTTTTGTTGTGGTATAATTCATCTCCATACAACGAAAATATCATCAAACCGTGAGTGGGACCTCTGGTCCAAATCCGAGCACCTGAGATTGCATACTTACCCTGTGTCTTATTGTACTTAAGTCCATAGTATCTGACCTATGCAGTTATCATAAATATACACATTATTTTTTGTGGGACTTATTTTAATTAATAATGACTAAAAGTTAAGTTTTAAGTAGGATAATTACTCAGTGATACATAGTTTATATTCCTACATTGTATATATATTTTCTACTGTGAAATTCACCTCAGTAAGTGATTGCCTGAGTGGTCATTTTTGGTGTCTGAAGGTCTAAGCCAGAAAAAGCACATAAAATAACAAACAAATTCACAAAAACCTACCAGTGATCAGTGTTTACATTCTCAACACACAAACATTTGTTTAGTCTTATGACAGATCCAACATGATACATCTTGTATAAATCCACTTCTCTTTCACCTGATGTAGGTGTGTTCACATGGTTCCAGACTTCTCCTAAAAAAAAAAAAATGAATAAAAATGGGACCTCTACAATTTATATCAATTAAACAAATGTTTCAGCAGCTCCAGCCATTCCTGTGTTCCTCCTGCTCCTCCCAACTCTTCCAGTGGTCTAGACCTACCTCCTGCTGTCTTCTCGGTGGGCCTGCTCTGTTCCTCCATGCAGGCTGCAGCCTGCTTGCCAGCAAGCCCTCTCCTCCTCTGCCCATAGGGTGCAATCCCACTGGCCCTTAAGGGACCATTACACACATACTTATTTTCACCAGCCAATGGCTGGAAACCCTGAATTGCTTAAGACACCTTCCATTTTTGGATGGTGCCTGAGCAATAGGTTCTATATTTGCAGACTGTGTACCAACTTTCTGCCCACTAACAGAATTTTGACCCTCTGCTGCCTGACCTGACTTGTGCCTGTGTTGACTCTTCACAGCCTGCTCTGACCTCAGAACATTTACCGTATAGCATGTATTCCACCTTCACTGACCTCTGCCTGACCATTCGGTGCATTGCATCGGTGTTTCTGCACCGCATGGGTCAACTGTCAATCACAAAACTACTACAGGAAGTAGCAGCCTGGTGGTTCCCCTGCAGCGATTTCCAGTTCTCAGTACAGTGGTTAAAGGGTGAAAACTGGGGATTGCCAGGATAACGTCCTTAGGAGTTGCCCTAAGCCAAATCTGTTGGTTGATACAGTGGTTCGTGTTAAAGGTGTGGAAGAGAGAAAATGTTAAAGGCAGATCTAGCTTCTCCACTTTATTCAATCTACTCCTGGTTTTGGCTTGAAAAACAGCATGAAAAAAACTAAACATGTGGCAGCACCCTAAGCGATCTATGCTCAATTATGATCAATTCAAAATGTATTTACTTCGACCATAATTAAACTTGGATATTTGCTCAGGAGAGAACACTGGAAACCGAGCAGTTAGACAAGCTCTTCAACAAATTAACAGCATTCTGCACCCTGCAGAATGTAATAAATCCTAATTACGAAAATGATTTTTAGCCAAAAATAAATGCATTTTAGTAAACAAAATGCCCCCAATGCTGGCCATAGCCTTTAAAATGGTTCTACTTGCAGTACCTCTCACAATCAGCATTGCGGTGGTGATGTCTTATGGGTAAAGATGCATGTTCAGCCCACTTACATCTTGTTTTAGTTGTCATTTGCTTGTGCTTACAAACTCTAGTAATAAATGTAAATCAGTTGAAAGTTATTTAGTTTGCAGTCCATTATGATCATCTTATAACAACTCTTTGTACCTCGTAAGAGCACAATGGACCTCAGTTAAGTTATGCTAATTAAACGGCTTGCAAGATCCTTGCTCTTCCTGCTGCTTGCTACAATTATGTTTTTTATGCAAAGTTCCATTATGGTCTTATATCATGACACAGATCAATATTTAATGATCTGGATAATCTTGCGTTTTAGTGTTGGGATTAAAAATATGGAATCAATTATCTCAAAGCCTCTACAGCATCAAAAAAATATGATGATACATTCTTCATCAACCTGGAAAGTCTTTCATGGACTGAAAAATCTCAGTAGGCTATCAAATACATGTCCTGTGATAAAATATTTATTATAGTTATTGGGAAAAGTTAGACATGGCCAGAGTTTGATATAACTCCAACACTCAAGTGTAATTACAGCTGTGCTTTGTGGACGCTGGCTATAGATCAATATGCCTTCATTTATTCCACGATCCTTACATGCTTGCAACATTATTAAACTTACAATGGGGGTGAAAATTGGACTTGACTAAAATGAGCAGCTAATCTGAAACTTAAATTGCATGGCTTTTTATCCTGATGTTAATTCATCCACTTAACTTTAGATGAGAAATCCCTTTTAGGTGTTATCTAAGTGTAAAAAACAATATTTACAGTTTGCATTTTAATAAAGAAAGATACTTGTAGATATTTGCCATGAAATCTAATAACCCAGCAGATTTGAAGGATTAATAGACATTCTTAAAACAAAGTATACAGAGTGAAGATATAGATAATAGTGGTGTCCTAACCAGAATAATTACTAGAAAGAGAACAAGGACCCTTAAAACATCATATTTTATTGAATCAGTACTAAAAACGGTACCTATAGTTTAAGGTCATCAATAGGACAACCCATATGCCGAATCAATGAAAAACAGGTAAGATATATATCCGATTCCACTAGATACCAGATCAGAGTATCGCTACCAACAGAACCAAACGAAAACAAAAAAGTGGGAGGGATAGTGGGCAGAAAGTGAAGGCATAAATGGGTGAGGTATAGGTCTGGGGGTATTTTCCCTATAGATACCCTAGTATAGCTTCAGCCCGGAGACAAACCCTAAAGGTGTGATTACTCCGCCCACATGCCTAAACCTGATGGGCCCTGGATATCCCTACCCCCTTATAGGGAACCTGTCATTAACTTTACGCTGACCTCACTGAGGGCAGCATTAAATAGTGACAGAAATGCTGATGTCAGCGGTGTGTCACTCATGAGCTAAAAGTAAGAGGTTGCCGAGAACCAGCATCATAATTATTGCAGCCCAGGCCTTGAAAAGAGTCAAATCTACCTAAGAAGAGTCATGATTATTCATAATCTCTTGCTCTCTCACCCATCTGCTGATGATTGGCAGTTCTCTCCTAGGTATTAGACTGTCAGTCATCAGCAGGAGAGCAGGAATTCATGAATAACCAGGACTCTTCTCAGGTGGCCGGGACTCTTTTCCAGGTCCAGTCTGCAATGATTGTGATGTTGGTTCTCGGCAACCACTTACTTTTAACTTCTAAATGACAGACCGTTGAAATCAACTCGCCTGTCTCAAATTTTTTCTGCCGTTAGTATGGGCAGCATACAGTTGATGACTGGTTCCCTTTAACTCTATAAAGATAAATCACCCCAACGCGTTTCCCCCACTGTTGGTTCATCAGGGGGTTGGTACAAATTGAGTAAGAGGTCAAATAGAAACAAAATGATAATAAATTATATTATAATACTTATGGTATACGATCAAGCAGGCGCATACAAAGGGACCTTGGTGATATCCGATACAACATTTCACATGTTACCAAAGTGGATGGAAGATACTACATGTAAAATGGCCCCATAGTGTCTGCTGCCTGACCTGCATATGATTGATTAATAGACATTCCATTGGAGCACACTTTCAGACTGATTTATTTGATAAAAATTAAGCAGAAGCACAGCTTTCCTTATAGATCCTTTCTATACTTGTCATGCTCCGGTGGATGCCATATGATAATGATATCATCCTATAAAAGTCAATGAACATGAACTTCAAATATAGCCAAAATTGTGTAGTAACTTCAAAGCACTGGATACACTGTCTGTCAGAAAGGGGTATTTTTATATCTGTAGTCATGGAAAATGTTTTAGCTTTTTTGCATTCTGTGCAATTAAGTTGCATACAAAATATTGTACTCCTATAGATACAGCAGTCAGGCTTAAAAGTCTTGCACACCAGGGGAATCTATTGCCAGTTTACTGCTTCTGGGTCTCCTTATACTAGCAGTTGGTGGTTTACAATGATAGAGTATTAAAAGGGTTGTCCAACCATTACATGTCATAATAAATTTATAAATGATAAAAAGTGAAGCATATTTACCATTTGGAAGCTGTTAACAATGAGCCAATGAAGTTATCACATTTCTTACATATTATATTGCTACCTGGTATTTAAAGTGCATAGCTTTATGTACGTCCATTTACTGAGCTGAGTGGGGCTGGTCGCACATGCTCAGTTGCTCTCCCCACAGACAGGTCTGTGTATAGTAATCTTTTATTCACCACAGCGCAGCTAACAGAAATAACTGTCTTCCCTGTGTTCACAGAGATGCAGAAAGCTATTTATTTATGCAGCACCCAGCTCAATGCAAAGATGTACACATTGCTGTATACTATGAATACCAGGTGGCTCCATGCTATGCCGTAAATGTTATAAGTCTTTACTGGATATTTTTTATTTAAAAAAATAATAATTTTTACACAATTAATGGCAAATATGCTTCATACTTTATCAATTACCGGTATTTAAATGATTATGACATGTAATGGGGGGACAGGCCCCTTTAAGTAAATCCTGGCTTCCGTGCTATCAGTGCACAGAGAGGAGGGTAAAGGACAGGAACTAGTTTGAAACAGACCATCCATTATTTTTTCTTATTACTGTACATATAATACCTTTTGGTTTGGTGGGTCAGTACAATTATGGCCATACTGCTTTTTCTTAAATTTTCGGGGGAAAAGGTATAAATAAAAAATAAAAATCTGTTCTGAATTTTTGTTTAAGGCCTGTACCGTGCAGTATGACTGCCATGTTATATTTATTCTGCAGATCTATACGATTATGGCTATATTAAACTTATACAGTTATGGTTTCTTTTATACTTTTGATCACTTTTTAGGTTTTTCTACTTTTGCATAATAAAACCGTTTAAAAAAGTGTTGTGGATTTGTAAAGACCTATAACCTTTTTCTTTTTCCGCAGACTGAGCTGTGTGAAGGTTTGTTTTTGCAGTAGTAGTTTTTATTGGTACAATCACTGGGTTAGGGAACACTTGAATGATTCCACTCGCAGTTTGCTTGGTTGTTGCTAACAAAAAAAGTGGTTAGCTCTTTTCTTACCAAATTGCTTATGGTATGTTAGGAGAAACGTTGGCCACGATGTGTCTCCACTAAATGGTTTTTGTGTCAGTATCTTCATGTTCTCACTGCTTTCCATAGGAATTTAGCCTGATTAGTATTTATCCATTTGTATTTCATATACCTTAAAGCAATAATAAAAAACTGTATATTAAAGTGTTTTTTTTTTCTTTTCTTTTTGTTTGAAACAAAACTATCTTTAGGATGCATCTGGAAAAGTCTTGGATCACTGGTCAATAATGACTGTTGAAGAAGAATTGGCCACATTGCAGCAGTTTCTTCGATTTGGAGAAACAAAATCTATTGTAGAACTTATGGCAATCCATGAGAAAGAGGGGTACTCTGTGCTTATTCCTAGCACTCGGACAAATTCTGACATCAGAACATTTATCGAAAACAGCAACCCTAGGAGCAGTCCTATTATAGTACCTAACCCACTGGAGAAAGTGTCTCCACCTTCCATGCATCCATTTGAAAACATGATCAATAACATGGCCTTCACATTACCATTTCAGTTTTTCAGCCCTGTGCCTCCCCCTCTTATAGGCTCACCACCTGAAAGGCCACTTACTGAAAGAAGCCAGGATAGAGAGAATGAAAGCAAACAAGATGCCCATATATCATTCTCTGAAAGCAGCTTCTTGACTTCTAGTTCTGCATCATTTAATTTAGAAAATGAGTCCAGCATAAGTGCTCAGGATGTCGTCACCAAAGCAGAAGATGATAGCCCATTAAGCGATACCAGCTCACACAACACCTTGACAAACTATGAGATGACTTCAGTCTCTCCTGAAAATAATCTGAAGCCTGTTGAACGAAATGGCATTGGACCCAGAAAGGGCCGTGTATTTTGCACTGCTTGTGAAAAGACCTTTTATGACAAAGGAACATTAAAGATACATTACAATGCGGTGCACCTGAAGATAAAACATAGGTGTACCATAGAGGGTTGTAATATGGTATTTAGTTCACTACGTAGCCGAAATCGTCATAGTTCTAATCCCAACCCACGACTTCATATGCCAATGAATAGAAATAATAGAGATAAAGATCTTAGGAATGGACTCATTATCTCTGTATCTGAGGATCACAAAAGGATGGGACTCAAAAGTCCTTGCTTAGATAACAGATCTTCTAATAACTATATAACTCACAGCACTGACTCAAAGATGCCAACAGTTCTGCCTAATGTTGGACAGTCTTGTGTTCTCATTCCTAACTTGAAAACTGTTCAACCAGTTTTACCTTTCTACCGATGTCCTGTTACTCCAGCTGAAATTGCCAATACTCCTGGCATGCTTCCTTCTCTACCAGCCATCTCTCCTTCTATTAGTGATAAGATGGCTTCCGCAGATGCGCTATTGGATAACATGCCAAAAAAGAAATCTCGAAAATCCAGCATGCCCATCAAAATCCATAAAGAATCTGTGGATGCCCCAACAGAAAGCACAGAAAACATGAGTTCTGAAGAGGACCTCTCTCCAAACAAAGATGATTCCTTTGTATTTGATAACTCTGATAGGAATGTACAAACTCCTGATGAAAGTCCAGGTGGACCTGAGAGGGATACTGTGCATTCTTCAATTACTTTCCACTCCCAAAATGGAGAAGGACCAAATTCTCACTCTGCTATGGATAAAAGTTATGACAATACATCTTCAGACTCTGAGAATGAATTTCATCCCTTCACTCAAGAGCCGGCATTGAGAGTGGATTCCAGTGAAAATAAATATGAACGCCCAACCCACTTTAATGTTGTGAGGCAGCTGGCTGACCCTTCTCTGTATAACAGAGAGCAGCCAAAACTCGCTGATTGTGAGGACAGTATTGAATTTCGGCATTTCCCTTTCAATGGGGGCACTTTTGGTGCAATATCTAACAAGGGCCCTGGTTTAAGTGACTCTGTAAACCTAGAACGTGGAGATCAGCACTTAGATTTACCCAAGGATGAAAATCGTTTCCACTGTGAGATTTGTAAGAAGGCCTTCAAAAACGCATACAGTGTTAAAATGCATTACAAAAATGTGCACCCAAAAGAAATGCATTTATGTACAATTGATGGCTGCAATGCTGCTTTCCCTTCCCGGAGGAGCAGAGACAGGTAAAGAACTATTTAGTCAATATTTGCATTTGTGTCTCTAGAGATATGATGTTAGGGCTGATGGTGCTATTCATCAGTGCATCATTTCATCCTTTCTGGAAGTATTCATGACAGCAGATATTGTTATGACTTAAGACTATATCTCCCCTCTCCCTCCAGTGGCTATATGGGAGGGAAACAGTAGTCTAAGACTGTACTGATGCTCGTAATAGATGCCACCACTCTCTGGATGGCCAGATGCTGGTGAATCAACTTTGCTACCCTACACCAATCCCCCACTCACTTCTGTAGGAGCTGGTATTTAACACATGCTATGGTTGCTGACAATGAGTGACTGTTTCTTTTAAATTCTTGCCTGGTTTCTATTAAGGCTCCATTCACATGTCCGCAAGTGTTGTCCGCACCCGTTCCGCAATTGTGCGGAACGGGTGCGGACCCATTCATTCTCTATGGGGACTGAATGAATGCGGAGAGCACACTATGTGCTCTCCACAGCCACATTATCAGAGTACAGCCCCAATCTTCCGGTCTGCAGCTCCGGAAAAAAATAGAGCATGTCCTATTCTTGTCCGCAATTGCGGACAAGAATAGGCATTTCTATGGGGGTGCTGGCTGGGTGTATTGCGGATCCATAATGCACTACGGATGTGTGAATGGACCCTTATATGTACCATTAAAGGGCTTCTGTCACCCCACTAAAGTCATATTTTTTTTTTGGGCTACTTAAATTCCTTATACTGCGATATATCAATATATAATGCTCTTAATCATTTTCGTTCAGCAGTTTCTTCAATAAACTGACTTTTATAATATGTAAATTACCTCTCTACCAGCAAGTAGGGCGGCTACTTGCTGGTAGCAGCCGCATCCTCCTTTCATAAAGACGGCCCCTCCTCATGTTGATTGACAGGGCCAGCGAATGCGCTCGTCCTCTGGCTATCCCTGTCTGCGTTCAAAATCTGGCGCCTGCGCATTGAGGATGGAGCGGCCGAGCGAGCGTCCTCCTTTCAGGGCGCCTGCGCCGACTGTAGACCGGTTCGGTGCAGACGCCAGATTTTGAATGCAGACAGGGCTAGCCAGAGGACGAGCGCGTTCGCTGGCCCTGTCAATCAACATGAGGAGGGGGCGTCTTTATGAAAGGAGGATGCGGCTGCTACCAGCAAGTAGCCGCCCTACTTGCTGGTAGAGAGGTAATTTACATATTATAAAAGTCAGTTTATTGAAGAAACTGCTGAACGAAAATGATTAAGAGCATTATATATTGATATATCGCAGTATAAGGAATTTAAGTAGCCCAAAAAAAAAATATATGACTTTAGTGGGGTGACAGAAGCCCTTTAAAATACATTTTATTAAGTAGTTTTAAGAAGGATAAATGTGGATTAGACAGGTTGGAGTGCACCTCTCTGATCCCGTTGTTTCACTGCTAAACAAGCAGTAACACTGGTGTCTGGTAGAAACTCACCTCTCCCTACACAGACAACTGTTTTGCTTACCACTATCTCTGCCAACCCCCCCACAAACATGTTTGGTTCGGCTGAGCGTGTATGTTAGTTGGGAGGGTGAGGAAAGCTGTTGCCAAATAAATCTGGCAGCAGCTCATCCCCTGGGAGAACAAAAGGATGATTTATTTATTTTTTCTCCTGATCCTTCTCTCCCCTGACATAATCTGCCGGTGGTGGTGGTGGGTCGTTGGGAGCTCCCCATTTATATATTAGATTGTTGGCTTTGGCTGACAATACAATAATCTATATTGGGACCTTAAGGGTGTCAGTACAAATTCAATAGCTGTTAGCCAAACAATATACTTTGTAAAACCTCGTGACTGCTTAGTTTGTCCGGAATGGGGAGTAAGCTACTGCCATACACATCCACAAGTTATTGAAAAATAAAGAATCAGGCACGTAGAAGTCATCCTGGTCCTTTTTTCCCCATGACAAAGGCTGAATGAACATTGGCCGAATTTTGAATGCACATTAGATAGTTGGCCTGTCTGGAGGCAATTGCCAGGTTTGCCAACGTTGGCCTAATGTGTATGGAAACCTGTAGGGGTTACTTAGAAAAAAACTCAACACTTGAGGTATCTGGCATGGCAACTATTACAGCAAAGCCCTCTGTGCTGCTATACCACCTGTATATTTCTCATCATATGTACACAATGACTGTCAGTCAGATAAGCAGATTAATTGCCTTAAAAACATTTTTTTTTTCATAATTTAGAGACCTACTTGCATGGTTATTGAGGTTAACCAAGACAAAAATCTAAATTATTGCATCTGTTCTACATTGTAAATGACATTTTCATACAGTAAAAAAGCAATCCCCTATAATTGTCTGTAAATTAGATGTAAGTGGAGAGCATTCCAGAGTCCATATCAAAATCGTCCTACTTTTTTCAAAATGTTAAAACTAGCATGCTTTTTGTAGTACTGATGTCTTATGTACACAAGGGGTTTGGAGCCTTCTAAGTGCACCTATCCATTCAGAGCTCCCCTCACAGTTTATGTAGACTTTTAGTTAGTGTTCAATCCCTAGCAGAAAGAGAAACCTAATCTGCTTTATTAGGTAACGTTTTATCTTTATCATAATACATTTAGAAACAGGTAGTTGCTGTCTGTCTGTGTACTGGAAATTCCCTTCACTCTTCCTTCTGTTTTACAGGCACAGTTCTAATCTGAACCTTCATCATAAGCTTCTAACCAGAGAGGCTTTGGAACTACAAAACAACCCATACAACATCCCTTATCTTTTGAAAGACATGGTTAAGGATCACTACCAGGAATCCCCACTAAAAAACCTAGGACAGACATCTGTGATCTTCAAAGGAATGAACCGGACAGGGAGTCTGGTTTATCCCATGAGTAAGATCAGAGAGCCTTGTTTGGACAGCTTTGGTACGGATCCTGTGAATGACAGCGTTGTGTTGGATTTAAGCACAACCTCAAGCATCCAGTCAGCAAGCAGTTCACATTCCTCCTGGGACTCAGATGGCGGTAGTGAAGAAGGTAACCTACCAGTGGAAGATAGTGATGAAAACTTTGAAGGCTTGAGCTTCATTTCACAGGAAGAGGTCTACCACAACTTGAATTTGGTCAGCAAAGCTGACCAAAGTTTCTCACATATACCATCTGGTATGCCAATAACTTGCCACATCTGCCAAAAAACTTACAGTAACAAGGGGACATTCAGGGCCCATTACAAAACTGTACATCTGAGGCAACTTCATAAATGTAAGGTGACTGGTTGCAACATTATGTTCTCTTCTGTGCGTAGTCGAAACAGACATAGCCAAAATCCTAACTTGCACAGAAGCTTTTCTGAGTCACCAAGTACTGTTTAGTATGAATGATGCGGGGTTTAAAACTTAAAAAAAAAATCTGATGCTGTTGTATCATAATAGCCAGATTTATGTTATGGTCCCTTTTGAAAATTCTTTTGAAAGCACTTGTCATTTTATACAGTAGATTTTCATGCAATTCTCCACCCTTGAACACTACATCTAATAGATTCAAAATTGTGCACTGATTAGTTGTGAATAGGTGATAAATGTTGTTTGTGGGTCACCCCTTTAAATTATAATCAATGGTGGTGGGATCACTCCCCAATTATGAGAACAGGGGTTCCCGAGTCTCCTGTGTGCATGGAGCCGCAGTGCACCTATATGAGACTTCTGAGTACAGCATTTAGCTATCTCAATTAGTTCCATAGAAGCAAATGGAAAAGTGTTCACACATGCACACTACTGCTTAATTCACACAGACTCGGGGCTTCCCATTCTCATGATCAGTGGAGGTACCAGC
This sequence comes from Bufo gargarizans, assembly GCF_014858855.1. Classification (NCBI taxonomy): domain Eukaryota; kingdom Metazoa; phylum Chordata; class Amphibia; order Anura; family Bufonidae; genus Bufo; species Bufo gargarizans. The sequence goes on from NC_058081.1 coordinate 149,983,744, forward strand.
AGTCGGACCTCCATGGATCATACATTTTATCACCTACAATATTTACTGTTAATGGGCTAACCTCTTGAATGTCTTAAAATATTGTTGTTGTTTTTTCTGCTGGAGAACTAGAAATCACATGCATAGATGTAAACTTTAGAAAATGCCTGCATTTGCCACTAGAGCAAAAACTTGCTGCTTAGTGTTATAAATTGAACCCTGTAATAACACAGTGTGTAGTAAACTCCCCCTAGTGGTGACTGGTGGCTGCATTTTTTTAAGACTTTTTCTGGTACAGAGATCCAAATGCTCTGTACAAAGCGCCAAACCGCTACATACAGTGTGTGTGTGTGTGTGTGTGTGTGTGTGTGTGTATATATATATATATTATTAAAGTTTCATCAGCACAGAATTTTGAATATAAAAGCAACATGGTGGTAAAAGGTAGAAATGTTTGTTTCCTGCGTTAAACATGTTTTTTGTACAGAATGCATGTGTGACTAAATCCTGACAACCGCTTTATGGTGTCACATTGCAACTAATGTAAAATGCTGTTATGTGCTATAGAGATGGCTTCCTACGTCTGATACAGTAAGGAACATGTCACTCCCTGCTCTCTTTTTAATGCATCTTTTTCATTCTAGGAAAAAGCATGATCTTGAAAGAACGAAACAATGATGCATTTCAAAGTAGAGGATGTGCAAACAGCTCCTTTTACTGAACCCCAAAAACACACAAAATGGTCAAACCACTACTGTTATGATGCCAGCTGAACAAAAAAAAGCGTTCACATTTTTTGTAGACAGTATTGAGCTGTGTAAGTAGTAACGTCATTCTCTGAATTTGTAAAGTTTTGATACAGTGTCACTGTTTTGTTATTCTGTATGCTATGCACTTGTAACTGGCATTTTGTACTAAAATGCTGCCTGTTCACTTTTGTTATTATAGATATTATGTCCTATTATTATTATTATTATTATTATTATAATATAAATGTGTTTTTCTTAGTTTCAATTGGAAAAGGCTGATGGTTTCCAGAAGCATGCCATTGATTCCACTTTGTAAATAGTCAAAAGATTCTCTTTCCTTCATTCTGAGTATTCCAGTAGGACTGGACTTGTGAAATGTTGTCATGTACTGTAAATATATATATATAGAGAGAGAGAAAAGAGAACCTAATAGATTTCATTTGTTGCTATTTGTAGCAGTATTTCAGTTTTGTTGTTATTTAACTTATTGGGAATGAGCCCAGTTGGTATGCAAGTTCTTGCTATGTAGCTGCAGTGGAAATCCTTGTAAAATGCATCTAAACGGGGGAAAAAGTGTAGAGCATCCTGCCCAAGAATTGTTCAGTGTATGAGGGATATCTCCAAGATTATGGTTTAATAAATCCTCTCTCTTAGGGCTCATGCACACGACAGTATGTACTCTGCGGTCTGCAAAACGCTGATCCTCAAAAAAAAAAGTGACGTCCATGTTGCATTCTTTTTTTTTTTTGCGGATCCTTTGTAAAAATGCCTGGCCTTGTCCGCAAAACCAACAAGAATAGGATTTGTTTTTTGTTGTTTTCGGAAAGGACATACGGACAAGGAATACACGCAGAGTCATTTCCGGGTTTTTTCAAGCATCATTGAAATTAATGGTTCCACATACGGACCTGTAAAAAATAACGGAACGGAAACCAAAGTAAAATAAGTTTGTGTGCATGAGCCCTTACACATCAGCGTTTTATTAGAAGCTTTGTCAACATGGGTTTACTTTTCATGGAAGAGAACCCATTCTCAGAACAGCTCATTCTTGTCCATAGGCCGTATCTACTGTAGTAAGCCCATGCACATGAATACAACTGAACGGCAATACCAGGCATAGTCCGTGGACAAAAGTGGTTCAGTTTACTGAAAGTTTCAGTAGATGCACTACCTGTTATATATGTTTGTCAGGCAATGCGTCCCTTGCAACCAGTCTACCTACGATTTTTAAGGCTGAGTTTACACTTCAGTTATTTGGTCAGCTATTTCCATCAGTTACTGTGAGCAAAAACACAAACGGTGGAGATCTTTCCATTATACCTGATCTCTGGGTATGCTTCACTACTGGTTTTGGCTCACAATAACTGATGGAAATAACTGGCCAAATAACTGAAGTGTGAACTCAGCCTAAGCTACATGCATTTTTCAACCATCTGTCTTGCGATGAAGACCTTCATAACCTCAAGAGGCAATAAGTCCTACATTGGAGTAGACCAGATATATGTCGGACTGACCCTGAGCAGCATGCGCTAAAGACAATGGGGCTTATCTTTTAAAATCTATGCAAAAAATGTTGCCTATAGCAACCAGATTATGGCTTTTTCACTGGTTTAAAAAGTGAAAGCTTTGATTACCATAGGAAACCCCTTTGCTTCTCAGTTTTCAAGATAAGCCCCAACATAGTTTTAGCATGGAGACCTGTAGATGCATATTATTTCAGATTGCCAGATGTTCTCATCATTTCTCATTCACAGAGGCACTGTGCCGCATGTGGCTGTGTCTTGTTCCAGGTATAACGTGAGGTTGTCCTAGAAAATCTTTTGATTTTGGGCATATTAGCATCATTCTCTCATAGCTTGATAAATACACCTTTCATACAGGCTAATATCTAAATAAGGTATTTCTCCTCATTCAAGCCCCATGCAGAAAACCCCATCAGGTCTGCAAATCGCAGATCAGCATTATATGGATGCGCTCTGTGTTGCGTCCGCATTTTGTGAACAAGCATAGGACATGTTCTACCTTTTTGCAGAACGGACATATGGATGTGGAAAACACATGGATCCTCTCTGTCCTTTCCGCATCTGTATATCCATTCCACAAACAAAATGGACATCCACACAATGGGTCCGCAAATAAGATGCGGACAGCACACGATCTGCATCTATATTTTGAAGAAAGTGGATACGGTTGTGTGCATGGGGCTTAAATATAAATCTTCTACTGGCCAAACCCCAAAACACCATTATTTGTTAAAACTCTATTAAGCTTCCTTTTTTGTTGGAAATATTGATGATGCAAATCCGGCTAGCATCTGATGGACCAAGCAAAATGTAGTAGTTGTCTAATTGACCTGATACAGTATTAAGGCTCATGCACAGTCAGTTATGCTTCTAGAGAAGAACACTGTGCCGTACAGAAGCACCACACAGGGTGCCTACAGCACTAAAATATGGAACTATAGGGATTCTGTGTCTCCCCTGCATAACGGAAACGGGACGGATCCGTTTTGCAGCCCATAGAATTCTATTATAACGGAATGCCTCTAAAGGCATTCCATTATGCATTCCGTCATAGAATTGCGTTATGGTCTGTGGTAACGGAATCCATAACGCAATTCTGCTTTTGCCACCAAACAAAGCGTGACCGAATTTCAAAATATGAAATTCGCTCATCTATATTTGTAATGTTGACAGGAGATGGCCTTAAAATAAACAGTATTCTGTATTTAAAGGTTACAAATCCAAGTGGTCCACTTTTCTTCATGGTTCTACCAAAGGCAATTTCTCTTGTCTTTCAAAATATGTTGTTTTTTGCTAGTTATTTAAAATCAAGTGTTCCTAATAGCTACATTTGTATACCCTATGTACATTTTTTTGTATTAATAAATTTTGCTCACATTGCACTGACTAGTTCCATTTATTTTATTTTTTTAAATAGCAACATTATCTACATATAAAGGCCTGATCATATCAATTTGTTTTGTCATGTAGTGTGCACCCAGAAATGTCGGATTGCTGAAAAATTCGTCATGCAGTTAATGTCTCAGGCAGATATGTAAATGATTACAGGTATGGTCTGATTAGACACTGGGTCTTGCCACAAGAGGGCGTAAAAGGGCTTCCACTGGATCGCCAGCTTCGGCAACCTCCTTCCAGTGTGCAGGATATACAGGCCCAGCTGCAATATCTGTGGGCAAATGTGCTGCAGGATACCATAAGGAACGTGTATGCCTTCATGACCAACCATATCTCATCCTGTATCCAGGCTAGAGGTGACCCAACAGGTACTGGAGCCTCCTTACAATTGTACAGTTTTCCCCAATAAATGTATCTTTTCGCTCTAATATTGTAATCACTTACATATGTCATCATTACATTCACACACAGGTTCATGTGATGCCAACAACTCATTGTTGGTGCATTACATTTTTTGTCAAAGAGTATATTACATATGTATACAGTAGGGTCAAATGTTTCTTTATTATTTTTTGCTCCCCCCCCCCCCCATGAACATTTTTATTTTTAAATGTAAGTGCTATTGGTTTTCTTTTCAAGCAATATAATTTTATTCCTGCACATTGTTAAAAATGTCATATCTTAATGTCAGTCTAGTTTCTCCACTTACCATTCTGAAAGGGGTTTCCAGGAAAAGCATTGGTGCCCCATCCTTGGGATCAAGGTTGGCCCCTCACCTGCAGGACCAGGCACAGACGAGCTGCTGTGTCTGGATATACAATCTGTGGTCCTTGTCGAATAATAGGGCTTAGTTAACTGTCAGTATAGAAGTAAGCTAAATCCAGCATTCAGTTTTACATAAAATATTCTAGCTTTATGGAATTGTCATAAAATCCATTCAGTACATGACAGCAAACTTCCTACGTCTTTCAGACTGCAACTCTGTGACACTCGCGTTTTGGGCGGATCCGTCATGGATCTGTAAAATCGGATCCGTTACAATAATACAACGACATGCATCATGAACAGATCAGTTTGTATTATCTGTAACATAGCCAAGACGGATCCGTCATGAACTCCATTGAAAGTCAATGGGAGACGGATCTGTTTTCTATTGTGCCAGATTGTGTCAGAGAAAACGGATCCGTCCCCATTGACTTACATTGTGTGCCAGGACGGATCCGTTTGGCTCAGTTTCTTCAAGCGGACAGCATAACGCTGCAGGCAGTGTTTTGGTGTCCACCTCCAGAGCGGAATGGAGAATGATTGGAGGCAAACTGATGCATTCTGAGCGGATCCTTTTCCATTCAGAATGCATTAGGGCAAAACTGATCCGTTTTGGACCGCTTGTGAGAGCCCTGAACTGATCTCGCAAACGGAAAGCCAAAACGCGAGTCTGAAAGTAGCCTAAGGGCTGAGTTGCAGCCTTAAACATGTTTGCAATATGTGGTCATGTATGACCTGGTTTCAAATAAGTACAGATCCCAGAACACAGTCCAGGGTTGACCACTATTTTTTATTTTTTTCTGGACCACATAACTCAAAATTATGAATGGCCATAACATTTTACAGACATACACTCTGAATCTTTCTAAATACCATGGCCCCACCTCACACCATCAACATAATGCTCTTGAATCACAAAGGTTCCCAAATTAACCCTTTCAGGACAGGACGATCTTTTTTTTGTTGTTGTTGTTGTTTACTCCCTGCCTTCCCAGAGCCATAACTTTATTTTTCAGTTCACATACATGTATGAAGCCTAACTTTTTGCTGGACAAGTTGTACTTTCTAATGACATCATTTAACATTGCATATGAGGTAGTGCGAAGGTGGAATAAATTCCAAATGGGGTGGAATTGGGAAAAACATAAATCTGCCATATATATCAGTATATAGGTGCTGTGCTGTGGCTTTGTATATATACATCAGTATACAGTACACGAGGCGTGAAGCTGTACATTTCCTCTCTATTCAGAATAAGAGCAGATGCTGCCAGTTCTTCTTCTCCCTGGAGTCCTTTGGCATGCACACATGATCTCAAAGGTCCTTTACCCTCTCCTACACACATCTATGCCTAGGAGTTATAATACACCTCTTGTTTTTGTTAGTTTTGCCACAAATTTCTGAAAAAACTGCAATAAATCCATGATGTACAATAATACCCAAAAATGTGCAGGGCTGGAGGATAATTTGCTGCCCCCCTTCAATTTTAGCACAGCGCCACCTGAGCCAAGAGAGTCAGTTTGCCTCATGAATTATGTACCCCTGATCTTCACACAGCTACCCCTTAAGGCTCCATTCACACGTCCGCAATTTCATTCCGCATTTTGCGGAACGGAATTGCGAACCCATTAATTCCTATGGGGCAGCACAATGTGCTGCCCGGACACGGAATTGCGGATCCGCACAAAAATGGAACATGTCCTATTCTTGTCCGCAATGTGCTGGAACAGCCTGCTGGATTTCCGAATGGAGATGTGAACGAAGCCATACACATATGGGTCCATTCACACGTCCGCAATTTCGTTCTGCATTTCCGTTCCCGAAAAAAATAAAACATGTCCTATTCTTGTCCGCAATTGCGGACAAGAACTGGCATATTCTATTAGTGCCGGAAATGTGCGGTCCGCAAAATGCGGAATGCACATTGCCGCTTTCCGTGTTTTGCGGACGTGTGAATGGAGCCTAATTCTGCTGAGCAGTTGACACTTGGCATAGGCCAATATTATTATTATTTTCCTGGAAAACCTCTTAAAGAGGACTTGTCACCTCCCTATGAAATTATTCTTAAACATGTTTCCATATGACTCGATTGACTCAGTTATTCCTGCTATTATGAATGGTCAGCTGGGTATTACTATTCCTGCTGGTCAAAGTGGTGTGTCCGTAAAGTCTACATCTAGCAGTACTAATTGGGCAGTGGCAGACTGTGCAGGGATACACTTCGAAATTGATAACACCTAGTTGGCAATTCATTCATATACTTCTAGTTGAAATGACCAAGGAACGACGCAACCTAGAGCTACACTCCTAAGCACTGACATTGCAATACCAATAAGGAAAAGTCATGTAATTATGGAAATCACAGGCTCTATAGGCATGTTAATGATATGCAAATGATAAAAAATTAAACAAAATATATAAAAAAAATCTTTATTCAGTATTGAGTGAGCACCACTCACAGAAATGCACACCTTGGCATGCTATCAATTGTTATTAATAGTTATCTCAGGAATGCTCTGCCACGCTGAATGCAAAAATCATCAAGATCTGCTGCTTAAAGCTCCCTATGCAATTGCCAACCAATGAAGTCCCAGATGTGCACTAGATGTGTGAGAAAAGTCTGAACACATTGCAGGCCATAGTAGCACATTTAGGTCACACAGGCTGCTCATAGTAGCATGAGAAACATGGTGCATTTTGTCCTGTTGAAAAACTATTCCTGGCCGTGGAACCAATGGTATGACCATTTCTCCAATATAACGCTGAGCTGTTAGTGTATCTGAAATGAAGACTCGAGGGATCCAGCTACTGTACATTATGCCGCCCCATACCATAATCCTGAGGGTAGGACTGGTACGATGTTCCCTTCTGAAGGCATCTTCATGGCATTGCCCGTGTGGTCTCCAGATCAATCTCTGGCTATTATTGCAACCAAGACAAAAGGGGGACTCATTGAGGAAACTAGACCTCCATTGCCATCTTGCTGTGCACCATGGCAGCCTTTAAGAGCAGTGGCATGAGGTCAATGGAACACCTGTAGCTGGATGTCTGGCTAGTAGCCCAGTGTTGGGAGGCGTCACTCAATCATCCTACACAACTTGGTCTGATTTGTGAGGTTTCATGTGGCTAATAAAACCTTTTTCAATCTGGCTTTTATGCCTCTCTCATGTGCTACAGATTGAAGCTAGGTGCTTAAAATTGAACCATCTGCAGATCTTATAGACACCTGCTACTTCCTCAACTTGCATAAGTTTGTCCTTATCGGTGCTGCAATTTTAGTCTTAAGGAGTGTATATGAAAATATGCTCCAGAATGGTCATTTAATGTGGAATACAATTGGTTACTAATACAGACTTGTTAAGAGAGGTGACAGGTCCAATATAAATATTAACTTGTAGTAGTAGGTGGACTGATATGGATCTTTCATAAATGTACCAGGCTATTTTCTCTTTAAAAGATATAAGTAGACTACAAGAACGTCCTACAATGAAAGAGAACACAACTTAATGCTATTTGCATCATGGTTCAGTATTGCCTCTGCAGATCGATGGCCTATTCTTCTCTTAGCCCTATTACAGCTAGATTATCTACTATGGCTATACTGTAGCTACACGTGTGATACTCTAAGTCGTTGCATAAGTACCCATGTTTCTGTTATTGATAGTATTTGTCACATGAAGAACACCACCCTTTTTAAAAAGAACCTTGCATGTTGATCACCTGGGGACCCCCTCAATGACATTCCACATGCCCTAAGGGTACATCTACAGGGAACAGCAAGTCACAGAAAAATCACTATGAAAACACAGCTGAATTGCATGTTGAGCGCAACTTGGATTCAAGCCTATGGAGTAAGAGCCATGTGTGGCATGCTCCTTGTGACACAAAATCGAGCATGTCACATTGTAACACCATTGACCATCATTACATGAATTGTCACATGACACATGTTGTTGATGTGTAGACCAGTGTTTCCCAACCAGTGTGCCCCCAGCTGTTGCAAAACTACAACTCCCAGCATGCCCGCACAACCAAAGGCTGTCCGGGCATGCTGGGAGTTGTAGTTTTGCAACAGCTGGAGGCACACTGGTTGGGAAACACTGGTGTAGACGAACCTTCAAAGGTCATATGGACCTGGGTTGTCATGCGTAGAAAATCCCTCTAAATAGCACCCCAGATACACTATGTTGTCTGGATTTGAGTTTGATTGGAATTCTGTAGATTCCTTTATTTTGTAACAATTGATGTAATTGTTAATGCAGAAAACTTAATGTAACAAGTAAATCCCAAAATACAAATGGGTGTCACCAATCTCACATCACACATGTGTGAGACTGAATAAAGATTCTGTTACCACCTGGAAATATTTTCCCCATGAAACGTTAACTTGATTTTCCGGGTGCTTTTGCCCAAACTCCCTGTGCTATACCAAAAGGCAGGTGCAAACCCAGAGAGGTTTATTCAACTAATAAACATCCCTGTTGTCACAACTCTGGTCTGTAGGGAACAGCTGGCTCAGTTACTACAGCACTGAGACTAAATGAAGAGGTCTCAGCCAGAGGAATGTTCACCGTGACCGGGCTTGTCATCCAGCTTACACAACATGGTATGAATTCAAGGCGCTCTGTCTTTCGAGTAAACGTTTCACAACCTAAACCTAAATTTTATTTTGACTTCTTTCAGAGTATTAGAACTTGGGGTTCACCTAATCTGCCCATTGGTAAATTTGCTAGCTGGAGCAATGCTGGCAGAACATGTGTCCTGATGCTTCAGTGGTTGGGTAAACTTCATTTTAAAATTGTGATGCACCTTCTAGAATGTGTTGTAAGTAGTTATATGGTCTTTCTGTGTGCAATGCATGCCATGTATGAAATAGGCATCCGTGTTATATGTAGCTCATGAAAAGCTAAATTCACATTTGAGGAATAATATTAAGGAGGAACACTCAGACTGACAAAAAAACTCCATGCAGATGTTTGTCCTTGGTCGGATTCAAACTCAGGACCCCAGGGCTGCAAGGCATTAATGCTAACCACTGAGCCATTGTGCTTTTAGGCAGTAAAGTAAATAGAGGGGTCCCTTGTTCAGTATCCTCATAAGTTGATAAGAGTGGAGGACCTGTCCTGCATTACAGAGGCAACTAATTGATTTCAATAGGCACTGTGTAATAGTTCCCCTGTGGTGGCGTTCCAGGGAAATAGAACACTAAGGCCAATTTCACACAAGCGTGTTCAGTGCAAGAAATGCGCTCCTTGTGTCAGAAGTTTTTCCCGTCCTGAATGCTGCTCTTATGACCTAGACCCACGGCATTGTAATGATTTATAATGCTGTGTGTTCCGTCCAACCTCAACTGTAATGATTTTCACTAGCATAATTTGTACTGTCAGTACAAAACATTAGAGTTGAGGTCGGGCAGGAACACACAGCATCATTATTAATTATAATACCGTGGGTCTGAGCAGCATTCAGGATGGGAAATACCTCTGTCACAGAAAGCGTATTTCTCGCACTGCATAGGCAATTTCATAAGAGAGAATTTAGGGCAGGAAGTAAGCTCTGTGTGACAACAGTATTTCCCAGACTGAACACAACTCCTGTGACTCACAGCATTATAATGATTTATAATTTTGTGTGTTCCTGCCTGACCTTGGCTATACTGAATTGTACAGCCGAGGTCAGGCAAGAACACAGCATTATAAACCATCACTGAAGCAGTGTTCAGTTCTGGAAATACTGTTGTCACATAAAGCATATTTACCGCACTGAATATGTTCTGGTAAAATTCATGAAGGTCCTCATGCATATTAGAGAACCCACTAATTTCAGCTACACCAGCTGATTATAGTTTGCAAGCCCACACAGGATTGGATTCAGTTGTAGCACTCTGAGGGAGATTTATCAAAACTGGTGCAAAGGAAAACTGGCTTAGCTGCCCATAGCAACCAATCGGATTCCACCTTTTCATTTTTCAGAGCTCCTTTATGCCTCTAAAGGCATTCCATTATGCATTCTGTCATAGAATTAAGTTATGGTCCGTGGTAACAGAATCCATAACGCAATTCTGCTTTTACCACCAAACAAAGCGTGAACGTATTTGAAAAAAATGACATTTGCTAATCTCTAATTAAAGGCTATGTACACCATTGGTCGCAATTTTTTTTCTATTATTGCATTGTAGTGATTTTGAACTAAAAATTATTTTTAAAATTGGTCTTTATTAAAAATAATGAGCCGTTTTCCCTACACAGCTTTGAGTTTGTCTACTAGCGGGATCTGTATTTATTTCTCTTTTTTGTCAGGCATTAAAGGATATGGACACCTTTGTAAAGGTTGTTGTGTGTTTATATATATATATATATATATATATATATATATATTTATTTTATTTTATTTATTTTTTATTTATTTTTTTGCCGTTTTTGCCGTTTCTGTTTTACAGCCTGCTGTGCTTCCTATGCACAGCAGGCTGCTCTCAGTGAATTTACAGAGAATCCATCAGATGACGGATTCTCTGTAACTCCTCCTAGCTCCAGTGTCTCCCTCTCCTTCCTCCCCCTCCCCACCTTCAGGATGGCACAGTGGTGCAGAGTGTCAGCTGTAACATACAGCTGACAATCTGATTGAGACAGCTGCTTAACCCCTTCCATGCCATGCTCCTTAGGGACTGCTGTCTGGAAGGGGCTAACCATCGGGCAGCTGCTCTGCCGTGGCAGCAGCCCAGTGCTTGAATGGTTAATGCCCCCCTCCTTTATAGATGGCCAAGCGGTGGCCCCCCTACCCTCCCAGTTCAGCATGGCAGAGCGCACACAACACCCCCATCCCCCCCTTTCAAGAATGCAGAGAGCCTCCCCCCTTCATAGATGCGGAGCGCGCAGCACACACACACACCCTTTTAGGATGGCAGTGGGTCAGAGTGTTAGCTGTAATGTACAGCTGACACTCTGCTTGAAATGTCTGAGATCGGTGCTGGCACCGATGTTGGCTGTTTAACCCCTTCCATGCCATGGTCTATAGGGACCGCTGTATGGAGGGGCTAACCATCGGGCCGCTGCTCTACTGTGGCAGCAACCCGATGCTTGAAGGGTAAACTGAGGGAGGGGGATCCCTCCCCCATCGGGCCGCTGCACTGTGGCAGAGTCCCGGTGGTTACCATGGAAACCTGACGCCTTCACAGGCATCCGGCTTGCTATAGTATATCTAAGCCTGATCAGGCTTCTGCTAAAGGCCAAGTGGAAATTCACAATACACTGCAGTACACTATACAGTGTACTGCAGTGTATTGTAAGCCATCAGACCAACTGGATCTTCAAGAACCCGGTGGGTCTGGGTCCAAAAAAATTGTAAAAAAACTAACTTCTTCCTAGATCTACACATAATTGGTTAAAAATTTAAAAAATAAACACTAAACATGTTTGGCATCACCGCATCCGTAAGGACCTGATCTATAAAAAGATCACTTTTACCGCATGGTGAACACCATAAAAAAAAAAACTATGATGGAATTGCAATTTTGCCCACCGCACTTCCCAGAAAATGGTACAAATAGTGATTTGAAGAAATCATATATACCCAGGATTAGTACCAATCAAACCGTGACCTCATCCCGCAAAAACAATGAGCTCCTACATAAGACATTCATCAAAAAAATATAAAAATATGGCTTTCAGAAAATGGAGACTCAAAAACATGATTTTTTTTTTTGAAAAAAAGGTTTTTTTGTATAAAATAAAACTTAAAAAATGCACATATTGGGTATAGTCATGTCCATAACGACCTCTCTCTATGAAAATATCATGTGATCCAACCCATCTGGTAAACAACATAAAAAAAAAAAAAGACATTTTTTATCGCCTTATAGCACAAAAAGTGTAATACCAAGTGATCAAAAAGTCATGTGCCCCAAAATGGTACCAATCAACCTGTCATCTCATCCCGCAACAAATGAGATCCTACTTAAGACAATCACCCCCAAAAAATATATATATATATATTATACAGTACAGACCAAAAGTTTGGACACACCTTCTCATTCAAAGAGTTTTCTTTATTTTCATGACTATGAAAATTGTAGATTCACACTGAAGGCATCAAAACTATGAATTAACACATGTGTAATTATATGACATATATAAAATATGTCATATTCTAGGTTCTTCAAAGTAGCCACCTTTTGCTTTGATTACTGCTTTGCACACTCTTGGCATTCTCTTGATTAGCTTCAAGAGGCAGTCAGCTGAAATGGTCTTCCAACAGTCTTGAAGGAGTTCCCAGAGATGCTTAGCACTTGTTGGCCCTTTTGCCTTCACTCTGCGGTCCAGCTCACCCCAAACAATCTCGATTGGGTTCAGGTCCGGTGACTGGAGGCCAGGTCATCTGGTGCAGCACCCCATCACTCTCCTTCATGGTCAAATAGCGCTTACACAGCCTGGAGGTGTGTTTAGGCTCATTGTCCTGTTGAAAAATAAATTATGGTCCAACTAAACGCAAACCGGATGGAATAGCATGCCGCTGCAAGATGCTGTGGTAGCCATGCTGGTTCAGTATGCCTTCAATTTTGAATAAATTCCCAACAGTGTCACCAGCAAAGCACCATCACACCACCTTCTCCATGCTTCACGGTGGGAACCAGGCATGTAGAGTCCATCCGTTCACCTTTTCTGCGTCATACAAAGACACGGTGGTTGGAACCAAAGATCTCAAATTTGGACTCAGCAGACCAAAGCACAGATTTCCACTGGTCTAATGTCCATTCCTTGTGTTCTTTAGCCCAAACAAGTCTCTTCTGCTTGTTGCCTGTCCTTAGCAGTGGTTTCCTAGCAGATATTCTACCATGAAGGCCTGATTCACACAGTCTCCTCTTAACAGTTGTTCTAGAGATGTGTCTGCTGCTAGAACTCTGTGTGGCATTGACCTTGTCTCTAATCTGAGCTGCTGTTAACCTGCGATTTCTGAGGCTGGTGACTCGGATGAACTTATCCTCCGCAGCAGAGGTGACTCTTGGTCTTCCTTTCCTGGGGCGGTCCGCATGTGAGCCAGTTTATTTCTAGCGCTTGATGGTTTTTGTGACTGCACTTGGGAACACTTTCAAAGTTTTCCCAATTTTTTGGACTGACTGACCTTCATTTCTTAAAGTAATGATGGCCACTAGTTTTTCTTTACTTAGCTGCTTTTTTCTTGCCATAATACAAATTCTAACAGTCTTTTCAGTAGGACTATCAGCTGGGTATCCACCTGACTTCTCCACAACGCAACTGATGGTCCCAACCCCATTTATAAGGCAAGAAATCCCACTTATTAAACCTGACAGGGCACACCTCTTGAAGCTCATCAAGAGAATGCCAAGAGTGTGCAAAGCAGTAATCAAAGCAAAAGATGGCTACTTTGAAGAACCTAGAATATGACATATTTTCAGTTGTTTCACACTTTTTTGTTATGTTTATAATTACACATGTGTTAATTCATAGTTTTGATGCCTTCAGTGTGAATCTACAATTTTCATAGTCATAAAAATAAAGAAAACTCTTTGATTGAGAAGGTGTGTCCAAACTTTTGGTCTGTACTGTGTGTATGTATATATAAAAAAATATGGCTTTCAGAAAATGGAGACTTTTTTTCCCCAAAAGTTCTTTTATTGTGTAAAACCAAAATAAAATGTTAAAAATAGACATTGGGTATTGCCACGTCCATGACGACCTGCTCTATAAAAAGGTGAACATTGTCAAAAAAAAAAAAAAATTTAACTGTGCCAGAACAGCCATTTTTTGGTTACACTGCCTCACAAAAAGCGTAATATATATACACACACAACGCACAACTACCTCTAGCAAAAGATTTATAAACTGCAGGAGTAACTCGAATATATATATATATGTGTATGTGTGTGTGTGTGTGTGTGTGTGTGTGTGTGTGTTTGTCTGTCTGTCTGTCTCTGTTCTCTATGCGTTACCAAACGGCTGGACCGAGCTTCACCAAATTTGGCACACAGGTACATAAGGTGTCGGGAAGATTTTAGACCGGGTCTCAGCGCTCTAGGACGTTCCTGAGATATTCCCCAAAAATTACCTGCTTTGACCTGGCAGGGAGGACGGTTCAGCAGGTTCAACATATTTCTTCAGTAATGATTTGTGGAAAACAATATGAATCTTTAAAGGCTGCGGAAGGTCAAGACGAAAAGCTACCGGGTTAATAATTCAGGTCTGCAAAAAAAATAAAAAATTTCAAGAGCTGTTTTGGTTATTTCACGTAATCTTAGTGTCACGAGGGTATCAAGAACCACGCCTGACTCCGTTATACCCGGGGTCAGGAAGTCGCAGCGGTTGGCTGCACGCTCTATTTAAGATAGGGCTGTTTTTCTTATGGTAGCTTTCTGGGTTTGCTTTGCAAACCCTTTTGGCTCACTCAAGGATCGGTAGCTCCTTCTCCTCAGCTGTTCCTTGTCCAGCACTCCCAAACCTCCTTATATTCCTCTCTCACACGTCTCTGGTTGCCAGAGATAGAGCTTCCTGCCTGGACATCTATGCTGACCTACTGGAGCTGTGTTGCTGCGTTCTCGGATTGTTGATTCAGAACGCTACCCTCCGGATCCCTGTTGGACCTTTGTGGACTGCTGTGGTCGCCCACCTGGGTGTATGTGTTTGTCTGTATTTGTCTGTCCTCTCCCTGGTGTTTCCCTCTTAGTGCAGTGGTGCGGACTAGCGATCCCACCGGCCCATTCACTATCTAGGGCTCATTTCAGGGAAAGCCAGGGTTTAGGCACGTGATCGCCGCACGGGTGAGGAACCTGTCTAGGGACGTCAGGGCAGTCAGGTGCCAGCCGCAAGGTGAGTTAGGGGTCACCACCTTTCCCTCTCCCTTGGGCAGGGCTTTCCCTGTGTTCCTCCCTGTGCGTGATGTCGGTCATTACACTTAGTTTTTTGGTGCCCTGTATCCGAAAATGACCTCCATTTTGTCATAGGACATCACATTTCCTGACAATTTAGGTAACTGTTAAATAAGACAATACCTCAAAATAAATGGAAATAGACTTATAAAATTAAAGTTTTATTTAAAAAAAATTCATGCAAATCCTTTTTTGAACTGAAATGAGCTCACCTACATACACTAAACTCTATTTTTCTCCCCTGTGAGGCTCCTCTTGGTGCATTTACGCTTGTGAGTAGCATCTGGAATGTCTCTCTGAAGCATCCAACAGTAGTCTGCCATCATTGTAATGCTCCATTTTCCCTGGTATCTCCTTTCCATCTCTGTAATGTCTTGGTGGAATCGTTCACCTTGTTCCTCATTCACGGCCCCCAAATTTTTACCAGGAAAGTAGTCAAGCTGAGACTGGAGGAAATGCACTTTCAAACTTATCAGGCAACCTAAAGCTTGAAACGCTTTCAGCATTTGTCCGACGATCTTTTTGTAATGAGGATCTTTGTTATTGCCTAAAAATTTCTGTACGACTTCTTTAAATGCAATCCACCCTTCTTTTTGAGGATCCATTATGGTATTGACAAACTCTTGATCAACTATAAGCCTTCTAATGTCTGGTGTGACAAACACACCTTCCTTCAATTTTTCCATCAACATGCCTGGAAACTTGGTGACTAAGTATTTGAAGCATTCTCCATCTCTTGGAAGTGATTTTACGAATTGCTTCATCAATCCCAATTTTATGTGGAGAGGTGGTAGAAGAACTTTATGGGAAGGTACCAAATTTTCTCAGAGGACATTTTTTTCACCGACTGTTAGCACCCTCGGCTGCCAACTCTTCTTGGTCCAGTGATTTTGTCGGTCTCGACTGTCCCATAGACACAGAAAACAAGGGTGTTTAGTATACCCAGCTTGTTGCCCGAGCAGAATACACAAGACCTTCAAGTACCCACACACTTTCCAACCATGGTCTTCATATTTAAGTTTACGAAGAACCAATTCCAAGTTCTCGTGGGTTTCCTTCAAGTGTACGGAATGACCTACAGGTATGGAAGCATAAAAACAACCGTTGTGGAGTAAAACTGCTTTGAGACTTCTTTTTGAAGAATCTATAAAGACTCCATTGCTCTGAATCATATTGGATTTTAAATTGACCCATCAGACCTTCGACATCGATGCAATAAACCAAATTGTCTTCCTGGGCGAAGTAAAGAACGAACTCCTTTTCACAATGTTTGAACCATTAAAATGACACTCCGAAAAGCAACAATAAATTCCTGCTTTTCAGCCTTGATCCGAGTAACTCGGCAGCATCTTTGGGAAGATTCAAGTCTCTTACCAAATCATTCATTTGATCCTCCTGAGAAAACAATTTTGGACTTGTATCATTTTCAAAGTCAGATTCTTCAGGAAAGACTAACCCCTTCTACTATTAGAAGCACAGACTCGGGGCTGAGGCTAAGGCCTCATGCACACGGCCGTGCTCCGCTGCCAAGAGCGGCCCGTGGTAACACGGCCTGGATTCCTGTTCAGAGCAGGAGCGCACAGCGTCATTGGTTGCTATGACGCCGTGCGCTTCATGTCGCCGCTGCACTACAGTAATACACTATAGCAACCAATGACGCGGTGCGCTCCTGCTCTGAACAGGAATCCAGGCCGTGTTACCTCGGCCGCGGAACACAGCCATGTGCATGAGGCCTTACACATACAGTATGCTGCTGAGTATTCCATTAGTCAGACATGTCACTCAGAGCAGCACTTGTATTCACCCCCTTTGCAGGGGGGGAGGGGCAAAGATTGTTTACCTGCAAATAACAACTAAGGGCCAAGAAGATAACTAGGGAAATGAGGAAATAGAATTTTTTTTCCCTAAAACTTGCTTAGCCTATGTATATATTGCTGACCATCAGATTTACAGTGCTATATTTTTTTTACATAACTCAGACAACCCCTTTAAGTTTTTTTTTTGCCATCTTAAATGCACTTATGTGAATTAATTAATAGTAATTTGGACTTTAAATTTGGCTAAAAACCCATAATATATTTTAAAAAATACCCAAAATTATTATTTTGTTTATAAATTTGAAGATAATTTCGCATTTTGTGGCAAATCATGACATCTAGGAGTTTTTTCAATATTTTCTTTGTTTTCAGCACACCAAAATACATGGAAATTAGATGAAAATAATCAAACAGATTTTTAGTCGCAGACCTGTGAAATGGCAGAGATATTATATGGACCAATAAAGCTTGGGCCCAACTTCCACGAAGGTACTTCGGAGCACGAGAACGGAAAGGACGGATTCGACACATTACCGTTAGGTTTCAGCTCAGAAGATGATTTTGGACCAGAGACAAAAGTCCTGCGCGCACAACTTTGGTCTCTGCTCCAAAATCATCTTCTGAGCGGAAACCTAATGGACCCCATTATAGTCTAGGGGGTCCGTAGGCACAATTCTGCTCAGTTATGTGCCGAATCCTATAACGGAGCAGGAGAATGGAAAGGCTGAACGCTGATGTGAACTCATACCAGATTATTTCCCCCCCCCCCTCGAATCCAACTTAGAGAACACCTTGGAACCGACAATCTGATTGAACAAATCTGGGATCAAAGGAAGGGGATAGGGATAACGGACATTAATGCGATTAAGCTCACTGAAATCCAGACATGGCCTAAGAGTTCTGTCCTTTTTCATAACAAACAAAAACCCTGCAGCAACTGGGGATTTGGACGGTCTAATATGTCCCTTAGCCAAACTCTCAGTGATATACTCTCGCATGACTGCTCTTTCGGGTTCAGAAAGATTATACAACCGAGATTTGGGCAATTTAGCTCCAGGAATAAGGTTAATAGGGCAATCATACTCTTGATGTGGGGGTAACTCCTGGTCTCCACTTTCAAAGAATACATCAGCAAAATCAGAAATAAAGGAAGTTTTAGTAGTTAAAACAGAAAGCTATGTGCTAAGACAGTTGTCTATGCAATAATCACTCCAATCAAGAATCTGTCTCGCTTGCCAATAGGTGGTAGGATTATGTTTACTTAACCATGGTAAATCCAGCACCACTGGAGCAGGCAAACCCTCCAGCACAAAACACGAGATGGATTCTTGATAAAAAAAATCTCACACCTTTAACCGCCTCCGGATCGCCTAACTCAGGATTGCGTTCCGGAGGCGGTCGATTCATTCCTCCTTGACGCGCCGGCGCGTCATCTCGTGAGACGCGAGATTTCCTGTGAACGTGCGCGCACACAGGCGTGCACGTTCACAGGAACTGCAGGTAAGCGAGTGGATCTACAGCCTGCCAGCGGCGACCGTTCGCTGGCAGGCTGTAGATGCGATTTTTTTTTTTTAACCCGTAAAAGGTATATTAGACGCTGTTTTGATAACAGCGTCTAATATACCTGCTACCTGGTCCTCTAGTGGTCCCTTTTGCTTGGATCAACCACCAGAGGACACAGGCAGCTCTGTAAAGTACCACCAAACACCACTACACTACACCCCCCCCCGTCACTTATTAACCCCCTGATCACCCCCTGTCATTGATCACCCCCCCTGTAAGGCTCCATTCAGACGTCCGTATGTGTTTTGCGGATCCGCGGTGTCCGTGTTTTGCGGATCCACGGATCCGCAAAACACATAAGGACGTCTGAATGGAGCCTTACAGGGGGGTGATCATTGACCTATAGCCCATATAGACTCCCTGATCACCTCCCTGTCATTGATCACCCCCCTGTAAGGCTGGCTCCATTCAGAGGTCCGTATGTGTTTTGCGGATCCATGGATCGGATCCGCAAAACACATACGGACGTCTGAATGGAGCCTTACAGTGGGGTGATCACCCCATATAGACTCCCTGATCACCCCCCTGTCATTGATCACCCCACTGTAAGGCTGGCTCCATTCAGAGGTCCGTATGTGCTTTGCGGATCCATGGATCGGATCCGCAAAACACATACGGACGTCTGAATGGAGCCTTACAGTGGGGTGATCACCCCATATAGACTCCCTGATCACCCCCCTGTCATTGATCACCCCTCTGTAAGGCTGGCTCCATTCAGAGGTCCGTATGTGCTTTGCGGATCCATGGATCGGATCCGCAAAACACATCCGGACGTCTGAATGGAGCCTTACAGTGGGGTGATCACCCCATATAGACTCCCTGATCACCCCCCTGTCATTGATCACCCCTCTGTAAGGTTGGCACCATTCAGAGGTCCGTATGTGTTTTGCGGATCCATGGATCAGATCCGCAAAACACAGACACCGCGGATCCGCAAAACACATACGGACGTCTGAATGGAGCCTTACAGGGGGGTGATCAATGACAGGGTGGTGATCACCCCATATAGACTCCCTGATCACCCCCCTGTCATTGATCACCCCCCTGTAAGGCTCCATTCGGACATTTTTTTGGCACAAGTTAGCGGAAATTTATTTTTTTGTTTTTTCTTACAAAGTCTCATATTCCACTAACTTGTGACAAAAAAATAAAATCTCACATGAACTCACCATACCCCTCACTGAATCCAAATGCGTACATTTTTTTTTGACATTTCAATTCCAGACTTCTCACGCTTTAGGGCCCCTAAAATGCCATGGCAGTATAAATACCCCACATGTGACCCCATTTCGGAAAGAAGACACCCCAAGGTATTCGCTGAGGGGCATATAGAGTCCATGAAAGATTGAACTTTTTGTCACAAGTTAGCGGAAAGGGAGACTTTTTGAGAAAAAAACTGAAAAACTTCTATGAAATCGCCATGCCCCTCATGGAATACCTTGGGTAGTCTTCTTTCCAAAATGGGGTCACATTTGGGGTATTTATACTACCCTGGCATTTTAGGGGCCCTAAAGCATGAGAAGAAGTTTGGAATCCAAATGCCCTCCTAAAAGGAATTTGGGCCCCTTTGCGCACCTAGGCTGCAAAAAAGTGTCACACATGTGGTATCGCCGTACTCAGGAGAAGTTGGGCAATGTGTTTTGGGGGTGTATTTTTACATATACCCATGCTGGGTGAGAGAAATATCTCTATAATGACAACTTTGTATAAAAAAAATGGGAAAAGTTGACTTTTAGAGAGATATGTCTCTCACACAGCATGGGTATATGTAAAAATACACCCTAAAACACATTTCCCTACTTCTCCTGAGTACGACGATACTACATGTGTGACACTTTTTTTTGCAGCCTAGGTGGGCAAAGGGGCCCAAATTCTAAAGAGCACCTTTAGGATTTCACAGGGCATTTTTTACACATTTGGATTCCAGACTTCTCACGCATTAGGGCCCCTAAAATGCCAGGGCAGTATAACTACCCCACAAGTGACCCCATTTTGGAAAGAAGACACCCCAAGGTATTTCATGATGGGCATAGTGAGTTCATGAAAGTTTTTATTTTTTGTCACAAGTTAGTGGAATATGAGACTTTGTAAGAAAAAAATAATATCATTTTCCGCTAACTTGTGACAAAAAATAAAAAGTTCTATGAACTCACTATGCCCATCAGCAAATACCTTGGGTTGTCTACTTTCCGAAATGGGGTCATTTGTAGGGTTTTTCTACTGTCTGGACATTGTAGAACCTCAGGAAACATGACAGGTGCTCAGAAAGTCAGAGCTGCTTCAAAATGCGGAGATTCACATTTTTGTACCATAGTTTGGGTAAAAGTTATAGCATTTACAAACATTTTTTATTTTTTTTATCAAAGACATGTAGAACAATAAATTTAGAGAAAAATTTATATAGAAATGTATTTTTTTTTTTTGCGAAAAATTCTGTACATTTTGATTAATAACAAAAAAAGTAAAAATGTCAGCAGCAATGAAATACCACCAAATGAAAGCTCTATTAGTGAGAAGAAAAGGAGGTAAAATTAATTTGGGTGGTAAGTTGTATGACCGAGCAATAAACGGTGAAAGTAGTGTAGTGCAGAATTGTAAAAAGTGGTCTGGTCATTAAGGGTGTTTAAGCTAGGGGAGCTGGGGTGGTTAAACGGATGTTCTGCACAATTTGTGATAAACATTTTTGAGTGAGTGGAACGAATCAATTGCAAACACAGAAATATTTTTGTCTAGTGCATTTGTTGTCAAACCATGCATATGAACAAACTGACCATCAACTAGGTTAACCCCTGCCCCACTGTCAATAAACACCTTAATGTCCACAGTTTTGGAGTCTAGTGCCACCTCGGCCGACAGGAGAAATCGGGTACTACCAGTACCACCCACACCACCAATAGTAAGTTGGGGATTTAACGGTTTATTTTATTTTTTCACCTTGATGCTGAACGTACGAACATATATTCATAAAATGTTCCTCCTTTCCACAACAAAAACAGACTCCCTTCATATGACCAAAGCTCTTGCCAGCAGTTCCAGGAGTAGCTCTTCCTAACTGCATAGGCTCGTCATAAGGCGTAACCATAGGTGTCTCTCCACCAACAGTGTCAACGGAAGCCGCCACATTATTAGACAGTACGTCCTCAGGGTGATGAACCCTAGATCGATCTCTCTCTCTCTCTGTCTCTCAGGCGTCTATCAAGACGCACAGCAAGGGACATAGCTGCTTCCAATGGCTCAGGATTTTCATGAAAGGCCAACGCGTCCTTCAGCCTCTCAGATAGATAGCCTCTGACAGAATTGGCTACGGAGAGCAGGATCATTCCACTCCATATCCGTAGACCATCTCCTAAATTCAGAGCAATAGGACTCCGCGTAAACCATGTAATTTGGTCTCGGCCTGAGAGATCCGATCCGGATAATCGTAAATAAGACCCAAGACTCTAAAAAAAAAAAAAAAAATGCATCTACCGACTGCATGGATTGTGATCCGGTCGGCAGAGGAAAAGCCCAAAACTGGGCGTCACCTTTAAGCAATGAAATGATCATACCCACACGTTGACTGTAATCCCCATAAGAGTACGGACGCAGCTTAAAGTATAATTTACATGACTCCCTGAACCAAAGAAAATTGTCGCTACTCCTGGAAAATCTGTCCAGGAGAGCTACCTTAAGTTCAAGGCAAGCCTGGTACCCACCACCAGAACAAGCCGCCTGTGGCCTCTGAATCTGCAAGACAGTCACGCGGAGGTCAGCTACCTCAAAAGACAGACCCTGCAGCTGTCCGACCAGTGCAGACATAGTCTCCATAGCTGCACTGATCCAAACAAAATGGCAGTATTTGGGCAGTTGATAATGTCACGAATTCAGGGGAGGGACAAGGCTAGGGAGAGGGAAAAGGTCACCTCCTAGGAAGCCCCTAAACATGGCCCTGACTCCTGTCAGTATGTATAGACCCTGACGGTGGGAAAATACATATGCCGAAACCTAGACCCTAGGAGCACTGAAATGCGCTAGGTAGTGGCAGGGAATGAGACTACTGGTTCCTTCCCAGGTGAACAAACCAGCGTCTCCCTGAGGCCTAGTAACAATAAGCACAGGGGAACAACCAAATACAAAGACCAGTAAATATTATCTAATAGAAAATGGATGAGCAGGAACAAAGGTAAGGTCCACACACCAACTCTTCCAAATCCAAGCAGAGAATATCAACTGCATGGTATGAAGTACGAGACCAAACTAAGTAGGGAATGCAGTAATGACCACAGGCTGCATCTGACAAGAGGTGTGGTCATTACCAAACCACAACACTGAGAATCAAGAGACTGTCAGTTAACCTCACATGCAGTCAGTCTTTCCGATCTTCTAACCTCTGTCACAGAAGGTACCGTGACAACGGAGCTGCCGTAAAGCAATTTTTTAATGCCATCTAAATGCTGTTAAGAAAAGCTCAGGCAAGATGGCCGCCCCATAATCCTGTTCAGGAAACAGAATTAAAAAAATCTTTAATCAGAAAATAAGAACAGATTAGGAAAAATTGTTTTAACTGGCAAGATAACCGTTTTAAAAAACACAAATGCAATCGCACTCTGCAAACCAGCACTCTGCCCTGCCTTTATGCTGGATGTTGAATAAGGCATTGGTGTACATTTTGGCCAAAGCGTAATAAGCCACTCACCACGTCAAGGTCGCCTTCATGAGTGGTCCCTAACACTAGTTCCTACCTGTTATGGGCCACGACAGCCACACAAAGTCCAGGGAGCACAGGTACAGCATGCACGCCAAGCACACTCTGCTTTTATAACATTTTTGGCGACACATTATCTTTCATGAAAACTTGATCCAGAGTGCACTGGACCTCAGACTGGGCAGAATATTAACCTTCCAACAGGATAGTGAGCGCGTAAGCTCACAGCCAAGAAAACACAGGAGTGCCTTAAGGACAATTCTGTGAATGTTCTTGAGTGGCTCAGCCGAAATCTGGACTTGAACCCAGTTGAACACCTGTAGAGAGACCTGAACTTAGCTGTCCACCTATGGTCCCCATCCAACCTGACAGAGCTTAAGGCCCCTTTCACACGGGCGAGTTTTCCGTGCGGGTGCGATGCGTGCGGTGAACGCATTGCACCCGCACTGAATCCTGACCCATTCATTTCTATGAGACTGTGCACACGAGCGGTGATTTTCACGCATCACTTGTGCGTTGCGTGAAAATCCCAGCATGCTCCTCTTTGTGCGTTTTTCACGTAACGCAGGCCCTATAGAAATGAATGGGGTTGCGTGAAAATCGCATGCATCCGCAAGCAAGTGCGGATGCGGTGCGATTTTCACGCATGGGTTCTAGGTGACAGTCTATTCACTGTATTATTTTCCCTTATAACATGGTTATAAGGGAAAATAATAGCATTCTGAATACAGAATGCTTTGTATAATAGTGCTGGAGGGGTTAAAAATAATAAAAAAGTTAACTCACCTTCTCCTCTTGTTAGCGCAGATGCCGGTCTGTTCTTTATCTGTGGGCTAAAGGACCTTTGATGACGTCAGATCACATGCTCCATCACCATGGTGATGGACCATGTGATTGGAGCATGTGATCTGACGTCACCTCAGGTCATTCAGTCCACAGCTAAAGAACAGAGTGGCATCTGCGCGAACAAGAGGAGAAGGTGAGTTAACTTTTTTATTATTTTTAACCCTTCCAGCACTATTATACAAAGCATTCTGTAGTCAGAATGCTATTATTTTCCCTTATAACCATGTTATAAGGGAAAATAATACAATCTTCAGAACATCAATCCCAAGCCCGAACTTCTGTGAAGAAGTTCGGGTCTGGGTACCAAACATGCGCGATTTTTCTCACGCAAGTGCAAAACGCATGACAATGTTTTGCACTCGCACGGAAAAATCGCGCATTTTCCCGCAACGCACCCGCCTCTTATCCGGGCAAAAAACATGACGCCCGTGTGAAAGAGGCCTAAGAGTGTCAGAAAATCCCCAAATCCAGGTGTTCAAACCTTGTGGCATCATACAAGACTAGAGGTTGTAAAGGGTCTGAATAATTATGTCAATTTAGTTTTTATTTTTAACTTTTTAATATAATTGCCAAAAGATTTCAAACATTCTTTTCTCATTCTGGGGTGCTGCGTGCAGAATGATGGGGAAAAACGCGTTGTTGTTTTTTTTTTTTTAAGAACAAGGCCGCAACATATATTTAAAAAAAGTTAAAGGGTCTGGAGACTTTTTTAATACACTGCATGTACTCTAAGAGTCTGCTGACTGGTCCTCTTTTAAAACAAAAATGTTTGGATGTCCAAAATCTGTTGCTATTAGCCAATGGTATGCCTGGTATATACACCTTTTGCAGCCATTTGTATTGCTCAGATGCATCTCCAGAACTGAGCAAATGGTCTTGCTTCAAAATATTGTGCTGAATTGTCTAAAACTGCTATGCAGGCCTATGCGTTCCATGGTTAGTGACTAAAAACGCCTTTGTAGTATGATCCTGCAGTTTCAACCTGTTCCCTACTTCTTGCTAACATGTTAAATGTATGTTTCAGATAAGATTTGCCACAAGGAACACCTGCACCTGGAAATTGCAGATCCGCTAAACACAGATACTGGCCGTGTGCCTTTCGCATTTTACAGAATGTCCTGCACTCTGTAGAACTGTCCTATTCTTGTCCGCAAAACGTACAAGAATAGGACATGTTCTATTTTTTTTTTTTGGAGGGGCCACGGAACGAACATACAGATGCGGACCATCTTTTACAGCCCCATTGAAGTGAATGGATCCGCAAAAAATGGAGACTTGTTGCGGACAAAAACCACTGCCGTGTGCATAGTGGAAGGTAAAAGCAGCAACCTGTACTCCTGATAAAGGAAGGAGATGTACACTCATGTACGCTTTGCAGATTTTTTCTGCACAGAAATTTCCAAATCCACTGTGGATTTCACCCTCACCAAATGTAGGGTGAGATCTGCTAAAAAAAACTGCACCAAATCTCCCCAGCTGCTAGAGCATGTCCAGGTTGAAGGTGCTTTATTCAAAATTTATGGCATTAATGAGAATAGCCAAATGCCCGACCCCCACAGATCTAGTATTTTTTGCCTACCCACAGAATAATTGATGCTTCAGTCTGGAATACCCCCTCAAGAAACTTCACTACTTCATTAGTTCTCCAGTTATACCACAAATGAATAACCATATTCTCCAGCAATGTAAGCGCTTTATATTTCAAGCACCTTTAAATCTAGGAGCCATTCAATTCCTATTAATGATTTTAGTTGAAATAATAATAGTTAATAACAATACAGTGCTCTTCACTATAATAAAGTAATTTCTATACACTTTATAATACAATGGAAAAACCAGGACATATCACGTTTCAGTTGTCTGACAATGACCTCTAGTGGGTAAACACAGCGTCACATAATATATTACCAATGAGTATTCAAATTAACATAAATAATTATTGATCATAGAAATATATTTAAATATTAATATAAACTACACAGCCATGGATGTGTCATGCGCCTAAGTATTATAGTGTAGCAGGGCAGCCATAGACATTAATGGGGCCGTAGCATGACTCGTACGGTTGCTGCGACCCCAGAATCACAAAAAATCATGGGTCTCAGTCATGGCAAACTTGTGGGTCCTGCTGCAACCCCATTTATTTCTATGGCTGTCCCGTTACACTGTGATACTTGGGTGCGTTATGTGTCTCCCCCAAAATTGTTGTCGCCGAACCCTAATTGTAAGTAGAATATTAAATTAAAGTATGAATAAGACCCAAAGAGTAGTCAAACATAAACGTCAGTACCACATACCGTCATTATTTATGAGGTTAGATGTGAACAAAGACCAAAGCTGGCCGTGCACATTACATTAATGTCAACAAACACCAGTTCCTCAGGTGATATAACTGGTACAGTAATAATTATTCCTTTGCCAGTGAAATAAAGTTACATGCTGAGAAATCTGCGCACAGATGAGTATGGAGGGAACCTGGAGAGATGTCTTATGTTTTTAAGTGACGTAGTTTTGATAGAAATTTTTTTATAAATATATATTTGTGAGTTCATTCATGCAAAATTATGACAAGTGCTAGTAATAGGAGGAGGTGAGCATTATTTTTTGTAGCATTATATCTACGACTTGGGACTACAGACCAAAACTTCTAGAGCCATACCATTGAGGTTTGCCAGAAATTACATAGTAATGGCAGTAACCTCAATCACTGACCTCAGCAGTCACATCTGCTAAAACGGTGTCACTGCTAGTGACGTTTTGTTCTAGTACCTACAGTATGACAGTGATAGGCGGCATTGGGGTGGGACTGCGGACAGGTGAGTTTTTTTATTTTTATTGTGGTTGTCGACTCCTAGGTTGGACCACCGCTTTTAAGATATGATATTTTATTTCTCCCTGGGTGCAGAATGTAGGAGAGAGAAGTGGAATACAAATATCCTTACAGCTCTGGGATGTATTTTATAACACTGACAGCTTTATGTCAGTGCCAGGGGCGTACACAGAAATCATTGGGCCCCCCATGCCCGTTCCTAGTCCCTCCCACTATGCGCTCTGGCTCCTCTCACTACCCTCCCTAACTTCTCCCCTGCGCCACCTCGTGCAGCCGTATTTTGTTCTACAAAATGGCAGTACTCACGCTGGAACCCAACAGACCCATTATAGTGAATAGGATCTGGTAGGTTCTGGCAGTGTTCAGCATATATTGACAAGAATCTGGGGCATTACATGATGTAATACCACCCAACTTTCCTGCTGTCCAGCATGGCACATGAGAAAATACATGAGCAAAGTTTGAGGAAGTGAGTGCCCCTCTTCCCCCATCCTGTGTCATGCAGGATAGCTGGGAGACACTGACATTACTTGCTATCCTGCATGACACATGTGAAGAGACAGGAGTCTCTGGGAAAGCTGAGTGAACCCGTCCCCTCGGCCTTTCCATGTTCTTATTATCTGCATTTATGCCTTGCAGGATAGCAGGAAATCTGAGTGACATTACATGATGTAACAGCACCCAGCTTTTCTGCTGTCCTGCATGGC
The DNA here is from genome assembly GCF_014858855.1 of Bufo gargarizans. Lineage (NCBI taxonomy): Eukaryota > Metazoa > Chordata > Amphibia > Anura > Bufonidae > Bufo > Bufo gargarizans. The sequence goes on from NC_058081.1 coordinate 150,011,481, forward strand.
ACATGTGGAGAGACATGAGAATAGTCTGAGAAAGCTGAGTAACACATATCCCACCTACCTTTATATCTTCTCATGCCTCTGCACTTGGGCCATGCAGGATATCAGGAAAGCTGAGTCACATTACATAATGTAGTGACAACCAGCTTTCCTCCTGTTCTGAATGACATATGTGCAGAGGAATAGCACATACACATACACCTCTGCACTGTCCTCACCTACAAGTGGTCACTTACTTCAGTACTGGTGGGGTTGTGGCAATCCAGAGGAATCGGGCGTGGTGGAGCTAGTAGGTGGGAGGCGGAGCTAGGAGGTGGGGCTATGAGGCGGGAGGCGGGGCTAGCAGTTGGGAGACAGGAAGATAGATGGGGCGGGGACTCTCCTCCACTGCGGGCCCCCCTTCCTCATGGCCCCATAGCAGCTGTGTGGTCTGCCTATATGGTAGGTACGCCACTAGTCAGTGTTATCTAATACATTCCAGAACTGTAAGCATTACATAGCATCATAAATCAATCTAATTCTATGCGACCCCATCAGTGCTAGATAGGCCAGGTCGGGAGCTGCTGCAGACACATGCGTTGAACTTGCTCATGTGAAAGCGCACCATGTCACAAAAAACATGGAAGTAGAGGTTCTGAGACCAGAAGAAGGGTCTGAATCGGGACCTAACCGCAAATTTCATAGTGAAAGTGTTATGATACTGGCTGGACACTGGACAGAACTGGACCTGACCTATAGAAGTTGTCATTCACTGGTCCTAACCATGTCTCTCAGCACCCATATACCTTCAGAGAGTGGGGCCGAATTGCGTAACAGTTGCATGGAAAAAAAAAAAAAAACCTTGAAAAAATAATCTTTTTGTTGCCTTATTCTGAACCCTATAACTTTTTTGAAGTTATGTGTGTGGAGCTGTGTGAGGGCTAATTTGGCCACAGCATGGATAATCCAAAACATGAATGCTATGATAAATTTTGAGTTATGCCTTTATCCAGTGAATGATGCTCATGTCAAAAATCCCTGGACTGATGATAGCTGATTATCATCTGGACGTCCTCTTCTAGGGAGGAACCAAATGCTCTGTGCTAAGTTTACAAAGAAGTGCTATGCCTCTGACATTGAGACAGCATGTCACCGGCCCATCCAATGTTTCTGAGAACGGCTGGAGTCAAAGGACAAAGGAAAATGTAACACAAAGCCATATCTGTGTCAGGTAATCAACAATAAAAATAAAAAAAATAAAGCAGCTCTGTTTTCTATGTATAAATGGTGCGCGCCTTCCTAGACATTGGTTAAATCTTTTATTGTCCCCAGTGCTTCGGGTCCAATAAGGGATCATACATTGCCTGGAGTTTTGGTATTATGTCAGGCAATCAAGGAGACCTTAACCGGCCTTCTTGATTACCTAATGCCATCTCCAAAACAGACTGATCTACAGCAGGCCAATTGCATGGACACAGGGTGGGAAATGTTCCACCTCCTAATAGGATTGTTTGAGGGATGGATCAAGGCTTTAGGAGAGGCACAGTTACTGTAATAAAAGAAACAGCTGGACGCAAGCAAATTGTCACCAACATCATGCTGTCCAAAAGCTCCCTGAAGAGCCAGGCTAGATTGCTGGTGGAACAAACATGAGAAAGGGTTCTGCAGAGTGTACTGTGCTTTAGGCCTCTTTCACACTACCGTTTTTTTTTTCCGTTTTGCGGTCCGTTTTTTGCGTTCCGTATACGGAACCATTCATTTCAATGGTTCCGCAAAAAAACGGAATGTGTTCCGTATGCATTCCGTTTCCGTATTTCCGTTTTTCCGTTCCGTTGAAAAGATAGAACATGTCCTATATTTGGCCGCAAATCACGGTCCGTGGCTCCATTCAAGTCAATGGGTCCGCAAAAAAAACGGAACACATACGGAAATGCATCCGTATGTCTTCCGTATCCGTTCCGTTTTTTGCGGAACCATCTATTGAAAATGTTATGCCCAGCCCAATTTTGTCTATGTAATTACTGTATACCGTATATGCCATACGGAAAAACGGAACGGAACAACGGAACGGAAACGGAACCACAACGGAAGCAAAAAACGGAACAACGGATCCGTGAAAAACGGAACGCAAAACACTGAATTCAACATACTGTAGTGTGAAAGAGGCCTAAGTCAGGCTAGGGAATAGGTTACAGTGCCGGGTAATGGACGCCCGCTCTACTTTACTGGTAACAGGGCTTTAGTAATGCATTGCAGGACTATTGAAAAATATTGAAAGAGGGCTTTGAACAGAGATCCCTACAATCTGGAAAGCTGTGTTAGTGGACAATACCTAATTCCACAGTTGCTCTTTTTCTGCACAAGTGTAAACTACAGCACTTTTGATGCATACTCAAAAAAAGCTATGTTTTAGCATATGACCTCTCCCTAAATAGGACATGTGTTCCCTTGCATATGATTAGCCACCCTTACCTCAAATAACCAGGTGGGAGGGTTGTGTGGATCTGGTAGAGGCCTTTTAAAAATGTCAGATGGATATACATACATGGTCAGACTCAGAAGATGCATCCCAGCTCTGCTGATCTGTCCATACTTCCAGCGGTTCTTCTCCACGGGTCTGTTAATCTCTTCTTTTATCCCTTTTTATTTTTGTAACTGCTTTACCTTACAGGGGGTTCAGACCTGAGCGTTCTGAAATGAGCACTCTGTATGCGCGATTGTACGGGCGTTTACAATCGCGCATACAGAGACAGGCGTGCACACATTGTCGCGCGTTCCCGAATATCTATGTGCGGGAACGCGCGACAAACGCCCCAAAAAAAGCTCAAGAACTTGTTTGAGCGTCGGGCGTTTTACAGCGCGATCGTACGCGCTGTAAAACGCCCAGGTGAGAACCATTCCCATAGGGAATCATTGGTTTCTTCTTGTTGAGCGTTTTACAGCGCGTAGGAACGCGCTGTAAAACGCTCAGGTCTGAACTTAGGGTTATGTGGACAGTATGGCATCGTTATTTCAGCATTTTTACTAACCCTTTTAAGCACTGTACTATTTATTGCATATATTAAATCTTAAAAAATGAATAAGTTGTCCTAGTTGCCCCAATGCGCCCACAAATTTGACAAGTAAAAACATTGCCTAACTGTTAACCCTAATGCCAGTGTGCTTGAAGCAAACCTATTTTATACTAGAGAGTGCAGGGTGTGCTTGTCCCTCAACAGTGTAGCATCTTGGCTTTAATGAGGTGGTGACAGTGTGTTGTGTCGATGTGTGGACTGGTTTTGGGGTGTGCTAACTTGTTTATACCCTTGAACAAGTGAGAGTGGTCAGCTCAGTAACCCTTTCCAGTTGCATCTAGGTTAAGGCTACTTTCACATTAGCGCTCGGGGCTCTGCTTGTGAGTTCCGTTTGAAGGCTCTAACAAGCGTCCCCGAACGGATCCGTCCAGCCCTAATGCATTCTGAGTGGACGCGGATCCGCTCAGAATGCATCAGTCTGGCAGTGTTTGTCCTCCGCTCCGCTCAGCAGACGGACACCTGAATGCTGCTTGCAGCGTCCGGGTGTCCGCCTGGCCGTGCGGAGGCAAACGGATCCGTCCAGACTTACAATGTAAGTCAATGGGGACGGATCCGTTTGAAGTTGACACAATATGGCTCAATTTTCAAACGGATCCATCCCCCATTGACTTTCAATGTAAAGTCTGGACGGATCCGTCTGAGCTACTTTCACACAATTTAATGCAGACGGATCTGTTCTGAACGGATCCCATCGTCTGCATTATATGAGCGGATCCGTCTGTGCAGACCCCAGACGGATCCGCTCTGAACGCAAGTGTGAAAGTAGCCTAATGTGTACAGTGAGTGGGGCACGTGACAATAAGCAATGCTATGACATCCAGCTTGTACTGACTTATTTAGTCATGGGAACAAGGAAAACTGGCATCCTCTACTAGTTTAAAAATGCACACTAGCACACTATTATAAAAATTGGTGCATAGAAGGGTGATAAGTAAAAATTTAATTATAGGAAGAATTGAACAAAAGTTTCCCACTGTTCTGCTATATGAAATCATCTCTGGTCTGGAAACGGATGCTCACTCAACTGTAAAACAAAATCACGAGAATCATCAACCTTTGCATATTGCACCACAGGGATCTATGGTGCTGTAAGTTCATTTTAATAGATTTGCAGTGAGTTTGTGTGTTACATCCAGAATGCGGACTGCTAAACATGGCCAGAATACATATGCCTGTTTGAGCAAGGCTTTAGACAGAACATGTCCAGTTCAAGCGCAATTCCCTATTCAACCTTTCTTGTTTGTCTGGTGATAGAAAGATCAGCAATTTGACTGTGTTTTCTACAAGGACACCACTCTTAAACACTTCTGTGGACTATGCAGGCGCTATCACAAGATCAGATTATAAATGGAGGGGCACTTTCCATCATACTGTACAACTTGTGGATACCAGAGGAGAATGCTATTTGAATTGGGTCAATGCAGACCCCATGGTGCTGTCATTCAATTCTAGAAGAGGGCTATGTTTACGACCTTTTATACAGACATCAAAGAGCACAACTGTCAGAAGCAGAGTAGTGATCTGCAAACTAAATCTACCTCTGACAGCATTTTTCTTTGCTGCAGTTATCTGATTGGGAATTATGCAGACACTTTTGCTAGAGATATCACAGAATGACTAGGCTTAAAGGCAATTCCTACAGAGCTGCCACACAAGTATGAAGTGTTGCCTCAGTAATGCAGGGCATTGTGAGGTCAGCAAAGGGGAAGTGAAGATCAGGTAGGATAAAGAATAATTAGTTTCAAAAAGTTCTCAACATTTAAGTTACAAAATAAGTAATAAATTATTCATATCAACCACTAATTATATAACTCCAGTAATTTGGCAGCTCTGGATAAATTACTTTCTACTCTATTTTTCTGTCACCATGTAGAGCCTGGCCTGAATATATCTGGGTTTGACATTTAGTTCCACGAAGGAATGTAAATAACAGGAAATGCATTAAAGAATAGGTAATATATGTATGATCGCTGAGGGGTCTGACTGCTGAGAACCCAACTAATCATGAGAATGGGGGTCCCCAAGTCCCTTGTATAGAGTGGTGGGACACATGCATGAACATTGACTCATCCACCTATGTGGGTCAGTCACAGATAGGGTACTGTACTGTACCCTGTAGTGCTGTAGAAGTAAACAGAGCACACAAATGCACACACTCCATTCACCCAGGTGACTCAGGGTCCCCTACTTTCATGATTGGCGGGGTCAGCAATAATTAGACAAGCCTTGGGTATACAAGGGTTTAGGGATTGTAAACCAGGGCTATCTTTTTCTACTGTCACTTTAACCACCAAAACATGGGCATCACTAGTGGACAATGCTATGCCAAAATAAAAGTTGTATCTTGATGTAGCTTTAATTTGTTTCCTGAACCAAGTCTAACATTAAAACAATCAGAAAAGCTAGGATTCCGGGTTCTGAATCTGCCTAAAGCCAACAATTGTCACTGTTTGGGAGGGTGCATTGTCTTGCAGAAAGAGACTACTGTCATCTGGGAAAATACCACTGGTATGAAGGCGTGAACTTGGTCTGCAAGGTAGGTAGGTGGTGTGTGTCAAAGTAACATCCAGTGATTGCCAGGACCCATAGTTTACTAGTAGAACATTGTCCGGCCTCCACCGACTTGCCTTTTCCCATTGTGCATCCTGGTGCCATCTCTGTGCCTGGTGTATAAGATAGCCATCCCCATGAGGTAAAAGAAAACTTGATTCATTGGATCAAACCACATTCTCCCATTGCTCCATTTCTGATGCTCACATGCCCATTGTAGACACTTTCAGCTATGGACAGGGGTCAGCATGGCTACTCTTACCACTCTATGCCTACGCTGCCCCAGATGCAGAAACCTGTGATACACTGTGTGTTGTGACACCATTCTGTCATAGCTAGCATTAACTTTTTCATCAATATGTTGGACAGTAGTTCTTCTGGCTAAGTTTTGCATCAGCGAGCCTTTTATTATCCTGTGTGTTCATTATCCTGTGGCCGGTTCACTTATTGTCTTTCTTTGGACCACTTTTGGTAGATACTAACATCTACATAACATGAACATCCCACTAGACCTGCTATTTTAGAGATACTTTGACCTAGTTGTCCAGTCATCACAATTTGGCCCTTGCTCAGATCTTTATACTTGACAATTTTCCTGCTTTTAACACATTAACGTCAAGAACCGTTAATCTTCTGCGTAATACTAGTGCATCTCAAAAAATAGAATATCGTCAAAAATGTAATTTATTTCAGTAATTCAATTCAAAAAGTGAAACTCAAATATTATAAAGATTTATTACACACAGAGTGATATATTTCAAGCATTTATTTATTTTAATCTGGACAATTATGGCTTACAGATAATAAAAACCCAAATGTTAGTATCTCAGAAAACTAGAATATTGTGAAAAAGTTCAATATTTTTGACACATGGTGTCACACTTTTATCAGCTAATCAACACAAAACACCTGCAAAGGTTACCTAAGCCTTTAACCCTTTTCTACCATGGAGGTTTTTTAGTTTTTGCATTTTTGTTTTGTGCTCCCTGCTTTCCCAGAGCCATAACTTTTTTATTTTTCTGTTCACATAGCCTGAGGGATTGTTTTTGCGGGACAAAGTTGTACTTTCCAACGCCATCATTTCATATTGCATATGATGTAGTGGGAAGCGAGAAAAAATTCCAAATGTGGTGAAATAAAAAATGCAATTCCGCCACAGTTTTAGTTTTTTTTTTTTTTTAAATGTTCGATGTGCGATAAAAATGACCAGTAACTTTCATTCTACGGGCCAGTACTAATCCGGCGATACCTTATACAGTTGCAATAAAAATATGTGAACCCTTTGGAATGATATGGATTTCTGCACAAATTGGTCATAAAATGTGATCTGATCCTCATCTAAGTCACAACAATAGACAATCACAGTCTGCCTAAACTAATAAATACACAAATAATTAAATGTTACCATGTTTTTATTGAACACACCATGTAAACATTCACAGTGCAGGTGGAAAAAGTATGTGAACCCCTAGACTAATGACATCTCCAAGAGCTAATTGGAGTGAGGTGTCAGCCAACTGGAGTCCAATCAATGAGATGAGATTGGAGACGTTGGTTACAGATGCCCTGTCCTATAAAAAAAACACACACCAGTTCTGGGTTTGCTTTTCACAAGAAGCATTGCCTGATGTGAATGATGCCTCGCACAAAAGAGCTTTCAGAAGACCTAGGATTAAGAATTGTTGACTTGCATAAAGCTGGAAAGGGTTATAAAAGTATCTCCAAAAGCCTTGCTGTTCATCAGTCCACGGTAAGACAAATTGTCTATAAATGGAGAAAGTTCAGCACTGCTGCTACTCTCCCTAGGAGTGGCCGTCCTGTAAAGAGGACTGCAAGAGCACAGTGCAGACTGCTCAATGAGGTGAAGAAGAATCCTAGAGTGTCAGCTAAAGACTTACAAAAGTCTCTGGCATATGCTAACATTCCTGTTAGTGAATCTACGATAGGTAAAACACTAAACAAGAATGGATTTCATGGGAGGCAACCACAGAGGAAGCCACTGCTGTCCCAAAAAAACATTGCTGCACGTTTACAATTTGCACAAGAGCATCGGGATGTTTCACAGCAGTACTGGCAAAATATTCTGTGGACAGATGAAACCAGGGGTGAGTTGTTTGGAAGAAACACACAACACTATGTGAGAAAAAGAGGCACAGCACACCAACATCAAAACCTCATCCTAACTGTGAAGTATAGTGGTGGGGGCATCATAGTTTGGGGCTGCTTTGCTGCGCCAGGGCCTGGACGGATTGCTATCACCGAAGGAAAAATGAATTCCCAAGTTTATCAAGACATTTTGCAGGAGAACTTAAGGCCATCTGTCCACCAGCTGAAGCTCAACAGAAGATGGGTGTTGCAACAGGACACCGACCCAAAGCATAGAAGTAAATCAACAACAGAATGGCTTAAACAGAAGAAAATATGCCTTCTGGAGTGGCACAGTCAGAGTCCTGACCTCAACCCGATTGAGATGCTGTGGCATGACCTCATAAAAGTGATTCACACCAGACATCCCAAGAATATTGCTGAACTGAAACAGTTCTGTAAAGAGGAATGGTCAAGAATTACTCCTGACCATTGTGCACGTCTGATCTGCAACTACAGGAAACGTTTGGTTGAAGTGATTACTGCCAAAGGAGGTTCAACCAGTTATTAAATCCAAGGGTTCACATACTTTTTCCACCTGCACTGTGAATGTTTACATGGTGTGTTCAATAAAAACATGGTAACATTTAATTCTTTGTGTGTTATTAGTATAAGCAGACTGTGATTGTCTATTGTTGTGACTTAGATGAAGATCAGATCACATTTTATTGACAAATTTGTGCAGAAATCCATATAATTCCAAAGGGTTTACATACTTTTTCTTGCAACTGTATGTATAGTCTTTCTCGCATTTTGATAGTGATAAAATAATAAAAAAGTTGGAAAATAATGAGTTTTATTTTTTCGTTGCCTTATTTTGACTCCTATAACTTTTTTGTAATTATGTGTACGGAGCTGTATGGGGGCTCATTTTTTGCGGGGCGATCTGAACTTTTCATTAATACTATTCTGGGGTGTGTATGACTTTTTGGAGCGGGCACCATCTTTAAAAACCCGGCCAGCAGCGTACTAGTACGCCGCTGGTCGGGAGGGGGTTAAAGGGAACCTGACACGTAAAAAACAGATATCAAACTGCCAGCATTATCTTATAGAAGTCTGTAGCTTGATTCAAAATTTGTTTTTGTCCTTAGTGTCAGATACACCTAATGCCAGAAAAAAGACTTTTATTCCCCTGCCAGCATTATGTAAATTAGGCTCCTTTCCCGGCCCTTAGCCTTTGATTGATAGAAATTTTGCAGACACGGGAATGACAGGGACACTGCGCATGCGCAAGATTTTGATTTTGCATCCGACGTGTTAGGCGTTAGAACCTCTATACATAAACCTCTTAATTGTATGTATACTAATGCCAGAATTAGTGCCTAGAATTACTGAGACATGGCTGGATGATAGCTATGTCTGGGCAGTTAATGTACAGGGTTACAGTCTGTTTAGAAAGGATCGTCAAAACCGGAGAGGGGAAGGGGTCTGCCTTTATGTAAAGTCCTGTCTAAAGCCCACAGTCCGAGAAGATATAAGTGAGGGACATGAACATGTGGAGTCACTGTGGGTAGAAATACATGGAGGCAAAAACAATAATAAATTATTAATAGGAGTTTATTATAAACCACCTAATATACCAGAGTACACAGAAAATCTACTCCTAAACGAGAGGCAAATCATAATGAGGTCGTTATTATGGGGGACTTCAACTACCCAGATATAGACTGGGAAACTGAAACTTGTATATCTAATAAATGAAACAGGTTCTTGGCAATAACCAAAGACCATTACCTTTCCCAACTGCTTCAGGACCCGACTAAAGGGACGGCCATACTGGACTTAGTATTAACCAATAGACCTGACAGAACAACAGATGTGCAAGTTGGGGGACACCTGGGAAATAGTGACCATAATGTAATAACCTTCCAATTATCATTCAAAAGAGTGTTTCTTCAGGGAGAAACAAAAATACCAAAATTTAAAAAAAGCAACATTTAGCCAACTAGGAGAGGCCATAGGCCTAACTAACTGGGACAAAGTCCTCAAAAATAAAAATACAGCCACAAACTGGGATATTTTTAAAAGCATCCTAAAATCTAATTGTGAGAGGTACATATCTTATGGGAATAAAAGGTTAAGGAACAAGACGAAAACAATGTGGATAAATAGAACTGTAAAGAAATCAATATATGGCAAAAAGAAAGCATTTAAATTACTAAAACAGGAGGGGAGCGAGGAAGCACTGAAAAACTATAAGAAAAAAATAGAATATGTAAAAAACTAATAAAAGCAGCCAAACTAGAGACAGAGAGATTAATTGCCAAAGAGAGCAAAACTAACCCTAAAATGTTCTTCAATTGTATAAATGGTAAAAAGTATAAATCTGAAGGTGTTGGCCCTCTACAGAGTAATGAGGGGGGAGTTGCAGAGAGCAATCAGGAGAAAGCAAAGCTATTAAATATTTTTTTTCTCCACTGTATTCACTGAAGAAAATAAACTGTCAGATGAAATGCAGAATGTAAAAGTTAATTCCCCATTAAAAGTGCCCAGTCTGACCCAGGAAGAAGTACAGCAGCGTCATAAAAAGATGAAAATAGACAAATCGCCAGGACCAGATGGCATACACCCCCCTGTATCCTCAAATAATGAATGCCATAGCCAGACCCTTATTTCTGATATTTAAGGGATCTTTACTGACTGGGAGTGTTCCACAGGATTGGCGCATAGCAAATGTGGTGCCAATATTCAAAAAGGGTACAAAAACAGAGCCAGGAAACTATAGGCCGGTAAGTTTAACATCTGTCGTGGGTAAAGTGTTTGAAGGTTTTCGAAGAGATGCTATCTTGGAGTACGTCAATGAAAATAAGCAAATAACGCCATATCAGCATGGCTTCATGAGGGATTGGTCATGTCAAACTAATTTAATCAGTTTCTATGAGGAGGTAAGTTCTAGACTTGACAGCGGCGAATCAATGGATGTCATATATATGGACTTCTTCAACGCATTTGACACTGTACCACATAAAAGGTTAGTATATAAAATGAGAATGCTTGGACTGGGAGAAAATGTCTGTATCTGGGTAAGTAACTGGCTCAGTGATAGAAAACAGAGGGTGGTTATGCTGGCGGTTTAATATCTGTTTTCTAGGTGACAGGTTCCCTTTAAATAGTCCATCAGTTTGGTTCAGAAGGCTACACAATCATGGGGAAGCCACAAAAGGTCATTAATCCAAGAATATTAATGGAAGTTGAGTAAAAGAAAAAAGTGCGCTAGAAAAAAGTGTACAAGCAACATTGATAACCTCAGCTTTGAAAGAAATGGCCATTCAAGAATTTGGGGGAGTTTTACAAGAAGTAGACTGCAGCTGGGTCAGTGCTTCAAGAGCCACCACACACAGACATAGCCAGGACATGGACTACAACTGTCACATTCCTTGTGTCAAGCCAATCATTCCTAACGGACAACATCAGAAGCCTCTTATCTGGGCTAAGGAGAAAAAGAACTGGACTGTTGCTCAGTGGTCCAAAGAACCTGTTTTCAAGATGAAAGTAAATTTTGCATTTCATTTGGAAATCAAGGTCCCAGAGTCTGGAGGAAGATTGAAGAGGCACACAATCCAAGTTGCTAGAGATCCAGTGATAGTTGGGGGCCATGTCATCTGCTGGTGTTGGTCCACTATGTAATATCAAGTCCAAAGTCAGCACAGCTATCTACCAGGAAATTATTGAGCACTTCCAAAAGAACCAATACTTGGTTTAGTAACGACAGTATCACTTTGCTTGATTGTCGAGCAAACTCACCTGACCTAAACCCTATAGAGAATCTATGTGGTATTGTCAAGAGGAAGATGAGAGATAGAACACCCAACAATGCAGACGAGCTGAAGAACTTGGGCTTCCATAACACCTCAGTAGTGCACAGGCTGATCGCCTCCATGCCATGCGGCATTAATGCAGTAATTCGTGAAAAAGGAGGCCCAGCCAAGTATTAAGTGCATATACTGTACATACTTTTCAGTATGCCAACATTTCTGTATAACAAAAATATATAAACAAAAAAATATAATCATTTTATATAAACTAATTTTCTGAGTTTTCATTAGCTGCAAGCCAGGGGCGGACACAGACAGCAGAGGACCCCTGTGCAAAGTATGTACCTGGCCCCCCCCCCTTCTAAAAAAAAAACCTATTTTCTACGCCTGGTTTAGGAGTAGAAAATGATCGACATCTAGAACTGGAACATGTAGAACTGGCGGAGGATCCGCCAAGGGTTATGAAGAGGCCGGCGCCTCTCCATAACTTCGGCGGAAGTACCGCCAGATATAGGGGTTATTAAGATCGGGGTCTAAAACGCTGGTCTTAATAAATGACCCCCTGAGTGTCTGAGCAACACTTTTAACCAATTTACACGACACAAACCATATGCATTTTTTGATCTGCAAATTACGGATGACGTCCATGTGCCATGTCCCTTTTTTTTTTGCAGACCCATTAACTAGCCTGCATGTTGGGGACCAGTATAGGACATGTCACATTTTCTATCCTTTTGGGAACAGACATAAGGATGCTGAAAGCAAATTACTTCTATATGCTTTCCATATCCGTATGTCCGTTCTGCACAAAACAGAAAATGTGACACGTCCTATACTTCTCTACAAAATGCGGACTGCAGACCCATTTAAGTCAATGGGTCTACAAAAATATGCGGATCGCACATGGACCACATACATATCTTGCCGATCCACGGACCGCAAAATACATGAGTGTGGGCCAGGGCCAGTCACAGAAGGGCCAGAGAGGGACAGAGGTGATGGGTGGAGTAAAAAAAATAACATACCAAGTGTCAAGTTCAGTGTCTGGCAGGGACAGTGGGCACAGAGCCACCTCCAGTTCTTACTCACTTTTTCCTGAGTTGCTGGTTTGCTGCAGGCCTCACACATTAAGCACCAACTCTGAGGTGCTGAAAAGCTAGGAGAGGACCAGATGTGGGTGAAGCTACCGATGGGAGCTACCGTCATCACTAGACGGGGCGGAGCTACCGTCATCACTAGACGGGGCGGAGCTACTGTCATCACTAGATGGGGCGGAGCTACCGACACCGTGAAGTGGCTCAGCACAGGCCTGCCACAAGAGGCAGGGCGATCACAGATACAGCTCAGGACGGGCTGCCCAGGCTCTGCTGCTCAGAGCTGTGGACGGCACAGCACGTCCTCAGAATCAAGACAGTGAGCCGCAGATTGCCATGGGGGCCCCTTCTACATGCTGGATGGAGTTATGAATGGTGAAGCTGGGAGCTGTCTGCTTCACCATTAGAATCAGCTGTCTGTGCGTCCTGCGGAGGGCCCCCTCCCACGCTGGGCCCCTGTGCAGCTGAACTGGCTGCACAGGCGATATGTCCGCCCCTGCTGTAAGCCATAATCATCAACATTGAAAAAAAGAAATGCTTGAAATAGATGACTCTGTGTGTAATGAATCTATATAAGGCTACTTTCCCACTGGCGTTTCTGGGTCCGCTTGTGAGATCCATTTCAGGGCTCTCACAAGCGGCCCAAAGCGGATCAGTTAAGCCCCAATGCATTCTGAATGGATTAGTTCAGTTCCGTTCCGAATGCATCAATTTGGCTGCGTTTGACCTCCGTTGTGTTTTTTAGACTGTCACTAAAACGCAGCTTGCAGCGTTTTGGTGACCGTCTGACTATGCGCAGCCAATGGGGACGGATCCGTTTTTTACTGACACAATATGGTGCAATTGAAAATGGATCCGTCCCCCATTGACTTTCAATGTAAGTCAAGACGGATTCGTTTTGACTAAGACTATTTTTGTAATGAATAATGCAAACGGATCCGTTATTAACGGATACAAGCGTTTGCATTATTGGTGCGGATCCGTCTGTGCAGATACAAGACTGATCCGCACCAAAAGCGAGTGTGAAAGTAGCCTAATATATGAGTTTCACTTTTTGAAATGAATTACTGAAATATTTTAACTTTTTGATTATTCTAATTTATTGAGATGCACTAGTATATACCACTCCTTCACAGGTGTCATTGTAACAAGATAATAATAGTTTTTCACTTAGGGTACAGCCACATGTTCAGGCTTCTTGAAGCAGTTTTGGAAGCCAAAACCAGGAGTGAATTCAAAAAAAGAGAAGTAAAAAAAGGGGTTGTCTGCTTTTGTAATATTGATGACCTAACCTCAGGAAAGGTCATCAATATTAGAATAGTGGGGGTCCGACTGCTGGCACCCCTGCCAATCAGCTGTTAGAAGAGAATGCAGGGCTTGTATGAGTGCTGCCTTCTCCTCACTGTTTACCTGCACGCGGTCACAACTGCAGCAGTGAGCGGTGTAATTGCAACTCTGTCTTCCCCATTTTCACCTTAATGGGATGGCTCCTTTCTGTGAAAATGAACAATTACATATTTTTCCAATAAAATGTTGCTTTAGCCCAGCGTTTTCATTTTCACAAGGGGTAACAAGAGAAAAAGGACCCCACAAATTGTTAAACATTTTTTATTGAATATGATGACACCCCATATGTAGTCGTAAGCTGCTGTTTGGGCACACTGCAGGGTTCAGAAGAGAAAGAGCAGCATGTGCATTTGAGGCCTAGGTTGGTGATTTCTGGCCAACAACTGCAGAGGCTCTGAGGTTAAATAAAAAAAGAAACCCCCAAGAAGTGACCCCATTTTGGAAACCAGAGCCCTCATAGAATTTAGCAAGTGGTGTAGTGAGCAGGGCCACGATGACGGGTAGGCGAGGGTTGGCTGCTTCTTTTTAAATGTGTTTTAATCTCTTTATTAGAGTCCGGCCACACAACCAGGTTTCTGTGTGCAGTTTTGGTAGTAAAAAAAAGTTTCTACCTATGTGTACTCCCGTGGTCCCAGCCACCAGAGAGGCCTCCACCTTTTCCTATAGTGTGCAAGCACAACCACCGTTGTTGGATTGTATGGGGGTCATAACCGCTGGTTACAAACAGTGTATAATGTGATGGAAAATTTAATCTAGCCAGCAAAAATTTGCTGAAGTGAGACAACCTCTGTAATGTATGGGTATAGTCTTGGATCTGAATTAAATTAGGGGTCTGGTCAGAGGTCTGAATTCATTTCTGGGTTTGGTCTGGGCAGTGAATTAGGATCTCAGTTAATTTTGGCATCTGGTCTGAGGTCTATGCAGGTGGCACAGGTTCTGGATGGGTTGAGAAGGTGAAGACTTAACCAAGACATTCCATCGCAATGGTAGATCTTAGAGCCAGCAGTGGCCAGAAGCAGCAACTAGAACTGCATTTTTGTGAGTGACTGTGCGTTGTGCAGGCAGCAGGTTCAGTGCAATGAATTTTATTCATGGTATGCCCCACACACTTACCATATCCCCTTTTGCCCCCCAAAGAGCACCTGCCCACTTGTCTTTGCTCTGAAGGAACTGTGTCTGCTATAATTGGATGTACTACAACCCCCATTTTGCAGTAGAGTAAAGAGAGACTTCTATTCTACCCTCTGGAAGACTTTTTCTGACTCCTATACCAGGCCACTGCACTCTACACGCTCTGCCTTGCATAGAGATACTTAACATCAAAGGCACACCAACAGCCATCAGGCAGTATCCTCAGACCAGGGTTAGCCCCAGGGAAGAAAGGGTGCACCCTCCTTTCACTGCATAGCCCAAGGGAGCAATGGTGTGAGGAAAGCCACTGTGATTGACTGTAACAGCCAGAGCCAATACCTCTCCCATCCTCTGCTCTGGCTTCTTAGGGACTCACTGCATACATGTATCTGGTTACAGTAACTTGCTGTCGACTGGATTAAAGAGCATGTATCACTACGATCAACCCTATTAAACCAGGCATACTTCCTGTTAGAGTTGATCATGGTAAATAAAATTAACTTATTCAGTTGATGTACAATACAGACCAAAAGTTTGGACACGCCTTCTCATTCAAAGAGTTTTATTTATTTTCATGACTATGAAAATTGTAGATTCACACTAAAGGCATCAAAACTATGAATTAACACATGTGGAATTATACAGGTCCTTCTCAAAAAATTAGCATATTGTGATAAAGTTCATTATTTTCTGTAATGTACTGATAAACATTAGACTTTCATATATTTTAGATTCATTACACACCAACTGAAGTAGTTCAAGCCTTTTATTGTTTTAATATTGATGATTTTGGCATACAGCTCATGAAAACCCAAAATTCCTATCTAAAAAAATTAGCATATCATGAAAAGGTTCTCTATACGAGCTATTAACCTAATCATCTGAATCAACTAATTAACTCTAAACACCTGCAAAAGATTCCTGAGGCTTTTAAAAACTCCCAGCCTGGTTCATTACTCAAAACCGCAATCATGGGTAAGACTGCCGACCTGACTGCTGTCCAGAAGGCCATCATTGACACCCTCAAGCAAGAGGGTAAGACACAGAAAGAAATTTCTGAACGAATAGGCTGCTCCCAGAGTGCTGTATCAAGGCACCTCAGTGGGAAGTCTGTAGGAAGGAAAAAGTGTGGCAGAAAACGCTGCACAACGAGAAAAGGTGACCGGACCCTGAGGAAGATTGTGGAGAAGGACCGATTCCAGACCTTGGGGGACATGCGGAAGCAGTGGACTGAGTCTGGAGTAGAAACATCCAGAGCCACCGTGTACAGGCGTGTGCAGGAAATGGGCTACAGGTGCCGCATTCCCCAGAAACAGCGGCAGAAGCGCCTGACCTGGGCTACAGAGAAGCAGCACTGGACTGTTGCATGTCATTCGGAAATCAAGGTGCCAGAGTCTGGAGGAAGACTGGGGAGAGGGAAATGCCAAAATGCCTGAAGTCCAGTGTCAAGTACCCACAGTCAGTGATGGTCTGGGGTGCCATGTCAGCTGCTGGTGTTGGTCCACTGTGTTTTATCAAGGGCAGGGTCAATGCAGCTAGCTATCAGGAGATTTTGGAGCACTTCATGCTTCCATCTGCTGAAAAGCTTTATGGAGATGAAGATTTCATTTTTCAGCACGACCTGGCACCTGCTCACAGTGCCAAAACCACTGGTAAATGGTTTACTGACCATGGTATTACTGTGCTCAATTGGCCTGCCAACTCTCCTGACCTGAACCCCATAGAGAATCTGTGGGATATTGGGAAGAGAAAGTTGAGAGACGCAAGACCCAACACTCTGGATGAGCTTAAGGCCGCTATCGAAGCATCCTGGGCCTCCATAACACCTCAGCAGTGCCACAGGCTGATTGCCTCCATGCCACGCCGCATTGAAGCAGTCATTTCTGCAAAAGGATTCCCGACCAAGTATTGAGTGCATAACTGAACATAATTATTTGAAGGTTGACTTTTTTTGTATTAAAAACACTTTTCTTTTATTGGTCGGATGAAATATGCTAATTTTTTTAGATAGGAAATTTGGGTTTTCATGAGCTGTATGCCAAAATCATCAATATTAAAACAATAAAAGGCTTGAACTACTTCAGTTGGTGTGTAATGAATCTAAAATATATGAAAGTCTAATGTTTATCAGTACATTACAGAAAATAATGAACTTTATCACAATATGCTAATTTTTTTAGAAGGACCTGTATACATAACAAAAAAGTGTGAAACAACTGAAAATATGTCATATTCTAGGTTCTTCAAAGTAGCCACCTTTTGCTTTGATTACTGCTTTGCACACTCTTGGCATTCTCTTAATGAGCTTCAAGAGGTAGTCACCTGAAATGGTCTTCCAACAGTCTTGAAGGAGTTCCCAGAGATGCTTAGCACTTGTTGGCCCTTTTGCCTTCACTCTGCGGTCCAGCTCACCCCAAACCATCTCGATTGGGTTCAGGTCCGGTGACTGTGGAGGCCAGGTCATCTGGCGCAGCACCTCATCACTCTCCTTCATGGTCAAATAGCCCTTACACAGCCTGGAGGTGTGTTTGGGGTCATTGTCCTGTTGAAAAATAAATGATGGTCCAACTAAACGCAAACCGGATGGAATAGCATGCCGCTGCAAGATGCTGTGGTAGCCATGCTGGTTCAGTATGCCTTCAATTTTGAATAAATCCCCAACAGTGTCACCAGCAAAGCACCCCCACACCATCACACCTCCTCCTCCATGCTTCACGGTGGGAACCAGGCATGTAGAGTCCATCCGTTCACCTTTTCTGCGTCGCACAAAGACACGGTAGTTGGAACCAAAGATCTCAAATTTGGACACATCAGACCAAAGCACAGATTTCCACTGGTCTAATGTCCATTCCTTGTGTTCTTTAGCCCAAACAAGTCTCTTCTGCTTGTTGTCCTTAGCAGTGGTTTCCTAGCAGATATTCTACCATGAAGGCCTGATTCACACAGTCTCCTCTTAAAGGGGTTATCCCATCATAATGATCACTGTTAAATCTGTTAATGATTTGACAGTGATCATTTTTGTAAATATACTTTATTAACAAATCCCCACCGATTAGGATAAAATTCATACCCACTTACCTGATTGTTGTGACTCGGTCTCCCCTGGTTACGACCATTGTTCTTCTCCAAAAGCCGGAAGGTCGCGCTTGCCCAGAAGACGACTCCTTTTCTCCCGGCCGATCCGCTCGCTGTTCTGAACGCGCACGCTGCCGCGCATGCGCGACAGTGACTTCTTCCCAACCAGAATAGTACAGAGCTGCGAACGCGCACGCCGGCTCTGTAGGAATAAGTCACCATTGCGCATGCGCGGCGGCGTGCGCATTCAGTCCAGCGCGCGGCACGGCCGGGAGAAGACTTCAATCAAGATGAAGCCCGCCCCCAGCCAGAATCCAGGAAGTGAACGCGCGGTGGCAGCAGGTAAGTATGAAAACGCTTAGTGGGATAACCCCTTTAACAGTTGTTCTAGAGATGTGTCTGCTGCTAGAACTCTGTGTGGCATTGACCTGGTCTCTAATCTGAGCTGCTGTTAACCTGCGATTTCTGAGGCTGGTGACTCGGATGAACTTATCCTCCGCAGCAGAGGTGACTCTTGGTCTTCCTTTCCTGGGGCGGTCCGCATGTGAGCCAGTTTCTTTGTAGCGCTTGATGGTTTTTGTGACTGCACTTGGGGACACTTTCAAAGTTTTTCAGACTGACTGACCTTCATTTCTTAAAGTAATGATGGCCACTCGTTTTTCTTTACTTAGCTGCTTTTTTCTTGCCATAATACAAATTCTAACAGTCTATTCAGTGGGACTATCACCTGTGTATCCTTCTGTCTTCTCCACAACGCAACTGATGGTCCCAACCCCATTTATAAGGCAAGAAATCCCACTTATTAAACTCGACAGGGCACACCTGTGAAGTGAAAACCATTTCAGGTGACTACCTCTTGAAGCTCATCAAGAGAATCCCAAGAGTGTGCAAAGCAGTAATCAAAGCAAAAGGTGGCTACTTTGAAGAACCTAGAATATAACATATTTTCAGTTGTTTCACACTTTTTTGTTATGTATATAATTCCACATGTGTTAATTCATAGTTTTGATGCCTTCAGTGTGAATCTACAATTTTCATAGTCCTGAGAATAAAGAAAACTCTTTGAATGAGAAGGTGTGTCCAAACTTTTGGCCTGTACTGTACCTTTGCAGCATAATTATTTTTTTGCAAATAAGGTGCTCAGAACACCAATGGGGCTGGCCTACCCATTCGGAACATCACTTCACCCTCTCCTCCTACATGGCCTGATTGACAGAGCCATGCATGCTCACTGTTTAGATGAATAACCCTAAAATCTCAGTTGATGTTAGGAGGCACTTACCACTGAGATCTGCCCTGTGCAAGCACTGATGGCATCAGTATCCTTCCAGAAAAGAAGATGCTCGGCTTTCACTAATCTAGAAGTGAAGCTGAGAGTCTTGTTTTCCGGGAAGAGACTGACATCATCGGCCTTGCACAGTGCATATCTCAATGGGGAGAGCCTGCTAAGATCAGAACACTGCTCAGACACCGCTTATTAGAAAAACCCTGCTTCCTGGATGTACCACCAGGCACGCATACAGCTTTCCCACTATCGAAGATGGGAGTGGGGAAGGAGCGCATTCCAAAGTCCTATGTACATGTCAGTGAGAGGGGGGTGCGGAGCTGTGCTCCTAGCTAATTTTTTAAGTCAGCCTGATGAAAAAGAAGTGTAAGATTAACCCATTGAATGCTTGCTGTTGCTTCCCAGTAACCAATAAAAATGCACCACATTCAATCACCTCCCACCGGGAGGGTATATTCTGTGTGAACACTTGCAGATTTGCTTTGACTCCAATTAGGTGAGTCAGAGTTTGATTTCTCCGTGCACATTAAGACGATTTTCTACTAATTTGGAGCAGTACATCAATCTACCTGGTATCTTGACCAGATCCAAAACACGCTGAAGGAGTCACGCTGGCGCAAGTGCAAGATTTCCGGATCAGGCATAAAAAACTGTGAGGATGCTTGGCTCTGTCAATCATTGTTTTTTGAGATACAGATTATCTGGACTATTGGATGCCAGATTCAGGACAGGGTTGTGGTGTCTGCATGCAGCCTACGTTGGCCAGTAGCTGTACAATGTTGCCTGTAAAACGAAGGTATTATCTTCAAAATGATGCGAGAAAATAACTGCTACATGTGTCTGTATGATCACTAAAAACTCAGTATCGCACTGACTCAGTGGTCTCAAGGTGGTGCTCTGCTGGTTTTACAGTCTATATGGTACAGTAGAAAAAAGTAGAAAAAAGTACCGCGGCACTCGACATCAATCTTGAACTGCAGTTTTATTTCATTGTAACCAAAAGGGTGGTGGACATGGAACAATGCACAAGTGTGTGAATCGGCAACAGCTGTTTTGCGCTAATCCACGCTTTGTCAAGCCCGACAAAGGCTTGACAAAGCGCAGATTAGCGCGAAACAGCTGTTGCCGATTCACACACTTGTGCATTGTTCTATGTCCACCACCCTTTTGGTTACAATGAAATAAAACTGCAGTTCCAGATTGATGGTGAGTGCCGCGTTACTTTTTTCTACTTTTCTACTTTATTATCTTCAAAATCATGCAACTATTGGCCATCTCATATTCTGATGCACACAGATTGCACAATGGCTGTCCTCATCCTAAGGCCTGTATAAGGCCTCCTGCACACGACCGTTGTGTGCACCCGTGGCCGTTGTCCCGTTTAACGTGTTTTTCTGCGGTCCCATTGACTTTCAATGGGTCAGTGGAAAAATTGGAAACTGCACCGTTTGGCAGCCGCATCCGTGATCCGTGTTTCCTGGCCGTGAAAAAAATATGACCTGTCCTATTTTTTTCACGGCCAACGGTTCACGGACCCATTCAAGTCAATAGGTCCGTGAAAAATCACGGATGCACACAAGATTGTCATCCGCGTCCGTGATCCGTGTCCGTTTTTTCCTATTATTTCAATGGCAAACTTGACTTCGATTTTTTTTTCATTTTTCATGTCCGTGGATCCTCCAAAATTCACGGAAGAAAAAACGGGCACGGATCACGGCACAACGGAACCACGTTTTGCGGGACGTTAAAAAATACTGTTGTGTGCAGGAGGCCTAACACTGGCTGAGAGTTGGCCAGATAATTGCTAACAAGCATTCCTTCGTAGGAGCGCTCATTAACGATGATCTGCCTGTGTAAAAGTGCCATAGATTACCTGATGAATGAGAAAACGCTCGTTCATCAGGCAATCGCATCTTTTATGCAGTTACAAAAATCATTGTTTGCCAGCAGCAGATCAAGCCGTATAATCATGCTCTGCTCCCAGGAACAATGATTCTGTATGGGGACGAGAGATGGCATTAGTGATCATTTTTCCTACTGTTGTGGTCTCCTTCACTAATGAGCAGGCGATTGTTGGGAAGGAACACTTCCTTCTCGACAACCGTAATAGAATCACTGAACGTATTTTGGTAAAAAAAAAATCCACAGTGAGTCTGCAGCAAAATCAATATAAATCACATGTAGAATATGCCACAGAGTTCACTCCATGCATTGCAAAGGTTAGAAATCCACTGTGGAAATCCGCAGTATCAGTTGTCATGTCCTCAATGTAAAATCCTCTCCACAGGTCAGTTCAGTTATTCATGCCTGTGATTTGTTAATTCTTATCCACTTTGCTGCTGCTGTAAACGCTAACGTAAATCCCCCGCAATTCTGACAGCTAACCCTACACTCATTTCCAGTAACACGAAAACAAAAAGGATAAGATGTAGAAGTGAAGAGCTGAACTCTTTATTATAAAGAAATGTCCACAAACGCTGCAGAGACAGATTCATAGATTTCATCAATATTTTATAAATGTGCAAAAAAGATGTGGAGCAGTAGGGTGCGGTGGTTACACACATTATTCAGCCCTTTTGCCAGTATATAGTCCCTCCAGACCTCAAGTACTACATGGATACTCTGTTGTTGTGACTGATTCCTCACCTACTACTTCGGTAAGGGTTCATGCACACGATAGCAGTCCGCAAGGCACGGGCACCGGTCATGTGCCAGCTGTTTGCGGATGTGGACTGACACTTGAATGGGTCTGCAATCTGCACAGCAAAAAAATAGAACATGTTCTATTTTATTGCGGTGCGGAGGCACTGACTGAAATCCCACAGAAGCGCTCCGTAGTGCTTCCCTGGACTTCTGCTCTGTGCCTCCTCTCCGTATAACTCTGTATCTTGCTGCAAAATGGGCATGGGCCACACATGTTCCTGTGCATGAGCCCTAAGGGTGCCTTCACTTGACTGTGCAGTATGTATTTTGTGGTCTGCAAAATATACGGATGACATCTGTGTGATATCCATGTTGCATGCATTGTTTTTGCAGACCTATTGTAACAATGTAACATTGTAACAGTCTATTTTTGTGGAGATGTGGAATGAAGCACAAGGTGTGCTGTCTGCATTTTTTGCGGACCCATTAAAATGAATGTGGAAAAAATGCAGATCGGATGTGGAGCAAAAACACAGTCGTGATA
Organism: Bufo gargarizans; assembly: GCF_014858855.1. Classification (NCBI taxonomy): domain Eukaryota; kingdom Metazoa; phylum Chordata; class Amphibia; order Anura; family Bufonidae; genus Bufo; species Bufo gargarizans. The sequence continues at coordinate 150,034,100 of NC_058081.1, forward strand.
ATGGGTCCTTACTTATAGATAACCTCTCCTGATACCCCCATCTATAAGCATAAAGATTACCGCTCTTGATACCCCTCTACAAGTACCCATCCTGAAACTCTCCATCTCTATGTAGGACTATATCTATGGGGTAGTTATGCTGCACAGGGGAACATGGGACAGACTATGACACATGGAGGGCATTTCCTTTATTATAATATAGAGATAGTATAATACAATTATTTTCGGGTTATTCTGGGATATAGAGGCTTATACACTCAGATTATATGAGAATATGACTATATGAGAATTTCTGATGGCGACCTCGCTTACATCAATCCTATAGTGGCAGGAAGGGGGCAGCGTTTCTGTACTGCAGCACCCTTGCCTCCTTGTGGCACCAAAACCTAGAAGGGAAGACGTTATTAGTACATAATACATTTTCTATCTTATTTCTGAGTAATTACACCTATGCAAAATGGGCTGCAAAGGGTAAAGTGCATGTGCTAATATGCAACTAGAAATACTGATCAAAGTAGCACACTGCAATAATGTATTCAAAATAAATACTAGTTTTATTGAAACGACATGATCTAAAAACACATATAATCAGAGGACACATCAACCACTAGGTGAGGGCCTAATAGGATCAGAATCTCAAATTGCAAGGAATGGACACAAAATACAAATAGTACAAGTTAAATGCATAAAAAATAACCAACTAATAAATAGACATAATACAGACCCAAATGTGACACACTCGAATACCCCAATACGTGTTTCTCATTGCTTCCTCTAACTAAAGCTACTTTTCAGATTCTAAATTTACAGATCCCGATCACCTCTTCTCCAATAGCTCCTATAACAGATCAAGTCGATTACTATCAGCGCTGTATAAATTAGAGCCTAAATTAAATTCCCTAACGAGGAGAGATGCCTGACCCCTATTAGAGAGAGCAGCGTGATGAGGAGACACATATTAATACTGTTGTAGTCCAGGATACAAACTGGTTTGGTGACAGTGGTACCACATACAGGAGCAGGGGAGCTAGCGTTAGTGCGAATGGTGGTCAGTACAAGGACGTCCCTCTTGTCCTTGTACTTAACCACCAGCATGTTCTCATGGAGGAAAGCACTACTTTTACCCATTCTCAGTCGTTGCCCTACCAGGGATACAGATGCTTATCCGATTTTTGCACACTGTGCCTCTGGCAGTAAGGGACGTGAATAGGGGTATGCTGGTACAGTCCTGATCAAAAGTTTAAGACCACTTGAAAAATGGCAAAAAAAATCATATTTAGCATGACTGGATCTTAACAAGGTTCCAAGTAGAGCTTTAACATTGAAAAGGAAGGTCCCGGAAGCAATAGAGGTCCTCTAAAAGCTCTTCTTTATTATTCATAAATAAACAGCGGACACAGCCACATGGTACACGGCATGCAAGCGTTGACGCGTTTCGGGTTCAGTACCCTTAGTCGTAACATAGTTGCACTGTGTGACCCCACTATTTAAAGGAGTTAGATGTCCCTCCCCCCAAATGGGGGGGGGGGAGCCTCCAACACCATTGGTCATCACACTGTGCATCACACCCTTCCTTTTGCCACACTAATCACATGTTATATTAGTAGCACACTGTGCTGCAACTCTCAGGCCATTTTAACCCTTAGGGTGCCATGATCCCCTCCTGCAAACAAATGCAGGAAAAAGAGAGAAAAACCGCACAGTGTGCACATTACAATCCATACAACAATTAAAAACATACAAATCAAAACCAAAAATGACCTTGTACCTTCCAATGGGCTAAGGATTATACACAATATATATGTGTTTTTACTTTATTATATTTTATTTTATTTTAATTCCAATTCTAGAGCTAGAGCGACAACAGTTATTATTTAGTGACAATTTATATAGCAGTTAACTATACATTAAGATTGCATATGCGGTATGTATAACACAGTGCGAAGACTTCCAATCCACTTCTGACCCCAAGGATCATATTATCATGTTCGTAGGCAGATACAGGGAAAAGAGGAATGCCGCACTGTGTGAACAGCGCTCTTGATATAAAAAGGCAGAAGAAATGGGAGTGAGACAACATTTTTTGAGCATTCAATTTAATGAAAACAACGAATAAACTGAAACAGGCTGTTTTTCAGCTGATCAAAAGTTTAGGACCACACCTCCAAAAAAAAACTAAACCCCCCCAAAACAGAAATCCAACTTCCAAACATGAACTCAGTAATGAGTAGCTCCGCCGTTATTGTTTATCACTTCAAAAATTAGTTTCGGCATGCTTGATGCAAGCGTTTCCATGAGGTGAGTGGGAACATTTCTCCAAGTGGTGAAGACGGCCGCACGAAGGCTGGAACTGTTGTCTATTTTTGTAAACTTCCCTTGCCATCCATCCCCAAAGGTTCTCAATTGGATTTAGATCAGGGGAACACGCAGGATGGGCCAAAAGAGTGATGTTATTCTCCTGGAAGAAGTCCCTTGTCCTGCGGGCATTGTGTACTGTAGCGTTGTCCAGTCGTTACCACACAGACGAGGGCCCTCAGTCATGAGGAATGCTCTCTGCAACATCTGGACATAGCCAGCGGCCGTTTGACGCCCCTGCACTTCCTGAAGCTCCATTGGTCCATTGAAGGAAAAAGCACCCCAGACCATTATGGCGCCCCCTCCACTGTGGCGAGTAGAGAACATCTCAGGTGGGATCTGCTTGTCATGCCAGTAACGTTGGAAACCATCAGGACTATCAAGGTTAAATTTTTTCTCATCAGAGAATAAAACTTTCTTCCACCTTTGAATGTCCCATGTTTGGTGCTCTCTTGCAAAGTCCAAACAAGCAGTTCTGTGGCATTCAAGGAGACGAGGTCTTTGAAGACGTTTTTTGTTTTTGAAGCCCTTCAGTCTCAGATGCCGTCTGATGGTTATGGGGCTGCAGTCAGCACCAGTAAGGGCCTTAATTTGGGTCGAGGATCGTCCAGTGTCTTGACGGACAGCCAATTGGATCCTCCGGCTCAGTGCTGGTGAAATTTTTTTGGGTCTTCCACTTGACTTTTTTGTTCCAAAACCCTCAGGGTCATTTAAGAAATTCCAAATGACTGTCTTACTGCGTCCCACATCAGCAGCAATGGCGCGCTGTGAGAGACCCTGCTTATGCAGTTCAACAACCCGACCACGTTCAAAAAGGGAGATTTTTTTTGCCTTTGCCATCACAACGTGTGACTACCTGACAGAAAATTACAATAAATCCACATCTTTGCACAGATTTGGCCTTTTAAAGGCATGTGGTCCTAAAATTTTGATCAGCCCGAAAAACAGCCTGTTTCAGTTTATTCGTTGTTTTCATTAAATTGAATGCTCAAAAAATGTTTTGTCTCACTCCCATTTCTTCTTGTTGCATGTTGAAGCTCTACTTTGAACCTTGTTACGATCCAGCCATGCTAAATATGATTTTTTGACATTTTTCAAGTTGTCTTAAACTTTTGATTAGGACTGTATAATAGTTATCCACATAGAGGTGGTAACCCTTATCCAGCAGTGGGTGCAGTAAGTCCCACACAATCTTCCCACTGACTCCTATAATGGGGGGGCTTTCTGGGGGTTCTATCCGGGAATCTTTCCATTCGTAAATGCGGAACTTGTGGGTGTACCCGGAGCTACTCTCACAAAGTTTGTAAATCTTTATGCCATACCTTGCCCATTTGCTAGGCAGGTACAGGCCAAATCTAATCCTCCCTTTGAAGAGTATTAGAGACTCATATACACAGACATTTTATCTGGGTTGTACACCTCAGCAAACTTGGTGTTAAAGTGGTCAATGACAGTCCCAACTTTATACAGACGGTCAAATGTTGGGTCGTTTTGGGGTGGGCACTGTGCATTGTCGTTGTAGTGTAGGAATTTCCGAATTGACTCAAATCTCCTCCGGGTCATGATGTTACTGTAAATTGTAGTCTGGTAAAAAAAATGTCTGAACTCCAATATTGCCTAACATTATTTTTTTTTACAACGCCCATATGCAGCATGAGTCCCCAAAACTTCATCATCTCTGCTGCACTTACTGGGGTCCAATGTAGGGGTCTACCATATGGCGATGTAGGATTCTGAGCAATTAATTGTTGGGCGCATAAATTGGTTTGGGCCACCATTACATTTACAAAATCTTCTTGTGATATGTTAATTTAAAATGGAAAATTTAATAAAAAGAGAATTTACAAAAAAAAAAAAAAACAGTCTTTTCGGCACAGAAAAAGTATTTTCTGCACAAAAAAAAAATATTGCAGTGCAAACTGAGCAGACGCGATCAGTACTGGACACTACTGATCGTTGCTCAGTGGTTGCAAAATGCACGTACGGAGATGGTGCATTCGTGCAAAATTCTAAACTGACACTAACTGAAATATATCTATCTATCTACCACTAACTGCAGGTCTTTTTTCACACAAAAAAAAAGTAAAAAAAAATAAAAAATAAAAAATGTGCAGATGCAAATGAGCACACTACTTATCGGTGCTCTGCAGCACGCATGCACGCACACAGATCGTGCGCGCGTGCAAAAACTAGTATAAAAATTCACTACAGTGCTCTGCAAAATGCACGCACGCAGATGGTGCGTTTGTGCAAAAATCTAAACTGACGCTAACTGAAATTTATATATATATATATATATATATATATATTGAAAGGGATCGCCTCTTATTCGGGGGTCATTCTCACAATGATCTTCATTGACCAAAGGTTTAGGGGCCAAACATTGCTTTTATTTGGCACCTCAGCAAAACCAAAACAAACAATACAAATAAAACACCTGCCCGGCTGGGCTCTAACTAAACATGAGGACTCCCTACCTCACTGAAAGCCCCGTTCACACGGGAATAACATGCGGCTTTCCCCAGCCTAACAATCCAGCACTTCCAGGCTGTAACAAAGTCCAGTACCTTTTGGGGGATTGTGGCCCAGAAGTCCTCCTGACTCTGGCCTAGTGACCGTCGACTACAAGTCCCCCAAAGTTCAGGCTAACACCTAGCCCCGTGGCCCCTCAGCCCGCTAGGCTGAGCCCACTTGTACAGAGCCTTCCCAGGCCTCTGCTGCACACAAACTCTCCAGAGTGAGACACACCCAAGATCCAGTAGCAGGATTAAATAGGATCCCTGGACATGAGCATGCCCTAAGTCCCGGACTGGAACCTGGGGAAACAACACCTCAATGTTCACATTGCCACAATATATATATAAATATATATATATATATATATATATATATATATATACACAGTACAGATCAAAAGTTTGGACACACCTTCTCATTCAAAGAGTTTTCTTTATTTTCATTACTATGAAAGATGTAGATTCACACTGAAGGCATCAAAACTATGAATTAACACATGTGGAATTATATACTTATCAAAAAAGTATGAAACAACCTTTTGCTTTGATTACTGCTTTGCACACTCTTGGCCTTCTCTTGATGAGCTTCAAGAGGTAGTCACCTGAAATGGTCTTCCAACAGTCTTGAAGGAGTTCCCAGAGATGCTTAGCACTTGTTGGCCCTTTTGCCTTCACTCTGCGGTCCAGCTCACCCCAAACCATCTCGATTTGGTTCAGGTCCGGTGACTGTAGAGGCCAGGTCATCTGGCGCAGCACCCCATCACTCTCCTTTATGGTCAAATAGCCCCTACACAGCCTGGAGGTGTGTTTGGGGTCATTGTCCTGTTGAAAAATAAATGATGGTCCAACTAAACGCAAACCGGATGGAATAGCATGCCACTGCAAGATGCTGTGGTAGCCATGCTGGTTCAGTATGCCTTCAATTTTGAATAAATCCCCAACAGTATCACCAGCAAAGCACCCCCACACCATCACACCTCCTCCTCCATGCTTCATGGTGGGAACCAGGCATGTAGAGTCCATCCGTTCACCTTTTCTGCGTCACACAAAGACACGGTGGTTGGAACTAAAGATCTCAAATTTGGACTCATTAGACCAAAGCACAGATTTCCACTGGTCTAATGTCCATTCCTTGTGTTCTTTAGCCCAAACAAGTCTCTTCTGCTTATTGCCTGTCCTTAGCAGTGGTTTCCTAGCAGATATTCTACCATGAAGGCCTGATTCACACAGTCTACTCTTAACAGTTGTTCTAGAGATGTGTCTGCTGCTAGAACTCTGTGTGGCATTGACCTGGTCTCTAATCTGAGCTGCTGTTAACCTGCGATTTCTGAGGCTGGTGACTCTGATGAACTTATCCTCCGCAGCAGAGGTGACTCTTGGTCTTCCTTTCCTGGGGCGATCCACCTGACTTCTCTACAACGCAACTGATGGTCCCAACCCCATTTATAAGGCAAGAAATCCCACTTATTAAACCTGACAGGGCACACCTGTGAAGTGAAAACCATTTCAGGTGACTACCTCTTGAAGCTCATCAAGAGAATGCCAAGAGTGTGCAAAACAGTAATCAAAGCAAAAGGTGGCTACTTTGAAGAACCTAGAATATGACATATTTTCAGTTGTTTCACACTTTTTTGTTATGTATATCATTTCACATGTGTTAATTCATAGTTGTGATGCCTTCAGTGTGAATCTACAATTTTTCATAGTCCTGAAAATAAAGAAAACTCTTTGAATGAGAAGGTGTGTCCAAACTTTTGGTCTGTACTGTATATATAAAACTAACTACCACTAACTGCAGTTCTTTTTTAACACAAAAAAAAAACAACTCAAAAATGTGCAGAAAATAATCCCCAGGTGCTGATCAGGCAGGTATGCACTGAATAGCACTTGGCGGTCACAGCTCGCATGCAGAAAAAGTGGTCCAGAGCTGAAAAGTTGTAAAAATAAACAAAATAAAAAGACCAAAGAAAGCGCACAAATCAAATGGCTTCCGTAAAAAAAGGATGGGGAGGGGGGGTGGGAAGGGGCAGGGACAGAGGGTGGTTTTGGGATCTGGAACAGCTGCAAATGAAAAAAAAATCAGTCCAATTCCAGATGTTGTTCTTCTTTTCTCAGCAGGAAAGGGTTAAATAGAAGTGACACCTGTCACCTCAGCCTGACCTTCCCACGACCCACCCCGCAGCTGTATACAGCTTCCGGTGCTGCGATGTGCCGGTCTCTATTGAACGGCCAATCGCAGTGCTTAGAGCTGCAGGGGGGGGGGGGGCGGTGCAGCACCATGGTGCCCTTACCGGCATGGCTGTCTGCCGGTAAGAGCAGCCATGGTGCAGCGATTCCCCCACGATCATTCCGCAGAGCCCCGCGGACCTTGCTGGTCCTTAAGTCATGTCTGGTTGCGCCGTACATGTACGGAGCGGGTCCTTGTGGGGTTAAGAAGTAGAATTATAAGATAGAGGAGTAATTGTTTCCTCTACTTGTCTAATCCTGTAATCACGGTAGATGAAGATATCTCTCTCTATACTATATATTATAATGTATGTAGACAATATATACCTTGTGTTTATAAGATACACAGTCATGTCAGTGGAAGTGAGGTGGAGGGTCAAGGTATCGATTTTCTACCAAAACTAAATCTATTGATATCCAATGTCTAGTAATTACCGAAATACCATCAGGCAAGAGCCCCCAGAAACAGGGTGTGCCCCAGGGAAAGAAAGGGTGCACATTTCTTTCACTGCATGGCCATAGGGTGCAGTGGTGTGAAGAAAGCCACTGTGATAGATAGTGATGTGATAGCCAGATCCACTATCATTCCCATCCTCTTGGGTCACTGTATTTCTACTCACAGTACTGTATATATGCATATATGCAGTGCCCCAGAGCAAGTGGTATCTGAAAATGGTTTGTTATTTAATGTATTGTGCCCAATATAGCTATGTATGGATGGCACAGCCAGGGTTAACAATACTGGCTCCACCTTTGTAGGTGGTTAGATGTGGGATAACCTTAGGAGAGTGTAGACTGGAGTTTAGAGAAAGAGGAGGCAAAGTCCATGCACTCCCTCTTCTAAGGTCCAGACAGCTACAGAGACAGCTAACAGATCTCTACATAATCTACAGAAAGTGAGAAGGATAAAGACAAAGAAGAGAATTGGAGAACTTGCACGGCTGAGTATCAGAGTCAGTAAGGTAACCTGCTACTAAAAGCTTCTAAGACTTTACTGCTGTGAGAGACACCATTAAAAAACCCTTCCCAGTTGTTCACATCTTTACCAGATGTGCCTTCAAAACCCTGTATCCCGCAGCAGGGGCATAGCCACCATGGAAACAGGGGAAGCGGCTGCCACGGGGCCTTTTTAAGCTGCACAGTCGTTCACCTTCCATAGTGCCCTCGCTCAGAGCCTCTGTAGCCCTCCTCACCACTGCAGCCCGCAGGCCTGCCACTGAAGTTCAGGTTACACTGTGTCTGCAGTCAGGGACCTGGCCAGAAAAAAAAAGATGCCCAGTGGCCACAGTCGGCAGTGGTACAACCAACGCAATTTTATATCAAGACACGGAGGCGAGTATTTGCTTAACTCTTTCTTTACTGGAATTTTAGCAGCAAAGACAATTGAAGAAAAAAACATAAGCGTAACTATGGTAACAACTCCACCCCTTCAGCCCCTATATAAGGAGCATCACTGGCCGGACCCTTCCTCTTTCTTTGCTGCTCCAGCTCAGATAAGTAGTTAATTTTACATGCTGTGTCTCTTGCTTAGTATTTTACCTTTTATAACTTTCTGAGGGGAACTTTATTAATATTTCATTTATTGTGGTATATTTCTATATCTGTCCCTTACTTAGGGTTGTTTCTCTGTCTTTCTGAGGTATTTTCCTTTCTTCTCTTTTGCTCTTATTTGCTCCCGCTTGCAGGGGTTAATCGCTGGCCTTTAATTTGATTGTTTCCCGATCGCGCCTGTCGGCGCATTGTGGTTACCCTCTCGTTCCGGTGCCCGGTCTCGTTGGCTTCCCTGAGTGGCCTTTCGGCCATTTTGCCTTGTTCCCCCCTCTCTCCCCCCTTCCTTCATTACCTGTCTTCCCGCTCCGTTTTCCCGGGCTTCTGCGGCTCGGATCTCGCCAGGCGAGATTCTCGGGCGCCATCTTGGATTTTTACCTCAGGCGCCGAGATCTCGCGCTACTGAGTGAGATTCTCGGGCGCCATCTTTCTCCTCCTCGTTACCTTATTGGAGGCTTCTGGTGAAGGGGAGGAGTCTTGTCTCTGCTCTCTCCTCGCTTTCGCTCCGTCCCTCAGTGCGTCCTCCGGATCCGACAGTACAGTCCTCAATACTTCTCGGCGCCAGTATCCTCTATCTGTTGGGGTGACATACTCCTCCAGGTATTGCTGTCACTATGTCTAATGTCCCTGTGTCCCCGGCCGGCTCTTCTCAGGTGAGACGCTCTGGTCATGTCTCACCATCCCCCCCTCATAGGGTTAATGATGCCCCTGTTCAGGAGGTGCAGGCTGCTAACCTACAGCAGTCCATTTCTGAGGCAATCGCAGCTGCTATGGGCTCTGTTTCTGCATCCTTATCGCAGTCTATTTCCCAGGCCCTCAGGGCTCAATCTAATCCTGACATGCCCCCTCCTGCCTCCAGAACACATGTGAATGTGGGCTCTGGCCCATCTAATGAATGCGCAGTCAAGTCGCGTAAAAGAGCTAATCCGCGCCCGGCAGAAAGGGCGCGATCATGGAAAACCGCCCGGTCCCTTCCGGAGCCGGTTTCTGATTCAGACGCAGAGTCTGTTGAGGAGGCTTATGATGATTACTCCCCCCATTCTGGGGAGGATGATTTAATTGATGTGGCAGTTGATCCTGCTATTGAGGATGACCCGTCTAAATTAACGGGGACCGTCTTAGACCCTCAGGAGTCCGCCAAGGACGCTATCCTGGATCCCATGGGTGACCCTCTGTTTAATCCTGATCAATTGCACCACCCGAGATCCTCTGAATGGCTTCCCGCCACTCACGTGGCTCAGTATCTAGAAGCAAGGATCCGTACTTCCCTCTCCAAAGAAGCTCGCAGTAAGCTACGGGCGGAATGCCCTCGACCCCTGATTCCCCACAGGATATGTGAAACCCCTAGTGTGGACCCTAAGGTGGTTCAGTTTCTTGCTAAAACGGGGTTCAACCCGCGCAAGGGGTTGGACTCAGCACTAAAAGCTTGCCAAGATAAGCTGCTTGATATGACCGGGCCACTAGCCAAAATCTTTGACCTCGCTGAATCTAGCTAAAGCAGCGGGCACACAGGTTGACCCGGAGGATCTCAGCGGTTGGGCCCAAAGGGCTATTTGTATGGCGGGCAATGTTAACACTTCGATTGCCATCGAAAGGAGAAAAGCCATACTAATGAAAATTGAGCCCAAATTGGCCAATTTATCCCTGTCAGAATCTGGAAAAGAGGCTCAGGGCCTCCTCTTTGGTGACCCTTTCATAAAAGAGTTGGGGAAGTACGTTGGTGCCTTTACGGCCCTTGATAAGGCGCAAAGCTCCATGCGCCGCGTTTTCCAGACGCGTTTTTCCTCCAGGGCCGGCAATCTTAGGGGCCGACTGTCCGGCCGAACCAATTTTCAGCCCAGAGGTACGGGCCGTGGCTCCTTTAATTACCGCCAGTCGCTGCAAGACTCAAGGTACCAGCCAACCTTCTTCCCGTCCCGCGGAGGTCCTTCTCGCTCCAGAGGTTTCCGAGGCGCTCCAGGATCAAGACGCCCATATGGTAAGTCGTCTTTGTGTGTCGTCTCCGATTTCCCAGCAGGTTGGGGGAAGACTCCGTCTCTTTTCCCATGTGTGGTCAAGGATCACCTCAGACCAGTGGGTCCTTTCCACGGTCCGGGGTTTTACCATCGAACTGGTATCCACCCCAAAGGACATTCCCACTATCCTATGGGGTCCGGTCTCAGACCAGACGCTCCTAAATTCAGAACTTTCATCCCTTCTATTCAAAGGAGCCATAGAATTGTCTCCCGATTCGCATACGGGGGTACTGAGCAGTATCTTCCTGGTACAGAAGAAAGGTGGCCAATACCGACTAGTCATAAATCTCAAACATCTGAATGTCTTCGTTCGTTACAGACATTTCAAAATGGAGGGCATCCATCTTCTGAGGGATATGCTACTTCCAAGAGACTGGTTCGTCAAGTTAGATCTGAAGGACGCGTACCTTACGGTCCCAGTAGCTCCTTCATCTCGAAGTCTCCTTCAGTTCTTATGGAAACGCCAGACATGGCGGTTCACGTGCCTCCCATTTGGCCTATCCTCCGCACCGTGGTGCTTTACAAAGCTCATGAAACCGGTGGTAGCTTGGCTCAGAGCGAGAGGGGTGCGTCTAATCATTTATTTAGACGACATCCTGATTATGGCCCAGAGTCCTTCCCTTCTGTTAGTTCACTTAGAGATGGCCAAATCCCTTCTTCAGGGGTTAGGATTTGTTCTGAACTTAGAGAAGTCTTGCCTCGTACCAGCCACCACCGTAGAGTTCCTGGGATTTGCCATAAACTCTTTGAATCAATCACTCAGTCTTCCTTTAGCCAAAGTCAAGGCGATCCGCAAGGAGATTCGTCATGCACTCTTGCTCCCACAGTTATCTCTCCGTCACCTTGCTCGCCTGATCGGTCTTCTCACCTCTTCCATTCAGGCGATATTCCCAGCTCCCCTCCATTATCGTGCTCTGCAGAGACTGAAAATTGCTCACCTGAGAGCAGGGGCATCTTATTCCGACACTCTGGTCTTGGATTCAGAGACCAGATACGAATTAATTTGGTGGATTCACAATTTATTGGTGTGGAACGGCCGGGCTATATTCGGCCCACGTCCGGATCTGGTTATCGAGTCCGATGCCAGTCTGATGGGATGGGGGGCGTGTATTCGCCTATGTATGGACAATATCTCTGCTGTCCGGTACGTGAACTGCCTGGGGGGAACTCGGTCCAGGGTTTTGTCTTGTCTTGCCAAAGACTTTTGGGAGTTCTGTCTTTCCAAGGGAATTTCGGTGGTGGCGGAGTACATTCCGGGCCTCCACAACACGTTAGCCGACTGGAGTTCTCGTTACATTTTGGACTCCAGCGACTGGAGATTGGATCCGAGGGTCTTCCGAGATATCTTATCTCTTTGGGGCCCGTGTTGCATCGATCTGTTCGCGTCTCGCCTGAACGCACAACTGCCCAGATTCTTCAGTTGGCGTCCGGACCCACAAGCAGAGGCCGTAGATGCTTTCCTCCAGGACTGGGGCGACTCTCTCCACTATGCTTTTCCCCCATTCGCACTCATTCCTCGGGTACTCGCTCAGGTTCGTCGCCAACAGGCACAGTTAGTGCTGCTGGTACCCTTCTGGCAAACACAATCTTGGTTTCCGCAGTTACTGAACCTTCTCACGGAAGAACCTCGGCTTCTGCCGTCTTTTCCGCGGCTTTTGCTCGACCCGTATGGTCGCCGACACCCGCTTCTGCTAGACGGATCTCTGCAGCTTCTAGCATGCCGAGTTTCAGGGGTCCCTGGGACCCCTCAGATTTTTCGGCAGCAACCAGGCAGCTGTTGGATTCAGCTTGGGCTCCAGGCACTAGACGAGCCTATCAGGCTGCTTGGGACGTCTGGGTTCGTTGGTGCGGTTCACGGGACTTGGATCCCCTGCAAGCCCCTGTAGCTGCTATTCTGCAGTTCCTTACTTCACTGTTTGAGGCGGGTAAAGCTTACCGTACCTTAAATGTGTACCGCTCTGCTATTTCTTCTAGACATTCCGGTTTCGACGGTTGCCCCGCTGGCCAGCATCCTTTGGTTTGTAGATTGTTACGTGGGTCTCGCTTGTCGCGTCCTCCTAGACCTCGTTTCTCTACCACTTGGGATGTTCGCGACGGTCCTCCGATTCCTGGAAGGTTGGCCTCTCAACTCTTTGTTGTCGCTTCGGCAACTCTCAGCCAAGTTAGTGACCCTTCTTTGTTTGGTGTCTTGTAGACGCGTCTCGGACGTCCGGGCTTTGGACATTGACGCGCGTTATTTTACACCGCAAGGGGTTATGTTCAACATCTCTCGTCGCACGAAGACTGGTATTAAGTCGGTTACTTATCCGTCTTTTCCTTCTTCTCTGCAACTGTGCCCTGTGGCTTGCTTAAAGGAGTACGAGTCTCGCACCCTGTCCTTTCGCTCTGAGGATTCTCCTCAATTGTTCATTTCCTTCCGTCGTCCTTTTTCTCCGGTAACCAGTGTTACGCTTTCCCGGTGGGTTAAGTGGATCCTTTCTCTCTCTGGTATTGACACTTCCATTTTCACTGCGCATTCGGTGCGTGGGGCGGCGGCTACCTCATTGTCGGTGGCCAGGGCCCGTTTGGAGGATGTTATGAAGTTGGCGGATTGGTCCCGAGTCTCTACCTTTCGGGAATTCTATTTCAGACCTGATCCTCACGTTTTTACCTCCGTAATTGCTCAGCTTTAAACTTGCAAATATGAGCCTCCGTGTCTTGATATAAAATTCAGGATTTTCCTAAGTCATGACGTAAAGTCATGATTTTATGAAAGACACGGAGGCGAGTATTTCCCACCCGTTGCATTTCTTCGCCCTCCCGTCTGGTCTGTGGTGTTCTTGTCTCTCATATCTTTAATGTATGATATTATTTATCTGTTTGTTTTAATGCACGGTGGTTTGTTAGGCTGGTGTGATTGTTTGTAAAAGCACAGCTGTGGGGTGGTGTACTACCATGATCTGTTGTTTCTCTTCCCTCCAGGTTGATGTCCATTTGTCGACTGTCACCAGATACTCACCTTCCAGAGGTTCCGTTTGGTTGTTCCGCGGCTAAGGTTCAGGCTGCTGTTGTCCGTTCCAGGTTTCGAGTTTCGCCGTTTGAAGACTGCAAAGAAAGAGGAAGGGTCCGGCCAGTGATGCTCCTTATATAGGGGCTGAAGGGGTGGAGTTGTTACCATAGTTACGCTTATAGTTTTTTCTTCAATTGTCTTTGCTGCTAAAATTCCAGTAAAGAAAGCGTTAAGCAAATACTCGCCTCCGTGTCTTTCATAAAATCATGACTTTACGTCATGACTTAGGAAAATCCTGAATTTCGGCCTTTATGGTTTTAATTTGGTAAAAGGAACAGGCCACATCACAGAGCAGGGGCCCATTCTTTTCACCAGATGAAAACAATTGGGGTCTTCCGGAAAGCTCTCCCAGCTACCAAGCTCGCACAGAAATGTCATTCCCCTCTTTTATTCTCCTCCTCAACTATGTGATATGTATCAATGTGTAGCCACATGTGCAGAAACCAGGAGGGAAATAGTGGGATAGTGTGGGAGGAGGCCAGGGAGAACACCTGAAGCTGCATCTTGCCTTCTGTTCTGTATAGGCAGATGACAGCTTCAGTACAGTTATTATTAGACTGCTAACCACTGTTCACTCTCCCCCCCAAATTCCTCTCTGCCATCTTTTCAACTCCCTCACCTGCCATTTACTGTTTGCCACCTGCCCCCCTCCCCTGATGATCCCCTGCCAAGGATTTTAACCTTCTGCCTCCCACAGAGCACCTTAGTCTGTATGTGCTCCCCCTGGTGCCACCTTGACCCCCTCACTTAGTGTTTCACTCTGTCTTCCCACCTTGCACCCTGCCACCTTATGTCTACCTCTGCTTCCTTCCCACATTGGAATTCCCCTACCACATTGCCTCTCTTCCCTGCCACCTTTCGTTTCTCCCATCCCTCCTTGCATCAACCTCATCATCTTCTTGCGTCATGTCCCTGCTTTCCTCCACTTACAGACAGCATTGCACATACAACATCCCTCTTTGCATAAGCCCTAAAGATTTGAATTATTACTTTTAATTTGGCAGTCATTATATGTATTGGATTTTACTTATATTATGCTAATGCAATCCAGTAGATAACCTCGCTCTGAGGTCTCATCTCCTTGGTGATTATAATCCCACAGGTAACATAGTAACATAGTTTATAAGGCTTAAAAAAAAGCCTGTCAATCCAGTTCAGCCTGTTATCCTGCAAATTGATCCAGAGGAAGGCAAAAAAAAAAAAACTGTGTGGTAGAAGCCAATTTTCGAGGGGAAAAAAATTCCTTCCCGACTCCAATCAGGCAATCAGAATAACTCACTGGATCAACGACCCCTCTCTAGTAGCTATAGCCTGTAATATTATTACACTCCAGAAATACATCCAGGCCCCTCTTGAATTCCTTTATTGTACTCACCATCACCACCTCCTCAGGCAGAGAGTTCCATAGTCTCACTGCTCTTACCATAAAGAATCCTTTTCTATGTTTGTGTACAAACCTTCTTTCATCCAGACACAGAGGATGTCCCCTTGTCACAGTCACAGTCCTGGGGATAAATAGACGATGGGAGAGATCTCTGTACTGACCCCTGATATATTTATACATAGTAATTAGATCTCCCCTCAGTCGTCTTTTTTCTAAAGTGAATAACCCAAATTTTGATAATCTTTCAGGGTACTGTAGTCCACCCATTCCAGTTATTACTTTAGATGCCCTCCTCTGTACCCTCTCCAGCTCTGCTATGTCTGCCTTGTTCACAGGAGCCCAGAACTGTACACAGTACTCCATGTGTGGTCTGACCAGTGATTTGTATAGTGGCAGGACTATGTTCTCATTACGGGCATCTATGCCCCTTTTGATGCAACCCATTATCTTACTTGCCTTGGCAGCAGCTGCCTGACACTGGTTTCTACAGCTTAGTTTGCTGTTAACTAAAATTCCTAGGTCCTTTTCCATGTCAGTGTTACCGAGTGTTTTACCATTTAGTATGTACTGGTGACTTGCATTATTCCTTCCCATGTGCATAACCTTACATTTGTCAGTGTTAAACCTCATCTGCCACTTATCTGTCCAAGCCTCCAATATAAAGTGAAGAATCCCAGCAGACGTGACTTTATGCTCATTAGGAATTTATTGCAAAGTAACAATATGTCCCATATTCTAGGACGCGTTTCGGATAAGCAGCCTTTTTCAACAGGTAAGTGTCCATTACAAAGCACAGGTATATATACACACATCAATGCATGAGGATAGGGAACCTCCCCGTGACGTCAGACACCCAGATAGGGGTGGTACACTCAAAGTAACATAGAATATCCATAATCAGATAGCAGCACAAGAATTGTATCAGAACATATATTATAAATACCATCTCAGCAGAGAAATCCTTCATTGGGTGGTAGATGTCTAAAAGACAATAATAGTATATGAATAAATTAAATGTCCAAAATTTAACAGAAATTGTACATTAGTTAACAAAGTAAGATCTCAAATATGCATAATTTCGTAGTCCCTATTGAGACCCCCTCAGGTGTAAGGTATCCAGGGTGTGGATCCAGTAAGCCTCCCGACGTAATAATAATTTCTTGATGTCACCTCCCCTTCTGGGTCTGGTGACTCGTTCTATTACCTGGAACTTGAATTGAGCAATGGTGTGTTTGTATTTTTCAAAGTGGGAGGGAATTGGTAACAACAAGTTCTTAGTCCTAATAGTGGACTTATGCTTCCCAATGCGATCCCTGATGGTCTGCATTGTTTCTCCAATATATAACAACCCACATGGACATTTTATTAGATATATCACATTTGTAGATGCGGTGACTGAATTGCAGACACAGATCTCAGTAACTGAACAACAGCTGAGAGATTCTTTAACCTCTTAAGAATTCGGTAAATTGAAGGAGTCCGTGGATACTTTCTACCTACAGGAGAGAAACGGAGGAAAAGAAAAGGTCCAAGTTCCTGCGTGATAGTGAAGACTAGCATCTAAACCGGGTATACAAATGGCAAGATCTCTCATGGCGTCAGAAGCCGGGTGTCACGGCCACGGTTATGGTCGTGACTCCTTGGGAGCCGCATACAGTTGCCCGCGGTTGTGGTTGTTGTGTCAACCGCGGCTGAGGCATAATGTAGTTGGCCTCAGTGCGGTTGCCGCGGACAACAGCTATGTGTGCGGTTCCCGGGGAGTTGTGTGCGTGTGTGGATGCACTTTGTTGTATGTCTGTTGTGCACTGTAGTTTATGTTTGGTGCGCACGGACATCGTCCTTTCACTGTGGCTGCCCGTGGCAACGTTTGGTATTATGTACATGTGGTGGCAGTGTCTCGGCCTTCGGGCTGTCTCCCAGGACGGCTGCCACCCATGTCGTTGCCAGCGGCAACAGCCACAGGGTGATCTTAGTTTGGTCACTTCCCCTGTATGTTTGGTGTTTTCCTTTCCTGTGGTGCTGGAAGGGTTAACCCTCTTCCCAGTGTGTGAGTGATGTCACTGGGTGTGTCCGACTGTGGGTGTGGCTTCTTGGCCTATAAAGCATGAGTGTTTTGCATGGTTCAGTATGTTGCTTCAGCCCTGCTAGCTGGAGCAGCCTCCTGTGTATTTGACCTGCCTGTGAGAGCCACCCCTGTGGTCATAAAAATTATAGTTGTTATGCCTATGTCTTTATGTGTGTGGTGTAGCATGTTGTTCTGTTGGGACCTTCTTATGTTTCTGTGCAGCATACGGTTCTGGATCCCTGTCTGTTTAGGGATCCAGTCAGCAAGGCTGTGGCAGGTTGGTGGAACTTGGTGTTCGCCTGCCATTTCCGTATTGCTGTTTGTGTTCCCCTTTTCCCAACAGCTTGGCCATTGAGACTCCTGCTCCTCCGTGCCAAGGAGGAGTAGGTCGTCTTACCCAGCTCCTAGCTCAGGGATCTGCGGAGGGTAAGACAGGGCTCCGAGGTTCCTGCGCATGGGTCCTCCTACCTTAAAGGTCGGCCCATGCAGGTTAGGAGTTAGGGTCAGGGTAGGGATGCGTGAGGAGGTGACCTGCTCCCTATCCTGTTCTCATGGCCGAGTAGCCACTACACCACCTGGCATCTCACGGCTGAGGGTTTCCCCCATCCTCAGCCGTGACAC
The DNA here is from genome assembly GCF_014858855.1 of Bufo gargarizans. Taxonomy (NCBI): domain Eukaryota; kingdom Metazoa; phylum Chordata; class Amphibia; order Anura; family Bufonidae; genus Bufo; species Bufo gargarizans. The sequence continues at coordinate 150,051,879 of NC_058081.1, forward strand.
CGGGTTACAGAAGGCCTACAAGACCCGGATCCTTTACCTCCAGCTTCGGAAGCGAATCCACGGGACCGCAAGATACCCGTTCTTTTTTACAGAGAGGCAGTCGGCGTCCACGAGGAGGAGAAAGCGCGTGGGGCGCAAACACCACAAACACCACAGCAATACCGGGACCGAGCCAAGTGATTCAAACCCGTTCTCAGGTAAGAATCAATTGCTTGTGATTAATCTTTCCTCCAAAATTCGGAGCCCTACACAAATGTCTGCCCTCCAGAAAGGACTCTCGTTTAGTCCATCTACTAATTTTGATACATTTCAATATGATGTCGATTTAAATAAATTTTTCCGCAACTGCGACTCAAAGCACATTTCTTTGATCAAGGAAACAGAACTTTAGGTTCGGATGATGGGGAGAGACCTAGCGGCTTACGCCTGGCAGATCTAGGTTTCAGGTTGCTGAACTTTCTCAATTTATAGACAATATGTTTTACCGTGGACTGATGAACAGCAAGGCTTTTGGAGATACTTTTATAACCCTTTCCAGCTTTATGCAAGTCAACAATTCTTAATCATAGGTCTTCTGAGAGCTCTTTTGCGCTAGGCATCATTCACATCAGGCAATGCTCCTTGTGAAAAGCAAACCCAGAACTGGTGTGTGTTTTTTATAGGGCAGGGCAGCTGTAACCAATACCTCCAATCTCCTCTCTTTGATTGGACTCCAGTTGGCTGACACCTCACTCCAATTAGCTCTTGGAGATGTCATTAGTCTAGGAGTTCACATACTTTTTCCACCTGCACTGTGAATGTTTACATGGTGTGTTCAATAAAAACATGGTAACATTTAATTCTTTGTGTGTTATTAGTTTAAGCAGACTGTGATTGTCTATTGTTGTGACTTAGATGAAGATCAGATCACATTTTATGACCAATTTGTGAAGAAATTCATATCATTCCAAAGGGTTCACATACTTTTTCTTGCAACTGTAATAGAACGAGTCACCAGACCCAGAAGGGGAGGTGACATCAAGAAATTATTATTACGTCGGGAGGCTTACTGGATCCACACCCTGGACACCTTACACCCAAGAAGTCTCAATAGGGACTACGAAATTATGCATATTTGAGATCTTACTTTGTTAACTAATGTACAATTTCTGTTAAATTTTGGACATTTAATTTATTCATATACTATTATTGTCTTTTAGACATCTACCACCCAATGAAGGATTTCTCTGCTGAGATGGTATTTATAATATATGTTCTGATACAATTCTTGTGCTGCTATCTGATTATGGATATTCTATGTTACTTTGAGTGTACCACCCCTATCTGGGCGTCTGACGTCTGCTTTGTAATGGACACTTACCTGTTGAAAAAGGCTGCTTAGCCGAAACGCGTCCTAGAATATGGGACATATTGTTACTTTGCAATAAATTCCTAATTAGCATAAAGTCACGTCTGCTGGGATTCTTCACTTTGTTGAACGTGGAATTGGTCCTGTCCCGTGCGGCATGCATCAAGCGAGCGCTGGCCAATTTATCATTATACAAGCCTCCAATATATCCAGATCCATCTGTAGCAGTATACTGTCCTCTTCTGTGTTAATTACCGCATTTTTTTGCCCTATAAGACACACCAGCCCATAACACGCACCTAGGTTATAGAGGAGGACAATAAGAAAAAAATATTTTTCGTTACACCTCAGGTCAGACCACCAATCAGACCCCCAATGTTAATCAGACCCCAATAAGACCTTAGATCAGACCCCGAATCAGACCTCAGCTACGACCCCAATGTAAAAAAAAACATTCATACCTCAGATAAGAGACCCATGCCTCTCATCAGCCCCCCATGCCTCTCTCATCAGCCCCCATATCAGACCTATGCCTCTCATCAGCCCCCATATCAGCCCCTAATCCTCTCATCACCCCATGCATCTCATCAGCCCCTATGCCTCTCATCACCCCCATATCAGCCCCTATGCCTCTCATCAGCCCCCATAATCAGCCCTTATGCCTTTTATCAGCCCCCATAATCAGCCCCATAATCATCCCTTATGCCTCTCATGAGCCTCCAGAATCAGCCTTTATGCCTCTCATCAGCCCCCATTATCAGCCCTTCTGTCTCTCATCATCCCCATTGCCTCAGATCAGCCCCCACTTACCTCTCCTGCTTACCTCTCCTGCCACAGAGTGTCCTCACGCTGTGCGCAGCCACAGCACAGACGAGGACCAGGAAGCGGTGAGTACAGAGCTTTCACCACTTCCCGGTCCTCCGGTACTAATGAGTGTAATGGAAGGGGGAAAAATGCATCTTATGGAGCAAAAAATACGGTACTTTACACAGTTTAGTATCATCTGAAAAAATTTATATTTTACTGTGTAAGCCTTCTATGGGATCAATAATAAATATGGTATTTTATTTTGCAAAAATGTATTCACTGCAGATGGTGCAAAGTGAAAACAACAATTTTTACACACAAATGCCATCTCAGTGCCCAATATCTTTCCCAGCATATGCCAATGTGAAAAAATAAGCTCTCTTATTATTATACTGTGCTTCCTGGTTTTCGAAACCCTACATGTGGCCCTAATCCTTTGCTTGGACATACCACAGGACACAGGAGTAAATGAGCACCATGTAAATTTACGCATCAATTTTTATTTTATTTTTACTAGAAAATGGCTTGAGGGGTGAAGGGTCACTTTTTTACATTTTATTTTTCTCTCACTATGGGACTTCAACTTTTAGGGGTCTAATCCCTTTTCCAATGTAGCACAATACATGTTGTATTGCAGTATTCCAAAACTCCAGTCCTCAGGCATTCCCACAGGTATTCATTCTGTGGGTTATTCTCAAATCATGACCAGCAGGTGGGGGCTGAGGACTGGAGTTGAGGAACACTACTGTATTGTACTGCATTGGCACTGTCAGTTTCATACTGACAGTTCACCTATGAGACCCAGTCTGGGGGCTGGCTTCATAGGCTTCCATATCTGGCATGCCCCGAGGCCTTTGTAAAGCTTCAGGCTGCCATAGTACCCATCAGCACATAACATCACAGGGAGCTCCCTCCTTCTGTAAAATCCTTAGATATGGCGGTCACCATTGGCATCTGAGTTTTCTCTGATGCTGACTTCTGTGCCTGCCAGATCAGCACACCATTACATATACAGTGAAAGTCAGGAAGTCACTTTCTGCTGCGCCGTATACGTAAGGTGAAGGTTGAGAAGGGGTTAAAAGGTAAAAAGCCTATTAGTTTTGACTCTGGTACCAAGTTCTAGCAATACTATGGTCTCCCTGTTCCCACTAATGCACAATAATAATTATAGTTGCTGCCATGTGGGGAGCTACATTCAGGGACATAACAGCCACATGTGGTTCCTGTACCTATGTTTTGGGAACACTGCTATAATGACATAATCTCAGGATATATGAGGTTTCCTATTTTTCAAAGGGATGGGTTGTACCTAGGCTCTGACCCCCACAAAGTGCTTAACATAGTAACATAGTAAAATAGTTTGTAAGGCTGAAAAAAGACATTTCTCCATCCAGTTCAGCCTGTTATCCTGTAAGTTTATCCAGAGGAAGGCAAAAAGACCCCTGTGAGGGAGAAGGGAAAAAACATTCCCGACTCCAATCAGGCAATCAGATAACTCCCTGGATCAACGACCCATCTCTAGTAGCTATAGCCTGTAATATTATTACACTCCAGAAATACATCCAGGCCCCTCTTGAATTCCTTTATTGTACTTACCATCACCACCTCCTCAGGCAGAGAGTTCCATAGTCTCACTGCTCTTACCGTAAAGAATCCTCTTCTATGTTTGTGTACAAACCTTCTTTCCTCCAGACGCAGAGGATGTCCCCTCGTCACAGTCACTGTCCTGGACTGATGGGAGAGATCTCTGTTGATGCTTCTAAAAACAGCTGCATGGTGCTTGTATGTTCTCCATGTGTTTGCATGGATGTATTGTACTACACTGCTAAATCATAGGGTGGAAACAATGGTCCAGATTTACTAATTGTAAAGATGGCATAAGCTTAGACAGGCTGTCTAGAATTATCACGGATTTATGACAAATCCGATCCAGGGATAGACACTTTGACTCCTATGACCTCATGTGATTCACATTTTTTACAGATTGCACATGGACCTATTCATTTCTATGGGTCTGCAAAAAAAAATCTGTGTGTTAGTTTTGCAAATGATAGAACATGTCCTATTATTATCTGTATTGTGGACAAGAATAGTAATTTCTAATAATGGGAGTGAGAAAAATGCAAATTGCACAGATAAGGTGTCTGCATATCATGGACCCGTGGTTGTATGATATGTAAACCAACTATTGATTGGCATATTTTCAGACAGTAGTAGCCATTTTGCATCCTCTTGTAGTGGAGGTGATCGCTGCATGTAAATGAAGCTTTTCACCTCCACTCAAGAGCAGGAAATTGTCGGGAAGGAATGCTGCAGCATAATGTGTGATGGGTGATGACAATCTGTGTACAGCATGAGACATGGTGAAATATAAGCAACAGGAAATTACAAAAAAAAGTGCATTTAGTGCTAAACTCAAAAGTGATATAATAGCACCATCTGCTGGTAGACTAGTAGCACTGCTCACAGTCAGTACTGTATGTTGTATGTAGTGCACACTAAAGCAAAAGAAAATCGGCCAATCAGTGCTGCAGCAGGCATGGAGGTGCCCTTGCAAAACGACTAGAATGTCACTTTGTCTTGGGCTGTGAATAAGGGGGGATAAATGTAGCAGTCTGTGGTAGAAAATGATTTTAGGGACAGTGTACTGTCATAATCAATCTTCAGGGACAGTGAAGGGAAAGACTAGAAAGAAGAAGAATTTAAAGGGATTATCCAAAACTATTAAATGCCCCCCATATGCCTGGGCCCCTCACAATGAATATACTTACCTGGCTCCCCACGCCGCACCGGGTGACGCTAGGGAGGCTCGTTCCCGCCTGCCATTGACTGCTTCCTCCCGACACCGGATGTTTTTATCCGCACACGATGAGAAGCAGCAGCGGTGGTGCGAGGACCAGGAGCGGCGCGGGGAGCCAGGTAAGTATATTCATGTATGGGGGGCATTTAATAGTCTTGGATAACCCCTTTAAGTAGAATAGGAAAGGGTAAGGAAAGCTTTTGGCCTAGCAGTGAGGAGCTGAGCCTGGTGTGCCTAGCACAGGCAGTGCCTTTTAGCTGCAGTTGCTGCCTCCTAATACAGCTGCAGCAAAACCTCAAAACATTTTTTTTTCCTCATTTGAACAAATAGATAGCAGTTTTTTTTAATCCAAACCTGAAGTTTCTATTATTGCCAGCTTATTCCCAGTACAATTAGCATATTATGCTGCAGTGCTGACTGCTGCGAAATGAGTGTACATTTTTTTCAGTGCATCATATCTGCCTGTGCTCAACGCATGGCAGTATAAAAGATTTTTTTTTTTTACAATAATGCAATTTGCTGTTGCTGAGCAATTCTTATTTTTTCTCAGTGCATCATATCTGTATTGTTTTTAAACGCATTACTTTGTATTAAAGGCAATAACGCTATTTTTCACCAGGGAAATTTTACATAAATTACACCATGCAGAGAAATCAAACCATCTTCCCTGCAGAGATCAAGTATTGGTGAGGGATAAGATCAGTGTTGGACTGGGGAGTCCAGGGCCCTCCAGTAAAATGTATTTATTACAGCAGACAAAAGAGTCTCCCTGTTAATGACTTGAGTGAGAGCAATCAGCGTTTGGACTGCCCTGAGGAGGTTCAGGAGGAGGCGGGGGACCCCATGCATAGCTGTGTTGGGGTGGTAATAGTGGCACCCGTAGCCAAGGTATTGGCAGTGGGGGAAGCGACACTGGCAGTCGCGGCAAATATAGAGCAGGGAATCGGGAGGGGGCCAAGAAGCCCACCATGATATCTTACAGTCTACCATAAGTGGCAGGGAGAGTGAGGACTGCGATGATTGTGTGTTGGACAGGACTAGATCGGGGTTCTAAGGGGGTGCCACCAGAGAAGGACAGTGATGGCAGTGGTGACAGCAGCAATAATAAGCAGAGGTGAGGTATGGGAAGAACCTCCCAAAGAATTGCCAGGGCCTGATCTAATTTGGGAACTGGTGATGCCGCTGATACTGTGGGTGCATTAGATCCATAATGTGCCAGAGCTAAACAAAGCTTGACTGCCTCTAGCTCTGCTTGAGTATCTTCCGTCTGTCAGTTTTTCTCTATGGTACGTGAAACAGCAGCATTGCGCTGTGCAAGAGTAAAATAAAATGCGGACGGTCAAACACAAACATAGGCACCATGGCTCTATTGAATCACATGAAGCCCCATTCCGTGAGCATGACATCTAGGATTGCTCCCTCTCTCCTGCCACCAATGAGATCCCGCTTAAAAAGGTCTAATTACAGACCGAAACGTCCGAGGAAGATAATGTGGCTATAATATTTTTTCTATTCCTGGATATGCACTATACTGTATGGAAATATAAGTGATGTTAACTATACCTTGATTATTAAAATAATTGCACATATTAGAACTGGAGTGCCGTGGATATTCCTACCCTTAGATGATTCCTCTCTCACGAGCACCCAGACCACTACATTGGAGTGCAGATCACATAATTGTATAATTGCAGATCATCCCGTGAGCAAACAGGAGTGGTAGCCTACTACTGCAACAAAAATGTCCTCCTCCCGGTCTCCCTTGCGACAGTCAGGCTGCATCCATGGGCAGTACAGTGTTATTGTCATCTCTTTTTGTTTCCCCCGCTCAGACTCCTCCTCTGCACCGTTGTCAGCCATCGATAAGGGAATGCGTGGCCGGGAAACAACTTTACACGCCCAGCAATCCAATGGTTTGGAAGCTTAATTCCTACCTGGCCAAGTTGCTGGCAGTGCAGTCTCTGCCGTACCATTTAGTAGAGTGTTTTGCCTTTAGGAATCTGATGGTGTGAGTTCAGCCTCATTGGAAGATACCTAGCCGGCATTATTTCTCCCAAACCGCCATCCCTGCCCTGTACTATCACGTGGCAGAGAACATAGGCTGCTTCTTGCAATTGTCGCTGTGCGGCAAGATGCACACTGCGGTGAACTCCTGGAGCATCTGTTACGGGTAGGGACAGTACATGTCTTTCACAGCCTACTGGGTCAATGTGTTTTGCAGCAGCTGCGGGGCAGCACCCCTGCAACAAGACAAGTACTTTTGATCCCTCCACAATTGAGTCGGCCTGGCTCACACACCAGGCACTTATAAGCCTCCTCCACCATGGAAATTCTCCTGTCCCCAACTGCAGCATGTGTCAAGTCAAGCGTTGCCATGCGGTTTTAGAGCTGATCAACCTGTACGAGAGTAGCCACACAGACGATCAGTTGCTAAAAAACTTCAAGCAGCAAAAATCCCACTGGCTGTCACCCCGCCAACTCCAACTAAGCAAGGTGGTCATTGGCAATGGCTGCAACATAGTGGCCGTGCTGAAGCTGGAGGAAATAACACATGCTTCCTGCATAGTGCACGTCATTAACCTAGTCATGTAAAGCTTTTTAAAAAAGTATACTGACTTGCTCAAGGTGTTGGCAATGCCCAGTGATGTTTTGGATGCTGGTGAAGGACAACTTAGTCTGTTTGGGTGTCACCATGCTCCCTGCAGCGCTGAAAACCGTCTCTAAGATGACACTGGAGGATGGGCAAGAAAGAAGATCGCATACTTGGCAAGTTTGGGCCACTGTTCTAGTCTGCGTGCCCAGAAGTCCATGGGGTCAGGGAATGAGCCGCAGATAGGCCAGAGTCTAGGTAGAACAGTACCTGGTCATTAAGGTGGGAGGTCTCCACTTGCTGATTTGTCTTTTCAGCGCTGCAGGGAGCATGGTGACAACCAAACGGACCAAGTTGTCCTTCACCAGAATCCAAAACATCACTTTTGTCAAAATTAACCAAGCTTGAAATTGGGAGGATTTTCACAATCCTCTGGCTGAGGCCAATGAATCTGGCCTTGCTGACAGTATCTCATTTTGCTACTGTTGCTGTCTGCCTGCCTACCATATGGCTGCTGCTGCTCTTCATTGCTAATCCACTACTTCCACCACTATTAGGCCTCATGCACACGACCATACCGTGTTTTACTGTTTGCAAATTACAGATACCAGCCATGTGGATTTTGCATTTTGCGGAATGGAACGTCCTGCCCTTTGATAGAAATGCCAAGAATAGGATATGTTCTATTTTTTTTTTTTTTTTTGTGGGGTTGCAGAATAAAGCAACGGATGTGGACAGGACACAGAGTGCTGTCTGCATCTTTTGTGGTCCTATTGAAGTGAATGGGTCCGCATCCAAGCTGCAAAGAAAAATGCCAATACAATGGTCGTGTGCATGAGGCCTTAATGCTATGCATCCACCACTACTACTACTACTACCTATAAACAGCTGACCTACTGCATTGTATGTTCCATGCTATGCTGTTATTGCTGATGACGCTATTACCTTACCCTTTCCAGACTGTACTCCTGCTGCTCTCAACTAGAGAGAATTTTTCTTCTGACAATTATCACATACATGCATTCTTCCTCTATGAAGGCATCATTTTTAGAGGCTTGGTCCCAGTAAACCCCTCTTCCTTCTGACAAGTAGCACTTTTTTTCCCATACCACCATGTGTATTTAAAGGGATTCTGTCACCAGGTTTGGGGCTATAGACCTGCGGACATGCACGGCTAGATCGCCGCTAGCATGTCCGCAATATATGTGTCCTATAGGGCTGTGTGGTTTTAATGTCTTTAAAAAAGGATTTTATAGATATGTAAATGAGTGTTGAATGTGTCCAAGGGGCTGTACGAACCTTACTTGTGCCCAGCCACGCCCGCCTGTGAAGGAAACCAGCACCGCCTATGTCTCCTCCTTTCATCAACGATAGATAGCCGTAATCTCGCGCATGCGCAGTGCCGGTATAGTGTTCCTTCCCTGTGCTGGCATCAGCCTCAGGGAGCGAGCTCGCGCATCGCGAGATTACGGCTATCTATCGTTGATTAAAGAAGGAGACATAGGCGGTGCTGGGCTCCTTCACAGGCGGGCGTGGCTGGGCACAAGTAAGGACACATTTGCCCCTTGGACACATTTAACACTCATTTACATATCTATAAAATCCTTTTTTAAAGAAATTAAAACCACACAGCCCTATAGGACACATATATTGCGGACATACTAGCGGCGATCTAGCCGTGCATGTCCATATCTCTATAGCCCCAAACCTGGTGACCGAATCCCTTTAAACACCATCTGCCCCCGATGACGGACAATTTTGGGAAGCTTTGGAATATGAAGCATAACACATGCAAAGGTGCGGTGTGTTTTTAAACATGCTTTTTAATAATGCCGTCAAACATGAGTTTATCCATAGCTATGTATGTCAGTGTCACTCAGACATGATTTTCTACAGCTGTCATTGCTCAAGATCTTAGGGAAGGGGGAGAGAGAAAGCAAAAATTCATAAATAATTTACGAAAAGAGATACCATATTTTCATAAAAACTCCTAGGAAACTAAATAGGAAATTGATACAACTTTGGTTTGGGCACTCAGAGCCCTCTCTGTGGGCACCCACACCCTGGAAAAAGTCTATGGTGTACTAATATGACTTTTCCTGCCATTCAGCAGTGCAGGGCGCACTATGAACAGCACAGGCAGCGCACTGAATGTAGGTAGGATATTGTAAATAAATGATAAAGTACATGGAAGATATTCTATATTGGACTGTAGTATTCAAGGTAAATTGCTGTGTTGGCACTTTGCACTCGGTCTGTAAAAGGTTTGCCATCACTGATCTAGGGGAACCAGGCAGGGGTGTCCTCTCTCCCCATTATTATTTGATATTTATATTGAACCTTTGGCCGCTAGTGTAAGGCAAGATCATTTACTGAAAGGTTTTGGGGTACTGGGTGCAGAGGATCGTGTTTCTTTATACGCGGACGATATACTTTTTTTTATAGATCAAACCAATAAAACCCTTCCAAGAATTATTAAATTACTCAATTTGGTGAAGTCTAAGGTTTTGACACTAACTCATCATAAACTACTTAGATGCTACTAGACAAATTTGATCTATCTGTTGAAGGATCCCTAAGCATGATCAAAATTGCTGAATCTTTTGAGTATTTAGGCTGAAGAATATATACAACTAAATATATCCCCAATAATTACTAAAGTAAGATCAAAGATCACAGTTTGGAATAAACTTCCTATATCAAGAGCTGATAGTTTTGTGGAACACCTAAAGGGTTAACATAGTTTGTAAAGTAACTTTTGAATACCTTGAGAGGTGTAGTTTCTTAGATGGGGTCACTTTTTGGGAGTTTCTAGTCTAGGCTACATCAGGGGGGGCTTCTAATGGGACATGGTGTCAAAAAAAAAAACAGTCCATCAAAATCTGCCTTCCAGAAACCATATGGAGTACCTTCGTTCTATGCCCTGCCGTGCGGCTTTATAGCCATTTACGACCACATATGGGGTGTTTATGCAAACTACAGAATCAGGGCACTAAATATTTTGTTTTATTTGGCTGTTAACCCTTGCTTTATTACCGGAAAAAAAGGATTCAAATGGAAATTTTGCCCAAAAATTGGAGTTTTGGCATCGTTTTTATTTTATATTTTTAACGCTGTTCATCCGAGGGGTTTGGTCAATTGTTATTTTTATAGCGACGACTTTTACGCACGCGACGATGCCCAATATGTATGGCTCTCAGACTTTGGAGACACTAAGCAGGCATCCTAAAAACTTTGGCCCTCCAGATGTTATAAAACTACAATTACCACCATGCCCTGCTGATGGCTGTAGGTTGTCTGGACATGCTGGGAGTTATAGTTTTACAACATCTGGAGGGCCGCAGTTTGAGGATGCCTGCTCTAAAACTAATATTTTTTGGGGGAAAAAAATTGTTTCCGTGTCTCCAAAGTCTGAGAGCCATCGTTTTTTATGTTCTCTAGTGGACTGTTGGGGATTATAAAAATGTAGTACTCTATGGAAGTGTGATACTCCCTGAAGCAATCGATAACGCAGAGGCCCGGATGATCGGGGCAAGTGTCACACTGAGTGGTGGTGTCCTTCCGTATCCCCCTCTTGTGACACACTCTGCATCTTTTTTGGGTTCGTCCCTTCTTTCCAGTATGGGGGACCACACCTGGAAAGTGTTGGCCAGGGACGATCCAGGCGCCTCCAGTTCCAGAGGTACTCCGGCCTGCTCTTTCCCGGTCCGAAAAGATCAGGGCCTTGAGGACTGCCTCATAGAACTGGAGGAATGTCCCTGTGCTGCCAGCGCTTCGGGATAGTACAAAAGAGTTGTACATGGCAACCTGTACCAAGTAGACCGCAACTTTGTTGTACCATGCCCGGGTTTTGCGCATGGCATTATATGGCTTGAGGACTTGATCAGAGAGATCAACTCCTCTCATATACCTATTGTAGTCGACGATACAATCGGGCTTGAGGACCGTTGCCGCGGTACCTCGCACAGAGACGGGGGTGGTGCTGTTACCGTGGATTGTGGACAGCATAAGAACATCCGTCTTGTCCTTATACCTGACCAGCAACAGGTTTCCACTGGTAAGTGCACGGGTCTCACCCCTGGGGATAGGTACCTGGAGGGGGTGGGCAGGGAGGCTACGTTGATTTTTCCGCACGGTCCCACAAGCGAACGTGGATCTGGCGGCAAGGGACCTGAACAAGGGAATGCTGGTATAAAAGTTATCCACGTACAAGTGGCAACCGTTATCCAGCAGTGGGTACATAAGGTCCCACACGAGTTTCCCGCTAACACCCAGAGTGGGCGGACATTCTGGGGGTTGAATACGGGAATCTCGCCCCTCGTACACACAAAATTTGTAAGTGTACCCTGAGGTACTCTCACAAATTTTGTATAGCTTCACGCCATACCTCGTCCGCTTTGTGGGAATATATTGGCGGAAACTGAGTCTCCCCTTGAATGCAACGAGAGACTCATCAACCGCGACCTCCCTTCCTGGTACGTAGGCCTCCATGAATTTGGCCCCAAAGTGATCGATGACCGGCCGTATCTTATACAGATGGTCATAGGCAGGATCACCTCGGGGGGGACGTGCTGCATTATTGGAATAATGCAAACATTTCCGGATGGCCTCAAACAGGGGACGTGTCATGACCATACTGTACAGTGGGGTCTGGTATAGGACGTTCCCACTCCAGTATTGCCTGACACTGGGTTTTTTGACTAGACCCATATGCAGCACGAGGCCCCAAAATGTCCTCATCTCGGCTGTACTGACCGGCGTCCAGCCACCGGGTCTAGCCAAAACTGAGCCTGGGTTTTGAGCGACGAACTGTTGGGCGTACAGATTCGTCTGCTCCACCATCAGATTCACCAGTGGGTTACTGAAAAAAAAACTAAAAAAGTCAATTTCAGTAAACCCCACTGTGGGAATCTGGATTCCAGGATTGCCAGCAAAATCCGGAATCTCAGGCTCAAAGTGGCAGGGGGGGTCTGGGGTCTAAAAGATGGAACAAAGAAAGTTTAGGGTAAAAGTTTTTTTTTTTCCTAACTAACTTTTCCCTTCTTTCCCTGCCTAATGGTGCCTCTCCCTCACTGACCCTAACCTACCTGGATGGCGATGGGTGCAGGAGGGTGATGGATGGCGATTAGGGGGGACTCAGGGGGGACTCAGGGGGGACTTAGGGGAGAGAGGAGCGCAGGAAGTTTGAATCTCGCGCCTCTCTCCCCTGCACCAATCAGCACCCTGGACAGCGGCGTTCAGCACCAGGGCCAGCACCGCCTCTTCAAATCTTCGTACTGCGATTGGTGGTGTATATTCACGCCACCGATCGTAGTCTTTTTCCGGGTCACCGGAGACCCGAATGGACCGGAAACGCAGAAAACCGTCATTTTACATATACCCATGCTGGTTGAGAGAAATATCTTGGCAAAAGACAACTTTTCCCATTTTTTTATACACAGTTGGCATTTGACCAAGATATTTATCTCACCCAGCATGGGTATATGTAAAATGACACCCCAAAACACATTGCCCAACTTCTCCTGAGTACGGCGATACCAGATGTGTCACACTTTTTTGCAGCCTAGGTGGGCAAAGGGGCCCACATTCCAAAGAACACCTTTAGGATTTCACCGGCCATTTTTTACAGATTTTGATTTCAAACTACTTCGCACACATTAGGGCCCCTAAATTGCCAGGGCAGTATAACTACGCCACAAGTGACCCCATTTTGGAAAGAAGACACCCCAAGGTATTCCGTGAGGGGCACTGCGAGTTCCTGGAATTATATTTTTTTTGTCACAAGTTAGTGGAATATGAGACTTTGTAAGGGAAAAAAAAAATAATAAATAAATCATCATTTTCCGCTAACTTGTGACAAAAAATAAAAAATTCTAGGAACTCGCCATGCCCCTCACGGAATACCTTGGGGTGTCTTCTTTCCAAAATGGGGTCACTTGTGGGGTAGTTATACTGCCCTGGCAATTTAGGGGCCCAAATGTGTGGTAATTAGTTTGAAATCAAAATGTGTAAAAAAGGACCTGTGAAATCTGAAAGGTGCTCTTTGGAATGTGTGCCCCTTTGCCCACCTAGGCGGCAAAAAAGTGACACACATCTGGTATCGCCGTACTCAGGAGAAGTTGGGGAATGTGTTTTGGGGTGTCATTTTACATATACCCATGCTGGGTGAGAGAAATATCTCGGCAAAAGACAACTTTTCCCATTTTTTTATACAAAGTTGGCATTTGACCAAGATATTTCTCTCACCCAGCATGGGTATATGTAAAATGACACCCCAAAACACATTCCCCAACTTCTCCTGAGTACGGCGATGCCACATGTGTGACACTTTTTTGCAGCCTAGATGCGCAAAGCGGCCCAAATTCTTTTTAGGAGGGCATTTTTAGACATTTGGATCCCAGACTTCTTCTCACGCTTTCGGGCCCCTAACATGCCAGGGCAGTATAAATACCCCACATGTGACCCCATTTTGGAAAGAAGACACCCTAAGGTATTCCGTGAGGGGCATGGCGAGTTCCTTTAATTTTTTTTTTTGGCACAAGTTAGCGGAAATTGATTTTTTTTGTATTTTCTCACAAAGTCTCCCTTTCTGCTAACTTGGGACAAAAATTTCAATCTTTCATGGACTCAATATGCCCCTCACGGAATACCTTGGGGTGTCTTCTTTCCAAAATGGGGTCACATGTGGGGTACTTATACTGCCCTGGCATTTTAGGGAATATAAATGTCTAAAAAAATTTACGCATTTGGATTCCGTGAGGGGTATGGTGCATCCATGTGAGATTTTATTTTTTGACACAAGTTAGTGGAATATGAGACTTTGTAAGAAAAAACAAAAACAAACAAAAAATTTCCGCTAACTTGTGCCCAAAAAAAGTCTACATGGAGCCTTACAGGGGGTGATCAATGACAGGGGGGTGATCAGGGAATCTATATGGGGTGATCACCCCCCTGTCATTGATCACACCCCTGTCATTGATCACCCCCCTGTAAGGCTCCATTCAGACATCCGTATGATTTTTTACGGATCCACAGATACATGGATCGGATCCGCAAAACACATGCGGACGTCTGAATGGAGCCTTACAGGGGGGTGATCAATGACAGAGGGGTGATCACCCATATAGACTCCCTGATCACCTTCGTCATTGATCACCCCCCTGTAAGGCTCCATTCAGACGTCCGTATGATTTTTTACGGATCCACGGATACATGGATCGGATCCGCAAAACACATGCGGACGTCTGAATGGAGCCTTACAGGGGGGTGATCAATGACAGAGGGGTGATCACCCATATAGACTCCCTGATCACCTTCGTTATTGATCACCCCCCTGTAAGGCTCCATTCAGACGTCCGTATGATTTTTTACGGATCCACGGATACATGGATCGGATCCGCAAAACACATGCGGACGTCTGAATGGAGCCTTACAGGGGGGTGATCAATGACAGAGGGGTGATCACCCATATAGACTCCCTGATCACCTTCGTCATTGATCACCCCCCTGTAAGGCTCCATTCAGACGTCCGCATGTGTTTTGCGGATCCGATCCATGTATCCGTGGATCCGTAAAAAATCATACGGACGTCTGAATGGAGCCTTACAGGGGGGTGATCAATGACAGGGGGTGATCAGGGAGTGTATATGGGGTGATCACCCCCCTGTCACTGATCACCCCCCTGTAAGGCTCCATTCAGACGTCCGTATGTGTTTTGCGGATCCGATCCATGTATCCGTGGATCCGTAAAAATCATACGGACGTCTGAATGGAGCCTTACAGGGGGGTGATCAATGACAGGGGGTGATCAGGAAGTCTATATGGGTGATCACCCCTCTGTCATTGATCACCCCCCTGTAAGGCTCCATTCAGACGTCCGTATGTGTTTTGCGGATCCGATCCATGTATCCGTGGATCCGTAAAAATCATACGGACGTCTGAATGGAGCCTTACAGGGGGGTGATCAATGACGGAGGTGATCAGGGAGTCTGTATGGGTGATCACTCCTCTGTAATTGATCACCCCCCTGTAAGGCTCCATTCAGATGTCCGCATGTGTTTTGCGGATCCGATCCATGTATCAGTGGATCCGTAAAAATCATACGGACGTCTGAATGGAGCCTTACAGAGGGGGTGATCAATGACAGGGAAGTGATCAGGAAGTCTATATGCGTGATCACCCCCTTGTCATTGATCACCCCCCTGTAAGGCTCCATTCAGACGTCCGTATGCGTTTTGCGGATCCGATCCATGTATCCGTGGATCCGTAAAAATCATACGGACCTCTGAATGGAGCCTTACAGGGGGGTGATCAATGACAGGGGGGTGATCAATGACAGGGGGGTGATCAGGGAGTCTATATGGGCTGATCAGTGGTTTATAAAGGGTTAATAAGTGACAGGGGGGGTGTAGTGTAGTGTAGTGGTGTTTGGTGCTACTTTAGTGAGCTGCCTGAGTCCTCTGGTGGTCGATCCTAACAAAAGGGACCACCAGAGGACCAGGTAGCAGGTATATTAGACGCTGTTATCAAAACAGCGTCTAATATGCCTGTTAGGGGTTAAAAAAATCACATCTCCAGACTGCCAGCGAGCGATCGCCGCTGGCAGGCTGGAGATCCACTCGCTTACCTCCCGTTCCTGTGAACGCGCGCGTCTGCGTGCGCGCGTTCACAGGAAATCTCGGCTCACGCGAGATGACGCCTATTGGCGTTAGCGTAGCCTGGGAGAGCCGCCGCGATGACGCCTTTCGGCGTTAGCGTAGCGCTAAGTGGTTAAGGACTCGGGAAACATGCCATACCGGTACGTCATGCGTCCCTAAGGGGTTAAAGGGGTTCTGCACTTTCATTTAACTGATGATCTATCCTCAGAATAGATCATCAGCTTCTGATAGGCGGGGGTCCGACACCCGGGACCCCCGCCGATCAGCTGTTTGAGAAGGCAGCGGCCTTCTCACTGTTTACTGCCGGGCCACTGACGTCACGACTAGTATCAACTAGCGTGGGTGGGGCTAAGCTCTGTTCACTTGAATGGAGCTTAGCCGCACCCACGCTAGTTGATACTAGTTGTGACGTCAGTGGGCCGGCGGCCCGGCGGTAAACTGTTTCAGCGCCACTGCCTTCTGAAACAGTCCCGAGTGTCGGACCCCCGCTGATCAGAAGCTGATGATCTATCTAGAGGATAGATCATCAGATAATTGAAAGTGCAGAACCCCTTTAATAAAGCTTGAACCACTATTAGAACTTGGCTGGGGTTTGAGGGTTCATTACCCTGCACTCCTCTCTGGAATAATTCTCACTTGAAGGATTATCGGGGGATCACTTTTGGTTAAAGAATAATATTGTATATGTTGCACAAGTGGTGGATAAGGGAGAAATCCTTCCATTACCTGAGTTGGTTTAGATATTTTCAGTTACGTGCAGCATTAGTGGGAGTTAGGGGAAAAAAAAGATTGATAGTTGAACTTGACACATCCTATTGAAGAAATGATAAATAATTCACTTTGGAATATAAAGATTTCTTGTTTTTATAAGATATTAGTTAAAACACGGTTTAAGAATTCAGTTTCTCCTGGCCAAAAAGCTTGGGGAAATGAATGTTCTAATACTTTCACAATAGATTGGGATAATATATTTGCTAATTTAAGGTTTGTATCACATAACTTTAATCACGTAGTAGTTCAATTTAACATTATACACAGTATATATTACTCCGATTTGGTTGAATAAATGCGGGTTGAGGGAAACCTCTAATTGTCCAAGATGTAACACACCTGATGCAGATTTTCTTCATCTGTTTTGGTCCTGCTCAAAGATAAGTAACTATTGGAATTTAATTATCGAATATATACTGCAAAGACTGAGAATATTGATCCCACTAACCCCACAATGTCTGTTACTGAATGATCTTTCTAATGTAAAGTGCAGTAAAGACACTAGATTACTCCTTGCTAAAATAACGTTCTTAGCCCGCCTCCTAGTTACAAGAATATGGTTTTCTTCAAACCCGCCAAATTTGAACGCATGGGTTAATTTAGTGAACAAAGTGAAAGGCCATGAATACATTCTATATAAACAAAGGAACAATGGGGATAAATGGAGGAGGATTTGATCAGCCTGGAGGGTTTAAGGAACATTATGACCTCGTACCACTTTGTAAATCATGGGTGTAGATTCTCTGGTTCCCTTTATCACCCTCCCCCCCCTCAACGACCATCATGATAAGAGACAAAAAACAACAAAAAACAACTAGGTGCGTCTTATGGGCCAAAAATCATTAAAGCAAGAATATGAAAAATAACACTAGCCTAATATAACTGTCAAAATATGGCCACAAATTACCACCACTAATTATTCAGTGTCAGTATGGCGATATTCAGTCACTAAGAGCAAAATTACCACCATCCATCAGTGGTGGTCGCGCTTGCATACTATAGGAAAAAGCGTTAGCCTCTCTGGTGGCAGGGACCATGGGAGCGCACATACGCTAGTGCTTTTTCCTATATTGTGCCAGCACGACCACCGCTGCTGGATTGCAGGGTGGTCTGTAACCATGAAAACGATCTTCCTGTCAGATTAATGCATGTGGATGGACTGCGCCATATTTTGGGCGCGGTACATTGACAATGTATTTTTGATCTGGCAGGGAGACTCATCCGAATTACAAAACTTTTTTGAGATGTTGAATAATAACTCCAAGAATATCAAATTGACAAATTGACAAGAACTCTATCGAGTTTCAGACGTTCAGTTAGAGAGAGGTGTTGATGGCTCCATCGCCACAAACGTATTTAGGAAACCGACAGCTGTTAACTCCCATTTACATGCATCTTCATCCCATCCCCCACAGATGATCAACTCGATCCCGACTGGACAATTTTTGCGAGTCCGGAAGATATGCTTGACGGATCAGATATTTGAACAACAAGCAAATGATTTAAAGCAGAGATTCACCAGTCGTGGGTATAGTCAACGTTCAATTAAAAAAGCATACAGAAGAGCAAGGACATGCTCCTGTCAGGATCTTTTATTTTCAGGGGGACAAAAATCCAGTGATAATAAGACAAGATTCATCACGGGCTACCATTGCAGATGGCCTGAGATGAAGGACATTTTAAGAAGATTTTGGCCTGTTTTGTTGACGATCCCATTCTGTATAAATATGTATCCTCAGGTCCAATGGTAACGGCCAAACGCTCTAAAAATCTGAGAGACTATCTTGTTCGCAGTCTCTTTGTGAAACAAATCCAGCCAATGTTCCCAGGGATAAGATAACCAAGATGGGGTTTTGTCCCATGTGGAAAATGTATCGCATGTCCAAACATGGAGAGAGCAACTTCTTTTAATGATTCGACTCATGGGAAAACATTTTAAATAACACAGTGTCTCACATCTACAAGTACAGCAGTCGTCTATTACGCGAAATGCCCCTGCCCAAAAATTTATGTGGGTTTAACCACAAGGGAGCTGAAAGTTAAGGTGCGTCAACATGTTAGAGATATCATTTCAGCAACCAATGAAAGAGACTTGAGCAACCTAAAACCGGTAGCTAGACATTTCAAGTCCTATCACGACTGCAACCCTATGTATTTGAAAGTTCGGGGCGATTGATTGCGTTCTAAAAAATATTAGAGGTGGGGATATATAAAAAAGATTGACACAGCTTGAATGCAAGTGGATTTGGAAATTAAATACGCTGTGTCCAAATGGTTTGAATGAATCCACTGGTTTCTCCTCATATTTATAGGTCTTTGTAGGGTAAATCCGGGTCTCCACACCCAAGTGGGTCTTGTTTTAATGTTCGCTTTGCGATTTTTAACAGTTTTTGAACACTTTGTTTAGGGTCATCTATGGGGCTGGCATCCATATATAATTACCATGTGACATACCCTCCACATATTGTACAGTCATCGACTTTATAGTATTGATGGAGGTTTTAGGAAGCGGGTAGGCACATACAGTTAATGGGAGAGCATTCATGTATGGGAGGTTGAGTTGAGAACAAGAGGCGGCTGCAATTGTTCTAAGTAATGTCTATTAGAGCATCATTTTCCATATCATGTGGCTACATAAGAAGATTACATATAGTCTGGGTCCGACATCAGGATGGGCAGTTTAAGAGGTTATTGATTGGGCCACATCAATGTGTTACAATCGTGCAGATATACTGTCATGGTCAAATTGATGTTCGACCGTGACGCTGTTGAGTGCAGACTGGTTGCCGGGGGCAACGAGTAGTGTGCACGTACACTTTCCTTTTTTTGGTGTTTTCCCCGTTTTGGTTGTCACTGGGTTAATTTAGGTGTGTCTGCTTGGTGTGGTGGGTGTGACCTCAGGCCTCTTTATATCTTGGTGTGTTGGAGCCTGTGGTCAGTCTTATTTTGTTGTCTGCCTGTGTAGGAGCTCTGCTCACTGGCGGTATGTTTTTGTGAGTCACCCTTTTTATAATATTGTTTCCTTGCCCTGGCTGTGTGTCCCCTCCGGTGTGTCTCTGTTTTCCTCCCCCACCTGGTGTATGTTGTATTGGTGTGGTTGGTGTATGGAGGTTTTCTGGTGGTGTCTTGGCTCCAAAAGGGGCATGCTTTACCGGAGGGGTTTAAGCGAAGACAAGACTGTGGGTTTCCCAGCCTTGAGCCGCATTCCATCTTGGTTACGGCAGATAAGTGAGGATTGCATAGTTATGTTGCTGTGTAACTTACCTGCCGTACTGTTTATCCCATGGTCTTGCTTCCTGTCTGCCACTGGGCCTCTGGAGACACCTTTTCATCCGTGGTGTAGGATGAATGGGTGGTCTCTGCCCTGTCATTAGGTCTAGGGCATTACAGGGATAGTAGGGTCCTAGGTTCGTGGGCATGAGCCCCCTTACCATCTGAGGTGGCTCATGCGCTAGGAGTCCAGGGAGAGCTCAGGGTTACTTTAGGTGGTGACCAGCTCCCTGTGCCCTGCTATCTGGCGTTGCAGCCACTGCCATTGCACGGTGGGGGTTTTTCCCCGCCGTGACATATAGTTGTTAACCGGTGATTGGCGACCACCTCTTTGGGTATATACCTGATGGTATCCATTCTAGACCACTGTGCAGTATGTTACTAACTGGAGATTGTGCATCATTTCTTATGGCGTTTTATCCTTAGGTGTTTACCTTATATATACACTTCTCAACATCTTCCCTATTTATTTTGTCACACCCATCACAAGTGTTATGTTTATATGTGTAGCGCTTACTTTATATACTTCACACATTTTACATGAATTTTTTAGATGTGTGCACACATGCATCAAGTACGTATCAGATCTCCTTGGTCTGGTATCTTTTTACAATGTAGTATGTCACTACAATATTATGCACTTTTCACTTTTGGTTACACTCTCACTTTTTTGTAAGTGACATGCACAGAGTATAGGACATGTACACTTACATAACATGAAAATTTTCCCTTTATCTCCATTCACCATCCTGATTTTTAGTATCGCATTCTTTTTTGTGGGGTTTTGTGTTTTAAAGAATAGTCTTTCTTCAAATATTTATTCATTTTTTTTTTTTTTATATAATCTATTGATATTTATTTTCGAATCATGGGTTGTGGGTTATATGACCCAATCGATATCTATCTTCGAATCATGGATCAAAATTTATACAATCTAAGAATAGCCTTAATCATGTACAAACCGGATTCCAAAAAAGTTGGGACACTATACAAATCGTGAATAAAAACTGAATGCAATGATGTGGAGGTGCCAACTTCTAATATTTTATTCAGAATAGAACATAAATCACGGAACAAAAGTTTAAACTGAGAAAATGTACCATTTTAAGGGAAAAATATGTTGAATCAGAATTTCATGGTGTCAACAAATCCCCAAAAAGTTAGGACAAGGCCATTTTCACCACTGTGTGGCATCTCCCCTTCTTCTTACAACACTCAACAGACATCTGGGTACTGAGGAGACCAGTTTCTCAAGTTTAGAAATAGGAATGCTCTCCCATTCTTGTCTAATACAGGCCTCTAACTGTTCAATCGTCTTGGGCCTTCTTTGTTGCACCTTCCACTTTATGATGCGCCAAATGTTCTCTATAGGTGAAAGATCTGGACTGCAGACTGGCCATTTCAGTACCCGGATCCTTCTCCTATGCAGCCATGATGTTGTGATTGATGCAGAATGTGGTCTGGCATTATCTTGTTGAAAAATGCAGGGTCTTCCCTGAAAGAGATGACGTCTGGATGGGAGCATATGTTGTTCTAGAACCTGAATATATTTTTCTGCATTGATGGTGCCTATCCAGACATGCAAGCTGCCCATGCCACACACACTCATGCAACCCCATACCATCAGAGATGCAGGCTTCTGAACTGAGCGTTGATAACAACTTGGGTTGTCCTTGTCCTCTTTGGTCCGGATGACATGGCGTCCCAGATTTCCAAAAAGAACTTCGAATCGTGACTCGTCTGACCACAGAACAGTCTTCCATTTTGCCACACTCCATTTTAAATGATCCCTGGCCCAGTGAAAACGCCTGAGCTTGTGGATCCTGCTTAGAAATGGCTTCTTCTTTGCACTGTAGAGTTTCAGCTGGCAACGGCGGATGGCGCGGTGGATTGTGTTCACTGACAATGGTTTCTGGAAGTATTCCTGAGCCCATTCTGTGATTTCCTTTACAGTAGCATTCCTGTTTGTGGTGCAGTGTCGTTTAAGGGCCCGGAGATCACGGGCATCCAGTATGGTTTTACGGCCTTGACCCTTACGCACAGAGATTGTTCCAGATTCTCTGAATCTTCGGATGATGTTATGCACAGTTGATGATGATAGATGCAAAGTCTTTGCAATTTTTCGCTGGGTAACACCTTTCTGATATTGCTCCACTATCTTTCTGCGCAACATTGTGGGAATTAGTGATCCTCTACCCATCTTGGCTTCTGAGAGACACTGCCACTCTGAGAAGCTCTTTTTATACCCAATCATGTTGCCAATTGACCTAATTAGTGTTAATTGGTCTTCCAGCTCTTCGTTATGCTCAAATTTACTTTTTCCAGCCTCTTATTGCTACTTGTCCCAACTTTTTGGGGATTTGTTGACACCGTGAAAATTTTAATCAACGTATTTTTCCTTTAAAATGATACATTTACTCGGATTAAACGTTTGATCTGTCATCTGCGTTCTGTTACAAATAAAATATTGACATTTGCCATCTCCACATCATTGCATTCCGTTTTTATTCACAATTTGTTTAGTGTCCCAACTTTTTTTGGAATCCGGTTTGTATTTATTCATTTTTTATCGACATAGTTCATTGATGTTCATTTTTGAATCATGGATTAAGGGGTTTGAGTTTTTTTTTTCGAATCATGGATCGAAATTTATCTAATCTAATCATGTTTTTTTCCCCTATATAATTTCCTCATTCTCTTTTTACTTGTTCTTCTCCTCTCCCTTACTATTGGTTTTATAAGCAGTGCACTGTAATAACATATTTGTTCGGTTGGTTGCTGGAACACTTTAAAGATTTTTAGGATATATATACATTGATATGCTATGATTTATTATGTTTCATTTTTCAGCATTATCATCATGTTTTCACAATCATTTTTTCACAAGTTTTTATATTCTCTATTTTTTAGGATTAATATTCTTCCCATTACGTACGGATATGTATTTTCACCAATGCTTTCATTAACACTGATTGTTATGTATTTTTTCGAATCATGGATCGAAATTTACATTTAATTCCTGGTGCTCCCTTTCTTTTTCTTCAACTCATTTCTAAATTTGGGCGGCCACCCTTTTGTCTTCTTTCCTTCTTTATCCTGGTTCTCTTTGTTGTGGTTATATCATTGAGCTCCCATGACGTCATCTGTTAGACCTGACATGCGCAATGGTTCCATGATGGTGGAGACACGGACTCACGATACTTGGTGACGCGATTCCGTGTTAACATTGTCATCACGGGGCGATCACATGCATTTCTCAGGCGCATCCCTGGATGCGCTTTTTTACCTCACTTCCTGAGTCGCAGAGACGACATAGAATAGTATCATTATCTCTCATGTGGTGATTGGCTGACTGGTGTAATTAACTTGTGTCCACCAGTGATGACGCTACCCCAGACGAAGGTACGCCGAAACGCTCGTTGGGGTTGACGCCATCCTGGAGGAGACACAGCATGGGTAATTGGTTTATGTCCTTTGATTATATGACATGCTTGCATTTGCACTTTATCCTCCAATGTATCATACAGATGGACTGATATATGGACATGTATCCGCTGTGTTTATCCACCAGTGATGTCGTCTCTTCTTTTCTCCTGCACCATACTTTCCTTTAATCATGTTTGTCAATTTATGTAATTTTGTAATAGAGTAATAATATATCATAAGCGGTCTGGCAGTCTTTGTAGGTTTTGTATTGTGGTAGTTTGCCATAGGCTTATGCCAGTCAATTACTCTTTAAGTAATTATTCCCTGGTTGGGGTATATATTGGTAATTGTCCAAGATGTAACACACCTGATGGTGTCTGTAACCATGGAAACGAGCAGTGTATAATGTGATAAAAAAATGAATCCAGCCAGCAAAGGAGGCAATATAGACACATTAGTAAGTGCAATCACAATACATTAGTAAGTGCCTTGTATTAACTTTCTCTACATCATAAATGCCACTTACTGAAGTGAGATAGTCCCTTTAATCATATCCCCTTTAATCCTCATTCACACGTCCATGCTCAAATCCGTGAAAAAGTGGTCAGTGAAGCATCTGTGAAGGATCCATGTTGAGTCCGTGGGTCCGTTTTTTAATAATAGGACATGTTCTATCTCTTTGAGGAACTGACATACGGAAACGGAATGCACGCGGAGTAATTTAGATTTTTGGCGGGACCCATTGAAATGAATAGTTCCGCAGACGGTCCGTAAAAAAAAACCCGGAACGGACACGAAAAGAAAATACGTTCATGTGCATGAGCCCTTTCTCTGTGGGGCACAGAAGATGGCAACGTTATTTTTGAGGCACTATCTGCCACTATTGTTTCCAGGGGTATGATCTATGTAGCAATTTTGTTTGGCGGAGGGTGGGAATACAGTTATGTCATTATTTATGAAGCACAGTATTGGAGGGCATCATATCACACACAGTAGCCGAGGTAATAGGAGCAGCAATAGGTACAGGCTTTGGGGTATCTAAAGGATGGTTGTTATGATGGAGCTCCTTGCCCACTGCCTCTCTCCCTGCAGGCAGTCACCACAGTGCTCACCTTTCCTCCCTTCTTGGTATATTGGCGGTTCATGTCTGCTGTGCTCCTCCTGTTTCCTCCCGGTAGGTACAGCCGCTGGCACCGTGCAGCTCTGTCCACTCCATGCAGGCTGAGGCCTGCTTCTTAGCTGCACTGCCTCTGCCTTGATCTTCCCCAGCCTATGGCTGTCTGTCTCTGGGTATTTAGGGCACCATGCCCTCTGGGAGGATGTCTGAGCAATAGGTTCTGGTTTTCCGCAAAAAGTGAGCTATTTGTCTTGTTCGCTCTCCCCTGTACCGACTTCTTTCTCACTCCAGATTGTACCCTTTGCGGCAGACCTGACCACTGTCTGATCTTCGGACTGACCCTGAGCTGCCTACCCTAACGCTGGGACTGACTTTAGATTGCATGGACTCTGCCTTACCTTGGCTCATCCCTGACCACTTTCACACGGGCGAGAATTCCGCACAGGGCTGTTCAGATGAGTGGTGATTTTCACACATCACTTGTGCGTTGCGTGAAATTCGCAGCTTGTTCTATATTCTGTGTTTTTTACGCAACGCAGGCCCCATAGAAATGAATGTGGATGCAATGCGATTTTCACGCATGGTTGCTAAGGAGACGAGGGATGAGTTACCAGGGACCCCATTTACTTTATTATTTTCCATTATAACCATGTTATAATGGAAAATAATAAAATATACAGAACATCGATCCCAAACCCGAAACTTCAGTGAAGAAGTCCGTGTTCGGGTCTGGGTACCACAGTCAGTTTTAAAAACTGAACATCTGAACGCAATCAAAACTGACTGCAATTGCGTACCTACTCGCACGATTTTCCCTGATCGCTGATGCAACGCATCCGGACACGCTCGTCTGCAAGGAGCCTTAGGGTCCATTCACACGTCCGCAATACACCCGACCAGCAACCCTACAGAACTGCCTATTGTCCTGCGGACAAGCATAGGGCATGTTCTATTTTTTTGCGGAGCCGTGGCCCGGAAGTTCGGGGCTGAAGCCCGGGGCCGCGCTCCGGAAATGCGGAGAGCACATAGTGTGCTCTCCGCTTCTCTTCCGGCCCCATAGAGAATGAATTGGTCTGCACCTGTTCCTGATATAC
Organism: Bufo gargarizans; assembly: GCF_014858855.1. Lineage (NCBI taxonomy): Eukaryota > Metazoa > Chordata > Amphibia > Anura > Bufonidae > Bufo > Bufo gargarizans. Next base: position 150,077,759 of record NC_058081.1, read on the forward strand.
GGAACGGATGCGGACCCATTCATTCTCTATGGGATGTGAGAATGGACCCTTAGGCCCCTTTCACACGGGCTAGTTTTCCGTGCGGGTGCGATGCGTGAGGTGAACGCATTGCACCCGCACTGAATCCTGACACATTCATTTCTATGGGGCTGTGCACATGAGCGGTGATTTTCACGCATCACTTGTGCGTTTAGTGAAAATCGCAGCATGCTCTATATTGTGAAGTGAATGGGGTGCGTTAAAATCGCATAGCATCCGCAAGCAATTGCGGATGCGATTCTCACGCACGGTTGCTAGGAAACGATCGGGATGGAGACCCGATCATTATTATTTTCCCTTATAACATGGTTATAAGGGAAAATAATAGCATTCTGAATACAGAATGCATAGTAAAACAGCGCTGGAGGGGTTAAAAAAATAATTTAACTCACCTTCACTTGATCGCGAAGCCCGGCATCTCCTTCTGTATCCTTTGTTGAGCAGGACCTGTGGTGAGCATTAAATACAGGTAAAGGACCTTTGATGACGTCAGATCACATGCTCCATCACCACGGTGATGGACCATGTGATTGGAGCATGTGATCTGACGTCACCACAGGTCATTTAGCCCACAGCTAGTAAAGAAGAGCCCGGGAACATACGTGATCAAGAGGATAAGGTGAGTTAACTTTTTTTTTTTTTTAACCCCTCCAGCACTATTATACTATGCATTCTATATTCAGAATGCTATTATTTTCCCTTATAACCATGTTATAAGGGAAAATAATACAATCTTCAGAACATCAATCCCAAGCCCGAGGTTTGGGTACCAAACATGCGCGATTTTTCTCATGCGAGTGCAAAACGCATTACAATGTTTTGCACTCACGCTGAAAAATTGCGCATTTTCCCGCAACGCACCCGCCTCTTATCCGGGCAAAAAAACTGACGCCCATGTGAAAGAGGCCTTAGTGTTTTGTGTTAGTGTTTTGCATCAGTATCGCTTGACGCCCGTGGGTCGGCGGTCTACTGAACAGACACTAGTCCAAGAGGTAGCAGCCTGGTCGTTCCCCTGCAGCAAAGTCCAGATCCCTATACAGGGTTATAGTGCATGTGCACTAAGTATAGTGAGGCCGATGCCCACCGCAGGGCATTCAACGCGCAAGCGCCGACAGTTGCTGACCAGAGGTGAAGGAGGATTGTGACAACCTTGCCCTTTTCCAGTCCTTTCAGTCTCATTAGAAAGTTTATTATATAACGCTGACACACATTGCTCTATATTTTTAACAGCAGTCATTCCTTTACATCTACTGGTCATGTGATCACTGAGACCTACAACTGTGATGTCATCAGGGAGCCAATGACAACTCAAGTTGGGAGGGGGGTAAATAGTGCAACAAGATAAACTAATGCACCCCAAAAATTCTCTCATTACACACATATGATGAAAATTGTCTTAGTTGCCCATAGCAACCAATCAGAGCTCACCTTTCATTGGTTGCTATGAGCAACTAAGACGATTTTCCTGTTAGGCAGTTTTGATAAATAAAGCCCAACAATTGTGACAGGAAAAACTGTTCACATGACAGCAAACACCGGGTAGATATATGTATGGATGTAGTTAGCAGCTGTGCTGCCAAATGCGGACATATTAAAATGGCTCAAGGTCACGTTTTTTTCTTCAATTACAATGGCCAATTATCGAAACGATCGCAAAGTTTAATCGTTTGATATTGTCGCGCGGAAGCGTCAGAATAATCGCCAGGTGTGCATGGCCGGTGTCTGCAGGGACCACTACATGGCGGAGGCGCACTGTCAGAGCCTGGCCACACAGAGGAGTGCAGTACTGCGCAGCCCAGCTCCCATTTCTTCCGTCACCGCGTCTGTGAACCTCAAGAAACAAGAGCCGGCGGCTTCCTCCGAGGGATCTGTCCTTTGTATCCGGTCCCTGCCCGCTCTCCACCAGCCGCAGGCGCCCCCTTGTTTCTCGCATCGCCGGAGAGAGCTGGCACTAGCGGCGGGCGGTGTGTGACGGGGTCGGCTCACTCGGAGGAAGGGCCTGCTGAGGGGCTTCGTGAGGGGAGGTGGCTGTGGGGCCTCGCTTGCCCCCCGCGCTTGTGCTTTCCTTCGCACACTCCCCCATTTTCAGCGACTGCCGCAGGACGGAGGGGGCGGAAGGCTGCTGTGTCGCTGCGAGGGCTGGAGGAGGACAGGATGGCTCGGCCCAGGCCCCGGGACTACAAGGCTGGAGAACTGGTATTCGCCAAAATGAAGGGATACCCGCACTGGCCGGCCCGGGTGAGTGCCCGAGGGAGGAGAGCAGAGCCCTCCCCACCTACGTCTGTACACCCACAAAAGGGCGGGAAAACCAGGGCCGCTGTCCACTACGCACACCATATATGCGCTTATATAGAGTATATAGGTCGCCCTAGGGCGGGGGAGGGGCGGCGGCTGACTGACAGGTGAATGATACCCAGGATGTGTGAGGCCTATGGCAGGATGCTGCTGGCAGCACAGCCATGTCTTCTAGAGGTGCAGTGCCAGGCTGTGAGGAGGGAGATACATGTATGTACTATGAATGTGCCCTTCATCTGTAGAAGAGGGGCCAGTAATCCAATGCCCCCCATCATTTATAGTAATGGGGCCCTGCAATCTGTATGTTTGCATATCTTCCAGGGAAGATGTACATAGTACCTGCTTTACACAATGCACAATAGTAAAAGACCACCCACAGGTGCAGGCTACGCCCCAAAAGGGCCAAGGTACCTCAGAGTGAACGCCATAAACAGTAGCGCCAGCAGAATGCAGTGCAATCTGAACGCACCATGTTATAGAGCGGGAGAAGCTGAGCAGATTGATTTATAGTTTTATGGGAAAAGATTCAGTAAAACCATCTTCCCTTAGGAGTCATGTAGGTGGTGCCACTCAGTGATTGACAGCCAGCTGCAAGACTGATCCTACAGGGAAGACCACCCACATGACTCCTAAGGGTGGACTGAGCAGAATGAGGTCTTCTCAGCTCCTCCTGTAACCTGTGGACCACACTGCCATCAATAATACTGGACCCCCGCAGGGAACATGGCGTAAGGTTGAGTAGGATCCCTGTGGCAGCTGCTCCAGCAGAGTTGTCGTGGGTCCGTCACTGATATGAACAGAGGCCTGCTGTGAATGGCACCAGAACTCTCCGCAGTTTCTCATGTTAATAGATTATTTCAGAATTTATTTTTAAAGGGGTTGTCACAGCTGGCTGACCTCATTCTGCTCAGTCCACCCTTAGGAGTCATATGGGCGGTCTTCCCTGTAGGCTCAGTCTTGCAGCTGGCTGTCAATCATATGTCTTGCACAGGCGGCTCCCGTTCTGACAGATATCAAGTCATCCTTGAATTCCTCTGGAGTGGCCATTATAGAGGTAATGTCTGCCTGGCCGTGGATTCCCATGGGAGAATCAGCTGATCACCCTAGGACGCATGCTGAATGGGGTTGTCTCTGCTGAGACAACCCCTTTAATAACGCCATTTTACATATGTAAGGGTAGGTTCATACCTCTGTTTACCAGGTCCAGATTCTGCCGTTCACCACAGGACTGACTATAATGGGATCTGGCGGGGATCCAGACTCTTTCCAGTATATGTGACGGTTTTTGGCTGGACATTAAACGTTGCATGCATTGTTTAGTTTTTTTCCCCAGCATTTCACCAGAAAGTGACTGGATCCTATTATGTTCAATGGGGTCCGGTGGTGAGCGGCAGTATCCGGATCTGGTGAACTTCCTTCAGGATCCCATAAACAGAGGTTTATGCACACGACCATTGTTTTGTGGTCCACAAATTGTGCATGTGCAAAACATGGACACCAGTCGTGTGCATTCCCTATTTTGCGGAACAGAACAGCCGGCCCCTAGTAGAACAGTCCTATCTTTGTCCGGGCCAAAAAAACAAAATCGGAACGGGCACGGAAAAAATACGTTTGTGTGCACGAGCCCTTACTGACAGCCCCCAGCAGCCTTTGTGGGAGATTTTCCATGTTTAGCCAGAAGCCTGAGAGACCTCCCCTGGTTCAGTAGACCTCAGACAATCTGGGAGACTAGGAAGGTAGAGGTATCTTATCCAAAACCACCTGTAAAGGGGTCCACCTACCTTTGGTATTTATATTATATTTTTGGATGTAGTAAAGTTGCTTCATTCATTTTTTCTTAGCGTCCCGTTTTCTGGTAATGTAAGTAAACGCATAAGGGGAGATTTACCAAAACTTTTGTAAAGTTGACCTGGTTTAGTTGCCCATAGCAACCAATCAGATTCCACCTTTCATTTTTCAGAGCTCCTTTGGAAACTGAGAGGAGGAATCTGATTGGCAACTAAGCCAGGTCTACTTTACACCATTGTGATACATCTCCCCCATCATTTTTCACATTAGATCACTGTACAGATGAAGTGGGATCAGTGGGGGCTCCAGCGGCCAGAGCCCCACCAGTCAGTAGGATATAAATGTCTGTTGTAACAAAGACCTTTAGGGTTTGGCCACACTGCCATCTTGGTTTGCGAGACTGTGACGGTGCTAGCATAGAAATGAGTGGGGTCGCAGCATGACTTGCACATTCTCCGCTGCTGCCATTTTGAGAATCGTTAAAAAATCCAGCAGTGTTGTATTTTTTGAGATTCTGGGGTTGCGGCACACATCTGAGTGGCGCTGCGACCCCATTAATTTCTATGCTAGCACCCCCACACTGCGATCCTTGGGCACGACAACTGTCTCGCGACCAATATCACCACGTAGCCGGATCCTTCCACGCGCTGTTATCAGTAGACGCACTTGGTCCTCCAGAGCGAAGAGCCATTCTTAATGCAGTTATATCTAAAAGCCTTCTCAGAAGACCTAAACCAACCTAAATCTAGTCAAAATGATCTCCTAGTATGTCGTGATGAGAGTCTGGGGTGTGGACCAGAACAAAAGGTCCGATAGAGAGCTCAGACTACTTGGGTACTGCTCAGAGATTCCTGTGGCTGAAAATGTGACACATATTAAGCAAGGATTAAAATAAACTCAATAAGGCTCTGTTCACACCGGGGAGTGTTCAGGTCTTTCATTTTTACAGAAAATGGAGAGAAAAGTTTACATATCCACGTTGTGCCATCAGTCGGGTTCATTGACTTCTGATGGAAAGAATAGCATCTGTGGGAAATTCAGGTGAAACTCCCTCATGTACCCACAGAAGGGTTCACGAACCTGCGCTTCCAAGACTTACTCCAAGAACCTCTGTCTGCAGACGTTTAGGCTGGGATCACACGTGCAGTTTTTTGGTGTCAGTTTTGATATAAATTATAGAAGTATCTGTCTTTTGTATCCATTCCTGGTTTTGGCTAAAAAAAATACTGCTGCAAAAACTGAATTTGTGATTTGAGCCTGCAAGTTATGTGTTTTAGATGTAGAAGTAGTATGTCGCTGTGCCACAGTACCGCCGCCACGTGCCACGTTAAAGTAGGTTACTATATGGAAATATGTAGGAGAGCATGAAGTTTCTTTAAAGGGGTTGTCCAGGCTACAGATATTGATGAGCTCTCCTCTTTATAGGTCATCATTATAAGATCAGTAGGGATCTGACACCCGGCACCGCCACTAATCATCTATTTTGGGCAGAAGCCAGCACCGGAAATTATACATTGTTCAGAGTGGAAGCAGAAGGCTCTGTACACTGCATAGTTTCACCTCCCATGCACTTGAATGGAAGCTTAGCTGCAGTACCCGACATGGCCACTATGCAGTGTACAGAGCCTTTCTCTTCTGGCTGCATACGCTGGCTTCTGCCCAAAATAGCTGATTAGTGGGGGTACATACTGATCTGATATTGATGACCTATAATGAGGATGGTCATCAATATCTGTAGCCCGGACAAGCCTTTAATATTTTCTCTCTTCCTATACTCCTATCTAGTCGTGATAACGCTCATCACACATCGGACTCATAGATCTTTTCCCAGGGTGACCTCACAGGGAAAGCCTTCGAGCTGGAGTTCATCAGGGAGGAGGAATAATACAGCTCAAGATGTTTATTCGGAGAGGAGAAGGGGTGGGCAGTGTCCCTCCTTGGGGAACGCTTTGTGTGATCATGGAGATTTGGCAGAATCGGTCTCCACGCATGCAGTCACTAGGATCACCACACCTCCATGCTTTCCTCATTCACTAGCACTGCCTCATCCACAGTTGTAAGACGGAAAAATGATCTCCATGTTTACACGCCCTGCACACAGCCGTATCTTGTGGGGAAGCAGATTTTACTCCAGACCTATTAACACATTCTTTCATGTTAGTATTGGCAAGAACAGCTCCACAGCTTTCGTATGTTTCCACTTTTAATCCACAGATGTTCCTGATATTTTGCTAATGGAAGTGTCTGAGCCCTGGGTGTTTTGATTTTTATACGGTGACCATCTGATTGTAGAAATTCGGGGATAGAAGGGTTTTTATGAGTGTTCTTCTATTCAGTGTCTGAGATATCGTATATTTCTCTGTGTGTCCTGAACGCTATGTTTATTCGTCTGGAGATTTAGGGATTCCTGTACCACCACCACTTTGGGAATATTGACACGATTTTCTGTAGATACATTTTACTGTGGATTTTCTGGGAATTCATGTGAATGATGAATATGCCCTGGATTATAAAATCTGTAGATGTTTTTTCAGAGCATGTGAATGTGGTAGAAAAACTCAATTCACATGGCCCCAGATTGTGCACAGATTTACATTTATTCTTAGGGTCCATTCACACATCCGTAGTGTATTGCGGATCCACAATACACCCAGCCGGCACCCCCCATAGAACTGCCTATTCTTGTCCGCAATTGCAGACAAGAATAGGACATGTTCTATTTTTTGCAGAGCCGCGGCCCGGAAGTTCAGGGCTGAAGCCTGGAAGTTCGGGGCCGCGGCACGGAAATGCGGATGCGGACAGCACACTGTGTGCTGTCCGCATCTTTTCTGTCAACACGGTATTATTATACCAACACACTGTGAAGATGCGTTTGCGGTATATGTTCACACCCAAAAATAACTGAATTGTACTGTGAATAGGAATTATTTAAAACATAACATTTACTAGATCATTTAAAATAAATGCCACTTAGTGAGAAACATAAAGGACAAACACCTCCGCTGTAGTATAGACAAATAAAGGATGGATCTTACCCCGTTTGATAAATTCCACAGCCTGTGGAGGACGGTTCAGGTAGTGGGTGGACCACCAAAACCTGTGTGATCAGGTGCTGATGTCTGTAGGCGGTATGGCACTCCTATATAGCCCTGGTATGTCTTTCCTACCTACATATAGGCGGGGGGCTACTTGAGCAACTGCCTAACACACATGGAGCACCCGCCCCGACAGGGGCGACCCCATACCGATCCTGTCCCTCAGTATGGGCCTTGTGCTATTTTTCCCTAATACAAACCCAAGGGTTTGTATTAGGGAAAAATAGCACAAGGCCCATACTGAGGGACAGGATCGGTATGGGGTCGCCCCTGTCGGGGCGGGTGCTCCATGTGTGTTAGGCAGTTGCTCAAGTAGCCCCCCGCCTATATGTAGGTAGGAAAGACATACCAGGGCTATATAGGAGTGCCATACCGCCTACAGACATCAGCACCTGATCACACAGGTTTTGGTGGTCCACCCACTACCTGAACCGTCCTCCACAGGCTGTGGAATTTATCAAACGGGGTAAGATCCATCCTTTATTTGTCTATACTACAGCGGAGGTGTTTGTCCTTTATGTTTCTCACTAAGTGGCATCTTTTCTGTCCCCATAGAGAATTAATGGGTCCGCACCCGTTCCGCAAAATTTTGGAACGGATGCGGATGTGTGAATGGAGCCTTACATCATTCCATGGGCTCAATGATCTTGTTCTTCCAAGATCTGTGGGTTTACAGCCCTTCCTTACACATGCAATGTTGCTGAGTATGTATGTGCTCTCAAGAGATAAAGGAAAGTAAAGGCACATGTGCCAACTAGCAGACAATTATTTGGAAGGAAACGTTTCTTTCCAACAATTGCCTGCTGGTCAGTGGAGGAGAAGACCTTTCTTTACATGCAGCGATCACCTCCACTGTATGAGGACGAGTGATGACTACTGCCATTTTTCCTTTTTATACAGATTCATCGTTTCCAGGCAGCAGATCGCTGTTAACACTGCACGATCTGCTGCCCAGAAATCATGATTGAGGTGTCCACCAAAGAGCATCTCACTCAATGAACGAGCATTTTGCTCGTTCATCAGGTAATCTGCGGCACCTTTACACGGGCAGTTTATCAGGAACGAGCATTCGTAAGAACGTTCATTCTTGATAATCGGCCCGGCTGTGTAAAAAATGCACTTTAAGCCACTACCAAACATCTCTAGTGATGGCTTGCCTCCCTTGAGAACAAAGAATTGGGCATGTTTAAATCTTAAAGTTGTTGTCTCACTTCAGCAAATGGCATTTATCATGTAGAGAAAGTTAATACAAGGCACTTACTAATGTATTGTGATTCTCCATATTGCTTCTTTTGCTGGCTGGATTCATTTTTCCATCACATTATACACTGTTCGTTTCCATTGTTACGACCACCCTGTAATCCAGAATATGTGGCCATGCTTGCACGCTATAGAAAAAAGTACTGACCTGTCTGGTAGTCAGGACCATAGGAGGGCACTTAGGCCGGCACTTTTTCCTATAGTGTGCAAGCACGGCCACCGATGCCGGATTGAAGGGTGGCCGTAACCATGGAAACGAGAAGTGTATAATGTGATGGAAAAATTAGTCTAGCCAGAAAAGAAAGCAAAGTGGATAATAACAATACATTAGTAGGAGCCTTGTATTAACTTTCTCTACAAGAGAAATGCCATTTGCTGAAATGAGAAAACCCCTTTAACCTTGTCATTTGCCAATCAGGGCGAGTCAGTCCCCCCAAAATCAGTGGGTTCAGCTGATGTCTACTGTGTATGTCCACCCTAAAGGGGTTTTCTGAGACTTTAATACTGTTGATCTATCCTCTGGAACAGGTCATCAGTACCTGTTCACTTGGGGTCCGATACCCAAGACTCCTGCCGATCAGCTGTTTGAGAAGGCACCAGCACTCAAAGTAGCGCCGCGTCTTTCTCGCAGCTTAGCCTAGGCCAGTGACGACACATTTAGGCTGAGTTCACACGGGCGAGATTTCCGCGCGGGTGCAATGCAGTAGGTGAACGCATTGCACCTGCACTGAATCCTGACCCATTCATTTCAATGGGGCTGTGCACATGAGCATTTTTTTTCATGCATCACTTCTGCAATGCTTTAAAATCGCAGCATGTTCTATATTCTGCGTTTTTCACGCAGCCCTGGCTCCATAGAAGTGAATGGGGCTGCGTTAATAACGCATTGCATCTGCAAGCAAGTGCGGATGCAATGCGTTTTTCACTGATGGTTGCTAGGAGATGTTGTTTGTAAACCTTCAGTTTTTTATCACGCGCGTGAAAAAAGCATCAAAACGTATTGCACCCGCGCGGAAAAAACTGAACAACTAAACGCAATTGCAGCCAAAACTGACTGAACTTGCTTGCAAAATGGTGCGAGTTTAACTGAACGCATCCGGACCAAATCTGTCACGCTCGTGTGAACTCAGCCTTATAGGTCATGTGGCCTAGGCACAGCTCAGCACCATTCAAATGAATAGGGCTAAGCTGCGATACCAAGCACAGCCACTATACAATGTACAGCGCTGAGAGAAGGCCAGAGTGCTACGAGTGCTGGTGCCTTCTCAAACAGCTGATCGGCGGGAGTCCCGGGAGTCGGACCCCAACTGATCCGATACTGATGACCTAGGTCATCAGCATAAAAGTCTTGGAAAAGCCCTTTAATACAGGGATAATTGCATCACAACTGCCTTAACCACTTCAGCCCCGCTAGGTGAAACCCCCTTCATGACCAGGCCACTTTTTACACTTCGGCACTACACTCCTTTCACCGTTTATCGCTCGGTCATGCAACTTACCACCCAAATGAATTTTACCTCCTTTTCTTCTCACTAATAGAGCTTTCATTTGGTGGTATTTTATTGCTGCTGGCATTTTTACTTTTTTTGTTATTAATCAAAATGTAACGATTTTTTTGCAAAAAAATGACATTTTTCACTTTCAGCTGTAAAATTTTGCAAAAAAAACGACATCCATATATAAATTTTTCGCCAAATTTATTGTTCTACATGTCTTTGATAAAAAAAAAATGTTTGGGAAAAAAAAAAATGGTTTGGGTAAAAGTTATAGCATTTACAAACTATGGTACAAAAATGTGAATTTCCGCTTTTTGAAACAGCTCTGACTTTCTGAGCACCTGTCATGTTTCCTGAGGTTCTACAATGCCCAAACAGTAGAAAAACCCCACAAATGACCCCATTTCGGAAAGTAGACACCCTAAGGTATTCGCTGATGGGCATAGTGAGTTCATAGAACTTTTTATTTTTTGTCACAAGTTAGCGGAAAATGATGATGATTTTTATTTTTATTTTTTTCTTACAAAGTCTCATATTCCACTAACTTGCGACAAAAAATAAAAAATTCTAGGAACTCACCATGCCCCTCACAGAATACCTTGGGGTGTCTTCTTTCCAAAATGGGGTCACTTGTGGCGTAGTTATACTGCCCTGGCAATTTAGGGGCCCAAATGTGTGAGAAGAACTTTGCAATCAAAATGTGTAAAAAATGGCCTGTGAAGTCCGAAAGGTGCACTTTGGAATATGCGCCCCTTTGCCCACCTTGGCAGCAAAAAAGTGTGACACATCTGGTATCGCCGTACTCAGGAGAAGTTGGGGAATGTGTTTTGGGGTGTCATTTTACATATACCCATGCTGGGTGAGAAAAATATCTTGGTCAAATGCCAACTTTGTATAAAAAAATGGGAAAAGTTGTCTTTTGCCAAGATATTTCTCTCACCCAGCATGGTTATATGTAAAATGACACCCCAAAACACATTCCCCAACTTCTCCTGAGTACGGCGATACCAGATGTGTGACACTTTTTTGCAGCCAAGGTGGGCAAAGGGGCACATATTCCAAAGTGCACCTTTCGGATTTTGCAGGCCATTTTTTACACATTTTGATTGCAAGGTACTTCTCACACATTTGGGCCCCTAAATTGCCAGGGCAGTATAACTACGCCACAAGTGACCCCATTTTGGAAAGAAGACACCCCAAGGTATTCCGTGAGGGGCACGGCGAGTTCCTAGAATTTTTTATTTTTTGTCACAAGTTAGCGGAAAATGATGATTTTTTTTTTTTCTCTTTTTTCCTTACAAAGTCTCATATTCCACTAACTTGCGACAAAAAATAAAAAATTCTAGGAACTCGCCATGCCCCTCACGGAATACCTTGGGGTGTCTTCTTTCCAAAATGGGGTCATTTGTGGGGTAGTTATACTGCCCTGGCAATTTAGGGGCCCATATGTGTGAGAAGTACTTTGCAATCAAAATCTGTAAAAAATGACCGGTGAAATCCGAAAGGTGCACTTTGGAATATGTGCCCCTTTGCCCACCTTGGCATCAAAAAAGTGTCACACATCTGGTATCGCCGTACTCAGGAGAAGTTGGGGAATGTGTTTTGGGGTGTCATTTTACATATACCCATGCTGGGTGAGAGAAATATCTTGGCAAAAGACAACTTTTCCCATTTTTTTTTATACAAAGTTGGCATTTGACCAAGATATTTTTCTCACTCAGCATGGGTATATGTAAAATGACACCCCAAAACACATTGCCCAACTTCTCCTGAGTACGGCGATACCAGATGTGTCACACTTTTTTGCTGCCAAGGTGGGCAAAGGGGCACATATTCCAAAGTGCACCTTTCGGATTTTGCAGGGCATTTTTTACACATTTTGATTGCAAAGTACTTCTCACACATATGGGCCCCTAAATTGCCAGGGCAGTATAACTACCCCACAAGTGACCCCATTTTGGAAAGAAGACACCCCAAGGTATTCCGTGAGGGGCATGGCGAGTTCCTAGAATTTTTTATTTTTTGTCGCAAGTTAGTGGAATATGAGACTTTGTAAGGAAAAAAGAAAAAAAAAGAAAAATCATAATTTTCCGCTAAATTGTGACAAAAAAAAATAAATTCTAGGAACTCGCCATGCCCCTCACGGAATACCTTGGGGTGTCTTCTTTCCAAAATGGGGTCACTTGTGGCGTAGTTATACTGCCCTGGCAATTTAGGGGCCCAAATGTGTAAGAAGTACCTTGCAATCAAAATGTGTAAAAAATGGCCTGCGAAATCCGAAAGGTGCCCCTTTGCCCACCTTGGCTGCAAAAAAGTGTCACACATCTGGTATCGCCGTACTCAGGAGAAGTTGGGCAATGTGTTTTGGGGGGTCATTTTACATATACCCATGCTGGGTGAGAGAAATATCTTGGCAAAAGACAACTTTTCCCATTTTTTTTATAGAAAGTTGGCATTTGACCAAGATATTTTTCTCACCCAGCATGGGTATATGTAAAATGACACCCCAAAACACATTCCCCAACTTCTCCTGAGTACGGCGATACCAGATGTGTGACACTTTTTTGCAGCCTAGATGCGCAAAGGGGCCCAAATTCCTTTTAGCAGGGCATTTTTAGACATTTGGATCCCAGACTTCTTCTCACACTTTCGGGCCCCTAAAAAGCCAGGGCAGTATAAATACCCCACATGTGACCCCACTTTGGAAAGAAGACACCCCAAGGTATTCAATGAGGGGCATGGCGAGTTCCTAGAATTTTTATTTTTTTTGCATAAGTTAGCGGATATTGATATTTTTTTTGTTTTTTTCTCACAAAGTCTCACTTTCCGCTAACTTAGGACAAAAATTTCAATCTTTCATGGACTCAATATGCCCCTCACGGAATACCTTGGGGTGTCTTCTTTCCGAAATGGGGTCACATGTGGGGTATTTATACTGCCCTGGCTTTTTAGGGGCCCTAAAGCGTGAGAAGAAGTCTGGAATATAAATGTCTAAAAATTTTTACGCATTTGGATTCCGTGAGGGGTATGGTGAGTTCATGTGAGATTTTATTTTTTGACACAAGTTAGTGGAATATGAGACTTTGTAAGAAAAAACAAAAACAAAAACAAACAAAAAATTTCCGCTAACTTGTGCCCAAAAAAATGTCTGAATGGAGCCTTACCAGGGGGGTGATCAATGACAGGGGGGTGATCAATGACAGGGGGGGTGATCACCCATATAGACTCCCTGATCACCCCCCTGTCATTGATCACCCCCCCTGTAAGGCTCCATTCAGACATCCGCATGATTTTTTACGGATCCGTGGATCGGATCCACAGAACGCATGCGGACGTCTGAATGGAGCCTTACAGGGGGGTTATCAATGACAGGGGGTGATCAGGGTGATCACCCCCCTGTCACTGATCACCCCCCCTGTAAGGCTCCATTCAGACATCCGCATGATTTTTTACGGATCCGTGGATCGGATCCACAGAACGCATGCGGACGTCTGAATGGAGCCTTACAGGGGGGTTATCAATGACAGGGGGTGATCAGGGTAATCAGGGTGATCACCCCCCTGTCACTGATCACCCCCCCTGTAAGGCTCCATTCAGACATCCGCATGATTTTTTACGGATCCATGGATACATGGATCGGATCCACAGAACGCATGCGGACGTCTGAATGGAGCCTTACAGGGGGGTTATCAATGACAGGGGGTGATCAGGGTAATCAGGGTGATCACCCCCATGTCACTGATCACCCCCCTGTAAGGCTCCATTCAGACATCCGCATGATTTTTTACGGATCCATGGATACATGGATCGGATCCACAGAACGCATGCGGACGTCTGAATGGAGCCTTACAGGGGGGTTATCAATGACAGGGGGTGATCAGGGTAATCAGGGTGATCACCCCCATGTCACTGATCACCCCCCCTGTAAGGCTCCATTCAGACATCCGCATGATTTTTTACGGATCCATGGATACATGGATCGGATCCACAGAACGCATGCGGACGTCTGAATGGAGCCTTACAGGGGGGTTATCAATGACAGGGGTGATCAGGGTGATCACCCCCCTGTCACTGATCACCCCCCCTGTAAGGCTCCATTCAGACGTCCGCATGATTTTTACGGATCCATGGATACATGGATCGGATCCGTAAAAATCATGCGGACGTCTGAATGGAGCCTTACAGGGGGGTGATCAATGACAGGGGGGTGATCAATGACAGGGGGTGATCAGGGAGTGTATATGGGTGATCACCCGCCTGTCATTGATCACCCCCCTGTAAGGCTCCATTCAGACGTCCGTATGCTTTTTGCGGATCCGATCCATGTATCCGTGGATCCGTAAAAATCATACGGACGTCTGAACGGAGCCTGACAGGGGGGTGATCAATGACAGGGCGGTGATCAATGACAGGGGGGTGATCAGGGAGTTTATATGGGGTGATCATGGGTGATCAGGGGTTTATAAGGGGTTAATAAGTGACGGGGGGGGGTGTAGTGTAGTGTGGTGTTTGGTGGGACTGTACTGACCTACCTGAGTCCTCTGGTGGTCGATCCTAACAAAAGGGACCACCAGAGGACCAGGTAGGAGGTATATTAGACGCTGTTATGAAAACAGCGTCTAATATACCTGTTAGGGGTTAAAAAATTCGGATCTCCAGCCTGCCAGCGAACGATCGCCGCTGGCAGGCTGGAGATCCACTCGCTTACCTTCCGTTCCTGTGAGCGCGCGCGCGTTCACAGGAAATCTCGCGTCTCGCGAGATGACGCGTATATGCGTCCAGGAGGAGTAAAGCAACCACCTCCCGGACGCATATCTGCGTACAGCGGTCGGGAGGTGGTTAAAGACATGTCATACTTTTATTCCGGCCGCCTCTCTTCATGTTTGCCGAACATATTATAGTCAATGGGGCTGGAGTTCCTTGCCGCTAGTGTGAAACTAGCCTTAACTGTCCACAGTGATAATTATTTTGACATGAGGTGCCCCAACTTTTGTATGCACTGTATACCATCCGTATTGTCATCAGTATTGCTTCAGTAATTCATTCAGATTTACATATATTCCTTCCTTCCTGCATTTCTGATGCAATCCCATAGACTGTAATAGGCATATTTGAAAGCAAATATGCACAAAACTAGGACATGCTGCATGTTTCAGATATTGATGGAAATTATACACCCATGTTAATAGCCCTATTCATTAACATTCTGGTACAAAAATACGCCCCATATACGGATTGCAGATACACTAGTGTGAAAGAGGCCTTATGCTGGGTTCACACCTAAGCGTACTCTGTTGCGCTCTGTATGCGCGATTATATCGGGCGTTTACATACGCGGCTCTGGAAACAAGAAAACGCCCATTGTCGCGCGTTCCCGGAAGTCTATGTGTGGGAACGCGCGACATTACGCCCCAAAGAAGCTCCTGTTCTTCTTGGGGCGTAGGGCGTTTTACAGCGCGTTCGTACTCGCTGTAAAACGCTCAGGTGAGAACCATGCCCATAGGGAATCATTGGTTCTTGCCTGTGGAGCGTTTTACAGCGCGTGGGAACGCGCTGTAAAACGCTCAGGTGTGAACCCAGCCTTAGGCCTCATGCACACGACAGTTTTTTTTCACGGCCCGCAAAACGGGGT
The DNA here is from genome assembly GCF_014858855.1 of Bufo gargarizans. Classification (NCBI taxonomy): domain Eukaryota; kingdom Metazoa; phylum Chordata; class Amphibia; order Anura; family Bufonidae; genus Bufo; species Bufo gargarizans. Next base: position 150,093,364 of record NC_058081.1, read on the forward strand.
TCCGTTGGTCCGTGATCCGTGACCGTTTTTCCGTCCGTGGGTCTTCCTTGATTTTTGGAGGATCCACGGACATGAAAAAAAAGTCATTTTGGTGTCCGCCTGGCCGTGCGGAGCCAAACGGATCCGTCCTGAATTACAATGCAAGTCAATGGGGACGGATCCGTTTGATGTTGACACAATATGGTGCCATTTCAAACGGATCCGTCCCCATTGACTTTCAATGTAAAGTCTGGAGTTCTGTTATACCATCGGATTGGAGTTTTCTCCAATCCGATGGTATATTTTAACTTGTAGCGTCCCCATCACCATGGGAACGCCTCTATGTTAGAATATACTGTCGGATATGAGCTACATCGTGAAACTCATTTCCGACAGTATATTCTAACACAGAGGCGTTCCCATGGTGATGGAGACGCTTCAGGTTAGAATATACAAAAAAACTGTGTACATGACTGTCCCCTGCTGCCTGGCAGGTGCTGCCAGGCAGCAGGGGGCAGACCCCCCCCCCTGTTTTTAACTCATTGGTGGCCAGTGGGCCCCCCCTCCCCTGTTGTTAACTCGTTGGTGGCCAGTGTGCGCACCCCCCTCCCTCCCTCTATTGTTTTAATACATTGGGGCCAGTGTGCGCGCGCCCCCCAACCCCCCCTCTATTATTTTAATACATTGGGGCCAGTGTGCGCGCGCCCCCCCAACCCCCCCTCCCTCCCTCTCTCTATTGTTTTAATACATTGGGGCCAGTGTGCGCACCCCCCCCAACCCCCCTCCCTCCCTCTATTGTAATCATCATCGGTGGCAGCGGAGTAGAAGATTTTCATACTTACCTGCTTCTTGCTGCTGCGATGTCTGCGTCCGGCCGGGAGCTCCTCCTACTGGTAAGTGACAGCAATGCGCCGCACAGACCTGTCACTTACCAGTAGGAGGAGCTCCCGGCCGGACGCAGACATCGCAGCAGCAAGAAGCAGGTAAGTATGAAAATCTTCTACTCCGCTGCCACCGATGATGATTACAATAGAGGGAGGGAGGGGGGTTGGGGGGGGTGCGCACACTGGCCCCAATGTATTAAAACAATAGAGAGAGGGAGGGAGGGGGGGTTGGGGGGGCGCGCGCACACTGGCCCCAATGTATTAAAACAATAGAGGGAGGGAGGGGGGTGCGCACACTGGCCACCAACGAGTTAACAACAGGGGAGGGGGGGCCCACTGGCCACCAATGAGTTAAAAGGGGGGGGGGGGGTTGGGGGGGTGCGCACACTGGCCCCAATGTATTAAAACAATAGAGGGAGGGAGGGGGGGTTGGGGGGGCGCGCGCACACTGGCCCCAATGTATTAAAACAATAGAGGGAGGGAGGGGGGGTTGGGGGGGGGGGCGCGCACACTGGCCCCAATGTATTAAAACAATAGAGGGAGGGAGGGAGGGGGGTGCGCACACTGGCCACCAACGAGTTAACAACAGGGGAGGGGGGGGGCCGCACAATGATATTCAAACTGGGGAGGGGGGGGGGGTCTGCCCCCTGCTGCCTGGCAGCCCTGATCTCTTACAGGGGGATATGATGGGGTTAATTGTACTATCATATCCCCCTGTAAGAGATCGGGTGCTGCCAGGCAGCAGGGGGCAGTCTTGTACAAAGTTTGCAGTGTATTCTAACTAGAAGCGTCCCCATCACCATGGGAACGCTTCTGTGTTAGAATATACTGTCGGAAATGAGTTTTCACGAAGTGAAAACTTAGATCAGAAAAAGCTTTTATGCAGACGGATCTTCGGATCCGTCTGTATGAAACTAAAACCTACGGCCACGGATCACGGACACGGATGCCAATCTTGTGTGCATCCGTGTTCTTTCACGGACCCATTGACTTGAATGGGCCCGTGAACCGTTGGCCGTGAAAAAAATAGGACAGGTCATATTTTTTTCACGGCCAGGAAACACGGCTCACGGATGCGGCTGCCAAACGGTGCATTTTCCGATTTTTCCACGGACCCATTGAAAGTCAATGGGTCCGTGAAAAAAAACGGAAAACGGCACAACGGCCACGGATGCACACAACGGTCGTGTGCATGAGGCCTTAGGTAGTATTTTGGTCAGTGTTTGTAAGACTACTTTCACATGTGCGGCAAGGCTGTCCAGCAGAAAATGCCTGGAATCTGCCGGACAAAAACCGTAGCATGCAGCGACGAATCCTGAGTAGTGAACAGGCAGCACTATCCAGCACGCTGTTCTCTGCCGGAGAGCTGTGCCGCAGATGTAAAACTAGCCTAAGCCAAGACTCCATGTGGAACAAACACAGCAAAGGTGTCCTGGAAGCATTTGTGCTTTGAACTCACTCCTGGATTTGACTTACAAAATCTTGCCAAGTGAGAGCCGCCTAAACCAGAGAGGTAAGATAGTTTACTTTTTACAAATCATTGGGTTGGATCAAGGAATTGCTATTAGACTAGTTTTACATCACGTTTGGGAGATTTGTTTTTCTCCTTGGCATATTTCAGAGCAAAAGAACATTTGGACTGGCACAAGACAGAGGTGACGTATTCCCGAAAGAAAAGTGCGTGAATGTGCCACAAGAAATATTTACTAAAATACCCAGGTCTGAACTGCTGCCGGCTCCTCTCTAAGTTAGCCAAGCATATATTTGGTCGAGCTCCATTATAAACACGCACGCTCAGTCAAGTGTGCATGTTTATTTCAGTGGGGAGTGAGATAAAAGCAGTGTCAGAGACCTTGAAATCCAACATTCCTGAACCCTCTTATTTCTGACATCTGCCATTGGGGCACTGGGCAGACCTCTGTACACATCAGGTTGTTGGCCGAATCTGTGTGAAGCAGTTGATTGAACAGCTTTTCTCTCATGCTTCTCGCCAGCTTTAGGCATAAGATATCTGTGTTCATAGTGGAAATTAAATCATTTAACTGTATTGGGGATATTCTTTCACCCCTCCATCTTCTATGCTGCAGTCAAAGCTGATAGAAACAGAGGGAAATTGAAGATTCTTTGATCTCGTCACAGGTAATACATGATATGGATAGACAGTGCAGGATTCATTGAAGGACGCTATAGCTCACTGTCTGCGATTCCTATTTCTACCACTGCTTCTTTCATTAGTTTACACATAATCACCAAAACCTTTAGAACCTGTACTATCAATCTATAACAATAGTTGAGGGGTCACTGAGTTTTCAGAAAACTTAGACATATCAAAAGTTTTTATCTTAGGGGTGTGAGTGCTGAGAACCCCACTGATCGCTAGAATGAGGAGAGAGAATTTTTATTTAAAAGCCAGAGGAGCGTGCTTTCTACACCAGTGCAACAAAATCGTGCAGCGTACCACACAAAAACGTTCACAAGGTTACGGTCCATCGCAGGCCCTCTCCATAAGAGAAAGGCCCCATAAACCTTTACCAGTCCCTCCAGGCCAGAAGGCTCCTGCAAGAGATTGAGACAAAATAGGCAACCCCCAGCCGAAGCTGGGAGTACGCCCAGGCAACCCTGAGCCAAAGCCGATTGTACGCCAAGTCTGTGCTCCGGCTTTCACCTAGGCTGCCACCCAAGGTGTCGGCACGGAGCTTCAGCAACTAGGTCTGTGCTCTCCCCGGAGGGATAGCTCAAGGGTTTTTGCAGGGGGGTGCGGAACCGGGATGACCACACACACCCCCTAGTACCCATAAGGGCACCGCAACCCAAGAAATCCATGTGACAAACATAGAAAGTGAACACAGAGAACAAAAAAAAAAAAGTTTAATAAATAGTGAATATGTGCTGAGACTCAGTCCGGACATCTGTGCAGAATTATAAAAATTACTTCTCCTCACGCCAGGACTGACGGCTGGGCAAAGAATAGAGGTGTGTGCCCTCAAAATGTGAGAAAGTGAAGTGTGTGCAAATGTGCCATCACTTAGAGGGCTCCCACCCCCAGTGAGTTCAGGCACCCCAGGATCACCACTAGGGCTGCAGTAAACAATTATTTTAGAAATCGAGTATTCTATAGATTATTTTTTACGATTAATCGAGTAATCTAATAAGAAAAAACTGAATTTAAAGACTGTTTTCCTTTATAAAAACTCATCAGTCCCCAACACCCTTCCCCCCATGCGATCAGCCCAAGTGCATCAGTTCCCCCCAGTGCCATCAGCTCGTTCCCCCAGTGCCTTCAGCTCTTCCCCACCCCAGTGCCATCAGCTGCCCCCCTAGTGCCATCAGCTGCCCCCCTAGTGCCATCAGCTGCCCCCCTAGTGCCATCAGCTGCTCCCTCGGTGCCATCAGCTGCCCCCTCAGTGCCATCAGCTGCCCCCTCAGTGACATCAGCTTGCCCCCCTAGTGCCACCAGCTTGCCCCCTAGTGCCACCAACTGCCCCCCAGTGCCACCATCTCCCCCCTCCTAGCCATGTCCCCAGCGACAGTACTTATCTTTTCTGTAGGGGCTCCACAGCTCCTCCATCTTCTCTGCGCTCTGCACTGTCGTCCTGACATCACACAGCGTCGGGTCATAGTGCGCGCTTACGTGCACTATGACCTGACGATGTGTCAGGAAGAAAATGCAGTGCCACGGAGCGGTAAGTAATAGCAAGTGCTTCACTCCCGCTCCGTGGTCACATGACACAAACGAATCCTCGATGCAAAAAAATTGCATCAAGGATTTTTTTGTGTTGAATTACTTGATTAAATCGAGTAATCGTTTCAGCCCTAGTCATCACTCCTAGGGCACTTCTGCACCTCGGGCTTTCAAACATCTCAGCCCCTGGCTTGGATCCAGCAGAGCCCTTGGTCACCTAGCATAGGGCACTAATGGCCCAAGCCGTACACCCTAGGGATGCTGTGTGGTTCTCTGTTCTACATCCTGGCAGGGTTTTGTCCACCAGGAATAGATAAGAACAGATACTACACTTGATCTTAGCCAAAAGGCCAAGAGAGAGGTGCTCTCATATCTCGCTCTCTCTCTACACTGCAGGAGACAGGCTCATTAGAGAGTCCATTGGCCCGCCTCCTGCATTGAGGAGAGAGAACGCAATATGTGTGCGCGTCTTTCTCCTCGTTCTTGTAAGTGGTGGGAGTGTCAGTACTCAGACCCTCACTGATCAAAACTATGGGTGAGATTTATCAAGACAGACAATATCTGTGCAGTCTTGATATCCCTTGCACTGTCCGAGAATGCACCACATTTATGATGAGGCGTAGGCCTCATAATAAAGTAAGTGCCTCCTCCAGCCTAAACCGAAATCCACAACAGATCAGAGCTGCCGTAGATTTCTGGCTTCATTTGCAACAGAAAACTGGCGTAAATGAAGATAAATTTGTTTCCGCTGTTGCTGGGGGGCATGGGAGCATCTGACGTGTGACGCTAGGCTCCGCCTCTCCCCCTCGCTACCCGCAGCGGAGTCTCGGAGGCCATGTGTAGACGCTGATAGCACAGGAGCGTTGGGGAAGTTATGGGATAGGACGATCAGTCCCGCCCGACATTTTTCAGCTGATACTGATCCTCGTTTGCTGCACTGCGTCTGTTGGAAATACAGCAGGGAGCCGGAGCAAACTGGGGGCAATAAAGGAGGCGTGGACAGACAGTTGCTGGATCCTAAGATGGAAGAAAACCCTAACCTAAATGTTTTAGGGGGGAAGGAAATGAATGCTGTAACAACTGAAGGTGATGCCAAAATGGTTAAAGAGATTTTATATACTGTGACTAGGCTTGAAAATGTGATTGGGAAATTAGTAACTCAGATTGGGACGGTACAAACAGATGTGAGCCTGGAGAAGGATGTAGCTTCTCTAGATTTAGAAGATAGGACAAGAAGAACTAATTTGAGATGTGTGGGTATTGTGGCTAATTGTGTTTGAATTTATGGAGAAATGGTTTTCAGAGAATTGTAAACTAGGAATGCTTTGCAATCTTTTCGCCATAGAGAGGGCCCACAGAGTCCCCAGTCAAAAACAAATACCAGGTGATCATCCAAGATCAATTTTGGTTAAGTTTCTACTCTCCAAAGACCGGGATGTTGTTTTGCAAGATTCTAGATCCTCTGATAAGTTTCAGATTGAAGGGACAAAAATAAGATTATTTCCAGATTATTCAGCGGCTACCAACGAGCGTAGGAAACATTATATGGATATAAAAAAGAGACTGAGAGGCTGGATTGAAGTATAGTCTTATTTCCAGCCAAGCTTCGGGTGGTTTATCACGATAGATCTTTTTTTTTCAGTCACCTGAAGAAGCAAATCAATGGGCAGAATCAAAGGGCTTCCCTTTTGTGAATGTGGACAGTAATTTCACTTACTGTACAGGGGTTTAGAGAAAGATTAAAAAGGTTTGCTATTTTTGACTGGATAGGGGGATATATGCCAGCCGTCATCTGCCTGCAAGAAACACATTTGGATAGGGATTCTGTGAGGTGGTTGGAAAAAAGATGTATAGAGGCTTGTTATCATTCGATATATGCATCTTATTCGAGAGGAGTATCCATTTTAGTGCATAATAAACGTAATTATGAATTTGTGGCATGTAAGGTAGGTATCTGTTTTTACAGTGTAGTATAAACGATGTACAGATGGTGATAGCAAATATTTATATTCCGCCCCATATAAACCCAATGTCTTTAATGATTTGCAGAAATATATGCTAGATAGACAGGATTGTGTATTGGTCGCAGTAGGAGATTATAATACTGTGATGGATCCAATTAAAGATAGATTATCTAATTGTAAGACTTCTCTCTATAACACTAACCTGGCCAACTTAATAGCTGAGTTTGACTGGGTGGATGTTTGGCGTTTATTAAATCCGGGAAAAAAAGAGTTTATTCCGGTTATTCAAAAACACATCAAACTTGGTCAAGGATAGATATGATTCTGGGAAATAGAAAATCGCTGGAAAAAAATATAACAAAAATAAAACATGTCCCTATGGCCCTATCAGATCATTGTTCTGTTGTTATAGAGATTGGGCTCCTGACTAAGCAGGGCCCTTCACTATTTAAGTTTAATTCTCACTGGCTAACTCTGCTAAAAGATACCGTAAGTCAACAAAAATTCAACTAATAAACAAGTGGTATGGGATGCGGTGAAGGCTTTTTTGAGAGGAATTTTGTTTAATAAAGTGAACTATTGGATAAAAAAGCAAAAGAAAAAACAGTATGGAAGATTCAGCCCGCACAACCCCTAGCAGGTGCAGATTGCTATGGCGAAATACAGATACAAACGTAAAAACACAAAATGCAATCGCACACTGCAACCAGCACTCTGCCCTACCTTTATGCTGGATGTTGAATAAGGCATTAGTGTACATTTTGGCCAAAGCGTAATAAGCCACTCACCACGTCAAGGTCGCCTTCATGAGTGGTCCCTAACATTAGTTCCTACCTTTTATGGGCCATGACAGCCACATAAAGTCCAGGGAGCGCAGGTACAGCATGCATGCCAAGCACACTCTGCTTTTAACCCCGTCCGGTGCCATTACAGCTTTCATCGGATCCAGGGATGCAAGTACCAACATGCATGCTGAGACCACTATATACTTCTCCTGGAGCCTAATGGCTACTGGTAGGTGCTATATAAGCAGACTCAGTTTTATACTGACTTTAAAACCAGCCTCCAGGGGGCAGATTAACTGGACAGGTGTGCTTGACTGCTTGGAGATCGCCACGCCTCCAATACGTACTACAAAGAAAAGTACGTATTGGAATCTTCCATATTTTTTCTTTGTAGTACGTATTGGAGGCGTGGCGATCTCCAAGCAGTCAAGCACACCTGTCTCCAGGAGAAGTATATAGTGGGCTCAGCATGCATGTTGGTACTTGCATCCCTGGATCCGATGAAAGCTGTAATGGCACCGGACGGGGTTAAAAGCAGAGTGTGTTAAAAGCAGGTCTGGTTCATTTAATTTGGAGATGTCCCAAGTTGTTTAGATATTGGTCTGAAATTGCTACTGTGATTTATTGATAAAGCTTTAGGAGTACAAATACATGGTATCCTGGGGCTTGTATACTGGGGGGTACAATACATATGGGTTTGCAGAAGGTTGTGTATCAAGTACTCTGTAAGCTGCTGTTTTAGGCAAGGTTGCTTATTTTGAGAAAATGGACAGAAAAAGACCAGTCTTCTGTGAATGAATGAAAGAAATTATAGTAAAGAGAAGTGGCGCACTGGATTGGTGCTAACAACTGGAGAGGTGCTCTCAGTAAAAAGGACTCACCCTTCCTTTGGTACAATATAAAAAATGTTAAACAGATACTGGGCACTCTCTTAATATAGGAACCTCATAGTTTATTAATATTACCACACATAAACAATTAATACATTACTACTTAAGATGATAAAACATGCAATATAGAATGAAAGAAATTGGTGAATAATATGATAAAAATGGAAAGGATAATATTTGACAATAGAGGGATGAAAGATCGTTTTAGTCAAATATGGAACCACTGTATTAGAAAATTATAAGTTTGACTGATTCTAAAGAGGTTTTTTTTTTTTTTCTCTCTCCATGGGGAATAGGTTTGGGGTTGGGTAAAAAAGGTGTATAATGATGTTATTTTTTTATTTTTTTTATTCTATGATGTATTTGAAAATGTATAAATAAAAAATATATATTGTTTCCACTGTTGGCCACACCCCTGTCCACGCCGCCTTCTGGAAAAGTAGTGAGAGTTTGACAAACAAGGGCACTTGCAACTTTATATATTTTTTTTTAAGTCCCATTTTAAATTTTGCAGATACAAATGTTGCAACTTTTTAAAGCCACTTTTCTGGCGTAAGGAAGATGATAAAGCTCCTTCTATGTCTTTATGTCTAAATGTAACTGTGCCAGTTAGGCTTCCGAAAACACAAAGGATGGATTTGGCACATAACCGAGCTGAACGGAGCCCACGGGCCCCATAGACTATAATGGGGTCCGTTAGGTTTTCACTCAGAAGATTTTTGATGCAGAGACAAAAGTCCTGCATGCACAACTTTTGTCTCCGCTCCAAAGTCTTCTTTTGAGCGAAAACCTAACGGACCCCAATATAGTCTATGGGGCTCCGTTCGGCTCAGTTATGTGCCGAATCCGTCCTTTCCGTTTTCCTGCCCTGTGAACGGAAAGGCTGAATGGTGATGTGAATGAAGCCTTAGGTGTAGTTACATTCATAGCCCGTTGAAGGCAACCATAAGGGCTCATGCACACAAACATATTTTCTTTCCGTGTCCGTTCCGTTTTTTTTTTTTACGGACCGTATGCAGAACCATTCAATTCAATGGGTCCGCAAAAAAAAAAATTAAGTTACTCCTCTGTTTTTTCGTTCAACAAAAAAATAGAACGTGTCCTATTATTGTCCTCATCACAGACAGGATATGACTGTTCAATTAGGGGCCAGCTGTTCCGTTCCCCAAAATAAGGAATGCACAGGGACGTCATCTGTATTTTATGCGGATCAATTTTTTTGTGGCCGCAAAATACATACGTTCGTGTGATCCAAGACCTTATAATGTCCCCCTCCCCCCCCATATGCCTGGGCACCTTACAGAGGTTGTACTTACCTCGCTCCCTGGTACCCACGTTGCTTCTGATGCCAGCACGGCTGCCAGGCTTCACCTGCGATGCTAGGGAGGCTCGTTCCCGTCGTAGCTTGCTATTGAAGCTCCCAACCCCCAGTCGCCGGATGGTGGTTGTATTATCAGAACAGAAGCGTTTTTGCTGATCCATGACGGATCCAGCAAAAACGCTGGTGTGAAAGTAGCCTAAGGCTCCATTCACACGTCTGTGATGTGTTGCGGACCCGCAAATTGCGGGTCCACAACACACCCGCCCGGCACCTCTATAGAAATGCCTATTCTTGTCCGCAGCTGGCCGCGCTCCGCAATTGCGGATGCAGACAGCACACTGTGTGCTGTCCGCATCCATTCCGTCCCCATAGAGAATGAATGGGTCCGAACCCGTTCCGCAAAATTGCGGAACGGATGCGGAACCATTTTGCGGACGTGTGAATGGAGCCTAAGATAGAGGCTGTTGTATATACAGGTGAAACTCGAAAATTTAGAATCTCGTGCAAAAGTCCATATATTTCAGTAATGCTAATTAAAAGGAATTGCATTAATGCAGCTTAAAATTAGAGTTTTGTGAAAAGGTTCAATATTCTAGGCTCAAAGTGTCACACTCTAGTCAGCTAATTAATCCATACCCCTGAGCAAAGGGTACCTCAAAATTGTGACTTTGGGGTTTCATAAACCGTAAGCAATAATCATCCAAATTATACCAAATAAATGCTTGAAATATCTCGCTTTGCATGTAATGAGTCTGTCTCATATGTTAGTTTCACCTTTTAAGTTGCATTACTGAAATACATGAACTTTGCACAATATAAATTTTTTTCGAGTTTCACAGAATCTGCAACAGAGGCTCCAAATGCAGCTATACTCCTTCTCGGGTAAAAATACTCCTCAAAAATGGTCAGAGGAATATTTTTACTCTTCTGAAAAAAACATAGTGCGACCTCGGCGGGCACTGACGCCCTCCGGCTGTGGGAATGATCCCTTAGAATAATAATATAGGGGCCTGTCACGGATCGTTTTTGGAGTGAATGTGGTGCTGAGAATGGTGCAGGTCAAAGGCTTTTGAGGCAAAGTCAGGGGTGGATCAAATAAGTAACAAGTGCGATTTAAAGATTAAGAAAGATTAAAACTTCTGTCTTTTAAATTCATTTTCTTGGTTCACATGTGATTCCAGTAAAGTGGAGAGGAATTGAAACACAGTGGCCAAGACTTAGTAAGTTTTCTAGTCTAAAGTCTGTGTAAAAAGTGGCGCAAAGTTGGCAGAACAAATTTTTACATTTTTTTTTCGACTTGCTAGAAAAGGGTGGAAAAATCAGTCCCAGGCCTCATGCACACAGCCATTATTTGGGTCCACATCCAAGCCGCCGTTTTTGCGGCTCGGATGCTGACCCATTTACTTCAATGGGGCAGCAAAAGATGCGGACTGCACTCCGTGTGCTGTCCGTATCCGTTGCTCCATTCCGTGGCCCCGCAAAAAAAAAAAAATAGAACATGTCCTATTCTTGTCCGTTTTGCGGACAAGAATAGGTATTTCTACAATGAGCGCAAATTGCGGAAGGCACACGGGCAGCTTCCGTTTTTTGCGGATTGTCGGTTTGCTGACCGCAAAAAACAGAACGGTCGTGTGCATGAGGCCTCAAAGTAAGCCAACCAATAGTTGGTATAGAGTCAGAGAAAAGTTTCTATCCCTGCTCGACATTTATCCCTGTGATGAATCCAGTGCAGGTCTAGACAGCCGGTCTAAGCTTCCAACATCTTCAGAATTAGAAAATCTTATCCACAATGTATTGCAAATTTATAGAAATTCTTAATAAACAACAATATGGCAGCTTATGAATATTTATTGGGTATTCTGCTCCAACCCTCTAAGGTCGGGATCAGAAGCAATTTTGTGCCATTTTTATATGCATTTGAAAGCTCTATGGAGAAAAAAGCTTGAAAAAAATGTCATAGCTAGAATGACTCTTAAAATGCCACAGACCTAAACACTAGTGTAGTCATTGTAACTAACATCAGGCCGCAGCATTTTAGCTTCTCAAAAAAGCCACAAAACAAATGGCCTCAGAATACTTTATTCAGCAACTTGCTGACCAGTAACCTTAACTGCACACATCTACAAGCTCCATCCTATAGATGCATTCAGGGACTGTGCATGAGCCCTTAGAATCCTTTGTATGTAATTAAAGTTTAGGCCATGGTGACATGCAGTCCACATTTCCAGTATAGCACGTGGATCCATTAAAGGGGTTGTCCGGGACCAAATGTTTTAACATCTAAGTAAAGACCTCCATACATTTTCAGCTATTTTTGCCACTTCTATGTGGCTCCAACGGTCCCCCACTCATTGTTTATATATCTGTTTATCTTTACCTGACTTCCGGCTGCACTGCCCTGTGGGTCCTGGGGCAGCGCAGCATCAGGTGGTTACAGCTGTCTCTCTGCTCCGCTGTAACTCCGCCCCCTCATCAAAATTCACCTCAATTCATTATGCAGCTCACCGGACTGGAGGGGCAGAGCTGAGCTGGTTAAGGGGCGGGGCTTAGCGGGATGTCGGCCAGCCGCTGTAACTCCGCCCCCTCATCAATATTCGCCTCAATTCATTCTGAAGCTCACTATTGGAGGGGCGGGGCTGAGTGGGTTGTCAAGGGGCGGAGCTGAGCTGGTGGTTAAGGGGCGGGGCTTAGCGGGATGTCGGCCAGCCACTGTAACTCCGCCCCTCATCCATATTCACCTCGATTCATTTGCTGCCAGTGACGTCACCGGGCTCCCTGAGCAGCGGAAGAGGAAGCTTTGCTTGCCTGCAAGGGACCCGGTACGTCACTGAGGAGAAGAAAACAGTAACTTCCAGCCACGAATTTCAAAGATGAAAACGGGGCTGCAGAAATCTGTGACAAAGGTACTACCTGCTTGTATGTAATGTGTATGCCACACTTGTACTATTAGAGTAATGTCCCCAATCCCGGACAACCCCTTTAAGTCCATAGGATATGTCAGCATCCATTGCAAAACAGATCTGTAATTTCTGTCAAGGCTCCTGTAACAACGTGGGTCTTCCTTGTTTTTTGGAGGATCCACGGACATGAAAAATGAAAAAAAAAATTAAGTCAAGTTTGCCATTGAAGTGATAGGAAAAAACGGACACGGATCACGGACACGGATGACAATCTTGTGTGCTTCCGTGATTTTTCACGGACCCATTGACTTGAATGGGTCCGTGAACCGTTGGCCGTGAAAAAAATAGGACAGGTCATATTTTTTTCACGGCCAGGAAACACGGATGCGGCTGCCAAACGGTGCATTTTCCGATTTTTCCACGGACCCATTGAAAGTCAATGGGTCCGCAAAAAAAAACGGCACAACGGCCACGGATGCACACAACGGTCGTGTGCATGAGGCCTAAGGCTGATATTTTTTGTATAGCTGGGGAATGCTTCCTACATAAATATGCAGAATGTGTAGCCCCAACACCACCCAGAATTTAAAATTTGATTTCTGCATGGAAACCATCTTATTCTTATTACTGCCCACCCATATGTAAAGGTGTAGCTATACTTTTCTATGTAGAAGCAAAAAGTGTTCAATATCAATCCTATACCGCTGGACTATCACATTAGGCCATTAATACTGTTAACCCCTTAATACTTAAAATAACAAGCTAATTGTATTCTATGGGTCGGTATGAATACAACAATACCAAATAAGTGCAAATGTTTTAGTACCTTTTCAAAAAAAGAACATTTTATATCACCATGTTCTGAGAACTATCACTTTTTTTTATTTTTCGATCAACATTTTTTGTGGGACTGATAAACATTTTTATTGTTACTATTTTGTGGTACATAAAATGTATTAATGCTCTGTTGTTTTTTGGTGAATGCAAAACAGCAGTTCTTTCATTGTTTGCTTTATTATTTTCAGTGGTGCGATTACAACAATACCAAATGTCATTTTGTTTTTATGATGAACTATTGATAAACTAAAACAATGAACTAAAATCAAATTTTTGGGGAGCAGGAGATATTTTTTTAAATTAAAATGTATTACATTTTTCTCACTTTTTTTTTCTACTGGGGGACACCAACATTTCTTTGATTTATTTCCATTGCCTGCACTGTACTGACATACAACTTGTTAGGTCATACCTCTGACATGACCTAATAGCCAAATGCTTATGGCAGGCCTGGGAGTCTTTGTTACGATTTTGACTTAGGCCTCATGCACACGACCGGTCAGTTTTTTGCGGTCCGCAAATTGCGGATCCACAAAGCACGGAAGCCGTCCGTGTGCCTTCCGCAGTTTGAGGAACGGAACAGACGGCCCATTGTAGAAATGCCTATTCTTGTCTGCAAAACAGACAAGAATAGGACATGTTATATTTTTTTGAGGGGCTACATAACGGAGCAACAGATAACGGAGCAACACGGAGTGCTGTCGGCATCTTTTGCAGCCCCATTGAAGTGAATGGGTCCGCATCCGAGCTGCAAAAACTGCGGCTCGGATGCGGACCAGAACAACGGTCGTGTGCATGAGGCCTTAGGCTACGTCTACACAACGACATTTGTCGCGCGACATTTTGTTGCACTAATGCCGCGCGACAATTTTTCTAATGGCAGTCTATGGTGTCGCACTGCAACATGCTGCGACTGCGACGCAACAGTCGCAGAAAATCCATTTGAGATGAATTATGAAACCTTTATTTGTTTTACTAAATTTTTTTAAAAATGCAATCATTTGAAAAAGATAAAACATGAATAAATCAACACTTATTAATGTTTCCAGATTGATGAGCTGCCAGAAGGGGCCGTGAAACCACCTGCAAACAAATTTCCAATCTTCTTCTTTGGCACCCATGAAACGTAGGTTTTTACTTCTTCCTGATTATTTTAGTTTTTATGTAAAAGATATTGTAAATTATATACGGACCATTACCATGTGTTTATACGTATACATGTAATAAAATGTCAGGTAGTGACTAGTGGAGACTATAAGACACACCTTTGCCCATAAGCCCCCTCACTGGTTTTAGAGGAGGAGAATAAGAAAAATTCAGTTTATTACTGGGTCATGTGCCACATGGGGACACCTTACATAGGGACTCTCCCTATCACAGCTCAGGAGGCAGTTGAAGGATGAAACTGAGCATGTGCGGCCATGTCAGCGAGCCAGACAATGAAATTTAAAAAAACAGCAGGTGGCGCTATACAGATACATTTTATTGAATAACTCAATGGCTAAGCTAAACTTTTAATTACATGCAATTACAAAAGTATTCAGATCCAGGTGGTGGTTTGAAAACTGTAGAATATTTTTTACATGGGACAACTCCTTTTAGTGGTTATATTCAGACAAGAAAGCATAAAAAAGTTGGGGAATAATTGGGGGAATAATCTATGGATCCACTATATCTAAGACATTCCTAATCTTTTCCTTATTTTAGTGCATTTTTGGGACCCAAAGATCTGTTCCCTTACAAGGAATTTAAAGACAAGTTTGGAAAGTCAAACAAGCGGAAAGGATTCAATGAAGGATTGTGGGAAATAGAAAACAACCCTGGAGTCAAATTTACTGGATACCAGGTGCGCAGAAAACTGCCAGTGAAAATGACTGCCGAGACCCGTGTAGTGTTCATAGTAGAAGGGAAAGATAGAATTACTGTATGGAAATATAATGCAGTTCATATAATCACAGCATGCTATGCCCATAATACTATATTAGACTGCTGTATATATTCCATAGTGTTGCAGCATTCCCAAATAGGTCAAAGAAAGAGAATTTTATTCACTCATTGCAACGTTTCAGTCTGCTTGCTGGGTCTCTTTATCAGAGGTGTGCTAGTGACATATTTAAAGGTATAGGTAATCAGTATCTGATCGGTGGGGGTCGGACACCCAGGACCCCCGCCAATCAGCTGTTTGAGACAGCATTGGTGCTTCTGTGAGTGTCACAGCCATTTCCTTGCTTAAGAAACACAGCGCCGTACATTGTACAATGGGGCTGAGCTGCTCCCAGCCTAGGCCATGTGACAGATGAACGTGTATTATCTTTAACATAGGCTGGTCCGTCTCTAAAACCATTGTAAGTCAATGGGAGATGGATCCGTTTTCTTTTGTTTCAGAAAACGGATCCATCTCCGTTGGCTTACATTGTTAGTCATGATGGATCCGTCTTGCTCTACATCCCAGGACACACTCAAAAATGCTGCTTGCAGTTCACTTTTGTCCCCATTGACAATGAATAAGGGCAAAACGGAAATGTTTTCCTCGCTATTGAGATCCTATGGAAAGGGAAAGCGCAAAGGGAAAGCGCTGGTATGAAAATAGCCTTACTTATGTATTGTGATTGTCCATATTGTCTCCTTTGCTGGCTCTTTGATCGGCCTTTATTTTGGAACTCCCATAGAAGGAAATGGAGAGCACACTGTGTATGTGCAGTGTGATCTACTTCACTTTGTGGTTATAGAGATAGGTGCGGGTTCAAAATATGCCACCAGTGTGCGAGATGGACCAATCCAAAATATGCCACCAGTGTGCGAGATGGACCAATCCTTTTAATGTATACAGTCATCTAGACTAAATGTAAAACAACTATTTGTTTAGTTAATCTATCTGCAATATCCAGAACTCATGTAAATGTATTAGTGAGTTTCTGTATGATGTAACCGGACACCTATTAGCGCAGGTGGTTTTATGGCGATTATTACTCTATGTAGGACATTCCATTGTTTATCCTGCTGATAAACAGTGAGATAGAAGGTATGTGGTGTCATATGAAGATCAGAAGTTTTAAGATCATTTGCAGTAGAATTTTAATGAAAGTAAAATAGTAAATTGTAAAAACAAGTATGTAAAGAAAACTAATTTTTTTCCCCACAGATGCATCTGAAGGTGAGCACCGTGAACTACATGAATCAATACAACGGTACAATGGAGACAAGACTTTTACTGTGGAGAAAGTTCTAGAAAGATTTGCATTAAGATTAAGTAGGTGCAGGTGGGAACACATGCAGAACGAGGTCTGCCTGATGCTTATAGAATTGAAATATACAACTACTGGCTTGGTAAAGCTGTTTTAAACATACCTAGAGTGATGGTCATGCAGGTTGCAAGACTGAGAAATTGCAGTTTTTGTCCTACCGGTGATAAACCCTTAGTTTCCCAGTTGGTGGTCCCTTTTTGTTGTGTCCTAATTTCTGCATTGAACACTTCCTAGCCCCTCTCCTTAACAGCTCGGTGGTCTCCTGATTAGACGCTTAAGCTGTCACTCAGATCAGGGAGGAGAGGCTGTGAAAGATTCAGTGCATGGAGCACAGGACACTGAACATGAAGGAACCACTTAGGCCCCTTTCACACGGGCGTTGCGGGAAAATGTGCGGGTGCGTTGCGGGAACACCCGCAATTTTTCCGCGCGAGTGCAAAACATTGTAATGCGTTTTGCACTCGCGTGAGAAAAATCGCGCGTGTTTGGTACCCGAACTTCTTCACAGAAGTTCGGGCTTGGGATCGGTGTTCTGTAGATTGTATTATTTTCCCTTATAACATGGTTATAAGGGAAAATAATAGCATTCTGAATACAGAATGCATAGTAAAATAGCGCTGGAGGGGTTAAAAATAATAATAAAATAATTTAACTCGCCTTAGTCCACTTGATCGCGCTGCCCGGCATCTCCTTCTGTCTTCATCATAGCTTTTTGTAGCAACAAGGACCTTTGGTGACGTCACAGTCATCACATGATCCATCACCATGGTAAAAGATCATGTGATGGATCATGTGATGACTGTGACGTCCCCAAAGGTCCTTGTTGCTACAAAAAGCTAAGATGAAGACAGAAGGAGATGCCGGGCTACGCGAGCAAGTGGATTAAGGTGAGTTAAATTATTATTTATTTATTTTTTAATCCTTCCAGCGCTATTTTACTATGCATTCTGTATTCAGAATGCTATTATTTTCCCTTATAACTATGTTATAAGGGAAAATAATAATGATCGGGTCTCCATCCCGATCGTCTCCTAGCAACCGTGCGTGAAAATCGCACCGCATTGCGATTTTCACGTAACTCCATTCACTTCTATGGGGCCTGCGTTGCGTGGATTATCGCACCGCAACGCACAAAGAGGAGCATGCTGCTATTTTCACGCAACGCATAAGTGTTGCGTGAAAATCACCGCTCATGTGAACAGTCCCATAGAAATGAATGGGTCAGGATTCAGTGCGGGTGCAATGCGTTCACTTCACGCATTGCACCCGCGCGGAATACTTGCTTGTGTGAAAGGGGCCTTAGAGGATGAAAACTGTGATTTCTCGATTATGCCACTTGCATAGCCATCAATCTAGGTGTAGATCATTTGCTCTCCCCATTACCTATATATTGCTCTCAGCAGTTTTGAGGGACCAAAGTTGCTGACAGAGGGCTAAAAACTGCTGACAGACTCCCTCTAAAGAGGACCTGTCACCACTCCTAACACGCCTGTGTTAATAACTTCATGCATTCCCAATGTAATAACAATTATGGAGCATCTATTCCTATGGCTCTATGTTGTTACTTTCCTTTATTATTTCTACAACAAGTTAAAAAAAAATTGCTAGCAGTCTGCAGTAAGGGTACAGAGGGGTGTTAACCAGTTTGGGGGGTGTCCCTGCACAGTCTGATACTAGCAGCACTGATTGATTAGAGTCAGACTGTGCAGGGACATACCTCCAGCTGGTAACACACTTCTGTACCCTTACTGCTAGCAATTCATTCATAATGTCTTGTAGAAATAATAAAGGAATGGCACAACATAGAGCCATAAGAATAGATGCTTGAGAATTATTATTACATGAGGAATGCATGTAGATATTAACACAGGCATGTTAGGAGTGGTGACCGGTTCTCTTTAAAACATCCTTTTCACCTTGAAACCTATGCTAAGTAATAATAAATAAAAATATTTCTATTCAAAGTCATCTAAGGTGAAATTTTGCAAGTAGGGCATAATAGGGTCCTGGTAGTGTTCTTCCTTTCACTGTGACTTGGCATCAAAAATGTTAGTGTGCTCTTCATCTTAATAATTTCTTATGGACATTTTTTTCATTGTCTAGGCAATTCAACAGCAGAGCTCCTCGGAAACTGAAGGAGATGGAGGAAATGCTGCAGATGGCAGCAGCGAAGAAGAAGGGGATCAGGTGGAAGAGGATGGAAAAGGCAAAAGGAAGAATGAGAAAGCAGGCTCCAAGAGGAAGAAGTCAAACACTTCAAAGGTTTATCTGTTTATCTAGATTTTATCCTTAAAGGGTTTCTGTAGCTTTTTCTTACTGATCACGGGGGGTGCGACACCGGGGACCCCTGCTGATCAGCTGTTTGAAAAGGCAGCGGCACTGGCATTAGCGTTGCGGCCTTCTCACAGTTTCTTTCAGGCCCAGTGACTTCATGACTAGTATCATTGGCCTGGGCACGGGTAAGCCCTATTGCAGTTAATGTGGCTTAGCCGCTTCCAGCCCAGTGATACGAGTTGTGGTCGTCACTGGGCCTGCAGGAAACAGAGAGAAGGCCACAGCGCTAATGCCAGTGCCACTGCCTTCTTAAGCAGCTGATCGGCAGGGGTCCCAGGAGTCGAGAAAAGCTACAAAACCCCTTTAAGAAAGGAAAAGAAGATGTGGATAGGTGATGCGAACAATAGATTAAAATATAACTTTAATATGTTTTAAAGGGGTACTCGGAAGGATTTTTAAATGGCCGTCAGGAATTTGTCCTAGTATATGAACAGGACTGGTTGCTTCCACTTGCACTAGCTGCCTAGGGGGGTGAGGCAGCTGGCCACACTACATTGCTATACAATAGATCAGGGGTAGGCAACCTCCGGCACTCCAGCTGTTGTGAAACTGCAACTCCCAGCATGCATAATTGCTCTGCTCTTCTCAGAACTCCCACAATAATGAATGGAGCATGATGGGAGTTGTAGTTTCACAACATCTGGAGTGCCTGAGGTTGCTGATCCCTGCAATAGATGATAATGATGTGAAGCAGCCTGACAGGAAAACTCACCAATATGTAGTATATGAAAGTGACAGAGTGATGTGTGTAGTGAGACCTCAGCCCCCCTCAACTACTACGTCAGCCCCAGTTACAGGAGAAATCAATAGTGAAAAAATAAATAAATAAGTGAAGTTAAATGTCCCCCAGAGGTCATGTATGACCTTATGGGAGACACAAAGTGTAAAATAAAAAAATAAAAAAAAAGTTTTATAAAAAATAGACATATTTGGTATTACCGCGTCCGTGACAACCGGCCCTATAAATATATATTCCATATATCCATATACATGATCCACCCTGTCCGATAAACACCATAAAAAAAAAATTATAATAAGTGTTTAAAAAAAAGCCATTTTTGTCACCTTACATCTCAAAAAGTGCAACACCAAGTTATCAAAAAGTTTTATGTCCCACAAAATGGTACCAATAAAACCGTCACCTCATCCCGCAAAACATGAGCCCCTAAGTACATAAGAAAATCGCAAAAAAAAATATATAGCTCAGAACATGGAGACATTAAAACATAATTTTTTGCTTTAAAAATGCTATTATTGTGTAAAACTTAAATATATAAGAAAAAGTATACATATTAAGTATTGCTACGTCCGTAACGATCTGCTCTATAAAAATGTCACGTGGCTTAACCCCTCAGGTGAACGCTGTAAAGATAAATAAATAAAAACGGAGCTAAAACAACCAATTTTTTCGTCACCTTGCCCTATAAAGTGTAATAATGAATGATCAAAAAAATCATATGTACCCAAAAATGGTACCAATAGAAAAAAAAACTCTTCCTGCAAAAAAGGAGTCCCTGCACAAGACGATTGGCAGAAAAATAAACAAAATGGCGTTCAGAAAATGGATACACAAAAACTATTTATTTTTCAAAAATGCTTTTTTTATGTAAAACTGAAACAAACAAAATAGACATATTTGATATAATTGCGTCCATAATAACCTGCTCTAAAAAATAGCACATGATCGATCTACCCTGTCAGATGAATGTTGTAAAAAATAAAAACAGTGCCAAAACAGCAATTTTTTGGTTACCTTGCCTCACAAAAAAAGTAATATAGAGCAATAAAAAATCATATGTACCCAAAATAGTACAAATAAAACTGGCACCTTATCCCCTAGTTTCCAAAACGAGGTAAATTTGGGGGCGTTTCTACTGTAATGGTGCCTCAAATGGGACATGGCCTCTAAAAACCAGTTCAGCAAAATCTGCCTTCCAAAAACCATATGGCGCTCCTTTTCTTCTGTGCCCTTACATCATTTTACGACCATGATATGTGGGGTGTTTATGTAAACCGCAGGATCAGGGTAATAAATATTAAAGTTTTGTTTGGCTGTTAACCCTCGATGTGTAAAGGAAAAAATGGATTAAAATGGAAAATCTGCCAAAAAAGTGAAATTCTGAAATTTCATCTCCATATTCCTTTAATTTTTGTGGAACACCTAAAGGGTTAACAAAGTTTGTAAAAATCAGTTTTGAGTAGCTTGAGGGGTGTAGATTCTACAATGGGGTCATTTATCAGGGTTTCCATTATGTAAGCCCCACAAAGTGACTTCAGACCTGAACTGGTCCTTAAAAAGTGGGTTTTGGAAATTTTCTTAAAATTTTTAAGAATTGCTTCTAAAATTCTAAGCCTTCTAACGTCTTGAAAAAATAAAATGACATTTACAAAATGATGTCAACATAAAGTAGACATATGGGGAATGTTAAAGGGAACCTGTCACTGGGATTTTGTGTATAGAGCTGAGGACATGGGTTGCTAGATGGCCGCTAGCACATCCGCAATACCCAGTCCCCATAGCTCTGTGTGCTTTTATTGTGTAAAAAAAACTATTTGATACATATGCAAATTAACCTGAGATGAGTCCTGTATGTGAGATGAGTCAGGGACAGGACTCATCTCAGGTTAATTTGCATATGTATCAAATTGTTTTTTTTTTACACAATAAAAGCACACAGAGCTATGGGGACTGGGTATTGCGGATGTGCTAGCGGCCATCTAGCAACCCATGTCCTCAGCTCTATACACAAAATCCCTGTGACAGGTTCCCTTTAAGTAATAAATATTTTATGAGGTGTCACTTTTTGTTTTAAAAGCAGAGAAATTCAAATTTAGAAAACAGTGAATTTTTTCAAATTAAAGGTAAAACATATTGACAGAAATTTGCCACTAACATGAAGTACAATGTGTCACGAGAAAACAGTCTCAGAATGGCTTGGATAAGTAAAAGCGTTCCAAAGTTATTACCACATAAAGTGACACATGGCAGATTTGCTAAATTAGGCCTGGCCAGGAAGGGGGTAAATGGCCGGTCTGGAAGTGGTTAAAGTGTAACCGTCATATTTTTTATTTTTTTTGTAATGTATAGGGACAGTGATGCTGACCATTTTTGTAATATACTTTAATTACTGAAATCGTACATTTCTATTAAAAATAGTGACCCACTTTGAGCCTCAGTAACGCTCCTCTGTCTTCTGTTTACATAACACAGTCAGTGTTGAGCAAGTCTCCACAGTTATGTAAACAGAAGACAGAGGAGCGTTGCTAAGGCTCAAAATGGGCCACTTTAGAGCTATTTTGCTAATAGAAATGTATGATTTAAGTAATTAACCCCTTAACAGTACGGTGCTGGGTGGTCTTTAAAGATGCTTCTTATAGCAGACACCCACGGCTCATGTCCGCAACCAGCAGTAATGCAGATCACGGACATTTAACCCCTCAGATGCCATGGTCAGTCCTGATCACGGCATCTGAGCGCGTGAAACACCGGAAGCGCGCGCTTCCGTTGATGCTCCGGCTCCCCCGTGCGGTGATCGGAGGAGCCGAAGCATGTGTGAAGCAGCCACCAATCTTTGTGAATGACAGGAGGCTGCTGTGTATTTCCTATGGAGTCCTTGCCTGTAATAGGGCTCCATAGGAAAGTAGTGAAATCGTCATAGATTCCAATACAAGTGCTTTGGAATCTATGATAATAGCAATCAAATGATTGCATGTTATAGTTCCCTATGGGAAAAAGTGTAAAAAAAAAAAAAGTTTTTAAAAATGAAAAAATAAAGAAAAAAGCATAAAAATTAAAATTACCCCCCTTTTCCTAAAATAAAAATAAAAGAACATTTTTTTTTTAAAACAATATACATCATGGGTGTCGCGATGTGCGAAAATGCCCATAGTATAAAAATATATTCCCCATACGGCAAACGGAAAAAAGCGTCCAAATAGCCGATTCGCCGTTATTGGTCGCTTAATTTTCTACAAATTTTTTTTTATAAAAAGTGATGAAAAAGTCATACACACCCCAGAATAGTATCAATAAAAAGTTCAGATCGCCCCGCAAAAAATGTGTCCCCACACAGCTCCGTACACATAATTAGAAAAAAGTTATAGGGGTCAAAATATGGCGACAAAAAAATAATACAGATTTTTTCCCACTTTTAATCAAAACGCAAGAAAAACTATACATATGAGGTATCGCCGGATTCGTACTGACCTGTAAAATGAAAGTAACTGGTCATTTTTATAGTACATTGAATGTCGAAAATAAAAAAAAATAAAACTGTGGTGGAATAGATGTTTTTTTTTTTTGCAATTTCACCCCATTTGGAATTTTTTTCCTGCTTCCCACTACATAATATGCAAAAAACAAGCCCTGATATGGCTATGTGAACAGACAAATAAAAAAGTTATGGCTCTGGGAAGGCAGGGAGCACAAAACGTAACTCTCCCCCCCCCCCAAAAAAAAAAAACTAAAAAAACTCTGGGCCTGAAAGGGTTAAAGTATATTACAAAAATGGTCAGTGTCACTGCCCCTACACATTACAAAATTACTAAAATAAAAAAAAAAGAATGACAGTTACACTTTAAGCATTATTTTTTATCTTTTTGCTGCCTGGATGATTTTTATTTTTTTGACAAACACAAATTAACCCCTTCCTGACCACCTCGCTTATATTTACGTCGGCGGTCGAGTGCGGCAGGCACCATAGTCACCGGGTGCCTGCTGTTTTAAACAGCAGGCACCCGGGACTAAGGTATGCGATCAATTTAATAACATCGATCGCATACATTTACCCCTCAGATGCCGTGGTCAAATAAGACCAGGTCAGAAACTGGAAGCGTGCGCTTCCGACCTTTCACCGGCTCCCCCTAGCGAGCATTGCGGGAGCTGGAGTGTGTGTGCAGCAGCCTCTGTACTCCTGAGTGATACGAGGCTGACGCACACTAGTTCCTATGGAGGGTCTGTCTGTGGCAGGTCTCCCTGGAAATTTCGGGGGTCATTTATGAAGACTGGCATTTTAGATGCCCTTTGTGCTGGCCATAAGCTACTTTCACACCTGCGCTTTCCCTTTCTGCTATTGAGATCCATCATATCACATCCGTCCGTGAGCGGGGAAAAGTCACAGATTACGGCGCAATTGGCCTTTGCACCACAATCTCCACCAGATATATGCCAAAAATTGGCATATATCTGATAATGAATGACTACCTTAGTGTAATTGTAATAGACCCCAAACTAATGATTACTTGTTATAGTTCCCTATTGGAACTGTTAAAAAGTGTAAAAAAAAGTTTTTAAAAAAAATGAAAAAATCACCCCCCTTTGCCAAAAATTTCAATTAAAAAAACGTCCATACAAGTATAAAAAATATTTTTACCGTATGGTCACTTCACCTCCCACAATTTTTTTAATAAAAAGTGTTTAAAAAGTCATACACATCCCACAATGGTATAATTAAAAAGTACAGCTCACCCCACAAAAAATTAGCCCTCACACAACTCTGTATACGTAAAAATAAATTGGTTATGGAGGTCAGTATAGGGTGATGCAAAAAAATAATAATATTCCAAAGTTATTATTTTTTTTATTTTTTTTCCAGTATTAAAGGGGTTATACAAGACTATAAAATCTCCCCCATATGCCAGGCCCTTCACAATGAATATACTTACTTGGCTCCCTGCGCCACTCCTAGTCCCTGCACCGCCGCTGTCGGGGGGGGGGGGGGGAGCAGCCAATGGCAGGCAGTTATCGGGACTAGCCTCTCTAGTGTCATAGGGAAACCTATAATCTCCGATTAAAAGGTGAGGGTGATAACATGTTAAAAGATTTCTGTATCCTCCCCTGGGGGTCTCAAACGCTCAAATTTTCAGTTGATAGAAATTTTTTGTTTTTTAGGTTCTACTACTTTTGAAGAATATAAAAAAAGAGCTCACAAAAAGCGTTATAGGAGGAGTTATGGAAAATTAGCTCACATGAAAGAAAAACCCCTTAACCTCTTCAGGACACATGACGTACCGGTACGTCATGTGTTGTTCCGATCACTGCCGCCCGGCTGGCAGTGATCGGAACAAGGTGCCTGCTCAAATCATTGAGCAGGCACCTAGGCTAAATGCGCGGGGGGGGGGTCCCGTGACCCCCCCATGTCGGCAATCGCAACAAACCGCAGTTCAATTCAGACCTGCGGTTTGATGCGCTTTTTGCCGTTTCTGATCCGCGGGGATCAGAAACTTTACAATGCCCAAAATATATATGTTCTTCCTCCCCCTGCACCCCTGAATGATATTATGTGGGCGGGTGGTGCAGGGGGAGGGTTGCGGGCGGTGCGGGAGGCGGGCGGTGCGGCAGGCGGGATCGCGATCCCCCGCCCGCCTCCCCTTGAATAATCGTTGGTGTACAGTGGGTATACCAGGGTGCCAGCACATTGCTGGCACCCTGGTATAAACGGCTGACATCGGTGATGCGATGTCAGCCGTTTAACCCTTTCCATACAGCGGTCCGTACGGACCGCTGTATGGAAAAGGTTAACAGCTCAGGGAGCTCCCTCCCTCTCCGATCGGGGGGCTGCTGTGCCTTTGCAGCCCCCCGATGGGAGAGGGAGAGAGCCCCCAGACAGCCCCGTCTTCACCTTTCCCCGTCTGCGAAGTTGTGGCAGACGGGGAAGGTTCCCATGGCAACAGGACGCCTGCTCAGGCGTCCTGCTGTCCATGGTGCTGAACAGATCTGTGCTGAAGGCATAGATCTGTTCAGTGTAAGTAAAATACAGTGCAGTACCCTATATAGAGTACAGTACTGTATTATACAGACATCAGACCCACTGGATCTTCAAGAACCAAGTGGGTCTGGGTGGAAAAAAAAAGTGAAAAAAATGTAAAAATCAAAAAACACATTAATCACTGATTAAAAATGGAAAAAAAAAACACATGTTTGGTATCGCCGCGTCCGTAACGACCTGATATATAAAACGGTCATGTTACTTTACCCGAACGGTGAACGCCATAAAAATAAAAAATTAAAAACTATGATAAAATTGAAATTTTGCCCACCTTACTTCCCAAAAAAAGGTAATAAAAGTGATCAAAAAAGTCGCATGTACGCCAAAATTGTAACAATCAAACCGTCATCTCATCCCGCAAAAAATGAGACCCTACTTAAGATAATCGCCCAAAAACTGAAAAAACTATGGCTCTTAGACTATGGAAACACAAAAACATCATTTTTTTTGTTTCAAAAATGAAATCATTGTGTAAAACTTACATAAATTAAAAAAAGTATACATATTAGGTATTGCCGCGTCCGTATGGACCGGCTCTATAAAAATATCACATGACCTAACCCCTCAGATGACCACCGTAAAAAAATAAAAATAAAAACGGTGTAAAAAAAGCTATTTTTTGTCATCTTACGTCACAAAAAGTGTAATAGCAAGCGATCAAAAAATCATATGCACCCCAAAATAGTGCCAATCAAACCGTCATCTCATCCCGCAAAAAATGAGACCCTACCTAAGATAATCGCCCAAAAACTGAAACAACTATGGCTCTTAGACTATGGAGAAACTAAAACTTTTTTTGTTTTAAAAATGAAATCATTGTGTAAAACTTACATAAATAAAAAAAAAGTATACATATTATGTATCGCCGCGTCCGTGATAACCTGCTCTATAAAATTACCACATGATCTAACCTGTCAGATGAATGTTGTAAATAACAAAAAAAAAAAAACTGTGCCAAAAAGGTATTTCTTGTTACCTTGCCGCACAAAAAGTGTAATATAGAGCAACCAAAAATCATATGTACCCTAAACTAGTACCAACAAAACTGCCACCCTATCCCGTAGTTTCTAAAATGGGGTCACTTTTTTGGAGTTTCTACTCTAGGGGTGCATCAGGGGGGCTTCAAATGGGACATGGTGTAAAAAACAAACAGTCCAGCAAAATCCAGCCTTCCAAAAACCGTATGGCATTCCTTTCCTTCTGCGCCCTGCCGTGTGCCCGTACAGCAGTTTACGACCACATATGGGGTGTTTCTGTAAACTACAGAATTAGGGCCATAAATAATGAGTTTTGTTTGGCTGTTAACCCTTTCTTTGTAACTGGAAAAAATATTAAAATGGAAAATCTGCCAAAAAAGTGAAATTTGGAAATTGTATCTCTATTTTCCATTAAATCTTGTGCAACACCTAAAGGGTTAAAAATGTATGTAAAATCAGTTTTGAATACCTTGAGGGGTGTAGTTTCTTAGATGGGGTCACTTTTATGGAGTTTCTACTCTAGGGGTGCATCAGGGGGGCTTCAAATGGGACATGGTGTCAAAAAAACAGTCCAGCAAAATCTGGCTTCCAAAAACCAAACGGCGCACCTTTCACTCTACGCCCCGCTGTGTGGCCGTACAGTAGTTTACGGCCACATATGGGGTGTTTCTGTAAACGGCAGAGTAAGGGCAATAAAGATACAGTCTTGTTTGGCTGTTACCCCTTTCTTTGTTAGTGGTTAAAATGGAAAATTAGACAAAAAAATGAAATTCTCAAATTTCATCCCCATTTGCCAATAACTCTTGTGCAACACCTAAAGGGTTAACGACGTATGTAAAATCAGTTTTGAATACCTTGAGGGGTGTAGTTTCTTAGATGGGGTAATTTTTGGGAGGTTTCTATTATCTAAGCCTCACAATATGACTTCAAACCTGAACTGGTCCATAAAAAGTGGGATTTTGAAGATTTCTGAAAATTTTCAAAATTTGCTTCTAAACTTCTAAGCCTTGTAACATCCCCAAAAAATAAAATATCATTCCCAAAATGCTACAAACATGAAGTAGACATATGGGGAATGTAAAGTCGTCACAATTTTTGGGGGTATTACTATGTATTACATAAGTAGAGAAACTGAAACTTTGAAATTTGCTAATTTTTTTGGTAAATTAGGTATTATTTTGTGCAAAAAAAAAATTTTTTTTTACTTTATTTTACCAGTGTCATGAAGTACAATATGTGACGAAAAAACAATCTCAGAACGGCCTGGATAAGTCAAAGCGTTTTAAAGTTATCAGCACTTAAAGTGACAGTGGTCAGATTTGCAAAAAATGGCCTGGTCCTTAAGGTGAAATAAGGCTGTGTCCCTAAGGGGTTAAAATATAACTTTTAATACTACATAATAAAAGATGAAAATAACCCCTCACAATGTACTGTTCTTCAATAAAATATATATGCCCACCAAAAAACTAGTGTGACTAGATATACTGTAGTGGATACCTAGGCATAACAAAGGGCAAGTTATATACGGATGATACCATATAAAAACACACAGAAATGTGGGCCGGTTGATACAGTTACTAACTGTTCTCGTGATTTGGTAATGAAGCCAGTTGATACTGTTACCCACGATTTCTGTGATTTGATAGTAATGAGACTTGCTAAAATCACTTTAGTTAAAGACCTGCGCCCACCAGAGTATGATGTCACCAGAGAAAGTGTTGTTGGGAGATGACCTGTTCCTGGGTGTCCATTTAGGCTATCGATGCCTAAAAGCGGAGCACTCACCCCGAAAGGGGCGACCCCACTTTTCGGTGGCTAAACCCTCAAAAATGCCCTAGGAAGCCCTGAATAAAGTTGTCAAGCTGAGTCCCGATGAGTTTCCCCATTAGTGATAGCAATGGTTCATCAGAGGACGAAGACACTATCAGATAAAGTCACAGATAATGGCTACCAAAGGACAGATCCGACATGGTGAACAGCCTGTCGGATCCGTCCTGCCGCAAGTGTGAAAGTACCCTTAAGACGGTGTATCCACTGGGCCTCTTTGCAAAGAATACTTTTATCCTAGGGGATCAACTGATTACCTCAATTACTTGAAATGTAATTGTCATGTAGTCACCAAACGTCAACCCATGCATATTATTTCCACCTTTGACGTAGCTAATTATGAAGTCTTGACTGTCCTGAGGAGATACTGGCCTATCCTGCGGATGGACTGTGACCTATCTGACGTCCTTACTGAGCACCCCGCAATTACTTATGGTAGAGGGAGGAGTATAAAGGATCGTCTTGTACACAGTCATTTTACACCTTCAGCAGGGAAAGGGACCTGGCTAGACCGCAAACCAATAGGTGTCTACCGTTGCGGCTTCTGTAAAGCATGCAATTATATATCGACCGCTAAGGTCATCACGTGTTCCGTAACCAAACAGAACTTTGCGGTGAGAGATTTTGTCAACTGCAGAAGCAGGGGGGCTATATACATCTGTCAGTGCCCTTGCCCTATGGATTACATAGGCAAAACAGTCAGGGAACTCAGGAGAAGGGTGTGTGAACATATCAATGATATTGTTAAGAAAAACCTGACACCCGTGGCTTCACATGTCAACAATTGCCATGGCGGGGATGCCAATTGCTTGAGATTCTCTGTACTTCAGTTGGTACCACCGTCTCCCCGCGGGGGTGACTGGGACAGAAAAATCCTTCAAAAGGAATGTGAATGGATTCATCGGTTTCGGTCCGAGTCCCCCCCTCGGAATTAATGAGAGACTCACCTTCTCCTGTTTTCTCTGACTGAACCTGTAAACACAGTGAGTAGGCCTATTTTTACACCATCTCTTTTTTCGCTTGCCTGTGTTTAATTAATTGATTTTTTCCATATTTTGTACTCAATCTGTGGCTGTCTGGCCGGTCCAGTTCTCTACACTGGAACTTTTGGGCCAGTATTAATTGATTTATCAGTTTTCCCTAATTGGCCTGGGTGCATAAAGCATCCGAATGTGTTTACATTGTATAATCATTGAGTATAACTTATTTTTTTATTTTAGCACATCCCCTTAGATTAAGGATATGCTTTGGTGGACAAGACTACAGGTCCTTCTAAAAAAATTAGCATATTGTGATAAAGTTCATTATTTTCTGTAATGTACTGATAAACATTAGACTTTCATATATTTCTTCTAATACGCAGGTACTTTCCTTTAGGGATGCTCTTTTTTAGGGGTTTGGTAGCTGTCCCACCTCAAAAGACTATTTGTCGATGTCGGCTTGCGATACGTCTCGGTACATAGTTCCCCATTTTTCTTGGTTATATAGATAGATGTCAAGGAAGGCAAAACATTGATCATGGATCTCGTGTGTGAATCTAAGACCTATATCATTAGAATTAAAATGCTGCACAAAGGTCTTAAAAGATCAAAATATCGTCAATGTATCGCCCCCAGAAGATCACATAGGCCTCTTGCACACGATCGTATTTTTCTTCCGTGTTCGTTAATTATTTTTTTTGCGGACTGTACGGAACCATTCATTTCAATGGGTCTGCAAAAAAAAATGGAAGGTACTCGGTGTGCATTCCATTTCCGTTCCACAAAATTTTTTAACATTTCCTATTCTTGTCCGCATTACGGACAAGTATAGTACTGTTCTATTAGGGGCCAGCTGCTCCGTTCCTCAAAATACGGAATGCACGTGGATGTCATCTGTATTTTTTGCAGACCGCAAAATACATACGGTCGTGTGCAAGAGGCCTTAGGCTCAGTACACAGCCACCAGTAGAAATATGAACAGAGCCTAAGGCCCCTTTCACACGAACTATACGGATTGGCTCCGGATGCGTTTAGGGTGCACTCGGTGAAACTCGCTCCATTTTGCAAGCAAGTTCAGTAAGTTTTGTCTGCAATCGCGTTCAGTTGTTCAATTTTTTCCGCGTGGGTACAATGCATTTTGATGCGTTTTTCACACGCGTGATAAAAACTGAAGGTTTACAAACAACATCTAGCAACCATCAGTGAAAAACGCATTGCATCCGGACTTGCTTACGGATGCAGTGCGTTTTTCACTGAAGCTCCATTCACCTCTATGGGGCCAGGGCTGAGTGAAAAATTCTGAATATAGAACATGCAGAGTTTTTCACGCAACACAGAACTGATGCGTGAAAAAAAAAACGCTCATGTACACAGACTTATTCAAATTATTGGGTTAGGATTCAGTGCGGGTGCTGTGCGTTCACGTCAATCATTGCAGCCGCGCGGAAAACTCGCTCGTGTGAAAGGGGCCTAACACTGTATGGTATGTAAGGCATACTGAAACACTTATTTAACACTTTTTACATTTGTTCCACTTATATAACCATTTCAGAAACCATCCAAGCTTTCTCGGAAATCTTCAGGAGACGAAGGAGAAAAGGACAGCAAAGATGAAGAAAATAAGAGTGGTTCAGAGGCTGGTGATGCGGATAATGACACAAAAAATGCATCAGATGTGCAGAAAAGCAGTTCCGGGGTATGGTTACATATGTTTTATGGATGGTATAGCAGCAGCGTATGGCCGAATGCACACAGCCGAGGAACATGGATGTGAGTGGTCTGTGGTATCCCGGCCTGGCATCCTGCTGAGAGCAGGAGCGCACGGCGTCATTTTATGCTATGACACCGTGCGCTTCGTGTCACCGCTGCAGTACAGTAATACACTCGTATAGATCATACCAGTGTATTACTGTAGTGCAGCAGCGGCATGAAGCGCACGGCGTGATAGCAACTAATGACGCAGTGCGCTACTGCTCTCAGCCGGATGCCAGGCCGGGATTCCACAGACCACTCACATCCGTGTTCCACGGCCGTGTGCATTCGGCCTATGACAGATGTTACGGTGTAAGCACATGAACTTGACTGGCTATATACTTGAGACTAAACATGGTCTTCTACTGTTAAAGAGGAACTTCCCTTTCACAAAGCTTTTGATATGCCACAGTGACATGTCAGAGGTTTTAATAAGTGAGGGTCTAGGTGCCGAGACCCCTAACAGGAGAAGTTCAAGGGTCTCTTGGACCTTAGCGTGGCTCTTTATACCTCTCTGACTAGTTTACATAAAACATGGTTTTTTATTAGATACTCATTGAAATGTTCTATATCAGGAAACTCTTAACAAACGCAATTAAAATTCCTCGGAGATTGGAGTGGGACTCTGTGTTTACACTTTTGTATTGAATCGGTTTTGCCAATACACAGCCTCTAGGGAGGTACCTGATAATTCTCAGGTGGTTGCCCTATTTGGCTTCTACCTATATACCAGCTGTATATTTAGCTGTGTGTGTCTCCTCTCTGGGATCCCTACTACCTCTCCAATTCTGAACTAAAAGCTAAACCTGCATCCCTACATGTTTCGCCGTATCACGGCGTCTTCAGGGGATGGCGTGCAGGTTATGATTTAGGGGGGCGGATCCTGGACTTTAAACCTTCGGTTTGTATGGGCGGGATAATGGAATCCAATGACCCCTAACAGTCACTGAAGCAGCTTTGGTTGCAGTTAGCTCTCAGAGAGGCAGAGTTAGTTGAAGATGGTCACATGGACATCTGTGTATCATATAGGAATAAAATGGTTATTTCTGTTTCAGTGGATTTACCAGGTTATTAATCTAAAAGGAAAGACACTTAACATAGAGAAAGTATGATCAGATTATATTGTCTGTCTGCCTGCCTTTCTTCTATCTAACGCAGCCTATTGGTTCTAAGAGAGAAGTCTAAATAGCTAAATTGATCCCCAGAACAGAAAGCTGTATATAGCTAGTGCTCAATATAGTCTATCCACAAGGCTGTGGACTCGCTCCTCTTTTGTATGGTGCAAAGGCACCGGTCTGTCCGCAAAATCTATTTCCATGAACAAATCCAATTATTTATTAGGTCAGCACCCCTACTTAATGAATAGCTGATAATAAAAATAACTGCTGTTATCACACTCATCATAACAAGTGCCAGAAGAGACAAACCTGCCTGAAACAAAAACAACACTATGAATAATGCTTATCATAAGAGCATCAACTTTGGAACTTAAATACAAGGAACAAGTCTAGCAGTTCATGAGCCAAAGTGTAAAGCTTGCCATACACGTAACTTAGTTTTCAGTTGAATGGCTATCCCCCCTGACCCCTCTACACATGCATACTTGGTTCTGCTGAGAATGCAGGTGTTCTCAGTGCAGAGCAGGAAGTAAGCCAAAGCCAGATACCTCTGTCAGTGAATTATATGCATATCTAGAGAGAATAAAGGATTGGGCATGATACAATTCAATACACCCCACCTGACATTTGCAGTCAGGGCACACTGTACCCAATATAAAAAAGTCACTCACTTGCTCCCTGCTGCTCTGTTCCAACACCAAGACTATATTGAGCTCTAGCTATATCTAGCTTTCTGTTCTGGGTCTATATTTAGCTATTTAGACTTTCTCTCAGAACTGACTGGCTGCCCTAGATAGGAGAAAGGCAGACAGACAATATCATCTGATATTACTTTGGGATCCCCAGCTTGTAAATTCCAGACGGGTGTCACATGTGCCACTGTAGACAATTACTGGCCTCAAATTTGACATATCACCAAGTTGCACATCATTGCCATGGCCCTGTCCAGACATGCACACCCTGGGGACCGGAAGGAGCCAGACCGGACCCTCAGCCCTGGAATAGTGGCAAGGAGAAGGCAAATACCTTTTGTATTTAGGCTATAGCACTGTTCAGGGCCTAGATAAAATAGCCGTTATAGCTGGACAACCCGTTTATGGGTTTATCACCTATTGTAAATTCAAGTTGTTTTGGGCACTTGCAAACACGGGGAGAACATACAAACTCTATGCAGATATTGTCCTCGGTCCACTGAGCCACCATCGAAGTCACAGATTTTAAATATTTTGTTACACATGGATTATTAGGAAACATAGCATTCTTAATCCACGGGATACAGAAAGTAACAAAGCACAAGCACACGATGAACTGCAGTCATAGTAAAAATGATTGCTTGTACCTTCTGGACCAGGCTTATGGACATCATACCACTGACTAGTGAAGAATTGCCTGTCCCTCCATAGTCTGCATGCCATGTACAACGACATTTACAATCCCAGGCAAGTGTAGGCCTTCCAGTTCCATCTATTTTAATCTGAATATTTGTGGGGATCCAGGGGGAAAACCAGGGGGATCTCTGTTCCCATTTATAGAGATGAAGGGGATACAAAATTCTGTCTTAGAACATATTTGCTATTTTTATCGTTGTGGCGGTGAAATAACCTTAACTTGAAAGATGAAGACAGGAAAGATGTGTTTGGAATACGAAGAAGGAAACTCTTGGGGTGACTACCTATATAACCTTATGTAGTAGAAAAACAAAGTCAATCTGAGCACAAAGAAGGAATTGTAGTTGAAGTAACAACGATGAAGCTAGGTCAGGGATTCAGATAAAATAAAAATGCAAATTACATCATGGAAATAAATGACTTGATTTCAGTTTCCATTCAGAAAAAGTCCATTAAATGACAGCAGTCAGTTATCTGCCTGCTGCAAGAATCTATGGGATGCACACTTATTTTATGACAATTGCCAGGCAGCAGCAGGCAGGGCTGTAGTAAGACTGGAAACGTGAAAAAGTTACTTTGCTCACAAAAAGGTCATCAAATCAATGTCAGTATACAGGTAACATTTAGATGTCTAGAATGTAACACAATAGTATTAAAGACAGGAGAGGAAGTACATTCAGTGGCAGAAATGTAAACTAATGCTTCTGTAAGAAACTGTAGACAAGGCATATGGGCAGTGAATTACAAACCACAGTAACATTTTCCTAACAATCTGTGATAGTTTGATTGAGCACTGTACCGAGACGTCCATACATTAGGGATTTCAGACAGTTTTCATCTTCTAAAACAAGGCAATAAGTTACAGATTATTTTTGGACAAAACAACAAAAGTTGCTGATGGATGACAGAAAATGGTTTCAAATCAACTTTTTTGGGCAAACCAAAATCTGGAGTGTATGGCCAGATTTACTGTTTTGTGTACCCTCTATCATAAAATCATTTCTATGTCATCAACTATTGATCTTTTTTTTTTGGAGGTTTTTTTACCGCACAACAATGGTGTTTTGCCTCATGATGTGTTACTTGGTAATCATCACAACAATGGTGTTTTGCCTCAAGATATGTTACTTGGTAATCAGCCTGGAGGAGCACTTATGACCTCAGTTCTGCCTTTTACAATTATCTCCTTTTAAATCTTCTCTATTATATGAAGCCATTTTCATACAGCCGTTATTTACCAGTACGCATTTCATTTTATTGACATGAATTATCTCGGTCCTCATGCATTTATAATTTTGAAGTATTCAGGCTTCAGCTATATAGACAGAACTGATGGGTCATAACTACAATTGTATGCAGCTGTTGTAAAGAAAATACTTTTTTATTACTGTCCATGACTTAGGGCAAGCAATAGTATTATTTTGGTCTCACACTTTATTCTGAAGGCCAAATTATGCTGTTATACAACCTCCAATGTAGTATATTTTAGTTACTGATTGGTTCCAGAGATTGGAAGCCTAGAGTGACTAGACAAATTTCAGCAGATTCTGCCAATTTCTCTGGGAGCGGTCTATGGACTACCGGCCCTGTCTGCTATCCAAGCTTCCATATTTATTGGAGGCCATGTATAAGGCCAGTTTTTAAATGTTACAGTGGATCCCATAGTCAGATGTATAAAGCTGTTCTTTATAAACGTACCCTATGAGCTCTATTCCATCTTTCTACTGTTTCCATACAATCTACATTAAAACTCGCAGAAGTATAAATCATAATGGATCCTTGTTGTGTGAAGTTGGCTGTCTAACTAACTGTAAATGTAATGTATTTTTGGCCTCGCCCTGTATCCAGCATGCAAAGTACACCAAAACGTTGTCCGCTTGAACAAAAGGTTTGATACAAGGTGTTTTGTGATTTTCTTGCAGAATGTATATGCAAGAGTTGGAGGCCGTAAGAAATGCACAGACGCTAAAGAGAAATTATAAATCTAGTGGCACACAGGCAAGATTTGGTGAGCATACAGTCAATTACCCGTGTTAACCGAGGCACTGCACACATCTCGTTTACTAGAGTTGTAATACTGTACATCCTGTAGTAAATCTCTATAAAAACGGAGTATTTCATCTGTTCCTATATTATATGTGTATGTAAATTATACTATTTAACTTGAAAAGCCGTGTGTGTGCATAAAATGTCCTCATAGTCTGTGCATTAAGTAGTTGGATTTGGAAATTACCCTGTAAACAAGACAATTTAACCAATTATTATGTATTAGTATTATATATTTGCTGTTGACTACAGCTTGTCATACATTCCTACCAGCAAACAGTATTGGGTAGCTGGCATAGATATTGGAGTTGCTTGTTTGCCTTTAAAGGGAGTCTGTCACCTACATACCATGTTTTAAACGGATTATAAAGCTCTGTGGGAGGCAGATCCATAACACTGATTGCACCCGGGTTTAGGGCTCTTTCACACTTGCGTTCTTTTCTTCCGGCATAGAGTTCCGTCGTCGGGGCTCTATGCCGGAAGAATCCTGATCAGTTTTATCCTAATGCATTCTGAATGGAGTGAAATCCGTTCAGGATGCATCAGGATGTCTTCAGTTCCGAAACGGAAGGTTTTTTGGGCGGAGAAAATACCGCAGCATGCTGCGCTTTTTGCTCCGGCCAAAAATCCTGAAGACTTGCCGCAAGGCCGGATCCGGAATTAATGCCCATTGAAAGGCATTGATCCGGATCCGGCCTTAAGCTAAACGTCGTTTCGGCGCATTGCCGGATCCGACGTTTAGCTTTTTCTGAATGGTTACCATGGCTGCCGGGACGCTAAAGTCCTGGCAGCCATGGTAAAGTGTAGTGGGGAGCGGGGGAGCAGCATACTTACCGTCCGTGCGGCTCCCGGGGCGCTCCAGAGTGACGTCAGGGCGCCCCAAGCGCATGGATCACGTGATCACATGGCACGTCATCCATGCGCATGGGGCGCTCTGACGTCATTCTGGAGCACCCCGGGAGCCGCACGGACAGTAAGTATACCGCTCCCCCGCTCCTACTATGGCAACCAGGACTTTAATAGCGTCCTGGCTGCCATAGTAACACTGAAAGCATTATGAAGACGGATCCGTCTTCAAATGCTTTCAGTACACTTGCGTTTTTCCGGATCCGGCGTGTAATTCTGGCAAGTGGAGTACACGCCGGATCCGGACAACGCAAGTGTGAAAGAGGTTTAGTTTTTCAGAGCCTCCAAAGTGCCAAAAATGTAGTTTTAAAGATATGCAAATTACCTATCGCTAGTGCCCAGGGGCAGAGAGTGTGCTGCAAGTGCCCAGTGCTCCCCGCCTTACTTGCACCTGTCTTCTCTGAGTGAGTCCATTAGAGCATCACACATTCTGTTCTGTGGACATCTTTATCTAGGTCTATCAAGAGAACAATAGATCTGTCATACTGAGATCCTAGTTCTACACCTACTAGTATAATGAGGATTACCCTTTGAATAACTTCTTCCCCTCACAGCAGCAGTAAAGTGATAATGTATTGCCTATCTATGAAGGAGTTTTTATCTCTCTGTACTGACTGCTACTGAAGAACCATGTTTTGTATTTAATTTTCAATGGTGAAGTAGTGTCGAAATTAAGAACAGTAAAAAATTCTAAACATTTTTATGAATATTCAGTTCACAAAATACCCCTTTCTGATGGAAATGTACCTTTAAATTATAAAAAATAGTATATATAGCTTTTTTATATTTTCTAAACCAATAAGCTTCTAAATTGTTCACATGGTTAACTACATTTTTCATCCCTACACAACACAGAAAGCTTACAAATGCTTTAACATATGTGAGAGGAAAACTATATTTAGTTATGAGTAGGGTTGTTGCGGGTATCGAAATTTCGATACCCAATCGATAATTTCTATTTTTTCGATACTGGGTTGCGCTGCTGCGCAGTCTAGTATCTCTGAACATGAGAGCGCTGCTGTCAGCACACTCATGTTCCCTCAGCAGCACAGGGGAGAAGGAAGCAGTCTCTCCCTCCCCCTGTGCTGCCGCTGCCACCAATGAATGGAGAGAGGGGCGGAGGAGGGGCGGGCGCACTGCGCCACCAATGATAGGACTTTTCCTACACAGAGCGGCGCCCAGAGATGTCCCAGCACTTACTATTATTCCTGGGCGCCGCTCCGTTCGCCCGCTGTGCCTCATTACTGTCTCCTTTCCTGCTCCATATGCCAATTACTATCGAAGCAATGGGGAGGAGACATCAGCTTCTCTAATGGGCGTTCCTTCTCCCTGCGCTGCGATTGGACAGCGCTACAGCCAGGGAAAATGAACGCCCACTAGAGAAGCTGATGTCTCCTCCCCATTGCGCCGATAGTAATTGGCATATGGAGCAGGAGAGGAGACAGTAATGGGGCACAGCAGGCAAACGGAGCGGCGCCCAGGAATAATAGTAAGTGTTGGGACATCTCTGGGCGCCGCTCTGTGTAGCCTAATACTTAAAGACTACTTTATATGGGTCCAGACTAGGGTTGGACGATATCAAAAATATTCCCACGATAACAATATTAAGAAATTTATCGCGATAACGATATATATCGCGATAAATGCCGATTTAGAAGAAAAAAACACTTGGGGCCACAAGGAGACATTATACTGTATGGGGGCAGCCACAAGGAGACGTTACACTGTATGGGGCAGCCACAAGGAGGCGTTATACTGTATGGGGGCAGCCAGGCAGCCACAAGGAGACGTTAATTGTTATACTTTTATATGTCATTTTTCACCATTTCGGGTATCTGTAACTAGTCGATTGACTTCTAGTAACAACAAAAACATTACAGAGTTAATTCTGTACCAGAACGAGTGGTTTATAGTAGGGATGTCCCGATACCATTTTTTTTTAGACCGAGTACGAGTACCGATACTCTTATTTAAGTACTCACCAATACCAATTACCGATACCAATTATAACAATTAAATAAATAACACATTTATTTTGTGACCACTGACCAACCAAAAGTCCAAAAAACTGCCATCCAGCCTCTGATCAGCCCCTCAGCCTCTGATCAGCCCCTCGGCCGCCTCCCAGCCTCTCCCTCTTATCAGCCCCCTCTGGTAACTCAACCCCCCCCCCCCCCCCCCCCCCCCAGTATTAATAATTGGTGGCAGTGGCCACAGGGTTCCCCTCCCATCATTGGTGGCAGTGGGCAGTTCCGATCGGAGTCCCAGCAGTGTAGTGCTGGGGCTCCAATCGGTTACCATGGCAGCCAGGAGTCACGCTACTGCAGTCCTGGCTGCCATGGTATGTTAGTGAGCAGCATTATACTCACGTGCACCATGGCTGCCGGGCGATCCTTCTGTCTGTGCGGCGCATTGCTAATGCTTATAGCATTAGCAATGCGCCGCACAGACCTATGAGAAGAAGGAGCGCCCGGCGGCCACGGCGCACGTGAGTATAATGCTGCTCACTAACATACCATGGCAGCCAAGACTTCAGTAGCGTCCTGGCTGCCATGGTAACCGATCAGAGCCCCAGCATTACACTGCTAGGACTCCGATTGGTGTCCACTGCCACCAATGATGGGGGGACGACCCTGTGGCCTCCAATGATTAATACTGGGAAGGGGGGGGGGGCGCACTGCCCACTGCCACCAATGCAGAGACTGAAGAACATTCCCAGCACCCAACCTCTGAGAGGACGCTGTGATCCGCCCAATTAACCCCTCAGGTGCCACACCTGAGGGGTTAATTGCGCGGATCACAGCATCCTGTCAGAGGTCGGGTGCCGGGAATGCAAGTCACAGAATTCCTTCCCCCACGCCGGCTGAACTGCTAAGAGCACCGCCGCAAGCAGCCAGCAGGTATCGGGGGACATTTGCATGAGTACAAGTACTCTGCAAATGTCCAGTATCGGTTCATGCTGGGGCGGGCGGTCGCAGATTTAGAAGCGGTTAGCGCACATGACCGTTTCTATGACGTCACAAAATACCGCAGTATTTAGGAAACAGCGATATCACCATATCGCAGTTTTTTTAATACCGCAGTATATCGTGATACCGGTATATCGCCCAACCCTTGTCCAGACTTTAACACATAATACAGGAAGCGGATTCCGGCAGCAGAATCGCATTCTCGGCACCCTGCCCCTGACAGGGAGCTGCGATCAGCGGCAGTTAACCCCTCAGGTGCGGGATCTGAGGGGTTAACTGCCGCTGATCTGCCAGTACCCGCCTCCTGTATTAAGGGGTAATTATCATTGGTGGCGCAGGGTGGAGTAGGAAAACTGGAGTAGCTTCTCTAGACAGAAGTGTTAGGTTTAAGGACAAGCCAAATTTATCAAATAACATGCA
The DNA here is from genome assembly GCF_014858855.1 of Bufo gargarizans. Lineage (NCBI taxonomy): Eukaryota > Metazoa > Chordata > Amphibia > Anura > Bufonidae > Bufo > Bufo gargarizans. The sequence goes on from NC_058081.1 coordinate 150,133,335, forward strand.
ACATTTGATAAATGTGGCACAAAGTACTCCAACACAGACTGAAGCAAAACTGACTTCAATTATTCTCCTAATGATACATTCCCCCCATAGAGTTTTCTGTTGTGAATGATGTGAAATTGACATTTTGCTTTCTTTTTTTTTTCAGACTTAACTAAGTGCAGCATACTGTGAGAAGAGGTCCATATTTCGCAGTTTAGTAGTCTTGGATTTGATATGGCTCAACACATTTAATTGTTGCCACCAAGAAATTTGTCAGTTTGTATACATGATATCACGTTCCTGTTTGTTGTGTTTGCTGGCATCAGAAGTGTTTCTCCTCCAAGGGGCCTAATTTCCATTAGGGCTTGTTCACATGAACGTATGTGTTCCGTTTCGTGCGTTGGGCACCGCAATTTGTGGTCCCCAATGCACAGAGAACGTTCGAGCAGGCTCCGGGATGGATCCAGACCCATTTAACTTGAATGGGTCCGCATCCTTCCGTTCCGTAAAAAGATAGAGCAAGTTCTATCTTTTTGCAGAATGAAAGTACGTAACGGAACCCCATGGAAGCACTCCGTAGTGCTTCCATAGCGTTCCGTTCCGTGCTTCTATTTCGCATCTCTGGAGTGAATGGGTCCGGAACAGTGTCCGTGTATTGCGGATCCGCAATACGGAAACTGAACACATACGGTCGTGTAAACAAGCCCTTATTCAGTTGCATGATATTGCCCTTTAATTAGATAACTTTATGTCTTCACAGATTTCAATATAATTCTTTCTAATAAAAAAATAAGTGAATTGACTTACATGTATTATAATACTGCAACAAAACTGTACAACACATTGATAAATATCCAGATCTCAACAAGATATTTATAGCTATGGATTTTGTCATGCGATTTTCAGCTGACATTCTTTATAGGCAAGGCCTGCAAATACTGGTAACTTTGCCAGGGCATAATGGGTAGATCAGTGTATCTTTCTTGCTCACCACCATAAATGTCAGATACCAAGTTCTTAGTACAGATTATTGTTGACAGGAATATTTGCATTAACTGTAAAGAAAAAACCTTCATATTCGAGAAGGAAAGCGAAAGGGAATTTAATTAAACAGAATGTTTGCTAAATTCTTATATGCCGTCAATACTATTTAGCTAGCTCGTGATTTACTTTTATATGTATTTCCGTTTGTGAAATCCAGAAGCATTCTGAGGTTGCGGAGTAAGTAAATGTGAAATAGCCGACTTTTGAATAGCCAGTTCTGTTAAAGGTCCATTCACACGTCCGTAGGTGTTTTGCAGTCCGCAAATTGCAGATCCGCAAAACACGGACACCGGCAATGTGCGTTTCGCAATTTGCGGACCGCACATTGCCGTCACTATAATAGAAAATGCCTTTTCTTGTCCGCAATTGCGGTCAAGAATAGGACATGTTCTATTTTTTTCAGGGACGGAATTGCGGATCCGGAAATGTGGATGCGGACAGCACATAGCATCCGTTCCAGCCCCATTGAAAATGAATAGGTCCGCAAAATCCGGAATGGATACGGAAAAAAATTGCAGATGTGTGAATGGACCCTGTGACATAAAATAGCATGCCAGTGTATTAAGGTTCCCATAACACACAAGATGAACCTCGGCCGGAGAGACCAACCAGCCATTGGGGTGTTACTGCTTGCTTCCAACTAAAAATGTCAAGGGAAAGGAAGACTTTTCTGGCAGTGGCTTGTTCTTTTCTTCTCATTGAGAAAACATGCATATTTAGTTGAGGTGTTGGGAGAAATAGCTTACGGCTGTACTCACTTAGGACTAATTAAGATACTAATGGATCAGTGTGCTGTCTCCATTGTCTACCATTTGGACCAGCTATATAGTAATGGAAATAGAATGTGAGCGACAGCTCCTGCACTTGCAGATAATGCCATCTATGCAGTGACCTCCCAATTCGGTGGGGGTGGCTGACAACAAGCTTGTTGCTAGTTTCCAATAAATCAGCAAAATAGTGAATGCAGCTCTTGACTATAATACAGACTGTAACTCCATTCTATGTTTGGGCTTCCCTAATGTTTTTTTCAGCCTGACATCCCCTTTTCAGCTCCACAGCTAGATGCATTTCTCTCACAAGCAGGGGGTGTATCCCTTATATTGAAAATTCCCAGGACTGTATGCTGTGACATCCTTTCCCTTACTTCCCAGTATGTTTGTTTACAGCTTTGGAGCTCACAGAACAGATAAGGAGGGATAAATTACACTTACAGAGAGGTGTGATGTTCATAAGTTGTAAAGAAGCAGTTATTTTATCAGGCTCATGAACCCAGCAAGCTTTGACACCCCCACTTCCTGTGAGCAGTCTTCTGAGTTTCTGTTACTAGCGATGGATCTTGCCTGACAACAGGCAATTGCCTGCAATTTAGGTGGAAGTGAGACCCCTAGTTGCCATGACTTTACTCCTTTTTTTACAGATGAAACAAATTAGAATATCGTGCAAAGTTAATTTATTTCAGTAATGCAACTTAACCGCCAACCGACCGCCTAACGCAGGATTGCGTCCTGTAGGCGGCCGGGTTATTCCTCTTTGACGCGCCGGCGCGTCATCTCGCGAGACGCGAGATTTCCTGTGAACGCGCGCTCACAGGAGCGCAAGGTAAACAAGTTCATCTACAGCCTGCCAGTGGCGATCATTCGCTGGCAGGCTGTAGATGTGATTTTTTTTTTTAACCCTTGAAAGCTATATCGGACGCTGTTTTGTTAACAGCGTCTGATATACCTGCTACCTGGTCCTCTGGTGGTCCCTTTTGCTTGGATCGACCACCGGAGGACACAGGCAGCTCTGTAATAAGTAGCACCAAGCACCACACTACACTACCCCTCCCCCGTCACTTATTAACCCCTTATTATCCCCTGATCACCCCCCTGTCATTGATCACCCCCCTGTAAGGCTCCATTCAGACGTCCGTATGTGTTCTGCGGATCCGCAAACACGGACACCGCGGATCTGCAAAACACGGACACTGGCAATGTGCTTTCCGCATTTTGCGGATCCGCACATTGCCAGAACTATATAGAAAATGCCTTTTCTTGTCCGCAATTGCGGACAAGAATAGGACATGTTCTATAGGCTCTACAAAAAACACAGTGTTCGCCCGATCAGGCCTGATCTTGTGCGCACACTTGCGTTCAGTCCGCCCCACCGCAGTGCCAGATTTTTTTTCTCCTGATCACTGCAAAAACAACGTAAAATCGCTGCGGCGCTATAAAGATCACTTTTGAGGGGCATGGCGAGTTCATAGAAGATTTTTTATTTTTTTGGCACAAGTTAGCGAAAATAGTTTTTTGTTTTTTCTTACAAAGTCTCATATTCCATTAACTTGTGACAAAAAATAAAATCTCACATGAACTCACCATACGCCTCACGGAATCCAACTGCATAAAATTTTTTAGACATTTATATTTCAGACTTCTTCTCACGCTTTAGGGACCCTAAAATGCCAGGGCGGTATAAATACCCCATAAGTGACCCCATTTTGGAAAGAAGACACCCCAAGGTATTCTGTGAGGGGCATGGCGAGTTCCTAGAATATTTTTTTTTTTTTTTTTACACAAGTTAGCGGAAAAAATTTTTTTTTTATTTTTTTCTCTTACAAAATCATTTTCAGCTAATTGTGCCAAAAAAAAAAATATATATTCTTGGAACTCGCCATGCCCCTCACGGAATACCTTGGGGTGTCTTCTTTCCAAAATGGGGTCACATGTGGGGTATTTATACTGCCCTGGCATTTTAGGGGCCCTAAAGCGTGAGAAGAAGTCTGGAATCCAAATGCCTAAAAATGCCCTCCTAAAAGGTACTCATTGGAATTTGGGCCCCTTTGCGCACCTAGGCTGCAAAAAAGTGTCACACATGTGGTATTGCCGTACTCAGAAGAAGTTGGGCAATGTGTTTTGGGGTGTATTTTTACATATACCCATGCTGGGTGAGAGAATTATCTCTGTAAAATGACAACTTTGTATAAAAAAATGGGAAAAGTTGTCTTTTACAGAGATATTTCTCTCACCCAGCATGGGTATATGTAAAAATACACCACAAAACACATTGCCCTACTTCTCCTGAGTACGGCGATACCACATGTGTGACACTTTTTTGCAGCCTAGGTGCGCAAAGGGGCCCAAATTCTAAAGATACCTTTAGGATTTCACAGGGCATTTTTTATGCATTTGGATTCCAAACTACTTCTCACGCTTTAGGTCCCCTAAAATGCCAGGGCAGTATAAATACCCCACAAGTGACCCCATTTTGGAAAGAAGACACCCCAAGGTATTCCGTGAGGGGTATGGTGAGTTCATGTAAAATTTAATTTTTTGTCACAAGTTAGTGGAATATGAGACTTTGTAAGAAAAATAAATAAATAATCATTTTCCGCTAACTTGTGACAAAAAAAAAAAACTTCCATGAACTCACTATGTCCATCAGCGAATACCTTAGGGTGTCTACTTTCCGAAATGGGGTCATTTGTGGGATGTTTCTACTGTCTGGGCATTGTAGAACCTCAGGAAACATGACAGTTGCTCAGAAAGTCAAAGTGCGTAAATTCACATTTTTGCACCATAGTTTGTAAACGCTATAACTTTTACCCAAGCCAATAAATATACACTTATTGCATTTTTTTTATCAAAGACATGTAGAACAATACATTTTGTGAAAAATTTATATAAAAATGTAGTTTTAATTGAAAAATTTTACAACAGAAAGTGAAAAATGTCATTTTTTTGCAAAAATGTAGTTAAATTTCGATTAATATAAAAAAAGTTAAAATGTCAGCAGCAATGAAATACCACCAAATGAAAGCTCTATTAGTGAGAAGAAAAGGAGGTAAAATTCATTTGGGTGGTAAGTTGTATGACCGAGCAATAAACCGCGAAAGTAGTGTAGTTCAGAATTGTAAAAAGTGGTCTGGTCATTAAGGGGGTTTAAGCTAGGGGGGCTGAAGTGGTTAAAAGGTGAAACTAATATATGAGATATACTCATTACATGCAAAGCGAGATATTTCAGGCCTTTATTTGTTATAATTTGGATGATTATGGCTTACAGCTTATGAAAACCCCAAAGTCACAATCTCAGGTGCCCTTCGCTCAAGGGGTATGGATTAATTAGCTGACTGGAGTGTGACACTTTGAGCCTAGAATATTGAACCTTTTCATAATATTCTAATTTTAGTTGCATTACTGAAATAAATGAACTTTTGCACGATATTCAAATTTTTTGAGTTTCACCTGTAGGTGGATCCAGGCATGTTTTTATGTGAAGTGATTTAGAAATTTTCTAGCTGCACCATTCTCTATTAAATCTTTAAAGGTTATAGCATAAGAAAAGCCTGTTGCCCTATCTATCCTAAGTATAAGCCATCAATATTACAGACCGGTTATACCTATTTAACTTTAATTAAAACAAATACAGTATACAGTGCATTAAGTTGCAAACATCTGAATAAACTGGGCATCTCTTTTTTAGGCCTCTTGCACACGAACGTGTGCGCCCTGTGGCCGTGCTGCGGGCCGCAATGCACAAACACCCATCGTGGGGCAGCCGCAGCTGATCGCAGACCCATTCACTTTAATGGGTCCGCGATCTGGTCATTCCGAAAAAAGATAGGATGTGTTCTATCTTTTTGCGGAACGGAAGTATGGGACGAAACCCCACGGAAGCACTCCGTAATGCTTCCGGAGGGTTCCGTTCTGTGCTTCCGTTCCGCACCATCCTGCATCTCCGGATTTGCGGACCCATCAAAGTGAATGAGTCCACATCCGTGATACGGAATGCACACGGAACAGTGCCCGTGTATTGCAGATCCGCAAATGCGGTCCGCAATACGGACACAGAGCACACACGTACGTTTGCAATAAGCCTTAATGTTAAAGCAGTTGTCTTGTATCAAGAGCAGCTTATAAAATGACCTGTTAGGGCAGAACGCCATTCTATGTTTAGAGGCAACAACCACACCCATCTCACCTCTACAGCAGCGTTTCTCAACTCCATTCCTCAAGTGCACTTATTTCATTACTGCCAGTGCATTATAATGTTCCCTCTGTGAGAAATCCTTAATACGTAAGCTCTTGGGAATGCTTGAGAATCAGATTTGAGAAACACTGCTCTACAGCTGCAATGGACAGCTGCAGATATCAGTGGGTATTTTACAGTGGATTGTGTTCATTATGTCCCCCTGCGCAATAAAAGCTAATGAAAGGGTTACCTTTGACAGCTCCTTCCAGCCTCAGCTTTGACACCAGGAGACTCACAGAGGTTAAGAGTAACAACCCTTCTAATATGGTAATGATAACTCGAGAGGTGCTTTATGCTGTGCCTGGTTTACTTGGTAAGAATATACTTCACATGATTCCTATTAGGATCACTGACAGCCACTCACTTTGCTACATGTGATTTCATCAACTCAGCTGTTCTGTTCATGTGCCGCAATCCTCACAAAAGCAAAGGATTCCACAAGGAGGGTGGGAGAGGAGATTATAAGGCAGACCGGAAGGAGTAGCCTTTCTTGATGTATAGTTTGTGTCATTACATTATACACTTACCTGGCAATGTAGAAATTTCAGTAGAAGATGGAATTCTTATCTACCAAGCTAGCAGTTGTATTTACTAATGATTAGCCATTCCAGAATGTATTTTCTTGTGAACAATAATGTCGCTATTGTGATAATAGATTTTATTTATTTTATTGCAGTTTTTCGTGAAAAACATTTTCTTTACATTTGTTCTCCTCTTATGCATCTTTGGCCTTTCCAGTGTTGGTAGTTGAAACACATCTCGTAAATTGTTGTATTGCTGTTTTTACAAAATGAACACTCCTGATGTATGTTGGAAATTATGGTTCAAGATTATGAAGAAGGACAGGTCACACAAGTTAATTTACAATGTATGTAACAGTTATTAAAAGAAAACTTATGTAAACATTTGCGTTAGTTATAATTACAAATAATAATTGTGTTTGAAGCATATATTATATTGATGGAAGTGTTAATGACAGGAGAAGGTCCATTATGGTTCAGTAATAAAGATGCAAAAAAAAAAAGAGTTCCTGACTTGTCATAGGTCTCATGTATGATAATGGTATCGGTTACTTGTATCAGACTGAATAGACATGATCTGTCTCTGGCATTGCATTGTAATGCATATGAGTACATGTACTGTATAAGAGGGGATTCATATTTTTAATCCTATGCTTAGTATAGGCCCGCAGTGTTTAATCAGTGGGAGACCGAAACCCAGGACCCTTGGCAGTTAGCACAATGAAGGGGCTGAAGTGCTCCAATTTAAAAGGATAAGATTGCAATAAAGTGGCATACAGCATGCACATACAGAGGGGTCTTATAGTATAAAGCATACAGGAGCATACCAGCCAACCAAAATGATGGCAGTCAAAGTTGGAGATGGGTATCTGAACATCAGATATGCTTCCTTATTGTCTGCCTTTTTTGACGGTCCAAGAGTTGTTGGATGGCTGGCTGGGGTTCATTCTTCTTGTCAAGAGAATGTACAGTAGACAATATATTTACCGTAATATGACATTAAGGATCAAAGCAATCTTAAGGATAGGAAGAATGGTAGAATTAAAGAGGTTTCCAGAGGTAAAATATTTATGATCTATCTTTAGGATAGGACATCAATATCAGATTGGCAGGTGTCAGACTCCCCAAACCTCTCCCAATCAGCTGTTTCAAGATGGCAAGGCGCTCCAGTGAGCACTACAGCATCTTCCTAGGCCAATGATGTCACTGTACATTGGTCACATTGCCTATGTGCAGCTCAACCCCATTCAAGTGAATAGGTCTGGGCTGCAGTACCAAGCACAGTCACTGTCTAATGTACAGCACTGTGCTTAGTATGCTGTGAGGCAGTCATAGGTGATGAGGGTGCCACATGTCAGATCTCCACTGATCTGATGATAGGTCATCAGTATTGTACTCCTGGAAAACCCCTTTAATTGATTTCTTTCACACAGCCTGTCCCCTTCATTGTTTCCTCTGTACAGGCGACTGTTCCTGGTACTCCAGATGGGTTGCATTGAATTGTGAATGACTAAGCTGCACTACCAGGCACAGCCACATGTATGAACTAGTTACTGTGCATGAATAAGTAAGGAGCACCATGGATCTTTAAAGGGATATTACCTGTAGACACAAATGTGTTTGGCCTAGACCAGGGATGGCCAACTGCCGTCCTCCAGCTGTTGCAAAACTACAACTCCCAGCATGCCCTGACAGCCTACAGCTGGGGCATGGTGGGAGATATAGTTTTAGAACAGCTGAAGGACTGCAGGTTGAGCATCCCTGGCGTATACCATAATTATTCAAGTCCCAGAGAATGCCTTTATGTTGAAGAGAATTTTCATGCTGTTTCAGCACGTTTGCATAAAGCTTTTTCAGGAGTTGCTCACTATGTACACAAAAGCATCAGAAATGTACAACCAATTCATCATAAAACATGAGACATTTACATACACGTGATCCCACTGTCTAGTCATCTTGCTATAAGGCAAGGTTTAAATAGTGTCAACCAGACCAAATCACATTATATTGGGTAGTGGCTTAAAAAATCTGCAAGAACCTTGTGCAATAAAAAAACATAGTACACTTCAGTTAGATTTGGCCACTGGTTTTATCCTTACAAAAAATTCTGGCTGGTTTATACAGCGATGAGCTAATATCTGTGGGAAAATCCCAAAAAGTAAGTTTGCAATTAACACCAAAAGTCTTGCATCATCAGGAACTCGATAGATGTAAGGAGTCCTTGCATGAAGGGACGCACCAATGTGTGAAAACTGTGCCTGTAGGATACAGAGTGTGGAGTTAACGGTCACAAGTCAATACACAGAGGCAGGTTATACAACATGTCAACATTCTCACTGGAACTATAGAATGGACCTGGTGTCAGACAAATTGCCCTGTGGGTTGTCTTCCTGTTAAAGGGAACCTGTCAGTAGGATTTACAGTAGGCCCCAAACCACCACCATTAGGCCCCTTTCACATGGGCTAGTTGAACGCATTGCACCCGCACTGAATCCCGACCCATTCATTTCTAAGGGGCTGTTCACATGAGCGGTGATTTTCATGCATCAATTGTGCGTTGCGTGAAAATTGCAGCATGCTCTATATTGTTTTTCACGTCACGCAGGCCCCATAGAAATGAATGGGGTTGCGTGAAAATCGCAAGCAAGTGCTGATGCAGTGCGATTTTCACGCACACTTGCTAGGTGATGATCGGGTTGGATCATTATTATTTTCCCTTATAACATGGTTATAAGGGAAAATAATAGCATTCTTAATACAGAATGCATAGTAAAATAGTGCTGGAGGGGTTAAAAATAATAATAATAATAAAACTCACCTTAATCCACTAGATTGCGCAGCCGGCATCTCTTCTGTCTGTCTTCTGTGCTCTGTGCAGCAACAGGACCTGTGGTGACGTCACTCCGGTCATCACATGATCTTTTACCATGGTGATGGATCATGTGATGGACCATGTGATGACCGGAGTGATGTCACTACAAGTCCTGTTCCTGCACACAGCAAAGAAAGAAGACAGAAGAGATGCCGTCTGCGCGATCAAGTGGATTAAGGTGAGTTAAATTATTTTTAAAAAAATTTAACCCCCCCCCCAGCGCTATTTTACTATGCATTCTGTATTCAGAATGCTATTATTTTCCCTTATAACCACGTTATAAGGAAAAATAATACAATCTACAGAACACCGATCCCAAGCCCGAACTTCTGTGAAGAAGTTCGGGTACCAAACATGCCGATTTTTCCCACACGAGTGCAAAACGCATTACAATGTTTTGCACTCGCGCGGAAAAATCGTGCATGTTCCCGCAACGCACCCGCACGTTTTCCCGCAACGCGCGTGTGAAAGAGGCCTTAACCTGTTATCCATGACAACCTGTTATCCATGAGGCCTTAAAGGGATTCTGTCACCAGGTTTGGGGCTATAGACCTGCGGACATGCACGGCTAGATCGCCGCTAGCATGTCCGCAATATATGTGTCCTATAGGGCTGTGTGGTTTTAATTTCTTTAAAAAAGGATTTTATAGATATGTAAATGAGTGTTAAATGTGTCCAAGGGGCTGTACGAACCTTACTTGTGCCCAGCCACACCCGCCTGTGAAGGAGCCCAGCACCGCCTATGTCTCCTCCTTTTATCAACGATAGATTGCCGTAATCTCGCGATGCGCAGTTCTTTCCCTGAGGCTGATGCCAGCACAGGGAAGGAACACTATACCGGCACTGCGCATGCGCGAGCTCACGGCTATCTATCATTGATGAAAGGAGGAGACATAGGCGGTGCTGGGCTCCTTCACAGGCGGGCGTGGCTGGGCACAAGTAAGGTTCGTACAGCCCCTTGGACACATTTAACACTCATTTACATATCTATAAAATCCTTTTTTAAGGCCTCATGCACACGACCGTTGTGTGCATCCGTGGCCGTTGTGCCGTTTTCCGTTTTTTTTTCGCGGACCCGTTGACTTTCAATGGGTCCGTGGAAAAATCGAAAAATACAGTTTTGCAGCCGAGGCCGTGATCCGTGTATCCTGTCCGTCAAAAAAATATGACCTGTCCTATTTTTTTGACGAACAACGGTTCACGTACCCATTTAAGTCAATGGGTCCGTGAAAGAACACGGATGCACACAAGATTGGCATCCGTGATCCGTGGCCGTAGGTTGCTTTCATACAGACGGATCCGAAGATCCGTCTGCATAAAAGCTTTTTCAGATCTAAGTTTTCACTTCGTGAAAACTCATATCCGACAGTATATTCTAACACAGAGGCGTTCCCATGGTGATGGGGACGCTTCTAGTTGGAATACACTACAAACTGTGTACAAGACTGCCCCCTGCTGCCTGGCAGCACCCGATCTCTTACAGGGGGCCGTGATCAGCACAATTAACCCCTTCAGGTGCGGCACCTGAAGGGGTTAATTGTACTATCATGTCCCCCTGTAAGAGATCAGGGCTGCCAGGCAGCAGGGGCAGACCCCCCTCCCCAGTTTGAATATCATTGGTGGCCAGTGCGGCCCCCCCCCCCTCCCTCCCTCTATTGTAATAATAGCTTGGTGGCCAGTGTGCGCCCCCCCGGCCCCCCCCCCTTCCTCCCTCTATTGTAATAAATCGTTGGTGGCACAGTGTGCGCCCCCCACCGGGCCCCCCCCTTCCTCCCTCTATTGTAATAAATCGTTGGTGGCACAACGTGCGCCCCCCATCGGCCCCCCCTCCCTATATAGCATTACCAACATTGGTGGCCAGTGTGCGGCCTCCCATCCCCCCCCCCCCCCCGATCATTGGTGGCAGCGGAGTTCCGATCGGAGTCCCAGTTTAATCGCTGGGGCTCCGATCGGTAACCATGGCAACCAGGACGCTACTGCAGTCCTGGTTGCCATGGTTACTTAGCAATAGTGGAAGATTCATAGTTACCTGCTGGCTGCTGCGATGTTCGTGTCCGGCCGGGAGCTCCACCTACTGGTAAGTGACAGGTCTGTACGGCGCATTGCTAAATGAACTGTCACTTACCAGTTGGAGGAGCTCCCGGCCGGTCACAGACATCGAAGCAGCCAGCAGGTAAGTATGAATCTTCTACTATTGTACTATTGCTAAGTAACCATGGCAACCAGGCCTGTAGTAGCTTCCTGGTTGCCATGGTTACCGATCGGAGCCCCAGCGATTAAACTGGGACTCCGATCGGAACTACGCTGCCACCAATGATCGGGGGGGGGGGGGGGGAGATGGGTGGCCGCACACTGGCCACCAATGTTGTTACTGCTATAGAAAGATGGGGGGCGCACACTGTGCCACCAACGATTTATTACAATAGAGGGAGGGATGGGGGGGCGCACACTGTGCCACCAACGATTTATTACAATAGAGGGAGGGAGGGGGGGGCCGATGGGGGCGCACACTGTGCCACCAACGATTTATTACAATAGAGGGAGGGGGGGGGGCCGCACTGGCCACCAATGATATTCAAACTGGGGAGGGGGGTCTGCCCCCTGCTGCCTGGCAGCCCTGATCTCTTACAGGGGGATATGATAGTACAATTAACCCCTTCAGGTGCGGCACCTGGGGAGTTAATTGTGCTGATCACGGCCCCCTGTAAGAGATCGGGTGCTGCCAGGCAGCAGGTGGCAGTCTTGTATACAGTTTGTAGTGTAGTCTAACTAGAAGCGTCCCCATCACCATGGGAACGCTTCTGTGTTAGAATATACTGTCGGATATGAGTTTTCACGAAGTGAAAACTTAGATCTGAAAAAGCTTTTATGCAGACGGATCTTCGGATCCGTCTGTATGAAAGCAACCTACGGCCACGGATCACGGACACGGATGCCAATCTTGTGTGCATCCGTGTTCTTTCACGGACCCATTGACTTGAATGGGTCCGTGAACCGTTGTCCGTCAAAAAAATAGGACAGGTCATATTTTTTTGACGGACAGGATACACGGATCACAGCCTCGGCTGCAAAACGGTGCATTTTCCGATTTTTCCACGGACCCATTGAAAGTCAATGGGTCCGCGAAAATAAACTGAAAACGGCACAACGGCCACGGATGCACACAACGGTCGTGTGCATGAGGCCTAACTGTGTGGTATAAGTAACATAATAACTATGGGGGTTAAAACGCTGGTCTTAATAACCCCTATATCTGGCAGTGGATCCACCGAACTTATGAAGAGGCGCCTCTACGTAACTCGGCATATCCAGCACCAGTCTAAATGTAAGCCAGATTCTTTGCTGGCTTACATTTAGACCATTGTCTATGTAAGCCAGCAAAGTGACGAATGAGACAGGCCTGCCGGCACATCCCCGCCTGCGCTTTGTTCAATTTTTAGACCTGGCATGAGCAGGGTAAAGTCGCAGATTGCGGCGTAAATAACCTTTACGCCGCAGTCTGCTCCATTATGACATGCACGATAAAGTTAATGTAATTTACCGTGTATAACGGTGTAAAAACCCTAAAATCAATGAATATTGTTTTTCCCCATTCATACCACAGTGGCCTACTACTGAGAAGTATGTTTAGGGTGGGGATTTTCCAAATGTAAAGCTTATCCATAACCCATTAGGGACACAGCCTTATTTCACCTTAAGGACCAGGCAATTTTAAGTGCTGATAACTTTAAAACGCTTTGACTTATCCAGGCCGTTCTGAGATTGTTTTTTTGTCACATATTGTACTTCATGACAGTGGTAAAATTAAGTAAAAATCTTTTTTATTTATATTTAAATTTATATATCAAATTTTACCAAAAATGTGAAAAAAAATTGCTAATTTCCAAGTTTCAATTTCTCTACTTCTATAATACATAGTAATACCGCCAAACATAGTTATTACTTTACATTCCCCATATGTCTACTTTTTGTTTGCATCATTTTGGGAACGATATTTTATATTTTGGGGATGTTACAAGGCTTAGAAGTTTGGAAGCAAATCTTGAAATTTTTCAGAAATTTTTAAAAACCCAATTTTTAGGGACCAGTTCAAGTCTGAAGTCACTTTGTGAGGCTTATATAATAGAAACCACCCAAAAATGACCCATTCTAGAAACTACACCCTTCAAGGTATTCAAAACTGATTTTACAAACGTTGTTAACCCTTTAGGTGTTCCACAAGAATTAATGGAAAATAGAGATACAATTTGAAAATGTCACTTTTTTGGCAGATTTTCCATTTTAATATTTTTTTACTTTTACAAACCAAGGGTTAACAGCCAAACAAAACTCATTATTTATGGCCCTGATTCACACGGCAGGACGCAGAAGGAAAAGAAAGCCATACGGTTTTTGGAAGGCAGATTTTGCTGGACAGTTTTTTTTTTTTTTGAAGCCCTAGAGATGAAGCCCTAGATGCACCCCTAGAGTAGAAACCCCAAAAAAGTGACCCCATTTTAGAAACTACGGGATAGGGTGGAAGTTTTTTTGGTACTAGTTTAGAGTACAATGATTTTTGGTTGCTCTATATTACACTTTTTGTGAGGCAAGATAACAAGAAATAGCTGTTTTGGCACCGTTTTTATTTTTTGTTATTTACAACATTCATCTGACAGGTTAGATCATGTGGCATTTTTATAGACCAGGTTGTCACGGAGGCGGCGATACCTAATATGTAGAGCCGGTCGATACGGACGCGGCGATACCTAATATGTATACTTTTTTTTAATTTATGTAAGTTTTACACAATGATTTATTTTTTAAAGCAAAAAAAAAAATCATGTTTTAGTGTCATGTTTTCATCATGTTTAGTGTCATGTTTTTATTTTACATTTTTTACGGTGTTCATCTGAGGGGTTAGGTCATGTGATACATTTATAGAGCTGGTCGATACGGACACGGCGATACCTAATATGTATACTTTTTTTTTATTTATGTAAGTTTTACACAATGATTTCTTTTTTGAAGCAAATAAAATCATGTTTTAGTGTTTCCATAGTCTGAGAGCCATAATTTTTTCAGGTTTTAGGGCGATTACCTTGGGTAGGGTATGATTTTTGCGGAATGAGATGACCCTATTTTGGGGTGCGTGTGACTTTTTGATCGCTTGCTATTACACTTTTTGTGATCTAAGGTGACAAAAAATTGTTTATTTAGCACAGTTTTTATTTTAAATTTGTTACGGTGTTCATCTGAGGGGTTAGGTCATGTAATATATTTATAGAGCCGGTCGATACGGACAAAAAATGGTTTATTTAGCACAGTTTTTTTTGTTTTTTTTTTACGGTGTTCATCTGAGGGGTTTGATCATGTGATATATTTATAGAGCCGGTCGATACAGACGCGGCTATACCTAATATGTATATATTTTTTTTAATTTATGTAAGTTTTACACAATAATATCATTTTTGAAACAAAAAAAATGATGTTTTAGTGTCTGCATATTCTGAGCCATAGTTTTTTTATTTTTTGGGCGATTGTCTCAGGTAGGGGCTCATTTTTTCCGGGATGAGGTGACTGTTAGATTGGCACTATTTTGGTGGGCAAACTCCTTTTTGATCGCTTGCTGTTGTAATTTTTGTGATGTAAGGTGACAAAAAAATTATTTCTTTAGCACAGTTTTTATTTTTTACGGTGTTCATCTGAGGGGTTAGGTCATGTGATATGTTTATAGAGCCGGTCGATACAAACGCGGCGATACCTAATATGTATACTCTCCCCCCCCCCCCCCTATTTTTTACCAATTTTCTTTAACTTTATTTGGGGAAAATGATGTTTTTGTTTATTTTCACTTGAAACTTTACATTTTTTGGGGGGAAAACTTTATTTTTTCAACTTTTTTTCACTTTATTTTTTGTCCCACTTTGGAACTTGAACTTTTGGGGGTCTAATCCTTTGCAAGGCATTCCAATACTTCTGTATTGGAATGCATTAGCTGTATGAGTAATACTGTGTATTACTCATACAGATTCCGGGGCCTGTAAGATCCAGGGGGCTGGATCTCACAGGCTCGTCACCGGAAGGCAACGCAATGCCTTCCTTAGACATCGCTCTGCCTTCCCTGCCATCGGGTCCCCCCACAGCCGCATGGGGACCCGATGGCACCGCCACACGCCACCACCGCAACATTGAATTGCCGCAAACCGCAGGTCTGAATTGACCTGCGGTTTGCGGCGATCGCCAACATGGGGGGCGTCACGGGACCCTCCCGGGCATTTAGCCGAAGTGCCTGCTCAATGATTTGAGCAGGCACCGGCTTCCGATCACCGCCCGCTGCGCGGCGGTGATCGGAAATACACAGGGCGTACAGGTACGCCCTGTGTCCTTAAGTGCCAGGACATAAGGGCGTACCTGTACGCCGTATGTCCTGAAGAGGTTAATGTACTTTGCATGGGGGCTTTTTTGTTGTGATTGCAGTCTGCTCATTTTGGGCTAAAAAATTTTTTTCATTTTTTCTTTGTTAAAAATTTTCTGCCGTTTTTGTCATAAAGAGGAAGTTGTAGTCTAGCTATGAGCATCTTACTTTCACTTTCATTTTGAACACTTATTTGATGGCTATATATTTCTCCATAACTCTGAACTCTTTAACTGCTCAAACATTTTCATAGTCTTAACAGTTTGGTAAGAATTGAGCTATAATGAGTGCTTATGAGCTGTCAGGAATCAGAGATAAGGCTTCACATGAGTCATCAGTTGAGTTCCCTGATGAGACACAGTTTAAACACAGAGTCTGCTACTAGAGAATCTCAACACTGTACAGAGAAAGAGGCTTAAACATTTTTTTTTAATAAAGGCGATTTAAAAAAGATTTTAACTTAAAAATAACACCCACTCGCACGTGCAGCGGGATCATGTCATGGCCAGCAGATCTCTGCTGTTTCATACAGCAAAGACCTGCGGCTAATTACCGTGACCGGCAGTAATGCCGATTGCGGTAATTAAATGCTTTAGATGCCGTAATCAAGTGAGATCACAGCACCTACATGCGCAAAAACACAGAAGCTCGCACTTCCTACCCATGCCCCGTGTGTCCAATCCGGGCATAGGTAGTTGCGCTGAATACTGGTAGCTTTACTGAGTAAGCTAACCGTATTCAAACTGCAATTCTTATTTTGGCCACCAGATTGCAGGCCAAGATAAGAAATGAGCAAAAGTGAGCAGAATAAGCTAATAATTAATTCCTGATAAACCAAAAAAAAAAAAAGATTAATAAGCTTATATATGAGGCACATAAAAAAAGTTAAAAAAAAATATAAAATATATATAAAAGTTTAAATCACCCCCCTTTCCGTATAATTAAAAAAGAAATACCTAAATAACAATAAATATAAACATCATGGGTATCACCGTGACCAAAAATGTCCATACTATTAAAATAGAAAAAAAAATCCAATACGGCAAATGGCATAACCGAAAAAAGGGTCAAAATGGCCGATTTGCAATTTTTTTATTGCTTCTCTTACCCCAAAAAATGTAATAAAATGTGATTAAAAAGTCACGCATACTCCAAAATTTTATTAATTAAAAGTACAGATTGTTCTGCAAAAAATAAGCCCCTAAACAGCTCAGTAGACATAAGTATAAAAAGGTTATGGGGTCACAATAGGGTGATATAAAAAAAAATATATCTCAAAGTTTACATTTATTTTTACACTATTTTGATAAAATAAATAACCTATACATATGGGGTATCGTTGTAATTGTACTGACCCAGAGAATGAAGGGCATGGGTCAGTTTTGCCGTAAATAAAACGCAGTGGGAACAAAACCTGTAAAACAGTGGAGGGATTGTGTTTTTTTTTCCAATTCCACCCCATTTAGAATTTTTTTTACCGCTTCCCACAACATTTTATGCCATAATTAATGGTGGCAAAAAATAAGCCCTCATATAGCTATGTGACCAGAAAAATAAAAAAGTTATGGTTCACGGAAAATAGGGAAGAAAAATGAAAACGAAAAAACCTCAGGTATCCAAAGGGTTAAAATTGCCTACAAAGGTGTCCATAGCCTTTAAATGGGAAATGGCATAATTGCCCTCACTCTTACTAGTATGACATGTAAATAAACCAGTAAAGTACTAAGCATAAATGTAATGCGCCAAACCCATCAACATATTACACTCACTGACAACAAAAAATAACCCAAGAAGGAGTTCTCCTTACTCTATACTTCAGTCCTCTCTCCCATACCCCTCATCTCAGCAGACTTTTGCGTCATATTCAGACCCAAAATTTGACAGCATCCTATAAAATTTTGACCAACAATCGCCGCAACCACTTTACACAACTACTATGTTCTTCCCACATAACTTATTTAATCACAGAGGAGAAGCATTCCACCTTAATCTCGAGATCACACCTCAGCACCTGTGCCCTTGATCCAATCTCATCCCACCTCATCCTCATCAAACTGGGGAACTATGTGGGCCCATATATATATACTGGGGGCACTACAGATGGGGCATTATTTATACTAGGGGAACTAAGGAGGGCACTGTGGGTTGGGCATAATATATACTGAGGGCATTACAGGGTTTGGAGTAAAAAAAACAATGAAATTCATTCCATTTCTAACAGCCCTTAACCGCTACCCGACCGCCTAACGCAGGATTGCGTCCTGCGGGCGGTCGGGTTATTCCTCCTGGACGCATACATGCGTCATCATGCGAGATGACGCACCAAGCCGGCCCGCACATGCGCAGTGCGGGCCGGGAATCGTCACAGGAGAAGTTCGTCACCAGCCTACCAGTCAATGATCATCTCTGGCAGGCTGGTGAAAAATCGAATCACAAGCCATATAACACACTATATTTATAAATATAGTGTGTTAAATGGCTTCTGTGCTCTCTGTTGGGTCCTTTTCATCGGTTGGTCCCAGCAGAGAGCACAGATAAACTGTAAGTTCACAAAACACCACACATTTAGCCCCAGATCACCCCCCCCCCATCACCCCAATTAACCCCTTGATCACCCTTGTCAATCACTAGTGAAAGGGGAAAAAGTGATTAGTGTAAACTGTCACTTTTTTTTCCACCAGTATTGACGGTTAGGTTTTAGGTTAGTTTAGGCCCCTTTGTTAGGTAGTTAGCGCCCAGCCCACCGCAGTCACTGATTCGCTGATTAGCGTATCGCTAATCAGCATTTGTACTTTTATAGTATCTGTAAGTGAACAGAACTGATCACAGTCAGATCTATAAATAGTATTAGTGTCACCTTAGTGTCACCCTCCACCCAAAACATTGTGTTTGCCCCATCAGGCCTGATCGGTCGCCCACACGTGCGTTCACCCACGCGCACCCCGCCACAGTGTCAAAAAATGTTTAGTTTTTTTTTTATCACTGCGCAATCACTACACAAGCGCTGCTGCGATAAAAAAAATCAGTTTTGATATTTTTTATCAATCGCAGCGGCTTCCTGTACTTCGCTAGCCTCCCATTTGTAAGACAGGCTTGCTTTTTTTCTTGGGTAGTCTCAGGGAATATCCCCTAAATTTAGTTGACCAAATGGCAAGTAAGGGGTATTCTTCTGAAGAGGCCTACAGGCTTCTGACCTAGTCGGATGAGGAATGGGAACCCTCATCTGACGAATCCAGCAGGTCAGAATATGAACCTGTAGAAAGCAGTGGCAGTCTGACCCAAAGTTCGGACGATGAGGTTGAGGTCCCTGATACCACTAGGCGTACCCGGCACCATGTTGCTAGACCACAGGTTGCGCAGGGTCCGCTTCAAGGGCAGCAGAGTGGGGCCGGCGCTGTCGGATTACGTGGTGAGGCATACACCAGCAGCGCAGCCCATCCTGAACCTAGTACCAGCACTGCCGTAGAACATGGTGAACTGGCGAGCACCAGAAGGGCAGTTGAAGCTGGTACGGTGGCACGTGCATTAGTTCCCCCGTCGCAGCCACCGCACAGACAGGCCCGTAGAGCCCCTAGAGTCCCTGAGGTGCTGGCAAACCCTGATTGGCAGCCCCCAACTTCAGCCGCACCAGTAGTTCCCCCTTTCACCGCCCAGTCTGGAGTTCGGGTTGAGACAGCTCAGATCGGATCGGCACTGGGGTTTTTTGAGCTGTTCTTGACTGCGGAGCTCTTGGACTTAGTCGTGGCAGAAACAAACCAGTATGCCACTCAATTTATAGCCGCCAACCCGGGAAGCTTTTATGCCCAGTCTTTCCGGTGGAAACCCGTCCAAGTTTCCGAATTTAAAACTTTTCTGGGCCTTCTCCTCAACATGGGCCTGACAAAAAAGCATGAATTGCGGTCATATTGGTCCACGAACCCAATTCATCACATGCCCATGTTCTCTGCTGCCATGTCCAGGACACGATTTGAGACCATCCTGCGTTTCCTGCACTTTAGTGACAACAGCACCTCTCGTCCCAGAGGCCACCCAGCTTTTGACCGGCTCCACAAAATTCGGCCCCTCATAGACCACTTTAACACCAAATTTGCAGATTTGTATACCCCTGAGCAAAACATCTGCATAGACGAGTCCCTGATACATTTTACCGGGCGCCTTGGCTTCAAACAATACATCCCAAGCAAGCGCGCCCGGTATGGGGTCAAATTGTATAAGCTCTGTGAAAGGGCCACAGGCTATACGCACAAATTTCGAGTCTATGAGGGTAAAGATCAGACCCTGGAGCCGGTCGGTTGCCCTGACTACCTGGGGAGCAGTGGGAAGACAGTCTGGGACTTGGTGTCACCCTTATTTGGCAAGGGGTACCATCTTTATGTGGACAATTTTTACACAAGTGTGCCCCTCTTCAAGCATTTGTTTCTAGAACAGATTGGCTGCTGTGGCACCGCGCGACCTAGTCGCCGGGGCTTCCCCCAACGGCTCGTTACCACCCGTCTTGCAAGGGGGGAGAGGGCTGCCTTGTGTAATGAAGAACTGCTCGCGGTGAAATGGAGAGACAAGCGTGACGTTTACATGCTCTCCTCCATTCACGCAGACACGACAATACAAATTGAACGAGCAACCAGTGTCATTGAAAAGCCCCTCTGTGTCCACAACTATAATTTGCTCATGGGAGGGGTGGACTTCAATGACCAGATGTTGGCTCCTTATTTACTTTCCCGCAGGACCAGACGCTGGTATAAGAAGGTGTCTGTATATCTAATTCAATTGGCGATGTACAATAGTTTTGTTCTCTACAGTAAGGCTGGGAGAACACGATCCTTCCTCAAATTTCAGGAAGAGATCATCGAGAACCTCCTGTATCCAGGAGGTTCCGTGGCCCCAACCACCAGTGTAGTGAGCCGTCTACACGAGCTACATTTCCCCAATGTCGTTGCTGGTACCTAAACCCAAGCGTCACCCCGAAAAAGATGTCGTGTCTGTAGCAGGAGTGGAATAAGGCATGACACCCGCTATTTCTGTCCTGACTGCCCTGCCCATCCTGCCCTATGCTTAGGGGAGTGTTTCCGGAAGTACCACACACAAGTACACTTAGTATAGGGATTGCGTTACACAGGACAGGCACACAGGGCTCTTAGGGCCCTTTCACACAGAGCTGCTGCAAACCTCTCCTTTCACCTGGGACAAAGTGCATAATGTACTTCACCACATCTCTAGGCGATTTGCGCTTTGCACATTGTCCCATGGGGAAGGAGAGGTTTGTCCTATAAAGGTAAAAAAAAAAAATCACAGGTAAGCAAAAAAGTTAATGTTCCAAAAGTTCAATAAAGTTTATAAAAGTTAATGTTAATAATTTTATTGCGTTGCGGCCTGTTTTTTTTTTTTTGTTTCTTTTTTTACCTTCTAGGTGGACCAACCGATCAACCAGCTGCAGCACTGATGTGCATTCTGACAGAAGCATTGCGCTGCTGTCAGATTACACAAAAGTCGGTGTATGCGGCGCTGCAAGACGAGATTTCTCCTCTGCAGTAAAAAAGATACGTTTGCTGAGGCTTATAAGCTGAGGGGCGGTGTTCATATGCTTTGGCAAACACTTTGTATATAAAAAATATAAAAAAATTCCGGCAATGATTTATTCATCCACATCGATTGATGTGAATGGAGAAATCGGGTTTGCCAGGGCATACGGGCTGAGTGGGTTTGGATGTTGGGCGGAGCTCCTATGTCCTGGCAGACGCCTTTCCCCTCCTTTTTTTTTTTTTGCACATTTTTGGGCAGAGATTTTTTCATCCACATTGATCGATGCGAATGAAGAAATCTGTGCCAGTTCATTTTTTCTTTCAGCCCAGAGGCTGAACGGAAAAAAAAATCTCATTACCCGTATGCTCAATATAAGGAGAATAGCAGAAACTCCTAATGCTGGCCATACATGTAATGATTGTGGAGACCCTCAAATGCCAGGGCAGTACAAACACCCCACAAATGACCCCATTTTGGAAAGAAGACACCCCAAGGTATTCGCTGAGGGGCATATTGAGTCCATGAAAGATTGAACTTTTTGTCCCAAGTTAGCGGAAAGGGAGACTTTGTGAGAAAAAAATTAAAATAAAATCAATTTCCGCTAACTTGTGCCAAAAAAAAACTTCTATGAACTCACCATGCCCCTCACGGAATACCTTGGGGTGTTTTCTTTCCAAAATGGGGTCACATGTGGGGTATTTATACTGCACTGGCATTTTAGGGGCCCTAAAGCGTGAGAAGTAGTTTGGAATCCAAATGTGTAAAAATGCAAAAAAGTGTCACACATGTGGTATCGCCATACTCAGGAGAAGTAGGGCAATGTGTTTTGTGGTGTATTTTTACATATACCCATGCTGGGTGAGAGAAATATCTCTGTTAAATGACAACTTGGTATAATAAAATGGGAAAAGTTGTCTTTTAGAGAGATATTTCTCCCACCCAGCATGGGTATATGTAAAAAGACACCCCAAACCACATTGTTCTACTTCTCCTGAGTACGGAGATACCACATGTGTGACACTTTTTTGCAGCCAAGATGCGCAAAGGGGCCCAAATTCCAATCAGTATCTTGAGGATTTCACAGGGCATTTTTTACGCATTTGGATTCCAAACTACTCCTCACACTTAAGGGCCCCTAAAATGCCAGGGCAGTATAAATACCCCACATGTGACCCCATTTTGGAAAGAAGACACCGCAAGGTATTCCGTGAGGGGTATGGTGAGTTCATGTAAAATTTTATTTTTTGTCACAAGTTAGTGGAATATGAGACTTTGTGATAAAAAAAATGAAAAAAACATTTTCCGCTAACTTGTGACAAAAAAATTAAAACTCCCATGAACTCACTATGCCCATCAGCGAATACCTTAGGGTGTCTACTTTCCGAAATTGGGTCATTTGTGGGGTGTTTCTACTGTCTGGGCATTGTAGAACCTCAGGAAACATGACAGGTGCTCAGAAAGTCAGAGCTGCTTCAAAATGTGGAAATTCACATTTTTGTACCATAGTTTGTAAAATGCTATAACTTTTACCCAAACCAATAAATATACACTTATTGCATTTTTTTTTATTAAAGACATGTAGAACAATAAATTTTGAGAAAAATTTATATAGAAATGTAGTTTTATTTGAAAAATTTTACAACAGAAAGTGAAAAATGTCATTTTATTGCAAAAATTTTGGTCAATTTCGATTAATAATACAAAAAGTAAAAATGTCAGCAGCAATGAAATACCACCAAATGAAAGCTCTATTAGTGGGAAGAAAAGGAGGTAAAATTCATTTGGGTGGTAAGTTGTAGGACCGAGCAATAAACCGTGAAAGTAGTGCAGTGCAGAATTGTAAAAAGTGGTCTGGTCATTAAGGGGGTTTATGCTAGGGGAGCTGAGGTGGTTAAAAAATGGATGAACAGACTTTAAAAATGGATAGATGGCTAGGAAATGGATAGACACAAGGATGCAAAATTACCATGAAAAACGGACAGTTTATCCATTTTTTTAACGCTGTGTGACCCCACTAATGTCTATGGATACCCTGCTACACTGCGATCCTTCATCATGCAACACCTGTTGTGCTCAAGATTGCCATATATCCCTAGCCTTACGATGGAAGCTTTCCTTATTATCACTGCAGCTTACCTTATGGACCGGTCCAGTCTAATTCTCTCCCACAGTTGAATCAGCAGTAAAAGGTTTTCTGCAATGGGTATTATTCATTTATTAAATGTTATGTTCACAGTACCTGAGCCAATCCACCGGCATAAATAATGGTAAGATCTGGCATCCACGTGCACCCAGGAACCAGGAGTCCATACAAAGTGAATAGATTATAGGGTACAGAATAGAACATATACACCAACATCTGCAAAATAATAAAAAAAAACCATATGGGGTCATTTATCAAACTGGTGTAAAGTAGAACTGGCTTGATTGATAATTCACACGTGACTAAAGGTAAATTTAAATATCCCAATAAGCTGAGATATGTGGAGCTGTTTGGAGGAGTTTTAGCAACACCAAGCAAAGTTGCCCCTATACTAACTTTTGAGATGGAAGAAACATTATTATCTCAAAAGCAATCTTTTTTTACTAACCCTATAGATGGCGTAAACTTAGACAGGCTGTCTAGACCTGCAACAGATTTATCAGATGGCTCAGGCTCGATCATAAATGTGTACGGCTAGGCACTTTTTACGTCAAGTATTGGGTGGCTTACTTTGAGACATAAATTTTCATCAAATTTTATGGTGCAATTTGGGGACTAAATGTTGCATATCATGCCACACCCCTACCTCTAAAGATACATCCTTTTTTTTTTTTTTTGGTAAGTCCCCTGTCAGGCTAGGTAAAGATACTGGGCCAGATTTATCATGACTCTGACAGCTCACTCCACTTTAACATATGGCTAAAGTCAGTTTTAGCCAAGTCAGATTTATGATCGGCCCTTTAAGACTGTAATAAATGTGGTTTGACGGTAGCAGTTTATCCGTCAGTAAGCAGCTTTACAAAAGTCGCACATCTTTACGAAAAAGCCGCACGTTTTTATGAAAAAGTCGCATGTTCTATTAAAAAGTCTCATAAGATAAGCATGGTCCTCACTGGAGTGAAATTGTGACTTTTTTGCGACTTTTTAAATAGTCCCAATAGTAAATTTGTCTAGAGATTCATTTACATAGGAAAACACGCCCACTTTCATAAAACTGGCGAGCACAGTGCAGTGCAGAAAAAAGTCGCAAATTTGTGCGCAGTTTTAGCGTTTGGGACTTTTTCTCTCGATTATTCTGACCTGAGCTAATGATAAATCTGGCCCATTGTCTCTAAACCTAGATGAGCCTGACATTATATTGGCCACTATTTTGTTGCTTCTTGAAGCCTTGTGAAGTGAGAAGGAGTCACTTTTATATTTTAGTCGTATTGGGCTTAAAAAAAAAGATTTTTTTTTCATTGACAGAAAACATTTTTATAGAGGTTTACTGTATGTACAGTATGTAGTGATATAGTTTTTACAAAATTACCTGGAGTTTTGGGTAGGCAACAGGGTCTTTGATATATGGCTCTTGAAGTTGTATATATAACCGACAGAGATCAGATGGACAATCTAAAGCAGTCTGTGGACCACAGTAAAATGCATATTTAACATATCCAATTTTGTTTTATAGTATTTGTAGTCTATAAGTTGCTATTATGTTAACATACCTTAGGGTACTTTCAAACTTGCGGCAGGACGGATCCGACAGGCTGTTCACCCTGTCGGATCTGTCCTTCCGCTGTTTCGCCATGCCGGCGGACGGCCGCTCCGTCCCCATTGACTATAATGGGGGCGGCGCTCCGGCGCAGTACGGCAGTGCACGGCGAAAGGCCGCCGGACTAAAAGTCCTGCATGTCCGACTTTTTAGTCCGGCGGCCTCTGACCGCGAACTGCCGTACTGCGCCGGAGCGCCGCCCCGTCCTCATTATAGTCAATGGGGACGGAGCGGCAGCACGGCGAAACAGCGGAAGGACGGATCCGACAGGGTGAACAGCCTTTCGGATCCGTCCTGCCGCAAGTGTGAAAGTACCCTTATAGATGAGGCTGGGTATACACATCATAACTGCTGCCTGTGGCTGCAAATTTAACCCCTTGTGCTGTCCACACAACTTTGGGGTAAGGCCTCATTCACACATAAGTGGATTTTTACGGACCACAGTCCGTTAAAAACCTGTCCAGCTGAGTGCACAGCGATATTGGTTGCTATGACACCGTGTGCTTCATGCCGCCGCCTATGTACAGTAATACACTCGTATGATCTATACAAGTGCATTACTGTACAGCGTAGGTGGCACAAAGCGCACGGCGTCATAGCAACCAATGACGCCGTGTGCTCGTGCACTCAGCAGGACGAGATTTCACAGACCGTGGTCCGTGAAAATCCACGTATTTGTGAATGAGGCCTAAAACAGAGTCATTACCTTCCAAATCATGTGGCCATTGGCCGCTGCAGATGCGTGGGGTTTCAGTCTCATGTGGCAGCTGTGGCGTTTATACCCAGCCTTTCACATCAATTATAATCAGCTCATATACTAATTTAAAGGGTCACTGAGCTTACAGCAGATATTACTTTTGATATGTCATAAGCTTTGATTGATGTGGGTCTGAGTGCTAGGACCCCCACTGATCCCTAGAATTAGTAGAGAGAAGCGCTCGCATATCATACTCTCTTTCTCCTTGCTGCAAGAGAGGAAGCAAGACGTACTCAATAGAAAATCTATGGGCCAGTCTAGATTAGCACCAGTGATGGCCAGTTCGCCGTGTTCACCCGCAAACACATGCGAGTTGCCATCTTAACTCACAAGTCCGGCGAAGCACAGGTAAGCCCTTACACCTGTGCCCGTGCCGCGAGCCGGTCTGAAACAAATGCGGTAACCGGGAGCAGGCAGTTCCGAGAACAGCTGCCGGTTACCGCAGTCACCGGTCTCGGAACTGCCTGCTCCCGGTGACTGCATTTGTTTCAGACCGGCTCATGGCACAGGTAAGGGCTTACCTGTGCATCGCCGGACTTGTGAGTTAAGATGGCAACTCGCATGTGTTCGAGGGCGAACACAGCGAACTGGCCATCACTGATTAGCACTCAGACCCACACCAGTCAAAACTCTATGACATATCTAAAGTTTGCTAAAAACTCAGTGACCCTTTAAACACTGATACAATCTGGCTATGCTCAAGCAACAATCTGTGGGAGGTTACTACAAGGCTGCATCAGTGGCTTCTACTAAAGAGCTGAGGCATCATTATTCATTCACCAGTAATCCTTCCACCGACACCAGGTCCTACCTGACCACCAGAAACTGCACGCTAAATACATTGCTGACCCACAAACCCACATTCAAACAGTATTAGACATCTTTCTGTATCACAAATCTGGGTGCAGTTTACAACACAACATATGTCGATGGGGTTTTCAAAACCCCATCTTCAAATCAACACCAAAGTCTACATCTAACAAACACAGATTCTGCTGCAGTTATTTGGACTTAAAGGGGTTACCCCATGACTAATGTAAAAACAAAAAAAAACAACATATAGTATATGACAATCTCTTTCTAACAAAGAACCAGCCCTGTACCTCACATGGATCCAGAGATCTCCCCATTCATTGCTCTGCTAGATTTATATCAAGCTGACAGCTCAAGGGGAGTGTCCTTTCTGCTGCAGCTAAGGGGGCGTGTCCATGCTCTCCCTATCACAGCTCAGGAGGCAGTTGAAGTTAGAAACTGAGCATGTGCGGCCTTTTTAGTGAGCAGGACAAAGAAATACAAAAAAGCAAACAGCAGTAGTCACTATACAGATACATAACTCAGTGGGCATGAAAAAAAAGTATAATAATGTTTGTAAATTAAGCCTTTTTTAATTAACATTTTATAAACTTTTACATACAGAAACCCCCAAAAACCCATACCCTCCCCCCACATAATAACCTGTAGATGCTCTCCATCCACCACATTCCTCACCGCTTGACAACACCATCATTTTAATATGACAAATACATGCTCCACCTCTCCACAACTCCAATCAATACATTTGATTTAAACATTGATCCAGATGACAAAGTTACATTTGTTATAAGGCACAACATTCCTCCATTAAATAGTAGAAAAACAATCCATAAGCCCCGCAAAAGACCGCCAACCACGGAGCCGGACGTATATATCAGACAT
The DNA here is from genome assembly GCF_014858855.1 of Bufo gargarizans. Classification (NCBI taxonomy): domain Eukaryota; kingdom Metazoa; phylum Chordata; class Amphibia; order Anura; family Bufonidae; genus Bufo; species Bufo gargarizans. Next base: position 150,160,867 of record NC_058081.1, read on the forward strand.
TAGTACTCCTCACACCAATCCCAGACGATATCTCTGGAGTTCCCTAGACGCTTTGATGGATCACCCAGGCCACGCACATTCCAGCTCACAATATTAAATACACTATCCATACTAAAACATCAAAAATTTTACCCAGCTGATAACATAACGTATTAGGAGCATTGCAGATAAAAGCAATACAATGGCGGTACAGTACCAATATGTACCATGACAGCACAGATACAGAGCATCAATACAGACAAAGTATAAAAGATCTCCTGAAAAAGAAAACAGCAAAAACAAAAACCAGAACCGAAAAATAGTACCTGCATAGCATCATCTAACAGGCCGAGGCACAAGTCCTCCATGAAACCGGATATAAAAAACAGCAACGCTCCAAGCTCTCTACTTCTGTTGAGCGAGACTATCTCCCGCCGCAAAAGGATACACTTGTTCCGTGGGCAGTTCAGTAGTAGAACAGTAGAGGGATAACGTCCCAACAGGTCACTCAGTGAAAACCGAGGGTGCATACTTGAAATAAACGGACGGCTATCATCTCTCCTCCTGTCGCAGCTGTCGTTCGTGCTGGTCAATCCATGTAGCCGCATCTTTCGGTGCAGTGAAGAAATGGACAGACCCCAGAGCAGCTACCCGCAGACGTGTCGGGTACATCATAGAATAGGGCACTTGCAAAGAACGAAGTCGCTGCTTGACATCCAAGAACTGGCTCCGCTTCTTTTGGACTTCCGAGGAAAGTAGTGAAGTAACTTAATCAGAACAGGACGTGGAGGTGCTCCCGGCGGCAACGGTCTGGTGGAGACTTGGTGCACCCGTTCCACCGCATATAATGGGGAAAGCACCTCTGTGCCAAAAACTTCTTTAAGCCAATTCTCAAAGTAGGATGTAGGATCTTGTCCCTTGACTTTTTCAGGGATCCCCAGAACATTGTTACGTCTAAGGCGGTTCTCTAAATCATCAGTCTTGGCTATCAAGGCTCAGTTCTGCTACTAATGAGTGCAGGATGATCTGGTTGGGGGGGGGGGGGGGCAGCTTATCTTCCACCTCACTGACACAGCCCTCCACCTCCCCAATTCTTTCATTAACTTTCTGCAGGTCATGTTGAATAAAGGAGAACTCTTGCTTCAGGGACACCATTTGCTGCTGTAGCGCTGTCAGGGCCACTCCACACTGGGTTACTGCCCGGAAAACATCTTTCAGTGTTGGCTTTGCACTCTGGGGGAATATGGTTCACTCCTCCTCTGTCTCCATAACTGTCTCAACTATCCCTGCCAGACCAACCTCCATACTTCTAGTTTGGGCTCCTCCTGCAGTGGATTTCTCCCCTGCCTGGACTGACTCCTTCACCTCCAGATCCTCCTCCATGCAGAGCCCCTTCATCTCCGGCATCTTCTGTGATGCCCTGGAGCTTATCACAGCTCGCGCTGCCGCCGGCACACCTCCCACCCTGCTTGTCTTCCTCACATTAAGGAGTGTGCCGGCGCCATCTTGCGCACCACGCTCGGCACCTCCTGCCTCCTCCTTACACTTTTTTGCGGCTCCTCCAGCCATGGGACCTCTTCAGAAGGAAGCAGGCCAGGCAGGACAATAATATCTAAGTGACAATCGGCCCCAGAAAGGTAGCTGGGAGCCCACAGAGGAGGATACTTGGCAGGAGCTCGCACTCACTGCTGCCGCTCACATCCCCGGCCAAGCTACGCCTCGGCCATGCTACATTTTTGATTTCATGCCATTATAAAAGTATATTTTTAATGGGACAACCCCTTTAATGGCCAATTCCAATGCGAAAAATAATTGTCTTATCTGGAATCTTAGTTGTCTATAACGAGAAGATTGTGATGTCAACCTTTCCAATTAACACCAATATCAGTATCCAAACATGATTATTTGCCACTGTCCAAGTCAGTTGATGTGGATGGTAATTTCAGACATCAACAGCTGCAACAAGAATAAGAAAGGAACATGTCATAAGACTCGACCAGTAGTGCAGTCTCATGCCTTGGGCCATTATCGTCAAGAGAATGCTTATATTAGAAAATGGGATATGAGAATTAAGCACACAGCCACCCTCCTTAGGGCTCATTCACATGAACGTGTGCTGCCCGTTGCAATATTGCGGACTGCATTTGCAGATCCGCAATACACGGGCACCGTTCCGTGGCCATTCCGCATCACGGATGCGAACCCATTCATTTTAATAGGTCCGCAAATCCGGAGATGAGGAACGGAAGAACGGAATGGAACACTACGGAAGCACTACGGAGTGCTTTCTGGGTTTCCGTTCCGTGCTTCCTCACCGCAAAAACATAGAACTTGCTCTATCTTTTTGAGTAACGGAAGGATCGCGGACCTATTCAGGTGAATGGGTCTGCGATCCCCATGCGCCTGCAATTTGCGGGCCACAGCACGGGCTTCACACGCTCGTGTGAATGAGCCCTTATACTATCCATTTCTTTTGGCTTGCCGAGTGGATGACCAATTTTATTTCTAAGTTTTAAGAAAAAACATATCTACAAACCTTATAGTGAAGGTATTTGGAAGGTGAAACTTATATTTAGGAGTGTCTGCGTTTGCTACTCTACACCTATTTAAAGGGGTTGTCCAATCTGGGACGTTTATCACATATTGCTAAAAACCCTGAAGTCCCATTCTGGGATTTCCAAAAATAGCCTTCTAAAGGAGTTCCGAAAATAGCAGAGTACACTCACTCGGCTATTTTCGGAAGGTTCATAGCAATGAATGGAGAGAACGTTGTGCATGCGTGGTATGCTCTTCACTGTCTTTTGAGGCCATATTTTGGAGACAGAAGCAGGTACCAGTGGTGGGACCCTCACCTATCGAATACTGGTGACATATCCTAGTGATATGCCATAATTGGAGATGGGATAACCCTTTTAGGTGTCTATTGTACTGCATCTAACTCACCATTCCTCTGAATATACAGAAGATAGTTGCAGTGATGAGGTACATGACCAGCACTAGGTCAGATGGTCTTCTTAATAAATTCTTTTGCTGAATATTTTGGGCCTCCTGCAGAAAACAATATAGACTAAAGTTAATGTAAGGCTCACAAGTGAAATAATATTCATTCATATTTCATACACATTAAAATGTTTAATATTAATTTATTAGTTCTATTATAAAAAAAACCTCAGCTAACATGTTTGTCCGTGAAGGATTTCCCTAAAGAATCCTGAAAACATTGTAAAAGCAGCATTGAAGCAGTGTTAGGGCAAGTTTTATGTGATGGTCTGTACTTTAACCTCTTAATTACCAGTGATTGTATCCATCACAGTGCTAACTTCCACTCTGTAATGCTTGTATCTATCACGTCGATCTGGTAGGTACTGTCACTATAGCCATAAGATGAGCATCAGGAGCAAGGCTGTAATGCACAGGTCTGTTTCCATTGCACCAGCTGGGATAGTAAAACAACCTCAGATCCTAGCAGTTAACCCCACCACTGCTGAAAATGCAGTGATCACAACACTGCCAAGGAGTAGTGTAGATCTACCAGCTATTCGGCCACAGGGGTACTCCACGAGCACAGATTCTGCTCCACCCAGTGTGGTGGACATAGAAACCAACGACAAAAAATCCAGCTACACCAGTAAAGAAAAATCTCCTTTTTTATTGAATAATAAAATAGTCAACAATCACGACAAGGAGTACAAAAAATATTGACGCGTTTCAATCACATACACTATTTTAATCATAACATACAACCAAAGTGAACGGGAAATAAAAAATGACTGCCAAGCCTGGCCACGTGAAAGGTCCCCAGAGATGTAATTGCTTATCTTACTGTATGTCCCAGGAGAACAAACCCTTCTTTTTCCCCAACAACAGATCTCATGGGTATGACACACATTAGATCAGCAGCCGAAAACAGTAAGTTTGGCAAAGTGTAATTTATATTAATAATCTACGATATTCATCTGCATTTATATTGAGCTGGCAAATTCCACAGAACTTCATAACTGAGAGAAATAAGGTTATTTTATTCTTCATGGCAATAGTTGCACTTTCATATTGCTAATCACATTCACATTTTATAAAAAAAAAAAATTGAGTAAGAGAAGTGATGAAAAAAATGGCAAATGAGCCATTTTGACCCTTTTTTCATTACGCGATTCGCCGTATTGGAAAAATCTTTTTATATTTTAATAGTGCAGGTGCTTTTAGACGCGGTGATGCCCATGATGTTTATATTTTTTGTTATTTATGTCTTTTTTTTATTCTATGGATTTAAATTTTTATATTTTTTAAATGTATTATATATTTTTTAGTATTTTTTGACTTTTTTAGTTTTGTAGCTTGTGTTTGAGGCAACAAAACTGTATATTTATTTTTATTCTGTGCCATTATATTTATTATACAGGTCCTTCTAAAAAAATTAGCATATTGTGATAAAGTTCATTATTTTCTGTAATGTACTGATAAACATTAGACTTTCATATATTTTAGATTCATTACACACAACTGAAGTAGTTCAAGCCTTTTATTGTTTTAATATTGATGATTTTGGCATACAGCTCATGAAAACCCAAAATTCCTATCTAAAAAAATTAGCATATTTCATCCGACCAATAAAAGAAAAGTGTTTTTAATACAAAAAAAGTCAACCTTCAAATAATTATGTTCAAGTTATGCACTCAATACTTGGTCGGGAATCCTTTTGCAGAAATGACTGCTTCAATGCGGCGTGGCGTGGAGGCAATCAGCCTGTGGCACTGCTGAGGTGTTATGGAGGCCCAGGATGCTTCGATAGCGGCCTTAAGCTCATCCAGAGTGTTGGGTCTTGCATCTCTCAACTTTCTCTTCCCAATATCCCACAGATTCTCTATGGGGTACAGGTCAGGAGAGTTGGCAGGCCAATTGAGCACAGTAATACCATGGTCAGTAAACCATTTACCAGTGGTTTTGGCACTGTGAGCAGGTGCCAGGTCGTGCTGAAAAATGAAATCTTCATCTCCATAAAGCTTTTCAGCAGATGGAAGCATGAAGTGCTCCAAAATCTCCTGATAGCTAGCTGCATTGACCCTGCCCTTGATAAAACACAGTGGACCAACACCAGCAGCTGACATGGCACCCCAGACCATCACTGACTGTGGGTACTTGACACTGGACTTCAGGCATTTTGGCATTTCCCTCTCCCCATTCTTTCTCCAGACTCTGGCACCTTGATTTCCGAATGACATGCAAAATTTGCTTTCATCCGAAAAAAGTACTTTGGACAACTGAGCAACAGTCCAGTGCTGCTTCTCTGTAGCCCAGGTCAGGCGCTTCTGCCGCTGTTTCTGGTTCAAAAGTGGCTTGACCTGGGGAATGCGGCACCTGTAGCCCATTTCCTGCACACGCCTGTACACGGTGGCTCTGGATGTTTCTACTCCAGACTCAGTCCACTGCTTCCGCAGGTCCCCCAAGGTCTGGAATCGGTCCTTCTCCACAATCTTCCTCAGGGTCCGGTGACCTCTTCTCGTTGTGCAGCGTTTTCTGCCACACTTTTTCCTTCCCACAGACTTCCCACTGAGGTGCCTTGATACAGCACTCTGGGAACAGCCTATTCGTTCAGAAATTTCTTTCTGTGTCTTACCCTCTTGCTTGAGGGTGTCAATGATGGCCTTCTGGACAGCAGTCAGGTCGGCAGTCTTACCCATGATTGCGGTTTTGAGTAATGAACCAGGCTGGGAGTTTTTAAAAGCCTCAGGAATCTTTTGCAGGTGTTTAGAGTTAATTAGTTGATTCAGATGATTAGGTTAATAGCTCGTTTAGAGAACCTTTTCATGATATGCAAATTTTTGGAGATAGGAATTTTGGGTTTTCATGAGCTGTATGCCAAAATCATCAATATTAAAACAATAAAAGGCTTGAACTACTTCAGTTGGTGTGTAATGAATCTAAAATATATGAAAGTCTAATGTTTATCAGTACATTACAGAAAATACTGAACTTTATCACAATATGCTAATTTTTTTAGAAGGACCTGTATATTCATATTGGTACTAGAATTGCTAATTTCTTATGTTGGCCTATAAAATAAGAATTGTAGCTTCAATACGGGTCTTTTTAGAGAGACCCAGCGTATTAAAACCAATTACCGGCATCCTCATTGACCTCAGAGAATGCTGGTAAGAAGCCTGGAAGCGTGAGCTCCTGGGTTTTAGACCCATTAGATGCTATGATCACGACATCTAAAAGTCTTTAATGACCACAATCAGCATTATTGCCGGTCACGGTTATTAGACACGGGTCTCTGCTGTTTGAAACAGCGGAGATCCACTGACCATGGTGCCCGCTGCACGTGTGAGCGGGTGCCATTTTTACCCATCGCTCCAGCTCAATACATGTACGTTACTGGTAGCGAAGGGGTTAAAATTTAGCCATACCCTACAAAGCAAGCTGCAGAATACCATTCACTGGCATAGCCGACAAACTGGATCTCCAGTCCCTTTCTGTCCTTCCCTGAATTATCTTTAACATGAGTTTAAAACTAGCTTAGAAGATCCTTAATGAGAGAAGGGGGGGAGGTGTAGACTGAGGGGCTAACAGCCAGTCTGATGGAGTAGCTAATGAACACATTCTGCAGCTTGCTATGTGGAGTACATACAGGTAAGCTGCAGAAGCCAAATGAAGCAAAAATTTTAAAGGACATCTGTCGGCAGATTTGTACCTATGAAAGTGGCTGACCTGCTCCATGTGCACTTGGCAGCTGAAGGCATGTCACCGGTCCAGTTTCAAAGGCTGTATTCAGATAAACAAGGGAGGACAAAAAAATGCTTGGCCTACGGTCATTCCATGTGATGTCACACTTACTCTTAGAGGCTATCTGTTTACTCTGCGACTGCCGCACCCTCTCCACTTTGATTGACAGGACCAGGCAGTGAAAAGTCATCACCTCTGGCCCTGTCAATCAAAGTGGAGAGGGTGCAGCAGCTGCAGAGAACGCTGAGCTTCTAGGTGTAACTGCAACTCCTACGTTGCTCCTAGAGGCTCATTTGCATATATTAAAACATAATTTTTTTCAGCAATGCGGGAACATATGGACATGGGTCCAACACAGATGCCTTTAGATGCCAAGCTCACATGCAATAGGTCCACCAGTTTCATAGCTAAAATTTGCTAGCAGATGCCCATTAACCACTTCAGCCCCGCTAGGTGAAACCCCCTTTATGACCAGAGCACTTTTTACACTTCGGCACTACACTACTTTCACCGTTTATCGCTCGGTCATGCAACTTACCATACAAATGAATTTTACCTCCTTTTCTTCTCACTAATGGAGCTTTCATTTGGTGGTATTTCATTGCTGCTGGCATTTTTACTTTTTTTGTTATTAATCAAAATGTAACGATTTTTTTGCAAAAAAATGACATTTTTCACTTTCAGCTGTAAAATTTTGCAAAAAAAACGACATCCATATATAAATTTTTCGCCAAATTTATTGTTCTACATGTCTTTGATAAAAAAAAAATGTTTGGGCAAAAAAAAAATGGTTTGGGTAAAAGTTATAGCATTTACAAACTATGGTACAAAAATGTGAATTTCCGCTTTTTGAAACAGCTCTGACTTTCTGAGCACCTGTCATGATTCCTGAGGTTCTACAATGCCCAAACAGTAGAAAACCCCCACAAATGACCCCATTTCGGAAAGTAGACACCCTAAGGTATTCGCTGATGGGCATAGTGAGTTCATAGAACTTTTTATTTTTTGTCACAAGTTAGCGGAAAATGATGATGATTTTATTTATTTATTTTTTCTTACAAAGTCTCATATTCCACTAACTTGCGACAAAAAATAAAAAATTCTAGGAACTCGCCATGCCCCTCACGGAATACCTTGGGGTGTCTTCTTTCCAAAATGGGGTCACTTGTGGCGTAGTTATACTGCCCTGGCAATTTAGGGGCCCAAATGTGTGAGAAGAACTTTGCAATCAAAATGTGTAAAAAATGACCGGTGAAATCCAAAAGGTGCACTTTGGAATATGTGCCCCTTTGCCCACCTTGGCAGCAAAAAGTGTGACACATCTGGTATCGCCGTACTCAGGAGAAGTTGGGGAATGTGTTTTGGGGTGTCATTTTACATATACCCATGCTGGGTGAGAAAAATATCTTGGTCAAATGCCAACTTTGTATAAAAAAATGGGAAAAGTTGTCTTTTGCCAAGATATTTCTCTCATCCAGCATGGTTATATGTAAAATGGCACCCCAAAACACATTCCCCAACTTCTCCTGAGTACGGCGATACCAGATGTGTCACACTTTTTTGCTGCCAAGGTGGGCAAAGGGGCACATATTCCAAAGTGCACCTTTCAGATTTTGCAGGCCATTTTTTACACATTTTGATTGCAAGGTACTTCTCACACATTTGGGCCCCTAAATTGCCAGGGCAGTATAACTACGCCACAAGTGACCCCATTTTGGAAAGAAGACACCCCAAGGTATTCCGTGAGGGGCATGGCGAGTTCCTAGAATTTTTTATTTTTTGTCACAAGTTAGCGGAAAATGATGATTTTTTTTTTTCTCTTTTTTCCTTACAAAGTCTCATATTCCACTAACTTGCGACAAAAAATAAAAAATTCTAGGAACTCGCCATGCCCCTCACGGAATACCTTGGGGTGTCTTCTTTCCAAAATGGGGTCACTTGTGGCGTAGTTATACTGCCCTGGCAATTTAGGGGCCCAAATGTGTGAGAAGTACTTTGCAATCAAAATCTGTAAAAAAATGACCGGTGAAATCCGAAAGGTGCACTTTGGAATATGTGCCCCTTTGCCCACCTTGGCATCAAAAAAGTGTCACACATCTGGTATCGCCGTACTCAGGAGAAGTTGGGGAATGTGTTTTGGGGTGTCATTTTACATATACCCATGCTGGGTGAGAGAAATATCTTGGCAAAAGACAACTTTTCCCATTTTTTTATACAAAGTTGGCATTTGACCAAGATATTTTTCTCACCCAGCATGGGTATATGTAAAATGACACCCCAAAACACATTCCCCAACTTCTCCTGAGTACGGCGATACCAGATGTGTCACACTTTTTTGCTGCCAAGGTGGGCAAAGGGGCACATATTCCAAAGTGCACCTTTCGGATTTTGCAGGGCATTTTTTACACATTTTGATTGCAAAGTTCTTCTCACACATTTGGGCCCCTAAATTGCCAGGGCAGTATAACTACGCCACAAGTGACCCCATTTTGGAAAGAAGACACCCCAAGGTATTCCGTGAGGGGCATGGCGAGTTCCTAGAATTTTTTATTTTTTGTCGCAAGTTAGTGGAATATGAGACTTTGTAAGGAAAAAAGAAAAAAAAAGAAAAATCATCATTTTCCGCTAACTTGTGACAAAAAATAAAAAATTCTAGGAACTCGCCGTGCCCCTCACGGAATACCTTGGGGTGTCTTCTTTCCAAAATGGGGTCACTTGTGGCGTAGTTATACTGCCCTGGCAATTTAGGGGCCCAAATGTGTAAGAAGTACCTTGCAATCAAAATGTGTAAAAAATGGCCTGCGAAATCCGAAAGGTGCACTTTGGAATATGTGCCCCTTTGCCCACCTTGGCTGCAAAAAAGTGTCACACATCTGGTATCGCCGTACTCAGGAGAAGTTGGGCAATGTGTTTTGGGGTGTCATTTTACATATACCCATGCTGGGTGAGAGAAATATCTTGGCAAAAGACAACTTTTCCCATTTTTTTATACAAAGTTGGCATTTGACCAAGATATTTTTCTCACCCAGCATGGGTATATGTAAAATGACACCCCAAAACACATTCCCCAACTTCTCCTGAGTACGGCGATACCACATGTGTGACACTTTTTTGCAGCCTAGATGCGCAAAGGGGCCCAAATTCCTTCTAGGAGGGCATTTTTAGACATTTGGATCCCAGACTTCTTCTCACACTTTCGGGCCCCTAAAAAGCCAGGGCAGTATAAATACCCCACATGTGACCCCACTTTGGAAAGAAGACACCCCAAGGTATTCAATGAGGGGCATGGCGAGTTCCTAGAATTTTTTTTTTTTGCATAAGTTAGCGGATATTGATTTTTTTTGTTTTTTTCTCACAAAGTCTCACTTTCCGCTAACTTAGGACAAAAATTTCAATCTTTCATGGACTCAATATGCCCCTCACGGAATACCTTGGGGTGTCTTCTTTCCGAAATGGGGTCACATGTGGGGTATTTATACTGCCCTGGCTTTTTAGGGGCCCTAAAGCGTGAGAAGAAGTCTGGAATATAAATGTCTAAAAATGTTTACGCATTTGGATTCCGTGAGGGGTATGGTGCGTCCATGTGAGATTTTATTTTTTGACACAAGTTAGTGGAATATGAGACTTAGTAAGAAAAAACAAAAACAAAACAAACAAAAATTTCCGCTAACTTGTGCCAAAAAAAATGTCTGAATGGAGCCTTACCAGGGGGGGGGGGGGTGATCAATGACAGGGGGGTGATCAATGACAGGGGGGTGATCACCCATATAGACTCCCTGATCACCCCCTGTCATTGATCACCCCCCCTGTAAGGCTCCATTCAGACATCCGCATGATTTTTTACGGATCCATGGATACATGTATCGGATCCACAGAACGCATGCGGACGTCTGAATGGAGCCTTACAGGGGGGTTATCAATGACAGGGGGTGATCAGGGTAATCAGGGTGATCACCCCCCTGTCACTGATCACCCCCCCTGTAAGGCTCCATTCAGACATCCGCATGATTTTTTACGGATCCATGGATACATGTATCGGATCCACAGAACGCATGCGGACGTCTGAATGGAGCCTTACAGGGGGGTTATCAATGACAGGGGGTGATCAGGGTAATCAGGGTGATCACCCCCCTGTCACTGATCACCCCCCCTGTAAGGCTCCATTCAGACATCCGCATGATTTTTTACGGATCCATGGATACATGTATCGGATCCACAGAACGCATGCGGACGTCTGAATGGAGCCTTACAGGGGGGTTATCAATGACAGGGGGTGATCAGGGTAATCAGGGTGATCACCCCCCTGTCACTGATCACCCCCCCTGTAAGGCTCCATTCAGACATCCGCATGATTTTTTACGGATCCATGGATACATGTATCGGATCCACAGAACGCATGCGGACGTCTGAATGGAGCCTTACAGGGGGGTTATCAATGACAGGGGGTGATCAGGGTAATCAGGGTGATCACCCCCCTGTCACTGATCACCCCCCCTGTAAGGCTCCATTCAGACATCCGCATGATTTTTTACGGATCCATGGATACATGTATCGGATCCACAGAACGCATGCGGACGTCTGAATGGAGCCTTACAGGGGGGTTATCAATGACAGGGGGTGATCAGGGTAATCAGGGTGATCACCCCCCTGTCACTGATCACCCCCCCTGTAAGGCTCCATTCAGACATCCGCATGATTTTTTACGGATCCATGGATACATGTATCGGATCCACAGAACGCATGCGGACGTCTGAATGGAGCCTTACAGGGGGGTTATCAATGACAGGGGGTGATCAGGGTAATCAGGGTGATCACCCCCCTGTCACTGATCACCCCCCCTGTAAGGCTCCATTCAGACATCCGCATGATTTTTTACGGATCCATGGATACATGTATCGGATCCACAGAACGCATGCGGACGTCTGAATGGAGCCTTACAGGGGGGTTATCAATGACAGGGGGTGATCAGGGTAATCAGGGTGATCACCCCCCTGTCACTGATCACCCCCCCTGTAAGGCTCCATTCAGACATCCGCATGATTTTTTACGGATCCATGGATACATGTATCGGATCCACAGAACGCATGCGGACGTCTGAATGGAGCCTTACAGGGGGGTTATCAATGACAGGGGGTGATCAGGGTAATCAGGGTGATCACCCCCCTGTCACTGATCACCCCCCCTGTAAGGCTCCATTCAGACATCCGCATGATTTTTTACGGATCCATGGATACATGTATCGGATCCACAGAACGCATGCGGACGTCTGAATGGAGCCTTACAGGGGGGTTATCAATGACAGGGGGGTGATCAGGGAGTGTATATGGGTGATCACCCGCCTGTCATTGATCACCCCCCTGTAAGGCTCCATTCAGACGTCCGCATGTGTTTTGCGGATCCGATCCATGTATCCATGGATCCGTAAAAATCATGCGGACGTCTGAATGGAGCCTTACAGGGGAGTGATCAATGACAGGGGGGTGATCAATGACAGGGGGTGATCAGGGAGTGTATATGGGTGATCACCCGCCTGTCATTGATCACCCCCCTGTAAGGCTCCATTCAGACGTCCGTATGCTTTTTGCGGATCCGATCCATGTATCCGTGGATCCGTAAAAATCATACGGACGTCTGAACGGAGCCTGACAGGGGGGTGATCAATGACAGGGCGGTGATCAATGACAGGGGGGTGATCAGGGAGTTTATATGGGGTGATCATGGGTGATCAGGGGTTTATAAGGGGTTAATAAGTGACGGGGGGGGGGGTGTAGTGTAGTGTGGTGTTTGGTGCGACTGTACTGACCTACCTGAGTCCTCTGGTGGTCGATCCTAACAAAAGGGACCACCAGAGGACCAGGTAGGAGGTATATTAGACGCTGTTATGAAAACAGCGTCTAATATACCTGTTAGGGGTTAAAAAATTCGGATCTCCAGCCTGCCAGCGAACGATCGCCGCTGGCATGCTGGAGATCCACTCGCTTACCTTCCGTTCCTGTGAGCGCGCGCGCCTGTGTGCGCGCGTTCACAGGAAATCTCGCGTCTCGCGAGATGACGCATATATGCGTGACTGTGCGCCAGCCTGCCACCTCCGGAACGCACATGTGCGTTAGGCGGTCCGGAGGTGGTTAAGTAAACCCACTTAGATTTTTTTTTTTATCACAAAATACATGCAATTAAAGGAAACCTGTCACCAGGATTTTGGGTATAGAGCTGAGGACATGGGTTGCTAGATGGCCACTAGTACAGTCGTGGCCAAAAGTTTTGAGAATTACATAAATATTGAAAATTGGAAAAGTTGCTGCTTAAGTTTTTATAATAGCAATTTGCATATACTCCAGAATGTTATGAAGAGTGATCAGATGAATTGCATAGTCCTTCTTTGCCATGAAAATTAACTTAATCCCCAAAAAACTTTCCACTGCATTTGATTGCTGTCATTAAAGGACCTGCTGAGATCATTTCAGTAATCGTCTTGTTAACTCAGGTGAGAATGTTGACGAGCACAAGGCTGGAGATCATTATGTCAGGCTGATTGGGTTAAAATGGTAGACTTGTTAAAAAGGAGGGTGATGCTTGAAATCATTGTTCTTCCATTGTTAACCATGGTGACCTGCAAAGAAACGCGTGCAACCATCATTGCGTTGCATAAAAATGGCTTCACAGGCAAGGATATTGTGGCTACTAAGATTGCACCTCAATTAACAATTTATAGGATCATCAAGAACTTCAAGGAAAGAGGTTCAATTCTTGTTAAGAAGGTTTCAGGGCGTCCAAGAAAGTCCAGCAAGTGCCAGGATCGTCTCCTAAAGAGGATTCAGCTGCGGGATCGGAGTGCCACCAGTGCAGAGCTTGCCCAGGAAGGCAGGTGTGAGCGCATCTGCACGCACAGTGAGGCAAAGACTTTTGGAAGATGGCCTGGTGTCAAGAAGGGCAGCAAAGAAGCCACTTCTCTCCAAAAAAACATCAGGGACAGATTGATCTTCTGCAGAAAATATGGTGAATGGACTGCTGAGGACTGGGGCAAAGTCATATTCTCCGATGAAGCCTCTTTCCGATTGTTTGAGGCATCAGGAAAAAGGTTTGTCCGGAGAAGAAAAGGTGAGCGCTACCATCAGTCCTATGTCATGCCAACAGCAAAGCATCCTGAGACCATTCATGTGTGGGGTTGCTTCTCATCCAAGGGAGTGGGCTCACTCACAATTTTGCCCAAAAACACAGCCATGAATAAAGAATGGTACCAAAACACCCTCCAACAGCAACTTCTTCCAACAATCCAACAACAGTTTGGTGAAGAACAATGCATTTTCCAGCATGATGGAGCACCGTGCCATAAGGCAAAAGTGATAACTAAGTGGCTCGGGGACCAAAACGTTGACATTTTGGGTCCATGGCCTGGAAACTCCCTAGATTCCCTAATTCTGACAAACTCCAAGAAGTGAATATGAAAGAATGGGTTGCTATCAGTCAGGAATTGGCCCAGAAGTTAATTGACAGCATGCCCAGTCGAACTGCAGAGGTCCTGAAAAATAAGGGCCAACACTGCAAATACTGACTCTTTGCATAAATGTCATGTAATTGTCGATAAAAGCCTTTGAAACGTATGAAGTGTGTAATTATATTTCACTACATCACAGAAACAACTGAAACAAAGATCTAAAAGCAGTTTAGCAGCAAACTTTGTGAAAACTAATATTTGTGTCATTCTCAAAACTTTTGGCCACGACTGTGCATCCGCAATACCCAGTCCCCATAGCTCTGTGTGCTTTTATTGTATAAAAAAACGATTTGATACATATGCAAATTAACCTGAGATGAGTCAGAGCTTGAAAATATGACTCAGTCACACAAGTAAGATATGTTTTATGTTAATTTGCATAAAAGGCGGGACGTACAAAAATGCATAATACTTATTGAATTCGTCTGCAAATGAAATTAAAAGTGTAATTTATATGTTTATGGTAACACAATGAACATTTAGAAAGGCTCAGTGAGGGTAGCATAGTAGAGGTGACAGGTTCCCTTTAAGTATAAATTAGAATTATATCAGGTTATGAATGTTTAGGAATGATTTTGACAGCCCTTTCTATTTCCACTTGCAAAACATGGATGTATCTGAACGTCTGGGAGCATCCATATTTCCATTTGAATGAATTAATCTTGGGCGGAAAACAGACAAGAATGGTGCATGCTGTAATCTTCTCTGCATGGTCCACACAACATAAATGTGATATACAAACCGGATTCCAAAAAAGTTGGGACATTATACAAAACGTGAATAAATACTGAATGCAATGATGTGGAGGTGCCAACTTCTAATATTTTATTCAGAATAGAACATAAATCACGGAACAAAAGTTTAAACTGAGAAAATGTATCATTTTAAGGGAAAAATATGTTGAATCAGAATTTCATGGTGTCAACAAATCCCCCAAAAGTTGGGACAAGGCCATTTTCACCACTGTGTGGCATCTCCCCTTCTTCTTACAACACTCAACAGACGTCTGGGACCGAGGAGACCAGTTTCTCAAGTTTAGAAATAGGAATGCTCTCCCATTCTTGTCTAATACAGGCCTCTAACTGTTCAATCGTCTTGGGCCTTCTCTGTTGCACCTTCCTCTTTATGATGCGCCAAATGTTCTCTATAGGTGAAAGATCTGGACTGCAGTCTGGCCATTTCAGTACCCGGATCCTTCTCCTACGCAGCCATGATGTTGTGATTGATGCAGAATGTGGTCTGGCATTATCTTGTTGAAAAATGCAGGGTCTTCCCTGAAAGAGATGACGTCTGGATGGGAGCATATGTTGTTCTAGAACCTGAATATATTTTTCTGCATTGATGGTGCCTTTCCAGACATGCAAGCTGCCCATGCCACACGCACTCATGCAACCCCATTCCATCAGAGATGCAGGCTTCTGAACTGAGCGTTGATAACAACTTGGGTTGTCCTTGTCCTCTTTGGTCCGGATGACATGGCGTCCCAGATTTCCAAAAAGAACTTTGAATCGTGACTCGTCTGACCACAGAACAGTCTTCCATTTTGCCACACTCCATTTTAAATGATCCCTGGCCCAGTGAAAACGCCTGAGCTTGTGGATCTTGCTTAGAAATGGCTTCTTCTTTGCACTGTAGAGTTTCAGCTGGCAACGGCGGATGGCACGGTGGATTGTGTTCACTGACAATGGTTTCTGGAAGTATTCCTGAGCCCATTCTGTGATATCCTTTACAGTAGCATTCCTGTTTGTGGTGCAGTGTCGTTTAAGGGCCCGGAGATCACGGGCATCCAGTATGGTTTTACGGCCTTGACCCTTACGCACAGAGATTGTTCCAGATTCTCAGAATCTTCGGATGATGTTATGCACAGTTGATGATGATAGATGCAAAGTCTTTGCAATTCTTCGCTGGGTAACACCTTTCTGATATTGCTCCACTATCTTTCTGCGCAACATTGTGGGAATTGGTGATCCTCTACCCATCTTGGCTTCTGATAGACACTGCCACTCTGAGAAGCTCTTTTTATACCCAATCATGTTGCCAATTGACCTAATTAGTGTTAATTGGTCTTCCAGCTCTTCGTTATGTTCAAATTTACTTTTTCCAGCCTCTTATTGCTACTGGTGAAAATTTGAATCAACGTATTTTTCCTTTAAAATGATACATTTACTCGGATTAAACGTTTGATCTGTCATCTACGTTCTATTACAAATAAAATATTGACATTTCCATCTCCACATCATTGCATTCAGTTTTTATTCACAATTAGTTTAGTGTCCCAACATTTTTGGAATCCGGTTTGTACACTATTTGCTTTGATAGGTCTGTGCACTAATAGGGGGGTTCCAAATAAGACATGGATTGATATTAATGCCATCTGAATTAGGCCTTACATATATATGTTGAATTGTAAAGATAGTATTTAAGACAGATAAACACATCAACTAAGCCAATCATAAACTACCCAGATTGGTTATCACAGTAATCATTAAAGGGGTTGGACTCTTTCTGGTGAAAGTTGACCATTGTGTTTGTGAGATGATTATATGGAATTTACTATTATAGCTTTTGTGGAAATTCTGCACCATTTAATATATTTCATAAGGTACACTCCCTTGTTTGCCAAGTCTTTTGTGTTCTCCACACAGAGGCCTTTGCCATAAAATGGCTTCTGATGGAGGCTCATGTGAACAGGCAAATCACCTCCATGGGATGTCTCCTCCATTAAAAATACACTGCACCTGATGTCTGTACTTCACTGCTGGGAGTTTAGTCTGAATGCAGGAGACATCACATGGAGGTCAAACTTGTGAACATGGCCTCTGTGTGGACAGCACAGAAGATCTGCCTAACAATGGGGCAAGGCTTGTAAGATATAGCAAACGGCAAAGAATATCAACAAAGGCTGTATTAGTGTCATATAGTCATCTTACATACACATAGGTCACAAGTAGACAGAACTTGGCCAACCCCTTTGAGCACCCGTTCAGACACTGTGGCGTCCACATGTGGTCAAACATGCTGTTGCCAATGGCTGAATGATTTTGAAGGTAATGTCCTCAGTTTTACAAAAAATTGCGTGGCCATTGGCAATCGCATATCAGCGTGGCTTTAGCCATACCTGGATGTCTGCCCGTACATTAATCATTTTAGAAATTTTAGAAAGTGTTCTTATCAGGTTGCTTTACAAAGATATTACCTTTGCAGATGGATTACTGGTAGCGGATGGTTGTTTGTAGATTCTAAACCCAGCCCACAGTGGAAGGCAAATATACAGGAAGTTCAAGAAAAATGCAGGACAAATCCTCGTTCCATATTTACCTAGTGAAAAGAGATTTCTAAATTTAAAAGAGTACACTAAAATGCTTGTAGTTGTTACCCATACCTATTGGGCAGAGGGGACAAAAATCGCAGAAACAGAAGGCTGTACTACGTGGTTTCCGAAATTCCTATACAAGTGAAGCCATGCAAACAACTAACCCAATGCACTACACTGTTTCTGTAGCTCCCACATTATGGAAACAGCATCGTTCCCTGTGCTATGCAATTTCCTTAACTCCCATTCACATCTATGGAGTTAAGAAACAGTGTAATTGTTGGCTGTTTCCATAACCCAGGCCACCACTGCCCACCGCATACAGTAGTCATTCCGATCTCAGCCATGAACGGCTGACAGCAGTAGATTTCTTTAATAACCTTGAGGAATTAATACACAGTATGTTAGAAAACGGCATAAACGTTTCACTATTATATGAATAGACTTTACTATTGGTTGGTTTACTTCTGCTGTTTTTGTATCATCACTTTAAAGAGTAGAAGATTACTTTACTGCACAACAGCATACCACAAAATAAACTTATATAATGAAAGTCAAAATAGTATTGTGTTGTTTTTTTTTTTAAAAGACATAAGGGGAGATTTATCAAAACTGGTGTGAAGTAGAACTGGCTTAGCTGCCCATAGCAACCAATCAGATTCCACCTTTTATTTTGACAGCTCCTTTGTAAAATGAAAGGTGGAATCTGATTGGTTGCGATGGGCAACTAGGCCAGTTTCCTTTTACACCAGTTTTGATAAATCTCCCCCATAGTCCAAGAATGGTGGTGTGAACACAGGCTTATTTGCGGAAACTGAAACATTTCTTTAAAGGGGACATAAACCTTTGCTGATCCCACAAAGGCGCAGCAGCACTTTTGGGTTTCCTTGTCTCTGCTCGGCCTTTCTGGCATGTGGAGCACAGACCCCATATACTTTTTCTGGATCTATACTCTGCATGTTGGAAAGCTGAGCAAAGCTGATAAAACCGGAAGGTGCAGAGCTCTCTGAGAAATACTACTGTTCCTTTGTGGTTTCAGCAAAGGTTTAAATCCCCTTTAATGTTAACAGTGAAAAATATTTGAAAGTTGTTAGATTGGAGAATGCTGTATTGGGTAAAGCTAGCCCTGATTATTAGATAAAACCATCTAAAACCACTGATTTAAATGGGATTGGTTAAACATCTACTGTCTATGGTGGTCTCCCAATAATCCCACGACTGCAGATGTCAAAGGAAAATAAGGATTTGGCATGTTGGGTTTCCATGCAGGAG
This sequence comes from Bufo gargarizans, assembly GCF_014858855.1. Taxonomy (NCBI): domain Eukaryota; kingdom Metazoa; phylum Chordata; class Amphibia; order Anura; family Bufonidae; genus Bufo; species Bufo gargarizans. The sequence continues at coordinate 150,179,649 of NC_058081.1, forward strand.
ATAAATGGCTACAATACCTGCCCTCTCCTCTCCCCACAACAGATTTTGACTGTATGGAAAGTTTAATAGGGTATTCACCTCTCAGCCATTCATGGCCAAGATTGGAATACCCATTGTATAGGGTGGCCTGAGAAAACAACATAGCACAGCGAGCTACACTGTTTCCAGAACTCTTCTTCACCATTATGGGAGTCACAGAAACAGCACAGCCCGCTCCTCTGTCTCCATAGCCCTGTCCACCGTGTGCAGCAGGTATTCTGATCTCAACCATGAATGGCAGGAATGGGATTAACCCCTTTAGGCTAGCTTTTCCATTTGAATGGAGATCCTGGTTTTGCAAAAGAAGAAACTTCTAGCGTTTTTATGTACTACTTACCAACAATACTTCCAGGAATAAACACAATCATACTCATTATAATGGATCCTACCCAGTAGAGGCCAATGGTCCTGTAGTTCTGACTGTTAAACATAAGAAACTCGTAAGATGCAGCACTGTTCTTCTAAAATACATTTATATAGTAAAATTAATTTAAAGAGTTTAATATTGATGGCCTACCCTCAGGATAGGTCATCGATATCTGATGGGTGGGGGTCTGACTCTCAGTACCCTTGATCATCAGCTGTTTCTAGAGGCGGAAGCCCCCTCACAGCATACCAAGCATGGTACATTGTATAGCAGCTGTGACTCATATTGGAGATCAGAACCATTCAATAGAATGGATGTAAGCTTCAAATTGGTCATGTGACATTACTGTCCTAGGAAGAGGTTGCAGTGCCGAGGTGACGGGAGTCGGACCCCCACCAATCAGACATTGACGACCTATCCTGGAAAGCTGCTTAAGGCCTCATGCACACGACCGTTGTTTTGGTCCGCATCCGAGCCGCAGTTTTTACGGCTTAGATGCGGACCTATTCACTTCAATGGGGCCTCAAAAGATGCGGACAGCACTCCGTGTGCTGTCCGCATCCGTTGATCTGTTTAAAAAATTTAAATAAATAATCTGTTCTATTCTTGTCTGTTTTACGGACAAGAATAGGCAGTTATATTAATGGCTGTCTGTGCCGTTCCGCAAATTGCGGAACGCACACGTATGCCATCCATGTTTTGCGAATCCGCAATTTGTGGACCGCAAAACACACAGCGGTCGTGTGCATGAGGCCTTAATCTGCAATTAATGTAGCAGATATTCTGGATTATCAGATTTGCATGAGGTGCAGCATGATACCATCACAGAACACTTCTAAAGTTGACAATATCTTATCTATCTATTACTGTATTATAGCAACAATATTGTATAAGAAGTTCCACAACTCTCTAATAGATTTTGGGAGTCATTTATTCTTAATACCCCTTAAACTGGAGGTGGATGCGCTGAATTTATGTAGAGGCACAGGCCTCTATATTAGCGTATCTACCATCTGTCCAAATCTATGCCAGCTCCCTTGCTGGTGTAGATTTAGACCATGTTCTACGCCAAAAACAGGCGTAGAAAATGATAAATGAGACTGGCCTGCCGGCCCGCCCCCCTTTCCTGCCCACTCCACGCCCCCTTTTTTTTAAAACCTGGCGTGAACGGTGAATAGTTGCAGATTGCGGCACAAATAACCTCTAGATTCTGTCCCAGATTGCGGCGCAATCTGCGATAAATATACGCCAAAAAGTGCCGGATATCTATTAGTAAGTGACCCCCTTTGTGTTTAAAGCGAACCTTTCACCTCATTTTCACTTTTTAAACTATCAACAGTACGTTATAGATTACCTTTAGTGTGTTGTTATCCATGTTAGGTGCGCTTTCCTGCACTCTTTATTCATCCAGAAATCGGCTTATAAAGTTCAAATTTTGTGCTGTAACAGTCAAGCAACAAGTCAAGGGGGTAGCCCTTTCCTCTCCTCTGGCCGTACCGCCCCTGCCCTAACGCCGCCTCTATGCCTTGTAATTGACAGCAGGCTCACTCGCAGGGACGGCGCTTCTGAATCCTGCGCATGCGCCGTCCTCCTCATTCGCCGCTCGCTCCCGTCTTTCTTGCGGACACAAGCGCGACCATGTAAGAGAATAGTGCATGCGCCGTACGCGAATCCTGTCGGCTTCTCTTCTCTACCTCCCGTGCGCGCGCTCCACTATCTTCATGCTCCAAGTGCCCCACGTAGACTTGTAACCAGATTGCAAGCCAGTGATCATCAGGAGCGCACCTAACATGGATAACAACACACTAAAGGTAATCTATAACGTACTGTTGATAGTTTAAAAAGTGAAAATGAGGTGAAAGGTTCGCTTTAAACACAAAGGGGGTCACTTACTAATAGATATCCGGCACTTTTTGGCGTATATTTATCGCAGATTGCGCCGCAATCTGGGACAGAATCTAGAGGTTATTTGTGCCGCAATCTGCAACTATTCACCGTTCACGCCAGGTTTTAAAAAAAAGGGGGCGTGGAGTGGGCAGGAAAGGGGGGCGGGCCGGCAGGCCAGTCTCATTTATCATTTTCTACGCCTGTTTTTGGCGTAGAACATGGTCTAAATCTACACCAGCAAGGGAGCTGGCATAGATTTGGACAGATGGTAGATACGCTAATATAGAGGCCTGTGCCTCTACATAAATTCAGCGCATCCACCTCCAGTTAAAGGGGTATTAAGACTGGCGTTTTAGATGCCGCTCTTAATAAATGACTCCCAAAATCAGTTTCATACATTGTGTCCAGGCACTATTGGTCAGTCTGTCAAGGGGCTGCCTGACAAGATTGATGATGCAAACCTTGCAAGTGCTTATGAGTTGTAGCGGTCAGAGGAGAAAGAGACCGCAGGGCAGGGTTCAAATACAGCACAGCAGACGAGGAGGCTGACGCAGATACTGGCTTTATTAAATAACAAAATATACGGCTGGAAAATCGGTCTCAGGGGAGTGCTGTAGAGCCCCAGAATGAATTGTTCCCGCAGTATCCGGTCTACAGGTCCCATGCCAGTTACTCTGTCTGCCTCTTTTTTCTGTACTTCGGCCAACACTTCCTGTAGCGCTGTCGCATATTGTGAGACCCCTTCATCTTCCTGCTGAATCCGGTAAAAGAATTTTGCCCGTAGGTGCCCTGCACTAGCTGTTTTCCCGTGCGTGTGGCTTCTGGTTGTAAGAACACATTTCTTCGGGCCTCACCCTTTAGGGTGGCCAAAGTGATTTCCACTTGTAGTTCTGAGCTGACATTGTAAATCCTAGCAGCGCTCTGTAACCTTGTCACCCAGTCCGACAGTGACATGTTCTGGCCATCAAATTTGGGCAGCAAGTTAAACAGCATGCCTATAGGGAGGGCCCTTGCAGGGATTCCACTATTGCCTAAGGTACTCACATTAGCATCATGCACATTGCCTTTAGCCGCCTCCATCTCTGTGACTGTACCCTGCTTGCAGTGCCACTTGTAGCGGTCAGGGGAGGAAGAGACCGCAGGGCAGGGTTCAAATACAGTACAGCAGACCAGGAGGCTGAAGCAGATACCGGTTTTATTAAATAACAAAATATAACGGCCGGAAAATCGGTTTAACAGTTTTGTGCCGATGCACCACGGGCGCAATCGACAAATGACAGGAACAATGTTAACAAGTTTACACAAATTTACAGGAAGGATAACTGATCCGTGATATACTAAATGCGCTCCAACCAGCAAACACATAAAAATACAGGCTACTCTCCTCTGATATTTTCCTGTCTGAGCCCTGCTACTCAGGGCACGTTTCTACAACGATCTGAATAAATGATTCCATGCGTTATGCCCTATCGATGGTTAGCACCGGTGCACAATCACAGTTCTGTAGGTAGCTGGGCAGAGATCAGTCATATCACATTCTCCCAAGAGGTAGCTGCTTGTTTTGTCGTCTGGCTCCTGATACAGTCGCTTGCTTGTCCCAGCGCGTTGTCTTTTCCTCTCTCTCTCTAGATTGCAGGTACAGTAATCCACATCAGTTCAGCTCTGCCAGGAGTCCCCCGTCCTCTGCCACGGTCCTGCTAACCTATAGCACTTTAGCCATGCCCCGTGTCCTGTCACAAGTCTCTCAATTGGACATTATCACTCTTCTCAGAATCACTTTTTAGTTTCTGTGGCTCTGTCCAACTTCAGCCAGACTCTCAGCTCACCACCAGCCAGGAAGACACACACCAGACAAAGCCCAGGAACTCGAATCTCTACCTACATCCTCTGGAACAAACAACTGAATTTCTTTCTTACTCAAAGACACAGCGGCCTCTTGTGGCTGAAAGAAGCCATCACAGTCTGTGTAAAACATTATCACTAGCAATTCAATGTAACTTGGTCACTCTAGGGGCTGACCCTTACAGAGTCACCAGATCACACATGCCTGGCTCTCTCGTAGGCTGTCCACCGCTCCAGTCCACAGTCTCAGAGCACTACTAGTGGCCCTGCAGTGAGGCATTACATTATATTTTTTGTTTCAGAGAGAATGTTAGTGAAGGGAGTCTTGGGGGTGCCAAATAGGGATTGAGACTCGCCTCATAGGATTATTACCGTGGGGGCTTATGTGATGTCTGCACAGCATGCACAGGGGAATTTTACTAGTACTACTTAGAGTAGTAAGCATGCCCAGGGGAATTTTACTAGTACTACTTAGAGTAGTACTAGTAAACTTCTCATGGACCTGCTGTGCAGACTCCATTTAGGCACCTACATAAATAATCCTTATTATGAACTTCATAACGACCAAGCGACATACATGTACAACGCAGGATTAAAGCTCATGTAATCTGGCAGGAGCAGGTCAGTGACAGCCGAGGTCACCAAGGAGAAGACAGAAGTGGTTTATTTATTAGTATATGAGTGTTATGCATTGATTAGAGGAAGCGGCTATGCTATGTGATCGCTGGGTGTCTAGTGGGACAAAGCAGTGCTGCTGGGTTTAGTAGATCCAGATCAGCTCTGCCTGTTTAAAAAGGGGGTATGTCCTGCTTCTTTCACATCTGCTGTTTGACAGATCTGGCAGACTGTCCAGGCCAGGAACCGCCTGCCAGACCAGCCACTGCCGGATACTTCCAGAATTCCATCTGACCCCATTAACTATAATGGGGACCAGCAGAGATCCAAGTGCAACCCCAGCCAGACGAAAACCGATACGCACAGCAGTTTTCGTCTGGCCTATTCTCTGTATTTTTACTGGGTTACAGGCTGGATCTCCGCCAGTCCGCCAGTCTGCCAGATATGTCTAATGCAAAGCCAATACTTGGCTTCTCAGGGGGCTGGCAACCCAGACTATGCCACTGGCTGAGAGAACAGGAAAAAATTTGAAAGATTGTCAGTCTTTGCACTGACAGCAAGCAATGAATTGAATCAAAGTATATTAGAAAGTTATTCAGAACTTTTGATTATACAATTTATTTATTTGATTCATTTACAGAAGACTGGGCATCCCATTTAAAGATACAAAGCCACTTACTCCCATGCAATCGCTGCCACCATCAGCAGATACATCAAGTAATGGGCAGTGCCATCCCAGTAACAGATCATGTGGCCATGTGCTGTGTTCAAGTAAGGCTCAGTCTGTGGAAAAATGCATACAAGGTGAAAATAATCTTTATTTTCTACATATATGCTCTGACATCATGCATACCTAATGATTATATCAGGGCTGCAAGCTCAGCAGCAACGTGTCTATGAAAATTACAGCAAACATGTTATATTAATTTATTTCTGCAACTACTCAAAAATAGCAATATCTCCACTAGACTGGATTTCCCTATACACACTTCACTGATTTAATCCAGTTAAACCTGTATCCTGACATTCACTCAAGGAACTGTTGGAGCATATTAAAGTGCACATACAGATGTAGCAGGGGTAACACACACACTGCATTGCCTCCACATAATGAAAGAAGTTAATAAATATTATCATTCAACATATTCATTTACAGGTGACCTGAATAAAATCTGCCAAGGCGTAAAGTACAAAACAGTACAGAGTGTGGTCAGCCGTGGCATCCGTATGTGCATTACAGTTAATTGCCTGGCTGTACCTGTACCTTGTCATTGCTTAAAACGGCAGGTGCAACCCAGCAATCAGCAGTAATCTACATGCGGCTCCGTAGAGCAGGCTGCTCTGTGTACTATTCAGTTTTTCACTGACGTGTGCTGTCCACGTTTTCCATGAACGTGTGCGTCCTGTGGCAGTGATGCGGGCCGCAATGCACGAACACTAGCCGTGGGGCAGCCGCACGGATCGTGGACCTATTCACTTTAATGGGTCAGCGATCCACCTGTTCCGCAAAAAGATAGGACATGTTCTATCTTTTTGCGGAAAGGAAGTACGGGATGCTTTCATAAGGTTCCGTTCCGTGCTTCCATTCCGCATCTCCGGATTTGCCAACCCATTCAAGTGAATGGGTCCGCATCCGTGATGCGGAATGCCCACAGAACGGCGCCCGTGTATTGCGGTTCCACAAATGCGGTCCAAAATACGTCCATGGAGCGCACACGCTCGTGTAAAGAGGCCTGAATGGGTAACTTCTCACACATTCACTTGCTTTTTATGAAAACTAGTAAAAATAAATTGAGTCATAGAACAGCTGTGAGGACCTCACACTAGAGATCTGCACAAACTATCTTTCTTCTACTGTCATTTTATATTTTTAAAGGGTTTTTCCGAGACTTTTCTACTATTCTCTGGGTACAGTAGGTCATCAGTATCTGATCAGTGGCAGTCCGACACTTGGGACACCTACTGATCAGCTGTTTGATAATGCACCAGTGCTTGTGGCCTCCTCACAGCTTAGCCTACTGCGAGCGCCAGTGCCCTCTCAAACAACTAATCGGCAGGGGTCCCGGGTGTCGAACCTCACTGATCAGATACAGATGACCTATCCATCAGTATAAAAGTCTGGGAAAACCCCTTCAAGGCTGGGTTTACAAATGCCTGATTTGTGGTTTTGCTGTCGCAACAAATCTGCAGCATTGTACAGTACCAGCAAAGTGAATGAGCTTTCAGAAATTCTCAGTCACATGCAGAAAAAAATCAGCAGAGAAAAACGACCATCCACAATTATAAAAACTGGGAGTGCACGTTCCTGGCCATGCTCTGTCTCCCCCATGTGTGCAGCAGCCTCTGCCCTCCTTACAGGAGGCTGCTGGACATTAGTTCCTATGGGAACTATGGCAGGGCTCCATAGGAACACAGTAATATTCTCATAGACGCTAATGCATTGGAGTCTATAAGAGAAGCAAACTAATCATTGTGGCCTCCACAGACATAAGGTATAAGGGCTCATGCACACGACCGTGTGCCGGCTGTTCCGGCCACGGCCGGGCAACGGTTGTGTGCATGAGCCCTAAGGGAAAGATCTGCACCTGGTTTTGGCTCAAAATCACTGATGGAAATCACTGACCAAACACTGACGTGTGAATGAGGCCTAATTCTCAAAATAGGTCATCAATATCAGATCAATGGGGGTTTGACTCCTGGCTTGGAGGCTGCGGCTCTCTGGTGAGCCATGAAGAATTCGGCAAAAACTGAATAATATAACCACTATAACTAGTAATCTGCAGCATGTATTTTCCATTTTGTATTCAGACTTTAAATTAAAAAAAATACAAATCCATAAAGAGCTTTATTTTCTGGATCAGAAGGAACTAAATAATAAAAGCTGCTAGGTGGATTAAAATATTTCTTAAAGAAGAAAATTAAATCGCCACAAACTAAGTTACACAAGCACATATGGTATACAGTAGCTTTTGAAAGGACTTGTGTATGTATTAAGCCGTGCTTAGGTTGCTATGAGCACATGGAATAGATTAATTCATAAGGCTTATACATGACTGAATCATAGAAATGTTTATTAACTTGTAGCAAGATGGAGACAACTGCAAAAGCCTTGTTCCTTTTCATGAGGGAAGTTGGTCTCTATCTCATACCCTTCAAATGATGGAAATCATTGTCTATCTAATAGACTTTCATACTTTCAGTTACAGATTTGTATGCAAGCCACATGCTCAATAAATGGAAAAGTGATACTAAATTGGGAGGGGTAATATTTGGTGGAAACTGCATGATGTGCAGTAAGCGAATGACCCTTAGTAGACCTAATACATAACACAGTTGGAAATGTGTTACTATTGTTGTACAATGTATTATTTTATGATATGGCAAAAACGGCACAATGATACATGTGGCATGATAAATTTGGCACAATTTATAAGACATAATACAAATTTCTCTCTTGCTTACGCCACCAGATCCTCCCTGTGTTTTAGGCAGGGCGGACTGAGAACTTCAAGTGGCCCTGGAAAAAATACAAAAAGTGGCCCCATTTTGTAGGGTCCAAATTGATAGAAGGCAGGGCCAGCAATACCATATTGTGGCACATTATACCACCCCAACAGAGCTAAATACCACAGTCCATCACAAAATACTGCTGCTAACGGCACAAAATACATGCCTTAAAAACTTCCACTGGCCGGCCCTGAGGAGGGCTCAGGCAGCCCAGTGGGCATTGGCCCACCAGGAAATTTTCCTGTAAGGTCTATGGCCAATCCGCCCCTGGTTTTAGGAATAGTATGACACTGGTAGGGTACAGTCAAAAGGTCAGGTTTCCTTATATAGTTTTGGAAGCCAAAATAAGGAATGGATCATAAAAAGGATGGAAGGTATTAACCCCTTAACACAACATCATGTACATGATCAGCGTTAAGGGGATGTAAGCACACAAGCTGATCTCTCTCTATATGCGGCAGCTGCCAGCTGTATAACACAGCATATACCCACCACCAATGATTGGAATCTGAGATAAATTTGATCATAGTCACTTAACTCCTTGGATGCCATAGTCAATAGCAACTGTGGCATCCGAGTGGTTATACAGAGGAAGGGAGCTGGCGCTGTCCTCCGAAAGGAGAACCTGTGGTGAAATCGCAGGGCTCCAAGCCATTGCTATGGCAGCCTGGGGCCTTGTGAAGACTGAAGGTAGTTAGCTTATCTTTTGTTGTCCTTAAAGCGCTAGAGGGAGCCATAAGCAAAATTTCTAAAGGTCTTCCAGGGTGTCCAAATTGATAGAAACCCTTTTATTTTTCTCGATTCCCATCCTGCTATCTGTTCTAACCTAAATAAACTGTTACATTTTATCAACCACTGTGAGTGTGTTGGGGGCTCCCTAGATTTCCACTTGGTAGCAACTAAGACCCTGGCAGCAGCCAATAGGAGAGAGATCAAAGTCTTCATTTGTCTAGTACAATTGACCTCTCTTAATAGACCTAGCAGGCAGCTTTTGGCTGTAGATGTTATTTTAGTCTTGCTAATATTTGTGATGGTTGTACATATTTGTCGCCAATAAGCAATTATTTCCAGACATTGCCACCATATATAGAAGAACGAGCCTGTTTCTTTTTGGCATCTCCAACATCTTGGGTCACATTCCGGAAACAAGGAGTTGAGTTTTTGTGGCGTATAATACCATCTTGTAATTATTTTATATAGATTCTCCTGCAATTTTACACATCGGGATACTTTTGGGGTGGATGATAAGAGACATTTTATTTCTATGTTTGAAAATGTAGTGTTTCATTCTTTCCCCCATTGCTGAATAAAAGTATATCTCCCGGGTCTGATCTGGGAGACCAAACTAGCATATACATTTTATAATAAATTTTTAATATGTTGTCCCTTAATCCCCTAAATGAAATATTTCTAATATACTTTATTTATAAATGTTCTATTTTTACTGTACTTTTACATCCCTAAAGTGCACCATTCAGTCTGCGCTTAAAACTCTGTTCTCCCTACACTGCTGACAGCTCAGCGGTGTACGGCGTACTTATTTTATGAATGGGGCCGCAGTAGCACAGGGAGAACGGGCAGGAGCACTCATTGCTGCTCCTGCCCGTGCTCCCCGGACAATTACGTACTTCCTGCGCTGCTGCGGCCCCATTCATAAAATTTGTACTCCGTACTCAGTACACCGATGAGCTGTCAGCAGTGTAGGGAGAACAGATTTTTATGCGCGCACTGAATGGTGCACTTTAGGGACATAAAAGTACAGTAAAAACAGAAAATTAATAAATAAAGTATATGAGAAAAATGTTATTTATTGGATTAAGGACGACATATCAAAAAATCTTATAAAAATTGAGTTACTCTTTAAAAACACCACTTTTTCATGGTGTATTTCTTTGGCTAAAAACGCTATGGCCAGACATTAACCTCTTGACAGCGCGGCCTTTATTGGGAGCGTTGATGAACTCTTTCTTCTGTTCTCAACATGTAAACAAGCGCCCTAGGGGGACGCTCAATGCAGAAATTATCACAGCTTCCATTGCAGTCCATTCCTATGCACTGTGCTCCTAGTGGTGGTAGAAGACAGACAGATGTGTAATGTATTATGTTAAAGGAGCTTATGTGGGAAATTTAGCAATCTGTTCATGCCAGATATGTGGTGTACCTAGAGTAAGTGCTCATTCAGATGACTGTATCTATTTTTTACGGTCTGCAAATTGCGGATCTGCAAAACACGGATATCGGCCGTGTGCATTCCGCATTTTGCGGAACGGAATGGCCAGCCCTATGATAGAAATGCCTATTCTTGTCCGCAATTGCAGACAAGAGTAGGACATGTTCTATCGTTTTTGCCAGGCCATGAAACGGATGTACACATCTTTTGCGGCCCCATTAAAATTAATGGGTCTGCATCCATTACGCAAAATTGTGTAACGGATGCTGGCACAAACATATGGTCATCTGATTGAGCCCTATTATAGTGTTCAGACACAAAAGTGGTTAAGGCTGAATTTTACTTTTTTTGGTGCATTTTTTCCAATTAGAATTTTTCCTGCTTTATAAACATACATTCATCAGAATTCTGGGGCATTGTGTCTTGAGTTCCACATTCCCTGGTAGTATAATGCATGTGTACTGGCTGTTTCATACAAAATTTTGTTATTGGACCTATGAGATCTGTGAAGGCTCCTAGCTGGTTGTATGCTGTTTTTATAGGGTAAAGTGGATGTGGATGGGCAAGATTGTACCCATACTTGCTGCCTTCAAACATTGAGGAAAGAAAAATTACAGGTAGGAACAAATTTAGTAAATTTCTTCAAACATAATTCATATTGCTAGTGAAAAATAAAAACTTCACAGTGCTCTTATATCCTCCTCTACAGGACCTATACCGAGTATTTCTCTTCAAATCTCCATTTATGTTGTCGTAATAATGTGCACACTCAATCCATACATTGGTAAAGCAATTTGTAGGTAGAGTTGCTGGTATTACCTCTTTTAAATACAGAGTCATAAATCCGTCTATAATTCCATCCTGTTCAAGGCCAATGATAAGACACACCACACTGGTGAATGAAAATACGGCATATACTGCAAGGAAAAATATTAAATAGTTAGAGAAAAAAAAATAATCCAGACAATGTATTTTTTAGCAAGCAGTGTTACCCCACAGCACAGTCAGAAAATATAGTTGTCTGGGTGCATCTAACAATCATTCCCTTTTTTGTGTAAATAAAGCCTAAAATTCTATTCAAGTTATTCAACTTTCTAATATATTTCAGTTTTAATTCCACATCATTTTCAAGATCTCTGCTTTCTATCAGTGAAAGGGAATATTCTTTTTTTTATATCCAGGATGACCATCATAACTACCTAATACCTGGTACAGAGGATTGTTGGATCCCACCTAGGTATTCTCGGTCATTTAAAAACATAAATTGATGGGGAAAAACTGTTGTGGATTTTGGTGCAAATTTCATAATGATTCGTAAAAATGTAATCCACTTTTCTTCAACTCTGCTACGTGTGGACGTAGCCCAAATCTCTCTACTGTCCTCAGTCCCCACTTGGGACTGTTTAGGATACAATTGTAGGAAATCCTTTAGCAGTGAGAAATTCAGTTTTTCATTGTTTTTAGCCTCTGTTTATATTCACTGACACAGCAGATACACTGAAAACACTGATGAATTTAGAAATATTAGAAAGGTAGAATAGGTTTAAATGATAAAACATTATTTTAATAAACCTGGAAAACCTTTACATAGAAACTTCATGCATGTAAATGGAAGTACAGCCTTCTGGGAAAGTAAAGTATTACAAAGCTTAGATATTTGAATGTACTACTGACATATGCAAATCAATAAATATAAGTACACTAACTTTCCGTATGTGGAGAAAAGAATATTACCGCCAGAAGGCTCACAGCAGCATGTCACAGTGTGCATAAAAAATGGGCACCAGGCTGGGCACTATATCACCATGCCAGGGAGTGGAGCTTGCCATTTTATGTTCTGGTGACATAGTGGCTGGAAATATAACTAGGTGCCATGAAGTGACGGTCAATATGATCGAGCAGCTGATCATAGTGTACTTCATATGACAGCGTGCACCAGTTGTAGTACTGGAGCATAATACAACTTTACACTTCAGTGCACCAGGTAAGGTCAGTAACACACAAGCATATTACAGGCTCATCGTTGAGTGCCCTAGTCCGACTACAGTCATAGACCCTATCGTTGGCCAGGTCACAAAGATTACGGAAAACACACTTGTATGTTATACAGATGAAAAAATGTGTCTGTAATACACTTGTGTAAATGCTGGCCTAAAAGCTTTTGATTCTAAAGTAGTATTCCTATTTGGCTATTTCTGGCATAGCCACAGGATATGGCAAATACCTCATACAGTAGGTGCAAAATCTGCACCTATCTTAAGAACTGGGGCTCATCTTCTGGATAGGTCATCAGTATCTGATCAGTGGCGATCTGACACTGTGGACCCCCGCCGATCAGCTGTTTAAGACTGCACCAGCGCTCACAGAAGTGCCGTGACTTTCTATCAGCTCACCAAGTACAGAGCTGTACATTGTATAGCGGCTTTGCTTGGTAACGCAGTTCAATGGGACTGAGCTGCACCTAGGCTGTATGACTGACAAACGTGGCGTCACATGACCTAGGCAAAGCTACGAGAAGGCCTCAGCGCTACTGTTGGACCCCCAGCGATCAGATACTGATGATCTATCCTGAGGATAGGTCATCAATATATAAGTCTCAGAAAATCCCTTTAATTTAAATCTCTGCTCTTTTTAGGTGTTGGAGTCATGTTGGCAGTCCTACTCAGTGAATGACACCCTTTCCTGTATGCTTCATCATGCAGAGTGGCACCACGCGCATGACTGCTGAGCGTATCTTCCTGCAGGACAGAAGAGCCCCTTTCCCTCAGTCTAACTGCTCAGATTAAGGCCCCATCACACCAGCGAGTTTTCTGCGCGGGTGCAATGCGTGAAGTGAAAAACGCAGCATGTTCTATATTCTATATTTTTCCTGCAGTGAAAAACTGGTTGCTAAGAGATGTTGTTTGTAAACCTTCAGTTTTTTATCACGCGCGTGAAAGACGCATTGCACCCTCGCGGAAAGAACTGAACGCAATCGCAGACAAAACTAAGGACTCTTTCACACGAGCGGATGCTGTGCGGGTAATCCTCTGCGTAAAAGAATGCCAAGCCCCGTTCCGGACAGCAGAGACACGGAGTAGTAACATGATTGATAATGCTCTGTGCTTCCCTGTGATCTTTTTACTTCAAAATCTCGGTGACAACGTTATCTCACTGGGATTTTGTAGTAAAAAGATCACAGAGAGGCAAAGAGCATTATTGATCATGTTACTGCTTCATGTCTCTGCTGTCCGGAATGGGGCTTGGCATTGTTTCACGCAGCGGATTACCCGCATGGAATCTGCTCGCGTGAAAGAGCCCTAGCTGAACTTGCTTGCAAAATCGTGCGAGTTTCACTGAACGCACCCTGAACGCATCCGGAGCCAATCCGTCACGCTTGTGTGGAAGAGGCCTAACCATGGCATCTAAGGGGTTATACAGTCCTGATCAAAAGTTTAAGACCACTTGAAAAATGGCAAAATCATATTTTACATTGTTGGAGCAGCTTCTCTCACAGCGCGCCATTGCTGCTGAGGTGGGACGCAGTAAGACAGTAATTTGGAATTTCTTAAATGATCCTGAGGGTTGTGGAACAAAAAATTTCATGAGCACTGAGCCGGAGGATCCAATTGGCTGTCCGTCAAGATACTGGACGATCCTCGACCCAAATTAAGGCCCTTATTGGTGCTGACTGCAGCCCCATAACCATCAGACGGCATCTGAGACTGAAGGGCTTGGAAAACAAAAAATTTCTTCAAAGACCTCGTCTTCTTGAACACCACAGAACTGCTCGTTTGGACTTTGCAAGAGAGCACCAAACATGAAACATTCAAAGGTGGAAGAAAGTTTTATTCTCTGATGAGAAAAAATATTACCTTGATGGTCCTGATGGTTTCCAATGTTACTGGCATGACAAGAAGATCCCACCTGAGATGTTTTCTAGGCGCCACAGTGGAGGGGCGCCATAATGGTCTGGGGTGCTTTTTCCTTCAGCGGAACAATGGAGCTTCAGGAAGTGGAGGGGCGTCAAACGGCCGCTGGCTATGTCCAGATGTTGCAGAGAGCATTCCTCATGACTGAGGGCCCTCGTCTGTGTGGTAACGACTGGGTTTTTCAACAGGACAACGCTACAGTACACAATGTCCGCAGGACAAGGGACTTCTTCCAGGAGAATAACATCACTCTTTTGGCCCATCCTGCGTGTTCCCCTGATCTAAATCCAATTGAGAACCTTTGGGGATGGATGGCAAGGGAAGTTTACAAAAATGGACAACAGTTCCAGACAGTAGATGGCCTTCGTGCGGCTGTCTTCACCACTTGGAGAAATGTTCCCACTCACCTCATGGAAACGCTTGCATCAAGCATGCTGAAACGAATTTTGGAAGTGATAAACAATAACTGCGGAGCTACTCATTACTGAGTTCATGTTTGGAAGTTGGATTTCTGTTTTGGGGGGGTTTAGTTTTTTTTTGGAGGTGTGGTCCTAAACTTTTGATCAACTGAAAAACAGCCTGTTTCGTTGTTTTCATAAAATGTAATGCTCATAAAATGTTTTGTCTCACTCCCATTTCTTCTTGTTGCATGTTAAAGCTCTACTTGGAACCTTGTTAAGATCCAGCCATGCTAAATATGATTTTTTGCAATTTTTCAAGTGGTCTTAAACTTTTGATCAGGACTGTATGACTGGGATCAGAGTCATCTCTGATCCCAGTCAATGCGGCTGGGTGTCTGCTGTATTACATAGCCAGCACCTGCTATGTATGGAGCAGGGTTCTACCTGATCCATACATTTAAAGCACACCAAAGGAGTACAGTTACGTCTTGGTGTATATAACGGTTAATACTCCACACACTTGTATGGAAAAACTGTAGGGGCAGTGGAGAAGGGATAATTACTATTAAAATATGGGATTAATTCAACCTGGGTTTTATTTGTTAAGCTCTTCTTAACTATACCTGCAAATCCAGATCCACAACATATCCACTACATTTGAATATAACTTTAGGGACAGGGGCTTTTCATTCTAGGCATAAAGAATTAATGAAAAGCTCCAAGTAAATGCATACCATAGAACAAAGGATCTCTGGGTGGTTTCGGAATCACTAGCAGACGGGATAATAACGATATCATCATCAAGACCATTCCGCTAGCAACCGCAACAGGCCAAAAACTGAAAAACAGAAAGCAATTTATATTACTTTTTGATTGAACATAATTAGGAACTACAAAAGGGCCAGAAAGGGTTAAAAAAAAATAGGCACCACTTAGCCAATTACTGGTCACAGTGATAAGCTCCTTAGGGCTCATGCCCACGAACGTAAGGGCTCCGTGTCTGCAATGCATGGGCACCGACGTGGGGCAGCCGCATGCGGATCGCGGACCCATTAACTTGAATGGGGTCTGCGATTCGCATCCGACGGTTCGCACCATAAAAAAGTAGTGCATGCACTACTTTTTTACAGTGCGGAGGCATGGCCAGAAACACCACGGAAGCACTCTGCAGTGCTCCAATCCGTGCTTCCGCACTGCATGTCTGGATTTTCTGACCCATTCAAGTGAATGGGTCCACATCCGTGATGTGGAGTGCACACGGCTGTGACCCATTTATTGCAGAACCGCTGTATGGTCCACAGCACGGGCACGGAACCCTTACATTCATGGGCATGAGCCCTTAGTCAATAAATAGAGTAATTTCCTGTGTGTCAAGCCAAGACAAAAACGTGAAGAGCAGGGGGCAGAGTGGTGTCGGAACTGCAGCAGTGGGGGATTGGGTAGGTGAGTAATGCTATTTTTATTTTTAACCACTTGTGGAAAATATTCACCCCGCCCCCCCCCCCCCCCCCGAAATCCAGCTTTGTGTAAGCAGTGCCTGAATATCTAGGATAGGTGCAAACTAAGTACAGTAATCCTCAAGATAAGACTTCTAGGTGTAGAGGCAAAAAATGTATGTTGAAGCATACCAAAATCTACTCCAGAAGTGACATTCTGTGACTGCTTTGTTGCCACGTGTGCTTAGTGTTATGGGCTTTGCCATCTTCTATGCTCTTACAATGAACCATTATTTTACAAGAAGATACGTTTAATGAATGGAATTTTCTGGCCGCAAACTTGTTTTAACGCATCCTCTATGATGGTGAAAAACTAATCTGAGCTCATGCCTACCATAAAGCAACCTTCGTTACCTTCAGGTTTACTTAATATGGAAAAACAGTTTCTTTCACATTTTTTACGCAATATGGGAGAAAACATTTTTGCGACATACCTGTAGGTATATGAATTCCAGCTGTCTGTCTATTGTTAATGCTTACAGGATAAGGAGAGAGAGCTAGTATGGGGGTTGTTCAGATTTTTTATATCGATGGCCCATCCTCATGATAGACCATCAATATCAGATTGGTGGGGTCCGTTACCTCATACCCCCACTGATCATCTTAAATGTAGCTCCGAAGTCGGAATTGCATAACCCTGTCAATTGTGTATTGGACAGAGCTGGTAACTACAGTGCTGCTCCCATTTACGGCACTTCACTATACAATGGATGGAACTGTGCAGTTTCGGCACCGACTTCCAGCGCCAGAACTAAATAAACAGCTGATTGGTAAGGGTGCGGGGTGTTGGTCCGATCGGCCGATCTGAAATTGATGAGCATCAGGACAGGCCATCAGTATGGCAAGCTTGTTCTTGTTCACATGTGGTAGGTTTGTTGCAGAAATTTCTGCAGCTGAAAATCTCATCTGCTGCATTGCGATCCGGTCGACCATTTCTGGCAGAGAATGCCAAGAATCATCGGACACAAACCGCATCGTGCAGCAGTCACTGTCCGGCCAATCCTTGGCATCTTTGATGATTATATTTTTTTTACCTGATTATAGTTAATGGTTACTGGCGGGCATTCTGGTTGCATCTGGCAGTGCCGGATGCAGAGAATTCCGGCAGGCTGAGAGAATAGCTGCCGCAGCTGTGAAACTAGCCGCAGCAGGTACAATATCATGCTGCACAAAAATCTGTGCTGAAAATCCATGCATAAAATGGAATAAAATAAAACTGTGCATATGTGGCCTAAAGCCTCACACAAGCTAGCATATTGCTACTTGCCGTTCCAGAGAAATGAAGCTCCAGAGAAAGCATATTCGTAGGGAGAGATCTCTATTTATCAATGTTACCATACAGACTATATTTCAAATATGATCTCCTGACATCAATAAGACATATTAGACAAAGTAACATGCAACAGTGTAAAATAGTTAACGGAGTGGCTATTAGAGAGTATGCAGAACGCTCCGTCAGGTTAGTGGTATTTCATACATAGCTCCTCTAAGGTAGCAGGACATTTCTGTCTATAGGCCCTATTGACTAAATTCATTAGTGGATTGTGCACTTCAGAAACAGAGGTATCATTTTACTGTGGGCTCTTATTGGCCTTTTAAGTAATCTCAATTAAATTCATGTGCCCCTGACCTGTCATCACTCAAATACTTCATCTTTTGAGGTCTGGCGCTGTCAAGCTGGTCACATGGCAAATAAATTCACATGTTCTAAAAGCCAACCATTCACATGACATAGCTGTCAACCGCATGCTTATTCAGCTGTGAGTTATTTCTCCTGACCGCCATATACATGCATGCTCAGATTGGCAAAATAAGCATGTTTATTTCAATAGGCAAAAGGCAATCATCA
Source organism: Bufo gargarizans (assembly GCF_014858855.1). Taxonomy (NCBI): domain Eukaryota; kingdom Metazoa; phylum Chordata; class Amphibia; order Anura; family Bufonidae; genus Bufo; species Bufo gargarizans. Next base: position 150,197,733 of record NC_058081.1, read on the forward strand.
CATAATAAATCAATATATCCATCCAATACATCTTTCCTCCAATAGCAGACTTTGGCGGGACCACCGGATTGCGGTCCCATACACACTAGACTGTAGTAGCCCGCCATAGCCCTACATAACATGGGAATTACTGGCAATGGAGTTACAAATAAAAACAGATGTCCTCACTATTTATTCAGGTCTATGTGACCGACAGATAGTGTCCAACAGAAATGAAAACCAGCATTGCGCAAAGATCCACTGCCTTTATTAGAAGTAGCACACAGACAACCTCTTAAAGAGGCAAATGGCGTTTATCATGTAGAGGAAGTTAACACAAGGCACTTACTAATGTATTGTGATTCTCCATATTGCTTCCTTTGCTGGCTGGATTCATTTTTCCATCACATTATACACTGCTCGCATCCAGTGGTTATGACCACCCTACAATCCAGCAGTGGTGGCCGTGCTTGCACACCATAGAAAAAGCTTTCTCCTATAGTGTGCAAGCGCAGTCACCGCTGCTGAATTCCAGGGTGGTCATAACCCCTGGGTACGAGCAGTGTATAATGTGATGGAAAAATGAATCCAGCCAGCAAAGGAGACAATATGAACAATCACAATACATTAGTAAGTGTCTTGCATCAACTTTGTCTTCATGATAAATGTCGTTTGCTGAAGTGAGAGAACCCTTTCAAGAGCTAAACAGCGTGTGTTTTGAGTAATCCAACACATAAAATAGTATGACCCGTGAACCCTATATAACAGTGATGGCGAACCTTTCAGAGACAGAATGCCCAAACTGCAACCCAAAACCCACTTATTTATGGCAAAGTGCTGTGGTAATGGGAACAGTGCTGGAAGGTGTATATGTCCCACTCAGGTACCTCAGCTGGGTGAGACAGCTAAAATCCAGAGAGCGGCAGTCGTCTCAACAGAGCATAGTTTGCTGAGACAGTTTTGTTTATTAATTCTGGGCTGGATTTTAGTTGGATTGGCAGATAGGACTGGAAGTAGGATCTGCCAATCCACACCCTTCCAGGACAGGTATTCCCTTCTACCTAAGGTGATCGCAGGTGAGGCCTGCTGTAATCAGACTGGCATAAAGCACCTCCCAGTCAGGGCTGGTGCAAGGATTTTTGCCGCCCTAGGCAAAGATCCATTTTGCCGCCCCCTCATGTCACTCACTCACTGACAGACACACACACACTGACAGACAGACACGCACTCAGACACTCACTGAATGATGTACACAGAAACTCACTGACAGACACACATACACTCACTGACAGACAGACACTCACTGACAGGCACACACTCAGACACCCACTGAATGACGTACACAGAAACTCACTGACAGACACACACTCACTCACTGACAGACACTCACTGACAGACATACACCTTCCCACTGAAACACACACACAGAAACTTACTGACAGACACTCACTCACTGGCAGACAAACACACACATATACTCACTGACAAACATACACATACTCACTGACAAACACACAGCCACTTACTGTCCGACAGACATCCACACTCACTGACATACACTCACTCACTGACATACACACACAGACACTCAATGACAGGCACACTGACATAAATACATAGGCAGACACTCACTCAGTCAAACACTTAAACACTCACCTCCCTGGGGTCCAGTGTGGTGCAGCTCCTCAGTCCTCCAGCACGCTGTTTAGTATGCCGGGGCCGGAATGACGTCATATTCCGGCATCACAGAGGGCGCACGAGGGAGGAGTAGGCAGCTGCTAGAACATCCTTCCTTGCCGCTCGCCTCCTCTCCTCTGGTAATTTACTGGCAGAGCAGGCACCTGCCATCAGGGTAAGCAGATGCCTGCTCTGCCATATTTAAGAAGGACCTCCACCTCCTGGCCCCCCTGTAACGGCGCTGGGGGCGGCTCAAGAGCCGCTCGCCCAGAGCTGCAGCCCCAGTCAGGGGGAGCCCACCAGGACGCCCCCAGCAGGCCGGCGCCCTAGCAAGCGCCTAGTTCGCCTATATGGTTGCACCGGCCCTGCTCCCAGTATGTCAGTCTGGGGGAGAGAGCGATTTGGAACAGAGACCTGCAGAGGCTCTGAGTGGTCTCAGCCAGGGGGACTAAGGGGCCACGAGGCTATATGAAGCCTGATCTCTTCCCGGTGTGAACTGTTTGTTGATAAGCGAACCGACTAAGGGCTTGGAGCCTGAGACTCTGACCCTAAACTATGTTCTTTAGGTGAGTCAGGGATATGATGTTTGTATTACCAAGTGCCTAGATGGGCAGGTGTTTATTTTGTATTGTGTATATTTGGGCTGGTGAAAATAAACCGTCATTTGGACTTTAATCCTGGTGTCCGTGAACATATCTGTGATTGTGACCCCCTGAAAGAAGGCGATCCCTTACAGTGCCAACATGGCAATTTAACCTGAATACCAATATAGTCTATCTTCCATGTACTTTATCATTAAGCTACAATAGCCTGCCTACAGTCAATGTGCTGCCTGTGCGGTTCATAGTGATGAATGGCAGGAAAAAGTCTAAGGTAAGTAAAAAGAAGAAAAACTGGAACTGGTACACCATAGACTTTTTCCAGGGTGCGGGTGCCCACAGAGGGGGCTCTGAGTGCCGCCTCTGGCACCCGTGCCTTAGGTTCGCCACGACTGCTATATAATATGTAGGAACAGTGTCGGACTGGGGTGCCTAGGGCCCACCAGTAAAATAGATTTTGGGGGCCCACCCTAGAGCTGGAGATATTACTTGTTCATTTTTCAGTCTCACGCACATGAATGTATACATTTTAGCACACAATATACACTCACCTAAAGAATTATTAGGAACACCTGTTCTATTTCTCATTAATGCGATTATCTAGTCAACTGGTCAAGACAATCTCCTGAACGCCAAACTGAATGTCAGAATGGGAAAGAAAGGTGGGCTACAACAGCAGAAGACCCCACCGAGTACCATTCATCTCCACTACAAATAGGATAAAGAGGCTACAATTTGCACGAGCTTACCAAAATTGGACTGTTGAAGACTGGAAAAATGTTGCCTGGTCTGATGAGTCTCGATTTCTGTTGAGACATTCAAATGGTAGAGTCCGAATTTGGCGTAAACAGAATGAGAACATGTATCCATCATGCCTTGTTACCACTGTGCAGGCTGGTGGTGGTGGTGTAATGGTGTGGGGGATGTTTTCTGGGCACACTTTAGGCCCCTTAGTGCAATTGGCCATCGTTTAAATGCCACGGGCTACCTGAGCATTGTTTCTGACCATGTCCATCCCTTCATGTCCATCCCTTCATGACCACCATGTACCCATCCACTGATGGCTACTTGCAGCAGGATAATGCACCATGTCACAAAGCTCGAATCATTTCAAATTAGTTTCTTGAAGTTCACTGTACTAAAATGGCCCCCGCAGTCACCAGATCTGAACCCAATAGAGCATCTTTGGGATGTGCTGGAACGGGAGCTTTGTGCCCTGGATGTGCATCCCTCAAATCTCCATCAACTGCAAGATGCTATCCTATCAATATGGGCCAACATTTCTAAAGAATGCTATCAGCACCTTGTTGAATCAATGCCACGTAGAATTAAGGCAGTTCTGAAGGCAAAAGGGGGTCCAACACCGTATTAGTATGGTGTTCCTAATAATTCTTTAGGTGAGTGTATGTCCTGTTCACACATTCACCCATTCTTAGTGCATTTAGTAGTGTGCTGCTACTTTTTTTTGTTTTTCTACATTGTTGCTTGGTAGCTTGCACCTGCGATTGTCTCTGGAGGTGCTATTCCGATTTTTTGTATATATATATATATATATACACTCACCTAAAGAATTATTAGGAACACCATACTAATACGGTGTTGGACCCCCTTTTGCTTTCAGAACTGCCTTAATTCTACGTGGCATTGATTTAACAAGGTGCTGATAGCATTCTTTACAAATGTTGGCCCATATTGATAGGATAGCATCTTGCAGTTGATGGAGATTTGAGGGATGCACATCCAGGGCACGAAGCTCCCGTTCCACCACATCCCAAAGATGCTCTATTGGGTTGAGATCTGGTGACTGTGGGGACCATTTTAGTACAGTGAACTCATTGTCATGTTCAAGAAACCATTTTTCCAGTCTTCAACAGTCCAATTTTGGTGAGCTTGTGCAAATTGTAGCCTCTTTTTCCTATTTGTAGTGGAGATGAGTGGTACCCAGTGGAGTCTTCTGCTGTTGTAGCCCATCCGCCTCAAGGTTGTGCGTGTTGTGGCTTCACAAATGCTTTGCTGCATACCTCGGTTGTAACGAGTGATTATTTCAGTCAACGTTGCTCTTCTATCAGCTTGAATCAGTCGGCCCATTCTCCTCGGACCTCTAGCATCAACAAGGCATTTTCGCCCACAGGACTGCCGCATACTGGATGTTTTTCCCTTTTCACACCATTCTTTGTAAACCCTAGAAATGGTTGTGTGTGAAAATCCCAGTAACTGAGCAGATTGTGAAATACTCAGACCGGCCCGTCTGGCACCAACAACCATGCCACGCTCAAAATTGCTTAAATCACCTTTCTTTCCCATTCTGACATTCAGTTTGGAGTTCAGGAGATTGTCTTGACCAGGACCACAACCCTACATGCATTGAAGCAACTGCCATGTGATTGGTTGACTAGATAATCGCATTAATGAGAAATAGAACAGGTGTTCCTAATAATTCTTTAGGTGAGTGTATATATATATATATATATATATATATATATATATACAGTACAGACCAAAAGTTTGGACACACCTTCTCATTCAAAGAGTTTTCTTTATTTTCATGACTATGAAAATTGCAGATTCACACTGAAGGCATCAAAACTATGAATTAACACATGTGGAATTATATACATAACAAAAAAGTGTGAAACAACTGAAAATATGTCATATTCTAGGTTCTTCAAAGTAGCCACCTTTTGCTTTGATTACTGCTTTGCACACTCTTGGCATTCTCTTGATGAGCTTCAAGAGGTAGTCACCTGAAATGGTCTTCCAACAGTCTTGAAGGAGTTCCCAGAGATGCTTAGCACTTGTTGGCCCTTTTGCCTTCACTCTGCGGTCCAGCTCACCTCAAACCATCTCGATTGGGTTCAGGTCCGGTGACTGTGGAGGCCAGGTCATCTGGCGCAGCACCCCATCACTCTCCTTCATGGTCAAATAGCCCTTACACAGTCTGGAGGTGTGTTTGGGGTCATTGTCCTGTTGAAAAATAAATGATGGTCCAACTAAATGCAAACCGGATGGAATAGCATGCCGCTGCAAGATGCTGTGGTAGCCATGCTGGTTCAGTATGCCTTCAATTTTGAATAAATACCCAACAGTGTCACGAGCAAAGCACCCCCACACCATCACACCTCCTCCTCCATGCTTCACGGTGGGAACCAGGCATGTAGAGTCCATCCGTTCACCTTTTCTGCGTCGTACAAAGACACGGTGGTTAGAACCAAAGATCTCAAATTTGGACTCATCAGACCAAAGCACAGATTTCCACTGGTCTAATGTCCATTCCTTGTGTTCTTTAGCCCAAACAAGTCTCTTCTGCTTGTTGCCCTGTCCTTAGCAGTGGTTTCCTAGCAGATATTCTACCATGAAGGCCTGATTCACACAGTCTCCTAACAGTTGTTCTAGAGATGTGTCTGCTGCTAGAACTCTGTGTGGCATTGACCTGGTCTCTAATCTGAGCTGCTGTTAACCTGCGATTTCTGAGGCTGGTGACTCTGATGAACTTATCCTCCGCAGCAGAGGTGACTCTTGGTCTTCCTTTCCTGGGGCGGTCCGCATGTGAGCCAGTTTCTTTGCAGGCACTTGATGGTTTTTGTGACTGCACTTGGGGACACTTTCAAAGTTTTCCCAATTTTTCAGACTGGCTGACCTTAATTTCTTAAAGTAATGATGGCCACTCGTTTTTCTTTACTTAGCTGCTTTTTTCTTGCCATAATACAAATTCTAACAGTCTATTCAGTAGGACTATCAGCTGTGTATCCACCTGATTTCTCCACAACGCAACTGATGGTCCCAACCCCATTTATAAGGCAAGAAATCCCACTTATTAAACCTGACAGGGCACACCTGTGAAGTGAAAACCATTTCAGGTGACTACCTCTTGAAGTTCAAGAGAATGCCAAGAGTGTGCAAAGCAGTAATCAAAGCAAAAGGTGGCTACTTTGAAGAACCTAGAATATGACATGTTTTCAGTTGTTTCACACTTTTTTGTTATGTATATAATTCCACATGTGTTAATTCATAGTTTTGATGCCTTCAGTGTAAATCTACAATTTTCATAGTCATGAAAATAAAGAAAACTTTTTGAATGAGAAGGTGTGTCCAAACTTTTGGTCTGTACTGTATATATATATATATTTAGAACTATATACAGTGCTGCCCATAATTATTCATACCCCTGGAAATTTTTTACGTAAAGTTACTTTTATTTAACTAGCAAGTAATTTTTTGATGGGAAATAACATAGGTGTCTCCCAAAAGATAATAAGACGATGTACAAGAGGCATCATTGTGGAAAAAAAAAAACATTTCTCAGCTTTTATTTACATTTGAGCAAAAAGTGTCCAGTCCAAAATTATTCATACCCTTCTCAATAATCAATAGAAAAGCCTTTATTGGCTATTACAGCAATCAAACGCTTCAGATAATTGCAGACCAGCTTTTTGCACGTCTCCACGGGTATTTTTGCCCAATTATCTTTAGCAATAAGCTCAAAAATCTTTCAGGTTGGAGGGTCTTCTTGCCATCACCCTGATCTTTAGCTCCCTCCACAGATTCTCAATTTGATTCAAGTCTGGACTCTGGCTGGGCCACTCCAAAACGTTAATGTTGTTGTCTGCTAACCATTTCTTTACCACTTTTGCTGTGTGTTTTGGGTCATTGTCATGCTGAAATGACTACTGGTGCCCAAGGCCAGGTTTCTCTGCAGACTGCCTGATGTTGTCGTTGAGAATCCTCATGTATTGCTCTTTTTCATGGTGCTGTTTACTGTGATTAGGTTCCCTGGTCCATTGGCTGAAAAACACCCCCAAAGCATTAAGTTCCCACCACCATGTTTGACAGTGGGGATGGTGTTCTTTGGGTTGAAGGTTACTCCTTTTTTACGCCAAATGAAGGAAACATCATTGTGACCAAACAATTACATTTTTGTTTCATCTGACCATAACACAGAAGACCAGAAGTCTTTTTCTTTGTCTTCTCTGTCCAGATGAGCTTTTGTAAGGGTCAAAAAATTACTTTCTGGTTGAATAAAAGTAACTTTAAGTCAAAATTTGCCAGGGGTATGAATAATTATGGGCAGCACTGTATATCTTTATCCTATATAATAAAAGCACAGTGTCAGTGCGCTGTGTCCTTGTGTATGTCACCAGTTTTGCACTGGGCAAGTGCGGTGCGGCGTCCAATCAGGACACAGCACTACACAAAAGTTTCCCTGTACCCAGCACCCTTCCCCCTTTCAGGATGGCAGAGCGGCAGCGGGCAGAGTGTTAGCTGTAATGTCCAGCTAACACTCCGCTTGAAACGGCCAACATCGGTTCTGGCACTGATGCCGGTCGTTTAACACCTTCCATGTCATGGTCCTTAGGAACCGCTGTATGGAGGGGCTAAGCATCAGGCCGCTGCTCTGCTGTGGCAGCGTCCCGATGGTTACCATGGCAACCAGACACCTTCACAGGCATCTGGCTTGCTGTGGTATATCTAAGCCTAATCAGGCTCCTGCTAAAGGCAGCAGCCTGATCAGGCTTAGTGTGAGTGCAATACACTGCAGTACACTATATAGTGTACTGCAGTGTATTGTAAGCCATAAGACCCACTGGGTCCAAATTTTTTTTGAAAGTAAAAAAGAATAAAGAAAAAAAAAAAAAATCTATATCCACACATAATTTGGTTAAAAATGTAAAAAATCTAAAACACTAAACATGTTTGGTATCGCCACGTCCGTAGAAACCTGATCTATAAAAGGATCATGTTACTTTTACCGCATGGTGAACACCATTAAAAATTATAAAAAGAAAAACTATGATGGAATTGCAATTTTGCCCACCGCACTTCCCAAAAATTGGTATAAAAAGTGACGACCTGCTCTATAAAACGACCTGCTCTATAAAAATAGCATGTGATCCAACCCATCTGGTGAACACCATAAAAATGTTTTAATTATGTGCCAAAAAAATTTAGTTTTTATCACCTTACATCACAAAAAGTGTAATACCAAGCAATCAAGCCAAGTCATATGTGCCCCATAATGGTACCAATCAAACCGTCATCTAAAAAAAATATGAGACCCAAACCTAAAACAATCGCCCCAAAAATAAAAAAAATATGGCTTTCAGAAAATGGAAACACATAAACATGATTTTTTTTTCAACAATGCTTTTACTGTGTAAACAAAAAAAAAAAAAAAAAATGCAAATATTAGGCATCGCTGTGTCAATAACAAATAACAATCTGCTTTATAAAAATAGTATGTGATCCAACCCGTCTGGTGAATGCCGTAAAAAAAAAAAAAAAAAAAAAAAAAAAAAAATGTACCAAAAAAGCCATTTTTTATCACAAAAAACGGCCACCAGCGACAACCAACAGTCAGTGCCAGAAGTCTCAGCCACAGCCGCCAGTCTCGGCCACCAGCCACAGGCACCAGTCTCAGCCACCAGTCAGTGTGGTCAAGTTCCCTTGCCATTTAATATAGACTTTTCCTACTAATGTTTATGCACTAATGTTCTAGCACCCGTTATTGTAACAGGCTTAAAGGGGTTCTGCACTTTCATTTAACTGATGATCTATCCTCTGGATAGATCATCAGCTTCTGATCGCCCGGGGTCCGACACCCGGGACCCCCGCCGATCAGCTGTTTGAGAAGGCAGCGGCGCTCCAGCAGTGCCGCGGCCTTCTCACTGTTTTCCGCCGGGCAGCCGGCCCACTGACGTCACGATTAGTATCAACTAGCGTGGGTGTGGCTAAGCTCTATTCAAGTGAACAGAGCTTAGCCTCGTGACGTCAGTGGGCCGGCGGCCCGGCGGTAAACAGTGAGAAGGCCGCGGCGCTGCTGGAGCGCCGCTGCCTTCTCAAACAGCTGTTCTGCAGGGGTCCTGGGTGTCGGACCCCCGCCGATCAGAAGCTGATGATCTATCCAGAGGATAGATCATCAATTAAATGAAAGTGCAGACCCCTTTAATGTCTAGTATATATATATATATATATATATATATATAATATATAAAGTTGAGTCTATGTATGTGTGTGTGTGTATGTATGTCCACTAAAGGAATCCGCACGGTCGCATTTGCAATCACGAAATTTGGCACACAGGTACATAAGGTGTCCTGGAAGGTTTTAGACCAGGTCTCAGCTCTCTAGCACGTAACGTTCCGTAGATATTCCCAAAAAATGCATTAGCCAATAGAAGCCTGGTCACATGATGACCCTTATCAGCCTATAGAAGCTCGCAGTCTCAACATACACATAGTTTTACACCAGATTTCCATAACAATCTAGCCATTTTTTTTCACTGCTGTCGGTCAGCTTTAAAAGAAATCTGTCACCAGGATAATCGCTATTGAAGTAAAGCCATAGCCTAATAGCACTTAAAACCTTATGTTTTTTATCCTCTGAAAATTCAGTTTGTTTGGTATTCAAATGAGCCAGCAAGGTGCCTAGAGGGACGTCACTCTTGCAGGAAGGAGCCCAGGCACGCCTCCTGCCACAATGTGTACACCCACCCCTCCTACATCACATTTAAGCCATAACTCTGCCCCCCTTTCGATGCTCCCAGCATAGAGTGATGCCCCTCTGGGCACCTTACTGGCTCATTTGCATACCAAATAAACTGGATTTTCAGAAGATAGAAAACATCTATTGCTGAAACAAAGGCACATCCAGAAATAAGGTACTAAGTGCTATTAGGCTATTGCTTTACTTCAATAGCAATTATCCTGGTGACAGATTTCCTTTAAAGGGGCAGGGCGCTGTGGATGACACTGTTAAGGGAGAGGAGTGCTGTGAAGGTCACAGTTCAGGGGGCAGGTAGGGTGGCCACCCTCAAAAGATGGACTTAAAAACCCCGCCCCCAGGTCACACTAAGTCACGCCCCAATCTGATTAGGCCACGCCCCTCCCACTCCACAGTCGGCAGAGATTGAAAAAATGAAGTTAAAGATCAACTTCTGTCAGCTGCAGGGGTGGGGAGGTTGACTTTCTCCCTGCAGCTCACGCTCTAGACAGCACAGTGCTGCTGTCTGAGAGTGAGCTGTTCAAAAAGACATCAGTGTCTGTCCAGGCCCTGCGTTGGACGGAGGACAGGGATTCTGAAAGCCGGACTGTCCGGCCTAAAACTGGACCTCTGGCTACCCTAGGGGCAGGCTGCTGTGGAGGCCACTTTTAAGAGGGTGGGGTGTTGTGAAAACCACTGTTAAGGAGATTGGGTACTGTGGATGTCACTAATAAAGGGGTGGGCACTGTGGAGGTCACTGTTAAGGGGATGGGATGCTGTGAAAGTCACTGTTAAGGGGCAGGGAACGGTGGAGGTCACAGTTAAGGGGACAGTCTGCTATGGAGGTCAGTGTTAAGGGGCTGGGTCCTGTAGAGGTCACTGTTAAGGGGGTGGGGTGTTGTGGAAGTCACTGTTAGGGTCCATTCACACGTCCGTTTTTTCTTTCCTGATCTGTTCCGTTTTTTCAGGAACAGATCTGGACCAGATCTGGACCCATTTATTTTCAATGGGTCCTGAAAAAAAACGAACAGCACAATGTCAGATTTTTTTTCAGGACCCATTGAAAATGAATGGGTCCAGATCTGGTCCAGATCTGTTCCTGAAAAAACGGAACAGATCAGGAAAGAAAAAAAGGACGTGTGAATGGACCCTTAAGGGAGCAGGGTACTGTGGAGGTCTCTGTTAACGGGGCTGTGAATGGTGAAGGTCAGTTAAGGGGTCTGTAACCTATGGTCAGTGTTAAGGGGTGGGTGCTGTAGAGGTCACTGTTGAGGGGGCGGGTGCCTGTGGAAATCACTGTCAAAGGGGTGGGGTGCTGTGGAACTCACTGTTAAAGGGGCAGGCTGTTGTAAAGCTCAAAGTTAAGGGGGTGGGCTGCTGTGGAGGTCCCATTTTAAGGAGATAGGGTACTGTGGGGGAGGGGGTCAGTGTTAAGGGGTGGGGGGCTGTGGATGTCACTGTTATAGTGGATACTGTCGATATCTTTTAACAACACACACAAACATTAAATGAAATAGATTAAATATACATATATATGTATATATATATATATATATATATACATATACACACATACAGTACAGACCAAAAGTTTGGACACACCTTCTCATTCAAGGAGTTTTCTTTATTTTCATGACTATGAAAATTGTAGATTCACACTGAAGGCATCAAAACTATAAATTAACACAAGTGGAATTATATACATAACAAAAAAGTGTGAAACAACTGAAAATATGTCATATTCTAGGTTCTTCAAAGTAGCCATCTTTTGCTTTGATTACTGCTTTGCATACTCTTAGCATTCTCTTGATGAGCTTCAAGAGGTAGTCACCTGAAATGGTTTTCACTTCACAGGTGTGCCCTGTCAGGTTTAATAAGTGGGATTTCTTGCCTTAGAAATGGGGTTGGGACCATCAGTTGCCTTGTGGAGAAGTTAGGTGGATACACAGCTGATAGTCCTACTGAATAGACTGTTAGAATTTGTATTATGGCAAGAAAAAAGCAGCTAAGTAAAGAAAAACGAGTGGCCATCATTACTTTAAGAAATGAAGGTCAGTCAGTCCGAAAAATTGGGAAAACTTAGAAAGTGTCCCCAAGTGCAGTCACAAAAATCATCAAGCGCTACAAAGAAACTGTCTCACATGCGGACCGCCCCAGGAAAGGAAGACCAAGAGTCATCTCTGCTGCGGAGGATAAGTTCATCCGAGTCACCAGCCTCAGAAATCGCAGGTTAACAGCAGCTCAGATTAGAGACCAGGTCAATGCCACACAGAGTTCTAGCAGCAGACACATCTCTAGAACAACTGTTAAGAGGAGACTGTGTGAATCAGGCCTTCATGGTAGAATATCTGCTAGGAAACCACTGCTAAGGACAGGCAACAAGCAGAAGAGACTTTTTTGGGCTAAAGAACACAAGGAATGGACATTAGACCAGTGGAAATCTGTGCTTTGGTCTGATGAGTCCAAATTTGAGATCTTTGGTTCCAACCACCGTGTCTTTGTGCGACGCAGAAAAAGTGAACGGATGGACTCTACATGCCTGGTTCCCACCGTGAAGCATGGAGGAGGGGGTGTGATGGTGTGGGGGTGCTTTGCTGGTGACACTGTTGGGGATTTATTCAAAATTGAAGGGATACTGAACCAGCATGGCTACCACAGCATCTTGCAGCGGCATGCTATTCCTTCCGGTTTGCGTTTAGTTGGACCATCATTTATTTTTCAACAGGACAATGACCCCAAACACACCTCCAGGCTGTGTAAGGGCTATTTGATCATGAAGGAGAGTGATGGGGTGCTGCGCCAGATGACCTGGCCTCCACAGTCACCGGACCTGAACCCAATCGAGATGGTTTGGGGTGAGCTGGACCGCAGAGTGAAGGCAAAAGGGCCAACAAGTGCTAAGCATCTCTGGGAACTCCTTCAAGACTGTTGGAAGACCATTTTAGGTGACTACTTCTTGAAGCTCACCAAGAGAATGCCAAGAGTGTGCAAAGCAGTGATCAAAGCAAAAGGTGGCTACTTTGAAGAACCTAGAATATGACATATTTTCAGTTGTTTCACACTTTTTTGTTATGTATATAATTCCCAATGTGTTAATTCATAGTTTTGATGCCTTCAGTGTGAATCTACAATTTTCATAGTCATGAAAATAAATAAAACTCTTTGAATGAGAAGGTGTGTCCAAACTTTTGGTCTGTACTGTATATATATTTACACACACACAGATATAGAGACATAGCGAGACAGAAAGAGTAAACTAACCCAAACACAACGGTTACTGGAGGAAAGGCCTTCTCACAATGTAGGACTATCAGATTATGATGTCTGAGTCTCGCGATCCAAAGGGAATGAATGTTAAAACTGATTTGTCATATTTTTATTGAAATGATACTCAGTTTGTATTGAGGTTGTCTCACCTCAGACATTGGGGCATATCTCAAGGATATGCCCCAATGTCTGATAGGTGCACCTATCTTTAGAATGGAGTAAGCCAAGTGAAGGAGGGCGCACAGCGCATACGCGGCCACTATCCAATCATTCCTATGCAAGCCACAAAAATAGCTGAGCAGATTATCATCAGCCACAAAGAAGTGAATTGAGTGGTGGTCGCGTTTGTGTGGAGGCTTCCCATTCATTTTAATAGGTCCGTTGAAAATAGCTGAGCACATCGATCTGCTATTTTCGGCGCTCTCATAGGAGTGAATGGATCCATCTACAAATACTGTCCATTTGCATGCAAATTGCCGGATCACTCTGCCGCAAGTGTGAAAGTAGCCTTAGGCTGGGTTCACATCTGACTGATTAGCTGCATATTTTATTCAGCAGAAACTCTGCAGCATTTCTGCTTCTAATCTGCAGCAGAAGAAAGGCACCAAATGGTGTATGCACACCCTGCAGATTTTTTTTCCAGAAAAGCTGCAGATTGGATGCATTGTCATTCTTTGCATCGAAAAGGGTGAAATCCGCAATGAAATTGATATGATGCAGATTTCGAATCCGCAATATCGCAGCTTTTCTGGTGTTTTTTTTTTTCACGCAGCATGTGGATGAGAATTCTGAAATTCTCATCCACTTTGCTGGTACTGTACAACGCTGCAGATTTGCCGCACAGAAATCCGCAGCTAATCAGTCACAGGTGAACCCAGCCTTATTACTAATAGTCATTTGTATTTATATGGCTCCAACATATTCCGCAGCACTTTACTATGGTATATGGTACAACATACTGAAATAATTAAGTTATATCTTACACATTTGCATACTTTATCTACCCTCCCTATAATATATATATATATATATATATATATATATATACACACAGTAGAAGAAAAATTGCATTATGTACACAGTTCATCCACTTACCTCTGGACTGTAGAAACATAGTTGAAGAGATAAGTGACGGGAATGGCTGTTAGGGACAGTATAAAAACTCTAGTAGCGGCAGGTGCGCTCATTATTACAGACGTGGGCTTTCTTCAGAATATGACCACCATCTCCACTTTCAGCTTGGTAATACAGCACAGTTCATGCACGGCTTCTCGTGTACATGCACAGTTCTCCTAATGATCCAGTGCTGGCAGCTCACACAAGGTTACACACGGCGGAGCCTCCCTTGTCCTGTGCAGTGACACAGCTGACTGCTGTTTTCAGAACACTAGCTGCTTTGGATTCCTATAGTACGTGGCTGCTTGAAGTCATTGGCTGTGCAATAAATTAACCCAGTTAAACCTGACTTCCTTGACTCAAGTTTGAGCTGATAAATAGATGTGACGCTTTAACACTAGTTACATTTAAAGGAAACCTGTCATGGTTAGTGTTGAGCGAACTTGTGTTTTAACTTCGGCGTCCAAAGTTGGGGTTATCGAAGAATCCTGTTATGGATTCCGAATTCCGTCATGGTCCGTGGTAGTGGAATCCATAACAGGATTGTTCGATAACCCGAACTTTAGACACCGAACTTAAAACAGAAGTTCGCTCAACACTGGTCATGGTGTCTGATTGGCAGGTCTGATGGTACACAGTAGAAGGTGCTAAATAGACTGATGTGTAGTTTCATGAGAAAAGATTAAATATAAATATTATTCATTTAGATCCCTGCTCTTTCTGCGCTTAGGAATCCAGTGGGCGGTCCTGTCAGTGACTGATAGCAGTCCTACTCAGGCTGTCAAGTGGGACTCTAAGTAGGACTCTTAAACCCAGTGGAAGCAAGGACTAAATTAATAAAATACAAGTTATAATATATATATATTACCTAGATATCTCATAGGATCGCTGCCAGAGAAGAGATGTGTAACGCCCCAGAGTGGCATTACCACCTTTGCACCTTGCTACTATCTTCTTTGGTTAACTTAATGTCATCCTATGTATTTCTTTCCAGGTCTAGTATAATGTGCATATTTATTGCTATGTAACTGTTGTGTTCAAGTGTAATATGCCTGGTTCACCAGCAGGTGGCAGCTAACATGGCAGAGCTACAGGTATATAGAATGGAGCTTTCCATTCCACCTTAACACCCCCCCCCCCTAGTGTGGTGGGTGTGTCCCACTTGCTGCAGGAAGGGTGGGGGTCTAGTTAGAGTCAGTCTTAGCTTACCCCCTGCTAGGGGAAGGAAGAAGGTGCACATCCCTGCTTGATGTGCGTTGCCAAGCCAGCTAGAGCACCTTCAGCTCTGCTGGATGTGGAGGCTACAGCTTAAAGCCTCAAAAGCCAGGAGGAGAGTTCCCTGGCATAATTAAGAGACAGACCATAACAAGAGAAGTTACAGCATCCAGAGGAAGCTAAGTTATACAGCTACCCTGTCAGCACAGCAGAGCCAGAGAGCAACGGATGTAGAAGAGAGGAGTTTGCCTGCCACAGTGAATGCCAACGCCTACTGGAGCCAAGACAAGACCTGAAACTGTCTGGAGAAACGTTTATGCCAAGTAAAAGTCTATACTCAATTTATTTCATCATCCCCTTCATCAACAATCCCCCTTTTTTATTGCTTCAGAGCCAACGCCTGGGGTCCAGCGTATCCAGTTAGGAGCACCGTGACACATGCAACAACATTAAGGGACATTATAGGCTACCCTACACCACTCTGACATTCCTACACCTGGGTACCATCCACAGTATCACTAAAATGGGCCCTGTGCCCTTGTTGCTTCATTGCAACTGGCGTCAGGAAACAAGTACTTTTTTTCCTCTTAAAGGGCCCTGGGGCAAGGCGCCCACTGCAGATGTGGTTGTAGCTCACTTGGCAAACCACATGCTATTACCATATAGTGCAAGAGAAGTAACGGGAGCCCTATCTCGGAAACGGGTTTATCGCCACAGCATGAAAAAAGGGAATAATCGTGGGACTGATAGGATTTATGTAAGGGTGCTGCCACATGGTCAGGTTTTTAGATGCAGTGTTTGAAGCCAAAACAAAGAGTGGATTAAAGAAAAGAGTAGTAGTATCTGTCTTTTACACTTTCTCTTCTTTTATGATCCACTACTGATTTTGGGTTCAAAAACTAAAAAAGGCTGACCACGTGTCAGCACTCTAAGGTACACAGTTTCCATTTGTAAAACTGGTGACAGGCCCTCGTTAAGGCCCTGCAAGAGGCATAACACAGTGGGGCACATTTACTAATCCTATGGAAAGCAAAGGTTGTCTAGTCCTGCACCAGATTTATCACTGGGGCTTTGGCGGGATGATAGATATGCTGCAGGGATAGTCGATTTTGGCTAACTTTACTAACTATTGGTTGGCACAATTTTGAGGAGAAAAATAAGAAAATATATATGTTTAACCAAAAGGTGTGCTTTTGTACTAATCGTGGTCTGTGCATGACACTATTATGGATCTGTGGATGGCACTTATGTAGGGGATCTGTGGATGGCACTGTTATGTGGGGGATCTGTGGATGGCACTGCTATGTAGGGGATCTGTGGATGGCACTGTTATGGGGGATCTGTGGATGGCACTGTTATGTAGGGGATCTGTGGATGGCACTGTTATGTGGGGGATCTGTGGATGGCACTGTTATGTAGGGGATCTGTGGATGGCACTGTTATGTGGGGGATCTGTGGATGGCACTGTTATGTGGGGGATCTGTGGATGACACTGTTATGGGGGATCTGTGGATGGCACTGTTATGGGGGGGATCTGTGGATGGCACTGTTATGGGGGGATCTGTGGATGGCACTGTTATGTGGAGGGGATCTGTGGATAGCACTGTTATGTGGAGGGGATCTGTGGATGGCACTGTTATGTGGAGGGGATCTGTGGATAGCACTGTTATGGGGAGGGGATCTGTGTATAGCACTGTTATGGGGGAATCTGTGGATGACACTTATGGGGGGGGGGAATCTTTGGATGACACTTATGGGGGGGGGGATCTGTGGATGACACTGCTATATATGTGTCATCCACAGATCCCCCCTATCACAGTCCCCCAACTTAGTGGCCTATTTCAGCAGTATTTATATCTAAACAGTAATCCTTAACCTCTTAATAACTTTAACTAAAGGTGCGCTCTCCCATGTATCACTACTTACTAACATGCTCCCATAGCAGGCAGAGAAGCCGGCAGCGTAACATCACTCACTGACGTCAAGCGCCTGCTTCATTCATAAAGTGGGAGGAGCAGGCACGTGACGTCAGTGAGTGACGTTACGCTACCGGCCGCTCTGCCTGCCATGGGAGCATGTTAGTAAGTAGTGATACATGGGAGAGCGCAACTTTAGTTAAAGTTATTAAGAAGTTAAGGATTACTGTTTAGATATAAATACTGCTGTGAACGGCGGGGCCGGACTGCAGCCCCTCCTCCCTCCCCGCTGATACATCGTTGCGCTGTGCAGCATCGCAGCCGGCGATGTATCAGCGTTAGCGATGTAAAAATGGCAGCATTCGCCCCATAAGACGCACTGCACTGCCCCATAAGGGGGGGAATGCGTCTTATGGGATGAAAAATACGGTATATGGGGTCATTTATCAAACTGGTGTAGAGTAGAGCTGGCGTAGTTGCCCATAGCAACCAATCAGATTCCACTTTTCATTTTCCAAAGGAGCTGTCTACAATGAAAGGTGGAATCTTATTGGTTGCTAGGGCAACTAAGTGTAGAACAGACAGCACCCAAACTGAACATTGTTCCAAAACCGCCAATGGGCTAATACACATGTGCAATTTTCTGCATTGCCACCCTTCCTTATTACATAATATAATGTGGTCTCACAAAGCAGGAAATGCTCAACCCCATATGCAGTTGTGCATTTGTAACCAGGGGAGCAGATCCTGCACTTGTGGTCCATTGCTAATGGCGATCCCCAGCAAAAAATGCATATGATAGAGGATGCCCACAGCTGACCACAAGTGCCACAGTTAGCGTTAGGTCCCGTGCCACCTGAGATACCTTGACGTGGTGTGCGGGCTCCGGTATGTCCTTCATATTGGCTAAAGTCTCATTTTTAACATCAGTGTGAGGGTTTAGTCAGATTTTGTTGCTTGCATCCACCACAACAGTGCACCTATTCTTCTAAATGTTTATTTGGCCATCCATCCTTGCAGAAAAAACTGCAGCATACACCATCACCATCCAGGGCTTTTTTTTGCAAGATTTGCCTACCCAAGTGAATGGGTGTGCAGTAATAATGCATGGCATTTGAGAATGGATGCTGTCCCTTTAAAAACAAATCAATGTTTACCAGTCTGAATATGGATGAGTTTAACGTTGCTCGCCTTAAAGGGGCCTTAGGCCAAGCCCTCATGTTGTGGCTGGACTGTAGTATTTGGTTCTGCTAAGGCATTTTGTTGCACTAAGGAATGCTGACCCTGCCTACTTGTGTTGCTCCACCTTCTGTCAATTTGCACCCACTTACAACATGGGGGCCACTTTTATTTTTTTTCCAGAGCCACTTTAACCTCCTCACGACCGCCGTACGCAGGATTGCGTCTTCTCGGTGGTCGTGCAGCTCTGGGTGGACGCGCCGGTGCGTCCTCTCGTGAGACGCGAGATTTCCGGGGAAGCCGGCCCGCGCATGCGCATCGCGGGCCGGCAAAATTCAAAGAAGAAGTTCGTCATCAACCTGCCGGCCACGATCATTGGCTGGCAGGTTGATGATTTTCAAAAAAACCAATCAGAAGCCACATAACTCATCATATTAGTAAATATGATGGGGTTATATGGCTGCTGTGCTCCTCTGCTCCTTCTTTTGGTCGGTTGGTTCCAGCAGAGGAGCACACATCACTGTGAGTACCCACTACACCACACTTAGCCCCCAGATCACCTCCCAGCACCCAATTAACCCTTTGATCACCCCTTCTTGCCCCTGTCAATCACTAGTGAAAAGGAAAAAAGTGATCAGTGCAAACTGTCACTTTTTTTTTTTTCACTGGTATTGACCGTTAGGTTTTAGGTATAGTTTAGGCCCCTTGGTTAGGTAGTTTAGCGATCAGTTAGCGCCCAGCCCACCGCAGTCTGTTATTCGCTGATTAGCGTATCGCTAATCAGCATTTGTACTTTTATAGTATCTGAAAGTGATCAAAACTGATCACGGTCAGATCTATAATTGTATTAGTGTCACTTTAGTTCGCCCTCAACCCAAAACGCAGTGTTTGCCCGATCAGGCCTGATCGGTCGCCCACACGTGCGTTCGCCCACGCCCGCCCCACCGCAGTGACAAAAAAATTATTATTTTTTGATCACTGCACATTTACTTTACACGCACTGCGGCGATAAAAAAATCAGTTTTGATATTTTTTATCAACCGCAGCGGCCTCCGGTACTTCGCTAGCCTCCCCTTTGTAAGACAGGCTTGCTTTTTTTTTCTTGGGTAGTCTCAGGGAATACCCCTAAATTTAGTTGCCCAAATGTCTAACAGGGGGTATTCTTCTGAAGAGGCCTACAGGCTTCTGACCCAGTTGGATGAGGAATGGGAACCCTCATCTGACGAATCTAGCGGGTCAGAATACGAACCTGTAGAAAGCAGTGGCTCTCTGACCCAAAGTTCGGACGAGGAGGCTGAGGTCCCTGATAGCACCAGGCGTACCTGGCCCCGTGTCGCTAGACCGCAGGTTGCGCAGGATCCGCTTCAAGAGCAGCAGAGTGGGGCTGGTGCTGTCGGATTACGTGGTGAGGCATACACCAGCAGCCCAGCCCTTCCTGGACCTAGTACCAGCACTGCCGTACAACCTGGTGAAGTAGCGAGCACCAGAAGGGCAGTTGAAGCTGGTACGGTGGCACGTGCAGTAGTGACCCCGTCGCAGCCACCGCAAAGACGTGCCCGTAGAGCCCCTAGAATCCCAGAGGTGCTGGCAAACCCTGATTGGCAGTCCCCAACTTCAGCCGCACCTGTAGTTTTCCCTTTCACTGCCCAGTCTGGAGTTCGGGTTGAGACAGCTCAGATCGGTTCGGCCCTGGGATTTTTTGAGCTGTTCTTGACTGCGGAGCTCTTAGACATAGTTGTGGCCGAAACAAACAGATATGCCACACAATTTATAACCGCCAACCCGGGAAGCTCTTATGCCCAGTCTTTCCGGTGGAAACCAGTCCAAGTTTCCGAAATTAAAACTTTTCTGGGCCTCCTCCTCAACATGGGTCTAACTAAAAAGCATGAATTGCGGTCATATTGGTCCACGAACCCAATTCATCACATGCCCATGTTCTCTGCTGCTATGTCCAGGACACGATTTGAGACCATCCTGCGTTTCCTGCACTTTAGTGATAACAGCACCTCCCGTCCCAGAGGCCACCCTGCTTTTGACCGGCTCCACAAAATTCGGCCCCTCATAGACCATTTCAACCTGAAATTTGCAGATTTGTATACCCCTGAGCAAAACATCTGCATAGACGAGTCCCTGATACATTTTACCGGGCGCCTTGGCTTCAAACAATACATCCCAAGAATACATCCCAAGAAAGCGGTATGGGGTCAAATTGTATAAGCTCTGTGAAAGGGCCACAGGCTATACCCACAAATTTCGGATCTATGAGGGAAAAGATCAGACCCTGGAGCCGGTCGGTTGCCCTGACTACCTGGTGAGCAGTGGGAAGACAGTTTGGGACTTGGTGTCACCCTTATTCGGCAAGGGATACCATCTTTATGTGGACAATTTTTACACAAGTGTGGCCCTCTTTAGGCATTTGTTTCTAGAACGGATTGGCGCCTGTGGTACCGCGTGAACTAGTCGCGCGGGCTTCCCCCAACGGCTCGTTACCACCCGTCTTGCAAGGGGGCAGAGGGCCGCACTGTGTAACGAAGAACTGCTCGCGGTGAAATGGAGAGACAAGCGTGATGTTTACATGCTCTCCTCCATTCACGACGCAGACACGACAATCCAAATTGAGCGAGCAACCCGTGTCATTGAAAAGCCCCTCTCAGTACACGACTATAACCTCCACATGGGAGGGGTGGACTTCAATGACCAGATGTTGGCTCCGTATTTAGTGTCCCGCAGAACCAGACGCTGGTATAAGAAGGTGTCTGTATATTTGATTCAATTGGCTCTGTACAATAGTTTTGTTCTCTACAGTAAGGCTGGGAGAACTGGATCCTTCCTCAAATTTCAGGAAGAGATCATCGCGAACCTCCTGTACCCAGGAGGTTCCGTGGCCCCATCCACCAGTGTAGTTAGCCGTCTACACGAGCGACATTTCCCCAGTGTCGTTCCTGGTACCTCAAACCGACCGCCACCCCGAAAAAAATGTCGTGTCTGTAGCAGGAGTGGAATAAGGCGTGACACCCGCTATTTCTGTCCTGACTGTCCTGACCACCCTGCCCTATGCTTTGGAGAGTGTTTCCGGAAGTACCACTCACAGGTACACTATTAGCATAGGGATCATCTCACCAGGACAGGCACACAGGGCTATTAGGGCCCATTCACTCACACAGCTGCTGCAAACGTCTCCTTTCACATGGGACAAAGTGCATAACGCACTTCGCCACATCTTTGGGCGATTTGCGCTTTGCACATTGACCCATGGGGAAGGAGAGGTTTGTTCTATAAAGGTAAAAAAAAAAAAAAAAAAAAAAAAACACCGGTAAGCAAACAGGTTAATGTTTAGTTCAAAAAGTTAAAGTTTATGTATTCTGTTCCAAAGTTAATAAAATTATTGCGTTGTGGCCTGGTTTTTTCTTTTTTACCTTCCAGGTGGACCAACCGATCTACTAGCTGCAGCACTGATGTGCATTCTGACAGAAGCATTGCGCTGCTGTCAGATTACACGCAAGTCGGTGTATGCGGCGCTGCAAGACGGGATTTTCTCCTCTGCAGTGACAGATACGTTTGCCAAGGCATACGAGCTGAGGAGGAGGCGGCGTTCCTTTGCTTTGGCAAACACTTTGTATATATATAAAAAAAATATAAAAATAAAATCCCGGCAATGATTTATTCATCCACATCGATTGATGTGAATGGAGAAATCTGGTTTGCCAGGGCATACGAGCTAAGTGGGTATGGATGTTGGGCGGAGCTCCTATGTCCTGGCAGACGCCTTTCCCCTCCTTTTTTTTTTTTTGGCAGAGATTTTTTCATCCACATTGATCGATGCGAATGAAGAAATCTGTGCCGTTCATTTTTTTCTTTCTGCCCAGAGGCTGAACGGAAAAAAAAATATCATTACCTGTATGCTCAATATAAGGAGAATAGCAGAAACTCCTAATGCTGCCCATACATGTAATGATTGCGGAGACCCTCAAATGCCAGGGCAGTACAAACACCCCACAACTGACCCCATTTTGGAAAGAAGACACCCCAAGGTATTCGCTGAGGGGCATATTGAGTCCATGAAAGATTTAAATTTTTGTCCTAAGTTAGCAGAAAGTGAGACTTTGTGAGAAAAAAAAAAAAATATATCAATTTCCGCTAACTTATGCCAAAAAAATACATTTCTATGAACTCGCCATGCCCCTCATTGAATACCTTGGGGTGTCTTCTTTCCAAAGTGGGGTCACATGTGGGGTATTTATACTGCCCTGGCTTTTTAGGGGCCCTAAAGCGTGAGAAGAAGTCTGGGATCCAAATGTCTAAAAATGCCCTCCTAAAAGGAATTTGGGCACTTTTGCAGCCTAGATGCGCAAAAGTGTCACACATCTGGTATCGCCGTACTCATGAGAAGCTGGGGAATGTGTTTTGCGGTGTCATTTTACATATACCCATGCTGGGTGAGATAAATATCTTGGTCAAATGTCAACTTTGTATAAAGAAAATGGAAAAGTTGTCTTTTGCCAAGATATTTCTCTCACCCAGCATGGTTATATGTGAAATGACACCCCAAAACACATTCCCCAACTTCTCCTGAGTACGGCGATACCAGATGTGTGACACTTTTTTGCAGCCAAGGTGGGCAAAGGGGCACATATTCCAAAGTGCACCTTTCGGATTTTGCAGGCCATTTTTTACACATTTTGATTGCAAAGTTCTTCTCACACATATGGGCCCCTAAATTGCCAGTGCAGTATAACTACGCCACAAGTGACCCCATTTTGGAAAGAAGACACCCCAAGGTATTCTGTGAGGGGCATGGTGAGTTCCTAGAATTTGTTATTTTTTGTCGCAAGTTAGTGGAATATGAGACTTTGTAAGAAAAAAAATAAAAATAATCATCATTTTCCGCTAACTTGTGACAAAAAATAAAAAGTTCTATGAACTCACTATGCCCATCAGCGAATACCTTAGGGTGTCTACTTTCCGAAATGGGGTCATTTGTGGGGTGTTTGTACTGTCTGGGCATTGTAGAACCTCAGGAAACATGACAGGTGCTCAGAAAGTCAGAGCTGTTTCAAAAAGCGGAAATTCACATTTTTGTACCTTAGTTTGTAAACGCTATAACTTTTACCCAAACCATTTTTTTTTTTTGCCCAAACATTTTTTTTTTATCAAAGACATGTAGAACAATAAATTTGGCGAAAAATTTATATATGGATGTCGTTTTTTTTGCAAAATTTTACAGCTGAAAGTGAAAAATTTCATTTTTTTGCAAAAAAAATCGTTAAATTTTGATTAATAACAAAAAAAGTAAAAATGTCAGCAGCAATAAAATACCACCAAATGAAAGCTCTATTAGTGAGAAGAAAAGGAGGTAAAATTCATTTGGGTGGTAAGTTGCATGACCGAGCGATAAACGGTGAAAGTAGTGTAGTGCCGAAGTGTAAAAAGTGCTCTGGTCATGAAGGGGGTTTCAGCTAGCGGGGTTGAAGTGGTTAAATTCCAAGTCTGCCCCCTGAACAAGCCTATAGATGAGATTTATCAGCCAGCGATGAGTTATACTCCTTAAAAGCACATGCCCTTTTGTCAGTGCTGGAACAAACTTGGTCCAGACGTGGTGCCATTTATCTTGTTTAGAACGCCACTATTTATATGCCACAACTTTGGGTACATGTATTCCTTTCAAATAAGCATGACTATTTTGCTAATCAAAGGATTATGTGCCCAAAAACAACAGTGGAAAAATAGGACAAAGGTCACACATTTTATGAAGCTTACTGGTGTCCATGTTTTCGGCTCTAAGCTGCTTCCCTATTAATAAATTCAGTGATTAACATTTTTCCATGCTCTTTTCAAAATTAAATTGATTCAACTGAGATGAGTTTTATTTTAAGAGATGCTGTAGAATAGACCGTGATAACACAAAAATAATAAAATCTGTAAAAAACATTATCTTCTTCAAATACAGTATGGAGGCTTTCTCTCTTTTTCTTCATTTTTTTTTGTTTGTATTTTTATCCACCCTATACAGTTGCAAGAAAAAGTATGTGAACCCTTTGAAATGATATGGATTTCTGCACAAATTGGTCATAAAATGTGATCTGATCTTCATCTAAGTCACAACAATAGACAATCACAGTCTGCTTAAACTAATAACACATAAAGAATTAAATGTTACCATGGTTTTTATTGAACACACCATGTAAACATTCACAGTGCAGGTGGAAAAAGTATGTAAACCCCTAGACTAATGACATCTCCAAGAGCTATTTGGAGTGAGGTGTCAGCCAACTGGAGTCCAATTAATGAGATGAGATTTGAGGTGTTGGTTACAGGTGCCCTATAAAAAACACACACCAGTTCTGGGTTTGCTTTTCACAAGAAGCATTGCCTGATGTGAATGATGCCTCACACAAAAGAGCTCTCAGAAGACTTACTATTAAGAATTGTTGACTTGCACCCCGAGGTGTGCTCTCCAGAGGTCCAAGGTTTCTTCCCCTACTTTATCAGGTATTGATCTGTTATCTGCTGTTATTAGGCTTTATATGGGTCTCATTATGCAATTGGTTTTCGATGCTATTATTTTGGTTACCCTTCTTTGGCTGTTGTAACTTCTGTGGTTTTTGCCTGCATTGTTTTTTACCTGGATCATTGCAACATACTCCCTCCTTTGGCTTGTTGAGGGTTTTATGTCTTCTCATGCATGTTGCTACTAAGCCAAGGAGTGGTTCTAAGGGGGTATTGTTACCTTGTGCACCTACTGGTGAGCTGCCGATTCGCAGCTTTAACTGCATTGCTGCTATTCAATATTCATACAATTATTTATATAATGTCTTTTATGATGTCATCTAATAAAATGTATTATCATATATGTGTGTCTCTGCTTTTTTGGTTATATTGAGTAAATTTTCACACATAGCTTTTCATCTTTTTGATGATTATTTCGGTTATACTATCCAATCAGTGCCAGACTGTAAGGACACACACCCTCTACAAGACTAATGGTAACACCCAGTTGTCAGTTTATTCATAAATATCCAGGAGAACTAACAGAGGAATAACACAATGCACAGAAAATATGCTCCAGAATCATTATTTAATTGGAGGGGTGACAGGTCCTCATGAAAAGAAGTCTATAGCCTCCAAAATCAGTTTCAGAGTGAGCATACCACCATGCCTGAAACATAACCATACCATTCTTGTGAAAATCTGTCTCTAAGAGCTCATGCCCACAAACGTAAGGGCTCCGTGCCCGTATTTCGGACCGCAAATAGCGTGTCCACAATATACAGGCACTGGCCGCGTGCACTTCATGCTGTGGATGCGGACCCATTGACTTGAATGGGTCCGTGATCCGCAAGATATGGCAAAAGATAGGACATGTCTTAACTTTTGCGGTGCTCCGCAAAAGAGCCCACAGAGACGTCATGTTTGTGGGCATGAGCCCTAATCCTGAGAAATTCTTCTTTTTATTTTTATGCAAATAAGATTTTTGGTGCACCATAGATAAAGCCACACCATTTGGGGCACCACTGATGTGCCAGTAATGCTGCCTGGCACCTTCCCCTCTTATTTCCTTGACAGTCCCTGATATTTCAGAGCCAGTAGCAATGACACAGGGGAAGTCTGGTGCACCAAAAAGTGGCTCCATCCAGTGTTCACTAAATATCTCACTTGCATAAAAATAAACATTTCTACATGCAGGCATTCTTAGTTTGAAAGTGATTCTGGAGGTGACACACTCCCTCTTTCTTTTATCCCCATGAGATGATCCCAGTGTTAGGAATGCTCAGTGGTGATGTGAGTGGTTATACTTGGTGGAATAAGCCGAGTCCAGACTTGGTAAAGTTTAACGTTTTTCCTTGAATAAACTTGAGATAAACTTGTGCTAATCTCTGGCTTCAGCCTGGTTACTGGACTTTCTAGCAGTTCTGGTACCTTTGAGTGGGGTACCTTAGGCTGATGACCCCCTGGTAATATTCTATGAACTGCAAGGAGTCTTGTGCTCTACGAGCTGCTTCCCCTGAAAGACTTCTGTTGCAGGAGGGGGGCAATCCCTTCACTGCGCCATGCCTAGTCTCCTTCCAACTCTCAACTCAATTATAGCTTCCTGCAAGCCCTCCCGTGGTAGGAAGCAGGACTCTCCCACTTCTGCCCAAAAGGGGGAGAATTGAATGGTACATTTCATTCTATCTAAAGGTCTCCCTCTTCCAGATACACTGCTGGACAACCAAGCACATTACATGTAATACTTTAGATAAGTTACATAGCTCTTTCCAAACAGACCTGGAAACAAAAGGCATAGTGGTGTCACACATTGGTTAGGCATTAGAGACAGTAGCAGGGTGTAGGAATGGTAGTGCCCGCTCTGGGGTACCACAAGTGCAGAAAATGTAATTCACTCGTCATCCTACACTGACCCTTACTTGTGGACAAGAGTCTAGATTCAGATACTTACATTACATACTAGTGACTTGCATATTTGAATTCATGCACCTCTTAGCAATCCCTGCTGACAAAAGATAGAAAATGATGTGTTAAAAATACACAGAGGAGAAGACAAGTCTGGCACGAGGTCTGCTGTTTGCCCACACTGCTGACACTAAATAAAGCCTGATAAAGCAGCTGTCTTCAGGAAAGTATTGAGGTTGGCATCTTTCCTGGCTTTCTATTCTGTGCCACTTTGGAAAGCTATGATCTGTGCAGGAATTGTGATGATATGAAGCATCATGTAGCAGGGGGCAATTGTTTGTGTGTCGGCAGAGGTGAGGCCATTCACAAAGTGCAGTGACAGACCGCACACAACAGCTGCTCTACTAAGCCGAGAACTAATGATAGAAGCAAAATGTTCCCCAAGGTGAATATTGTCAGCAGCAGTCTTCTAAATTAGTCATCTCAGAATAGGCCGCATACCTCTTAGCACAGGTCACCACTGCTGTGCATTGTAATATCTTTAGGTAGGAGTCCCAATGGGTAAAGATGAACGGCATTTGTTCCTTTATAGAATATATACAGACAAGAAAGGAATAAATGTGATTACTTGGGTAATGCCAAACTTCTCACCTAATGAAGTATGTGAAGTAGGTAGTCTGAAAGTTAAAGCCTCAGGCCCTCCAGACCCAGGGTAAGGGGACAACTTTCAATGAATGCAAAGAGGGTCAATGACTGTGGTGTGCACAATGGCATGTCATACCTCAAATGCCGTCCACTTTCTTTTAATATATGTACAATCCTGCATAGTCTCCTTTGTGCCCCCCCTACATTAGTTATGCCCCCTTAGCGACCCCTCATGGTAAAATTCCCACGTTAGTGCCCTTACCCAGTAGCTATGCCCACTTCATGTTCTCACAAAAGTTATACCCCCTTAGTATCCCCCCACAGTAGTTATGCCCACTCACACTAAGAATGCCCCTTATTGCCCCCTTACAATAGGAATACTCCATTATTGCCCTCGTACAGTAAGAATACCCACTTATTGCCCCTTACAGTAAGAATGCTCCCTTAATGCCTCCTCAGTGCACTCACTTCACAGTTAGAATGCTCCCTTAGTGCCCCCTGACAGAAGTTATACCCCTTTAGTGCCCCCTCTACACAGTAAGAATGCTTCCTTGGTGCACCCACTTCACAGTAAGAATTCTCCCTTAGTGCCCCCTGACAGAAGTTATCCCTTTCTAGTGCCCGCTCTACACAGTAAGAATGCCTCCTTAGTGCACCCACTTCTCAGTAAGAATGCTCGCTTAGTGCCTCCTGACAGAAGTTATACCCTTTTAGTGCCCGCTCTACACAGTAAGAATGCCTCCTTAGTGCACCCACTTCACAGTAAGAATGCTCCCTTAGTGCCCCCTGACCAGAAGTTATACCCCCTTAGTGCCCACTCTACACAGTAAGAATGCCTTCTTGGGGCCCCCTCACAATAATGTTGGGTTGCTGCACTGTTTCTGCTTGTGGGTAGGCGCACAGACCGGTGATCGGGGGAACAGTGAGCTGACAGCTTCATCCATCACCTTCACCGTTGTATTTAGCTGTATCTGAGGATGCAGATACAGTTGAAATCAGAACATGCTGCAGCCATACCAGTATGCTCCAAAATGTGGGACTGTCCTGCATGATCGGGGACGGTTAGGAGGTATGAAATTCTGTCATGAGCAGGCAATTATAGGTTGCCTGTAGCAATAGCAGTGCTTGCGTTGACCCTCTTCAATTACGTACTCCCCAATTGATATAAAAAGAACTGAATGATGCTGCATGACTTGTTTTACCAATCTAACAGCTTGTGTGCTGAAACTACTTAGGTCTGCAATCATCAATGATGACCATCATGTTAGGGTGCTTTCATGTGTGCCATTTTGATATATTTTTGGTGCGGGAGTGGATAAAAAAAACTGCATCAAAACGCTGTGTGTACCGCTAGACTTTCTTCACACGTGTTTTTCTGCCATTTATTTTGCCTTTTGGAAACAACAAAAAAAAAAACAAGTCTGGGGCTCCTGCACACGGCTGTTGCCCAGCCGTGCCCGTACTGCGTTCCGCAAACAGCAGGTCCGCAATATGCGCACACTGGCCATGAGCTCACCGCATAACGGTTGCTGACCCATTCACTTGAATGGGTCTGCAATCCAGAAGGTGCGGAACAAAGGCACGGAACCCTACGGAACCACTACAGAGTGGGGTTTCTCTCCGTGCCTCCACACTATACAAAAATAGAACATGTTCTATTTTATCCGGTGCGGAAGAGTCCCGGACCCATTCAAGTTTAATGGGTCTGGATATGTCTGTGGAATCCGATGTTGCAAATTGCGGTCCTGAATGCACAGAACGGACGGTCAACAGCCATGAGCATTTAATGTGTCTTTCTTGGTTGTTTTTTTTTTTCTTTTTATTAATGTTTTTTCAGGTATTTTTCATGACAGATAAGTCAAAGGGGAAAATGGCTGGAAAGTAAGATAAGAAAAAAAAAAGACCTCAAAGACCCAAAAAGTATACCAAAAGTCAAAAAACACAAACAAAAAGTGATGTAGTGCATATTACTGTATATTTAATCAAACGTGGCTGCAGCGTTTGTTGCAAAAAAAAATTAAAGATGCTGGAAAAAAGCTATGTGTGAAACCATCCATGATATTTTTTTGTTGGTGCAAAGTGGGTGATGAGGCTGATGTCCACAGATTCTGTTTAATGATTGTGATCATTGGTGCATTGGTGGAAGTCTGCTGGAGCAATGAGTGCCTTAAAGGGGTTCTCCATGAATGAAAAAAATTAATATACTTAAATATTATTTTATCATAAATATATTCACAAATACCTTTCATTACTGCCGCCGTCCATCCTATTAGTACACACAAAACCTGTCCTAATCACACAGGAGGACAAGTTACTTCACCACAATGAGCCATAGTGCTGCCTCATCTTCCTGTCTGCTCTGCTTGTCAGGAATCATGATCCTGAATACAGATGAATCTCTGTGGGAATGGAGATGACAAGGAGACATGAGAGGAGGGTGAGGTGAGGCAAATGAGCAGCAGAACTCCATTCCTACAGAGATTCAGCTAAAGTTCTTATAATCTGCATTCAGGATCATAATCCCTGACAAGCAGAGAGGAGGATGAGGCAGCTTTTTACCTCAGTGTTGTAATGTAACTTGTATTCATGTGTGATCAGGACAGGTTTTGTGTGAACTGATGGGACAGCGGCCATTTTGCTTCTCCTAATGATTGCTCCCCAGACAAAACGAGCCATTATAACTAATGAAAGGTATTTGAGAATATATTTATAATAAAGTAACATTTAAGTATTTTCATTTTCTTAATTCCCAGAGAACCCCTTTAACCCCTAATGACTGCAAACCATCTTTTGATAACAGGTGGTGTTTCTCGCTAGTCTGCAGTAGGTCTCTTTTGCCATTGTTGCAGTAACCCTCCTGCTCCTGTAATAGTAAACTGCCTCTGTTATTCTCTTTTCCAGGCTACACAGCACTCAATGTAGTAAATAACAGAAGCGGCAAGGCTGCTGCCTCTATTGGACCCTGCAAGCATGATCTCTGGACACAGGTATTGAGGCCAAGATTGCACTGAGGCACCAGCCTTAAACTCAAGCCATTGTCATAGCCGTCTGTTCAGACTATATATATACAGCTACAGTATATTGTATTATCAAAATGACACAGATTAGGGAACTAATTGTAATAATTTATTTTGGTGTCACTTGGCATTAATAAACCGCCCTATGTGCCATGAAAGAAACACAAAAATAATTTTTGAAAAATAATAAAAAATAAAAAAGTTAATGCTGATAAACTGCCACGAGTCCAAGATTGCAAGAAAATGTCAGGTCATTAAAGCTTTATCAGGGCAAGTCATTAAGGGGTTAAGCTTAATGTCATATATGTCAGCAATGACAGCTTAAAAGAGGATGTCCCACTGTTGTCCATGGCACCCAAGTTCCCGTTCTCGCCCCTAGAGCAGGAAGAAAGCAATTTCTCTTTCCACAGAGTTAATGGTTGCATCAGAAACAGCCAAATGTACTAATACCACTGCCTCTAAAAGGCCAATTCACTGTGATAGGTTAACAAAGTAAAAAAAACACCCAGTTGTCCGATATTCTATGTTTTCTGTTTGTAAGGGTTTTATCAAAAACCTGGTTAGAAGGGCCTGGCTGCTTGGAGCAGGGAGAGTTGGGTGGGTCCTTGCTCCATTTAGCCACTCCAGGTATTTGTGGTAACTGTGGCTAATCAGTTGGAAAGCTTGGTGTACTATAAAAGGGCAGACGGCTCACTAGCTGATGGCCTCTACTCCTGGGAAAGCTCTGATGTGAGTAAAAAGCAACTGTGTGTTTTGTTTATGGTGCTGGTACAAGGCTCAGTTTCCTTTAGTTAGGAACTGCTTGATGTCTAGAGGTAGCGGCCAGGGTTTCCTTTTATTTTGTACTGTTTTGTTTGATACTTTTATCTGCAAAAGCCAATAAAACTGACTGAGGCCAATTGCACCATACTTGCTTGATCTGGACTGTGTTTTGTGTGCCAACAGCGCCCGTCTATCCCAGGAGACGGTGATCCCATGAGCTAATCCCGTTACATATGGTGGAGGATGCGGGCTCAGAAATCCAGCAAGTTTTATGTTCTGGGTTAAGTCTGCTTTTCTTGCAAAACCAAACAGTGCAGATATGGAGGAAGTTGTTGAACATCTGATCCAGCTAACATTACGCTCCAAAAGGCAAATGCAAATCAGCAGGAGATGAATGCTAACCAGCAAGAAACCAATCGGTTGCTCATAGAGACTACACAGGCTGTTTTCAAAGAACAGCAATCAGTTAATAAGTCTGGTGGAGCAGATAAAGATGCTCGCTGAAAGGCCACAAGTCCGGAAAGAATCCATCTCTGCTGGTAAGAGAGTGCAAGCTGTCCTTCAAAAAATGACCACAGAGGATGATGCGGAGACATACCTCACCTGCTGAAAGAGAGAAACTTTCAGATCAGTGTGCAGACACCCTTGCTCCATTTCTCAGTGGAGAGCCGCAGAAAGCCTACTTTGATTTAAGTGAACAGGATGCCAGACAATACCACAAGCTGAAAGCAGAAATTCTTGCTCGCTTAGGTGTAACATCTGCGGTCAGAGCCCAGCGGGTGCACAACTGGAATTTCCAACTGGATAAATCAGTGAGGTTGCAAATGTATGACCTTTTTCACCTGGCTAAAAAGTGGCTGCAGCCTGAAGTCTCTACAGCCGCTCAGGTTGCTGAAAGAGTGTTCCTTGACCGATTTGTTTGTGCTCTTCCAGTTTGGATACAACGCTGTGTAGGACATGCGGACCTCAGGGATGCGGATCAGCTGGTCGCCCTAGTAGAGCGGTGTCTGAAAACTGTGGAGTATCTCCAAGACCTCTCTCCTACTCGGCACCCCAAGAAGCCAGAAGACTACTGATCTCGGTAAGACTGTTCCTAATCTAAAGGGGGTGAAGGAGGGCCGTAAAGTAGGAACTGGGACAGACCTGTTAACCTGGCCTCTAAGGCCAGCTAGCCCTAAACAGCCTTTGGCTGTCAAAAACATAGTTTGCTGGCGTTGTTAAGGACTGGGCCACGTGGCTGCCAATTGTCCTCTGGTTGATAAGCTTATGGAGTCTGACAGTAGGCGGAGAAAATCATTGTTTGCAAGACCCTTCTACTCTGCCTTGCTGACACAAGATACAGAGCGACAAACTTGCAGCTTGGTGGTTAAGAGACACTCAGTAAAACCTTCTTTGGACTCTGGTAGCCTAGTCATTCTTGTACATACCAGCCTGGTGGACACTAGAAAGCTGCAAAAGAGACATATGGGGATCATCTGCATACATGGGGATACACAAGACTACCCACTGCTGTAGTGTCTTTTGAAACCCCATGCGGAAAAGTCACCCATGAAGTGGGGGTTGTAAACAGTCTGATGCATAATGTCATTGTGGGGTGTGATTTTCCTGTTTTGGCAAATGTGGAATATGCTTGAAAAATTTTCCATCCCATTGGCTGAACCGGAAAATGTGCAAGCTGTAGGGGTGACCCTGAGTGAAACCGAGAGCTTCCCCTTAGAAGTGCTTGCAGGTGATACTGATGATATCCCTAAAATTGGTCTATCTGACTTGCCTGTCTCCAGTGATAACTTTGGGACAGCTAAACACAGGGACCCTACATTAACCCATGCACGGCAAAGTGTGAAAGTAATCAATGGGGTGTCTCAAGAACCTGGGGTAGAAAAAATATTTCCACATTTTCCATTACAAAATTAACTCTTGTATAGAGTCGATAAGCTAAATGGGCAAGTTGTGGAGCAAATTGCGGTCCCAAAGTCGCATCGCCAAAAAGTGATTGATCTAGCCCATTCACATGTGCTAGGGGGGCACTTGGC
Organism: Bufo gargarizans; assembly: GCF_014858855.1. Taxonomy (NCBI): domain Eukaryota; kingdom Metazoa; phylum Chordata; class Amphibia; order Anura; family Bufonidae; genus Bufo; species Bufo gargarizans. The sequence continues at coordinate 150,231,005 of NC_058081.1, forward strand.
TTAGAAAAAATGTAAGACCGTATTTTGCAGTGGTTTTATTGGCCAGGGGTACATAGAGAGATAAAAGAATACTGTGATTCTTGCTCAGAGTGTCAGTTACACAACCCTGTAGAGACTTTTAGGAGTCCGTTAGTGCCACTACCAATTATTGAAACTCCCTTCGAGAGGATTGCAATGGATTTGGTGGGACCTCTTGTTAAGTCTGCTAGAGGTCACCAATACATTTTGGTTGTCCTTGATTATGCTACTTTCACACTGGTGTTTTGGTTTCCATTTGTGAGATCCATTTCAGGGCTCTCACAAGCGGTCCAAAAAGGATCAGTTTTGCCCTAATGCATTCTGAATAGATAAGGATCCGGTCAGAATGCATCAGTTTGCCTCCGTTCCGCCTCCATTGCGCTCTGAAGGCAGACACCAAAATGCTGCTTGCAGCGTTTTGGTGTCTGCCTGACGATGCAGAGCCAAACTGATCCGTCCTGACACACCATGTAAGTCAATGGGGACGGATCCGTTTTCACTGGCACAATAAAAAACGGATCCGTCCCCCATTGACTTTCAATGGTGTTCAAGACGGATCAGTTTTGGCTATGTTACAGATAATACAAATAGATCCGTTCTGAACAGATGCATGTGGTTGTATTATCTGAATGGTAGCGTTTGTGCAGATCCATGACGGATTGGCACCAAACGCAAGTGTAAAAGTAGCCTAAGGAAAACCTCTGCAAAGGCTGTAGCAAAGGAGTTTTTTCAGATGTTTACCAGAGTGGGTATACCTAAAGAGATACTCACTGAACAGGGGACTCCCTTTATGTCAAAGGTTACCAAGGAGTTGTGTAAACTATTAAAAATAACTAATTTGCGTACCTCAGTTTATCATCCCCAAACAGATGGGCTAGTGGAGAGGTTCAATAAAATCTTAAAAGGGATGCTCAGAAAAATGGTAGCACAGGATGGGAAAGACTGGGATTATCTTTTACCGTATCATATGTTTGCTGTACGGGAGGTACCTCAAGCATCTACAGGATTTTCTCCCCTTCGAGCTAGTGTATGGTAGACACCCTCGGGTCTTTTGGATGTTGCCAAAGAGACCTGGGAAAGTGAGGCTACACCTTACAAAAGTGTCATTGAACACATTGCCCAAATGCAGGAAAGGATTGAGAAAGTAATGCCCATTGTAAAAGAACACTTGCTGCAAGCTCAGGGGAGTCAGTCCCGGGTTTACAACAGGTCTGCTAAAGTAAGAAACTTTAACCCTGGTGATGGGGTACTAGTCCTTGTTCACACTGTAGAAAGTAAAGTTTTGTCAAAATGGCAAGGGCCTTATGAAATTATCGAAGGTGTGAGGGGTGAATTACCGGGTTCATCAACCAGGTAGACGTAAGCCCTACCAGATTTATCACGTGAACCTAATCAAACCCTGGAAGGACAAAGGGGTGTTAGCAGCTAACAGTAATTGCAAAAAAGGATGTAGCACTGAGATACCAGAGGTAAAGATTGCAGACACGTTGTCAGGATCTCAAACCCAAGAGAAAGGAATTTGTAGTGAAAAATAAAGATGTATTTTCTGAGCTACCTGGTCGAACAGATATAATCAAACATGATATCCTAACCGAACCAGGGGTCAGAGTAAACCAAAAGCCTTATAGAATACCTGAGGCTAGGCGTAAAGCTATTTCCCAAGAAAATCAAACAATGCTTGTTAGGGGTTATAGAGGAGTTGAATCAGCAAGGAAAACTATGTTTTCTGTTGGTAAGGGTTTTTATCAAAAATCTGGTTAGAAGGGCCTGGCTGCTTGGAGCAGGGAGCGTTTGATGGGTCCTTTCTCCATTTAGCTACTCCAGGTATTTGTGGTAACTGTGGCTAATCACCTGAGAACCTGGGTGTGCTATAAAAGGGCAGACAGCTCACTAGCTGGTGGCCTCTGCTCCTGGGAAAGCTCTGATGTGAGTAAAAAGCAACTGGGTGTTTCGTTTATGGTGCTGGTACAAGGCTCAGTTTCCTTTAGTTTGGTAGAGAAAAACGCGCTATATGCACGTGGACATACAGCCTCAGACTTGAATAAGGAGTGTTTGTCTACTCCGAAACGCGTTGTCACGTATATATATATAAAAAAAATTGTCTCCAACCACTTGAGGTCGTGTTATTGCGCCAGAAGGTATCAAAAACGGTGGACCACCAATACTCCACACCCCTCTATTGTATCCCAGGAGACTGAGATCTCGTGAGCTAATCCCGTTACAAGTGTAAATGAGAAGCTGCTCCAGAATTGTTATTCTGTAGAGAATGTCAGTATATCATTACTTCAACTCACACAAAACTGACATATACACGTAAACAGCACAGATTTGTGTGGTCTATGTATTTAACATGGGACTGATTGCAGAATATGTTAGTGTAAAGATTATTATTATAATTTTTTTTCCTAAAACACACTTTGATGGCAACCAAATGCAAGGACAAGTTTAACCTGGGATTTTTATTTATTTTTGCTGGAGAGTACAGTAAAGGAGTGCACCATTACTGCCCTGTGCGACTCTGATGAGGCAAATCTGGGTCAGTCCATAAATCCTATACGCCTCTTACTGTAGCCCACTATTCTAATTATGTTGTGTACGTTGTGACCTCACAGACATTATGCGGCATGCATTGCTGTGTGATGGTGCTAATCCTTGGATCTTTATGGTATGGCAGTGGCATCTGATTCTTGTTTCGACACTCTGGTTTAGTACTGTATTTTCCAGCTGAGGCAGTAGAGGGGTTAAGGTCGCACCTGCTTGCGGAGCGCCACTTGTGCTTGCTTCCCTTCTTCAGTTATGTTAATAGCTGTAAGTGTAAAGGTCACCATAGATGCCACAATAATTGGATTGGTCTATCCAATAATGAGAAGGCACAGCAAGAATAGGCCCAGAAGTGGTGACAAAAGAATCACTTCTGACTAATGTGAATCTTTTCTTTTGGTTACCTGTCAGGAGATGAGGGGTTCTGTATCATACAGTCAGAACCCACCCGCACTGACAGGACGCAACGATCGTGCCGCCCACGTCATTTAACCCCTCAGCTGATCGCGACACCTATGAGTGAAGGCAGTGGGATGCGGCTCCCTCTGCCTTCCGATCGGAGCCCCTGCATTGAAATCGCGGGGCTCCTACGGGTTGCCATGACAGCCTGGATTCTGCTGAAGCGATCCAGACCTGCCATGGTTTTCTCTATACTGAGCTATACTGAGCACAGGTCATAATGGAGAGTGTAACAATACTATTCACCCTAATAGATCTCTATTAGGGTGAATAGGAAAGGGGATCAAAAGATCCCATGTACTAGGCCTCTAAGGGAGCTATTGGTAAAAAAAAAAAAAAAAAAAAAAACAACAACAATATATCAAGTTTAAATCACCCCCCCTTTCCCAATATTTGATATAAAAATATAAAATAGTTGAAAATAATTCCTGTACAGTGAATGCCGTAATGGAAATAAATGAAAAACCCCCCTTTCCCAATTTTACATATAAAAATATATAAGCAATAAAAAAATAAACATATTGGGTATTGGCACGTCTGAAAATGTCTGAACTATTCAAAGGAAAAACTTGCGATTCGCCACTTTTTTGTCATCTTGTCCCCCCGAAAAAATTAAATAACAGTGATCAAAAAGACGTACATACCACAAATATGGTACCAATAAAAATAGTTTGTTACACAAAAACAAGCCCTCATACAGTTCTGTAGACCAAAATATAAAAAAGTTATGGCTGTCAGAATATGACAATGCAAAGAAAATGTAGATTTATTTCCAAAGGTTTTTATTTTTTTAAGCAGTAAAACAAAAAAAACATTTCGTATTGAGCCGTAGAATAAGGATTTCAGGTAATTTTTAGTGCACAGTCAACACTGATGTCAAAACCTTGGTGGAATTATTTTTATTTTATTTATTTTTTATTTTGCCACCCATAGAATTTTTTTCCCACTTTCCGATACAATGGTGGCATTAAAGAATGCATCGAGTCCCGCATATAGCTATGTGAATGGAAAAATAAAAAAGTTATGGTTATTGGAACGTGGGGAGGAAAAATCCAAAATGCAAAAATGAAAATAGGCCTCAACCCCAAAGGATGTTAAAGCAGCCAACAGGAGTGCTTTTCTTCATTGAAACCAATGGAAAGGGACTATACATAGCTGTGCTTGCGCATAGCTCTCTCCATTGACGTCTCCCGGAGATGCAGAAAGAGCCAAGAATAGAGATAGAAGGAAGGAAGCAGGGAGGTGCCATAAATGCCTAAAATGGGAATAACTCTTTAAAGGGAGTCTGTCATCAAAGTTTCACCTTTTTAACCCTTCCCATAGCTTTCTAGCAGCCTTACAGTTAATAAAAACGTTACCTTTCTGAGCAATCCTGGACTTATAAAACCGGCAAAAAACAACTTAGTAGCATATGCAAATGAGGGCTCGCAAGTGCCCAGGGGCGGCGTTACCCCCGTAGTTGCCCAGCTAGCTCAGCCTTATCATCGCTTCCCCCCTGCCCATCCTTTCCCTCTGACCGCCCATCTACTTATGTCTTGTTTCACCGAGAGCCCGCGCCTGCGCACTCAGTCCGTCGGCGGCGCATGCTCACTGCGATGCCCATTCTTTGTACGGCATCACAGTAATTAATGCGCATGCACCGGCTTCGTAACTTTTTTTTGCTACTTTATTAAAAAGGGAAAATTAACATTTTGCATGTACATAAGTATTCTGACTCTTTGCTGTGACACTTGAAATTTATCTCTGGGGGCCTCACAATTCTCTTGATCATCTTTGAGATGTTCCTACACCTTGATTGGGGTCACCTGTTGAATGGACAGGATTTAGAAAGGCACACCCCTGTCTATGTAAGGTCTCACAGCTGACAATACATATCAGAGCAAAAACCAAGCCAAGAGGAGGAAAGAACTGACTGTAGAGCTCAGAGATAGGATTGTGTGGAGGCACAGGAGAAGGGGACAAAAATTGCTGCTAAAGGGACTTCAACTAAGCCCTGAGTAAGGCCTCTATTACACGGGCGTCCCGGATTTGCTCCGGATGTGTCGTGTGTGCATTGCAGGAAACCTGCACGAGTGCGCATGCAATTTCAGCCAGTTTTGATTGCGTTGTTCAGTTTTTATCGCCCGGGTGCAATGCATTTTGCACACGCGTGATAAAACACTGAATGTGGAAACCAGACCTGAACCTGGACTTCTTTGGTTTTCTCAGGTTTGGGTTAGGTGTTCTGTAGATTTTATTATGGTTATATGGGAAAATAATAGCATTCTGAATACAGAATGCTTACTAAAATGTTGATTGAGGGGTTAAAAAATTAAAAAAATGAACTCACCTTATCCACTTGATCACGCAGCCGGCATCGTCTTCTTTCTTCTTCTTTCAGGACCTGCAAAAGGACCTTTGATGACGTAATCGTGCTCACCGACATCAGCGCAGGTCTGCTGAATGAAGATAGAAGATCCTTAGACCCTTATAATAATACAGTGAATTCACTTTAATGGGGTTTGGGGTTGCTCATCCCGATCATCTCCTAGCAACCATGCATGAAAATCGCATTCATTTCTATGGGGCCTGCCTTGCGTGAAAAACGCAGAATATAGAAAATGCGCCGATTTTCACGCAACGCACAAACAAGTGATGCGTGAAAATCACCGCTCATCTGCACAGCCCCATTGAAGTGAATGGGTCTGGATTCAGTGCACGTGCAATGCATTCAACTCAAAACTCGCCCGTGTGAAAGGGGCCTAAAGGGTCTGAATAATTCTGTCAAGGCAAGATTTGTTTTTCCTTTTCAATAAATTGGCAAAGATTTGTAACATACTGTTTTCACTTTCTCATGAGATATTAAGCGCAGAATTATGGGGGAAATGTGAATTTTTTTATAACGGCACAAGGCCACAACATTAGAAAATGAGAAAAAGTTAAAGGGACTGAAGACTTTCTGAATGCATTGTGTCTGATTGACAAGGGTCCGCCTGCTGGGACCCCCACAGATCATAAGAATGGCGGCACTGTGCTCCCCAGTTTGAATGGAGCAGCAGTCACACATGGTGCCTCTCCATTCAACTCATTTTTATTGTTTTATTATTATTTCATATGAATCAATAAAGTGTATTGTTTTTCTAGATTGTTTGTCTTTAGTCACTCATTTGTTGATTGGAGGTTTTTACAGGCTGTGCTCTAAATATTTCTCACCCCTCTTATGGTTTACTGATGATGGCTGCAACAAGATAATTGCCATTGAGACCGAAGGTGTGTGATAGACGTGTGACAAAATGGCTGCATAGCTCGGAAGAGAAATGTGTTGGTTTATTTCTGGAGGTGTTTGGTAGTAGTTATTATTCCTGTCTGATGCCACGGGCTATGTGAATTGGCTGCCTGCTTACTAAGCTATAAATAAGCCGCAACACGTTCCCTTGCAATACACACATTGGGCCTCGTCTAGAAAAACTAGTCTAGACAAAAAGTAGAGGAGTTGCCTAAATTAACCAATCAGATCCTAGCTTTCATTTGGTGTCCTGCTCACGAAGACGAAATCCGATTGGTTGATATCGACAACCATCCCCTTTTACCTTTTGAATACATGAAGTCAGGTATATTTTAGGCAAACCGGTTGTCCGTTTGGACAAGGCTTACTTGGTAGAAGGATACCTTGAAACTAAATAGGTCACTAAGTATCTCCCAGTCCTGCTGGAACCCCCGGCAGTGAGCTGTTATCTGTGGGAAAAGCTGGCAGTAAGTGCTCGGTTTACCTGGGGGAATAAAGCATTACACAGCGCCCATTCAAATCAACCTAAGGTCTCATTCACACGACAATAAATCTGCTTCTAAGAAGTAAGACCCCATTTACAGTCGTCTGGAATCTGGCTGTGGATCAGGCTACCGGAGATCACTGTATCCGGCATTGCCAGATATGACAGTATACTGCCGCATCACCATTGACTATAATGGGATCTGGCGGAGAGCCGGACACTTTCCGCATATATGCACTTAAAGGGGTTCTATCCTCTGGATAGATCTTCAGCTTCTGATCAGCGGGGGTCCGACACCTGGAGCGCCGCTGCCTTCTCAAACAGCTAATCGGCAGGGGTCCCGGTTGTCGGACCCCCGCCGATCAGAAGCTGATGATCTATCCAGAGGATAGATCATCAGTTTAAACAAAGTGCAGAACCCCTTTAACGTACTTGCATTTTGCTAGTTTGTCGGTGCCCAGTGACATTTTTACACAAGGTCTGGGTCAGGAACAAATGATCCTCAGCCGGTGTAAAAGGGATTTTATGTCTAGTGACCTAAACTTTGCAAGACCCAAGAATTCAAAGATGCTGAAAGTGGCCCCGTTTACATCTCTGCATTTTTGGACAGGTCGGATTATGTTGGCTGATACTGCTTGTGATGCTGTGGATGGTGGACCATTTCTTGGACCGGGCGGGCTGGGTGGCCGCCCGGGGCGCGGTCAGAAGGGGGGCGCCGGCAGGGCACAGCAGGAGATGAGCGCTGCGCTTCCATTGTGGAAGCGCTCACTCATCTCCATAGTCATCTGTATCGCCGTCCTCAGGACGGCGATACAAATGTCTGTGCTGCGGCAGGGAAGGGAGAGGTGTGTCCCCTCCCTGTTCCTCTGATAGGCTCTTGGCCTAGTGCTGGCAGCCTATCAGAAGCCGATGCAGGCGGCGCGATGACGTCATCGCGCCGCCTGAGCCAGCGAGGGACACAGGCCGGAAGAGGCCTGCATCGCATCGCTGGAGGAGGTAAGTTTAAGTTTATTTTTATATATAAATACTGGCACATAAGGGGGGCTACTGGCACATAAGGGGGGCTACTGGCACATAAGGAGGGCTACTGGCACATAAGGGGGGATTACTGGCACATAAGGGGGGATTACTGGCACATAAGGGGGGATTACTGGCACATAAGGGGGGACTACTGGCACATGATAGGGGGGCTACTGGCACATAAGGTGGGCTATTGGCACATAAGGGGGCTATTGGCACATAAGGGGGGCTACTGGCACATGATAGGGGGGCTACTGGCACATTATAGGGGGGGCTACTGGCACATGATAGGAGGCTACTGGCACATAAGGGGGGCTACTGGCACATGATAGGGGGGCTACTGGCACATTATAGGGGGGCTACTTGCACATAAGGGGGGCTATTGGCACATGATAGGTGGCTACTGGCACGTGATAGGAGGCTACTGGCACATAAGGGGGGCTATTGGCACTTGATAGGGGGGGTGACTGGCTCACATGATGGTGGGGGGGCTCTTATTACTGGCACATGATTAGGGGCATCTATGGGGGCTCTTCTTACTGGCACATGATTGGGGGCATCTATGGGGGCACATCTTACTGGAACATGATTGGGGGCATATATTGGGGCACTTATTACTGGCACATTATTGGGTGGCACTATAGGGGAATCTACTGGGGCTAAAAAGAAGGGGTATTTTATATGAGGGGCTCTGTATAGGGGCATTTTATACTGGGACACATTATGGTGGGTACTATGGGGAAGGGGGGAGAGGAGCACTATGGGGTCATCTACAGGGGCACTGAGAAGGGGTATTTTATATTGGCACATTATAGGAACATTAGCTCAACTGGGGGCATTACAAGGGGGTATGTTTTGCACATTATAAGGAGAATTATTTCTACTGGGGGGGGGGGGCATTATGGTGAGCTTTATTACTCCCCCATGGTATGACCCCCAGCTCTGCTTCTCTCTGTTCTGCTATCCCTCTGCCCCTTCTCCAAATCCTTATTATGAAATCTTTCTCATTAGGATAAAACACATCAGCTCCACCGAGCCCCCGGCCAAAGTGTTGAATTGGCGTCCGAGATGCCAAAGGGCCAAGCCAAGTAATTGTAAGTTTTCATGTGGAGTATGTTTATGTTATACACATATAGCCTACACTGTGCCACACAATATACAGTATACCTCTACACTGTGTAGGGGTTATACTGTTTATTGTACAGCATGGCACAGAGGCTATATTGTCCGGCATGGTGTAACCTCCATACATTTTATGTGCAGTATACAGTAATCCGCCTTGCCATCTATGCTTTGAATCTGGTTTTATATGTTACTTGGTTTTGTACATTTACTTGCGTTTGCTAGTTGAGACCTGCTGTGATTGGGTTTTAGTTAGTTATTAAATGCTAACATGACAGTTTTTTGGTTTTGCACATTATTGATGAATGTATTTCATGACTACTCTTCTAAGGGTGATGCCTTCTCCTGTACCACTCTGCCTTATGGGTGTTTTTTTTATTGTTTATTTTTTGGAATGGGGGTGATGAGAATATGTATATTTATATATATTTTTTTATATATTTTTTTAAACGTTTTCCTTTTTTAGGCCCTCAACTAGACCCCAACATGCAATCATTAGCTTGCAATTTGTAATCTTATCCATTATCACATAGTATATAATAATGGATAAAATTATAAATTGCAAGCTAATGATATGACATATATATGTGACACATACAAATATCAGTATATTACAATTCAGTACTGCCACCTGCTGGCCTGAATTGTAATATACAGGCTCTGGCTTATTACTTTGAAAGGGGTTGTCTCACTTTAGTAGCTGGCATTTATCATGTAGAAAAAGTTAATACAATGCACTTACTAATGTATTGTGAGTCTTCTCCTGCATAACGAAAACGGGACGGATCCATTTTGCAGCCCATAGACTTCTATTATGACGGAATGAATAATGGAATGCCTCTAAAGGCATTCCGTCATAGAATTGCGTTATGGTCCGTGGTAACGGAATCCATAATGCAATTCACCTTTTACCAACAAACGAAGTGTGAATGAATTTCATAACCGGAAATTTGCTCATCTCTAGTCGGAACCTCTGGAAAAGAGAAGTGTATAATGCAATGGAAAAATAAATTAAGCCAGCAAAGGAGGCAACATGGACAATCACAATACATTAGTAAGTGCCTTGTATTAACTTTCCTTACATGATACATGCCATTTGCTGAAGTGACACAACCCCTTTAATGGAACACCTTCCCCGATCTCCGCTTAGGGGAGGCGTTCCTGTCCGGCAAGCGGCGGGTTTTCGGCCTCTCAGACGTCATGGCATCTGAGGAGATAAACGAGAGAAACAGCAGGCACCCGGTTGCTATGGCTCTCGCTCCACTCCGGAGCACTCCCCATCTTTAAAGACCCAACATGTACAGCGGATGTCGGGAAGGGCTTAAACACTTAAAACACGAAGAACACGTTAATACAAAAGTCACAAGCTTGTACAGCATTCACATTGTCATTCTTTGTTTCCATTGTCCTCTGTCACAGGAGCAGAACAGAAGCGCAGGTCACATACAGACTCCGATTACTATAATGGAGCCCGACCAGTTTATGTCATGTGACCCATCATTCTACTGGACAAAACAGACTGGCCATAGACCCCACAGGGAAATTTTTGCCCAGGGGACCATCCGAGACCTTCTCATAGCCACTGGGAGATTTACACTGGGAGCAGACCGCGAGATTTACACCGGCAGTAAGTACCGGCCCCTGCACAGCCTCCCCTCCCCCTGGACCCCCTCCTCCTGGACAGCCCCCCCTCCCTGGCCAAGTATGAAGTAGGGAGGGGGGAACAAAATAAATAAATAAACAACCTGATAAATATAAAAAAAAAAAATGCCCAGTTGATGGGAGTCTCTCCCACTCATCCTCTGCAGCCTATCACGATCGGCGTAACTGTCACATACGTGACACGGAGGGAGGAAAAGAGGGAGGCCCTGCCCTAGTGAGAGGGAAGGTGGTGACCCCTGACTCACCTTGCGACTGGCGCCTGGCTGCCCTGTCGTCCCTAGACGGGTTCCTCACCCGTACGCCGATCACGTGCCTAAAACCCTGGCTTTCCCTAGGATGAGCCCTAGATAGTGAACAGGGCGGTGGGAACACTAGTCCGCACCACTAGCTCTAAAGGAAAACACCAAGGGGAGGACAGACAATACAAACTAAACAGATAATCCCAGGAGGGCAACAACAGGAGACAACAAAAGCCCAACAGGGATCCGGAGGGTAGCACTCTGGAACAACAACCAGATTCTCAGCTCCAGTGGGTCAGCATAGATGTCCAGGCAGGAAGCTCTATAACTGGCAACAAGAGAAGTGTGAGAGGAGAATATAAGGAGTTTGGGAGTGGCAGACAAGAAACAGCTGAGGAGGAGAAGCTACGGATCCCTGAGTGAGACAAAAAGGATAGCAAGGCAAACACAGAAAACAAACACTAAGAAACACCGTGATCTTTAGACATAGAGCGCGCAGCCACCCGCTGCGACTTCCTGACTCCGGGTATAACCGAGTCAGACGTGGCTCTTGACACCCTCGTGACAGTACCCCCCCTTTCACGAGGGGCCTCCGGACACTCAGGACCAGGTCTCTCCGGATGAGAGACATGGAAAGCCTGAATCAACCTGTTGGCGTTTACCTCTGACGCTGGAACCCACATTCTTTCCTCGGGACCGTAACCCCTCCAATGCACCAGATACTGAAGAGAGCGGCGGACCCGACGAGAATCAACAATTCTGGATATTTGAAACTCCAGATTACCATCCACAACAACAGGAGGAGGTGGCAGCGGTGATGGTTCTAGAGGTGGAACATACTTCTTGAGCAGCGACTTATGGAAGACGTTATGGATCTTAAAAGTCTGAGGTAGCTCCAGGCGAAAAGCCACAGGGTTAATGACGGCTACAATTTTATAAGGACCAATGAACCTAGGACCCAGTTTCCAAGAGGGAACCTTCAACTTAATATTCCTAGTAGACAACCACACATAGTCATTCACTCCTAGGTCCGGACCTGGCGACCGTTTCTTATCGGCCATGCATTTGTATTTACCACTCATATTTTTCAAGTTAGCTTGCACCTTCTGCCATACCGATGAAAGAGATGAAGAAAACCGTTCCTCTTCGGGAACCCCAGAAGACCCCCCCTCTTTGAAAGTACAAAATTGGGGATGAAAACCGTATGCACCAAGAAATGGTGACTTGCCAGTGGATTCCTGACGGCGATTATTTATGGCAAACTCGGCTAACGGTAAATATGATGACCACACCTCTTGGTTTTCAGACGCAAAACACCTTAAATATGTTTCTAGGTTTTGGTTGGTACGCTCAGTCTGTCCATTCGACTGAGGATGGAAAGCTGAGGAAAAGGATAAGTGTACCCCTAAACGGGTACAAAAAGCTTTCCAAAACTTAGAAATAAACTGGGTTCCCCGATCCGAAACCACATCGGAAGGGACCCCGTGAAGCTTCACGATTTCACTGATAAACACCTGAGCAAGAGTCTTAGCATTAGGAAGTGCGGGTAGCGCAATAAAGTGTACCATTTTGCTAAACCTGTCTACTACTACCAAGATAACTGTTTTACCCGCAGACAAAGGTAAGTCAGTGATGAAATCCATTGATAGATGTGTCCATGGTCTATTGGGGATGAAAAGTGGCAATAAAGACCCTGCTGGACGTGTATGAGAGACTTTCGCGCGTGCACAAGTAGAACAAGTAGACACGAAATCTATTACATCCTGACGCAACCTTGGCCACCAAAAACGACGAGACAATAGCTCCAAGGTTGCTTTACTACCCGGGTGCCCAGCAAGTGCCGAATTATGATGTTCCTTCAATAACTCAAGACGCAGGTTTAACGGTACAAACAATTTCTCTGAGGGGCAAGAGGCCGGGGCGTCCCCCTGGGCCTCTAACACCTTTCCCTCTAGAACAGAGTGTACAGCAGAGACAACCACTCCTCTTTGTAAAATAGGTACCGGATCACTAACATTACCCCCTCCAGGGAAACTACGAGACAATGCGTCTGCCTTGGTATTTTTTGCCCCAGGACGATAGGTGATTACAAAGTTAAATCTGGTAAAGAATAGCGACCACCTAGCTTGTCTAGGGGTGAGACGCTTAGCCGATTCTAGGTACAGAAGGTTTTTGTGATCCGTAATTACCGTGACGGGGTGGATTGCTCCCTCTAAGAAGTGACGCCACTCTTCAAACGCCAGTTTAATCGCCAACAGTTCCCTATTTCCAATATCATAGTTCTTTTCTGCTGCAGATAATTTTTTGGAAAAGAAAGCGCAAGGACGCCATTTGCCAGGAGACGGACCCTGAGACAATACAGCCCCCACTCCCACCTCCGACGCATCAACTTCAACAATAAAAGGCTGGGAGACATCAGGTTGAATTAGGACAGGTGCCGAGGTAAATCTCTCTTTTAGAGAGGAAAATGCAATTTTAGCGGCGTCAGACCATTTAGAAAAATCAGTCCCCTTCCTAGTCATGTCAGTAAGGGGTTTAACGATCACTGAATAATTTTTAATAAACTTTCTGTAGAAATTTGCGAAACCCAAAAACCGTTGTAGAGCTTTCAGGTTCTCAGGAAGATCCCAATCTAAAATTGCCTGGACCTTCCCAGGATCCATACGGAAACCTGAAGCAGATAATAGATATCCCAGGAATTGTATTTCCTGAACGGCGAAGACACATTTTTCAATTTTCGCATATAATTTATTCGTCCGTAGGACCTGCAGTACTTGCCTGACATGTACTTCATGTGTTTTCAGATCAGCCGAATAAATTAAGATATCATCTAGGTATATGACTACAAACCTGCCGATGAGATGACTAAAAATATCATTAACGAAATGTTGGAAGACAGCAGGGGCATTGGTCAGACCGAAAGGCATGACTAAATTTTCGTAATGCCCCTCAGGGGTGTTAAAAGCTGTCTTCCACTCATCCCCTTCCTTGATACGAATCAGATTGTAGGCCCCCCTAAGATCAAGTTTGGAGAACCACCTAGCACCCGCAATCTGACTAAAAAGGTCAGGAATGAGAGGAAGAGGGTATGGGTCTCGGACGGTTATCCGGTTTAGCTCACGGAAATCTAGGCAAGGACGCAGGCCCCCATCTTTCTTTTTAACAAAGAAAAACCCTGCAGCCACGGGTGAAGAAGAGGGTCTGATGTGTCCCTTGGCCAGACTCTCGGAGATATAATCTTTCATGGCTTGTCTCTCGGGACCCGAAAGATTATACAACCTGGACTTGGGTAATTTTGCACCGGGAATCAGGTTAACCGGGCAATCATAAGGACGATGAGGTGGTAGCTTCTGACAACCCTTTTCAGAAAAAACGTCCTCAAAGTCCGAAATAAATGTTGGTAGGGAAGCTATGGAGGCGATTAAGCAATTGTTATTTAAGCAATTCTCTCTGCAATGCTCACTCCACTCCAATATCTCCCTGGCCTGCCAATCCACCACTGGATTGTGCGCTACCAACCAGGGAAGACCCAATACCACAGGAGAGGGAAGGCCCTCCAGAACGTAACATGAAAGACGCTCCTTATGGTGGTCCCCTACCCGAAGATGTAAGTTATGGACAACGTGAGTGAGGTTTCTCTGAGACAGAGGAGCAGAGTCAATAGCGAATATGGGAATGGGTCTCTGCAGCGTACAGAGAGACAAACCCATAGTGCGGGCAAAATGGGCATCTATCAAATTTACCCCTGCACCACTGTCTAGAAAAAAAGAAATAGACTCCGTCTTAACACCAAAAACAATAACCGCTGGCAACACAAATTGAGATGTTCGTATGGAGGAAACGTATACCCCCCGGCTGACATCCTCCGCACAGCCTGGGGTTAGTAGTTTTCCGACGGTCTTTTGTTTTTGGGAAAAGGAGGGACAGACATTAATGAAATGACCCTTCCCCCCACAGAAAAAACAAGCCCCCCACCTACGGCGAACCTCAGGAGGACGGACCTGACGAGAAGTTCCTCCTAGCTGCATAGGCTCATCCAAGTCAGTACAGACTAACTGCTGCTTGGGAGAGGTTACCGATTGCTCAGGAATTTTCGATCTCTCCCTAAGACGTCTATCTATCCTGATAGAGAGGGACATAACAGCATCAAGGGAAAGGGGGGTCTCATACAGCGCCAGCGCATCCTTAACCCTTTCAGATAACCCAGAGCAGAACTGACTCCTGAGAGCCGGGTCGTTCCACTGAGTATCCGTAGCCCACCTGCGGAACTCTGAGCAATATTCCTCTGCTGGCCGATCTCCCTGTAGGAGTCTCCGTAACTTCGACTCAGCCAGGGCGACACGGTCAGGGTCATCATATATGAGACCCAAAGCCCCAAAAAATCCCTCCACTGACCGGAGAGCCTGGGAACCAGGGGGTAACGAGAACGCCCAGGATTGCGGGTCCCCCTGAAGCAGGGAAATAACAATCCCCACCCGCTGTTCTTCATTACCTGAGGAGTAGGGGCGCAGCTTAAAATATAATTTGCAGGCCTCACGGAACAACACAAATTTGTCCCTTCCCCCAGAGAATCTGTCAGGAAGAACAACCTTGGGTTCTGTAACAACCTGGTTACCCATAGCAACCGCTGGGCTTACGGTCTGCTGCATTTGCTGCTGCTGTTGGAGGACAGACGCCTTCAATCCTGCCACCTCCAAAGACAGGCCTTGAAGCTGTTTTGCCAAAGCAGCAATAGGATCCATATTGGATTCTAAGTAGAGAAAAAAAAATTATATATATATATATATATTTTTTTTTTTTTTTTTTTTTTTTTTTTTTTCCCTCAAAAAAAAATAAGGGCCAGTTATAATATCACGATCGGCGTAACTGTCACATACGTGACACGGAGGGAGGAAAAGAGGGAGGCCCTGCCCTAGTGAGAGGGAAGGTGGTGACCCCTGACTCACCTTGCGACTGGCGCCTGGCTGCCCTGTCGTCCCTAGACGGGTTCCTCACCCGTACGCCGATCACGTGCCTAAAACCCTGGCTTTCCCTAGGATGAGCCCTAGATAGTGAACAGGGCGGTGGGAACACTAGTCCGCACCACTAGCTCTAAAGGAAAACACCAAGGGGAGGACAGACAATACAAACTAAACAGATAATCCCAGGAGGGCAACAACAGGAGACAACAAAAGCCCAACAGGGATCCGGAGGGTAGCACTCTGGAACAACAACCAGATTCTCAGCTCCAGTGGGTCAGCATAGATGTCCAGGCAGGAAGCTCTATAACTGGCAACAAGAGAAGTGTGAGAGGAGAATATAAGGAGTTTGGGAGTGGCAGACAAGAAACAGCTGAGGAGGAGAAGCTACGGATCCCTGAGTGAGACAAAAAGGATAGCAAGGCAAACACAGAAAACAAACACTAAGAAACACCGTGATCTTTAGACATAGAGCGCGCAGCCACCCGCTGCGACTTCCTGACTCCGGGTATAACCGAGTCAGACGTGGCTCTTGACACCCTCGTGACACAGCCTCTGTGGGTGGTCCCTAGTCTTATACTCGAGTCAATAATTTTTCCCATTTTTTGGGGGTAAAATTAGGGGCCTTGGCTTATATTCGGGTCGGCTTATACTCGAGTATATACGGTAATGATCGGACGTTCTCAGCATTAATTAAAGGGGTTGTCCAATTTCAAACCAAACAGGCCTTGTCCTGTGCAGTTCAGAGGGGCTACCTCGGTGTAGAAGGGGATACGTCCGGGTTCAGCTCTGCACCCAGAAAACCCCTTTAATGCTAGGAGCATCCGGTACTTATTCACCTGGCCAGGTTCTTCAGGTTCCTTCCTGAATCTAACTGTATTGCTGTACTCAGGACAGTAATAAAGATGAATACTGCGGTGGGGTATGGGAGCTCATGGGTTCTTACCAGCCACTATATGAGGCACTGTACATACGGTGCAGGGACGCGAGCTGAAAGAGGGCTGTGACCTGCACCGCAGATGGCGGTGTGGAACAGGAGTTTTTTTCTTTCCTCTTGGGGAGCATAATACTTGGGGCACTATTGGGGTCAATACTAGGGCCACTATAGGCGATACTATGGGGGCATTTTTTATATTAGGAAGCACTAAGGGTGTGCTCTCCATTCGTCGCTATGGGAGTTCCAAAAATAACTGAGCGACCGAATTTTGGGAATTCCCATAGGCATGAATAGAGAGCACACCACACCTGTGGCTGTCTCCGTTCGCTTCACGGGCCCCGTTCTGGACACAGAAGCTGATCCCAGAGGTGGGACCTGCACCTGACATCGATGGCATATCCCCGCGATTATACCATCAATGTATGTGATGAGGCGCAGGCATCTGTATAGATTTGACACCTCTCTGATGTCCACGTGCCAGAAACAAACTTTCCTTTAGGATCTACCTCACTTTTCTGGTGGTCCGCTCCTTCACCTAAGCTAGCCCAAAAATGTTAAGAGCAGCGGAGAAAGGAAAAAAGTGGCGACATTTTTACATAAATAAATATTTGCACAAAATGTTCCATCTTTTGTTTGGCAGAAAACTGGTGTACAGCCTTTGTGACTGGGGGACTTCTATGGGCTACAAATAGTACCAAGACGGATTTACTGGAACATGTGTACTGAAAAGAAATGCCATGGCTATAGTAAAGTACATATAAGGCTACTTTCACACTAGCTTTTTAGTTTTCCGGTATTGAGATCCGTCATAGGGTCTCAATACTGGAAAAAAAAACACTTCAGTTTTGTCCCCATTCATTGTCAGAGGACAAAACTGAACGGAATGTTCCAAAATACATTCCGTTCCGTTGCGTTCCCATACTGGAGACAAAACTGCAACATGTATTTTGCTTTCCGTCCTGGGATGCGGAGCAAGACGTATTCGGCATGAACCCCAATGCAAGTCAATGGGGATAGATCTGTTTTCTCTGCCACAATAGAAAACGGAATCGTCCCCCATTGACTTTCAATGGAGTTCATGACGGATTCGTCTTGGCTATGTTACAGATAAAACAACTGGATCCGTTCATAACGGATGCATATGGTTGTATTATCAGTAACGGAAGCTTTTTTGCTGAACCCTGCCGGATCCAGTAAAAACGCTAGGGTGAAAGTAGCATATAAATACGGGTTTCAAATAGGGTACCTGTGGGAAAAAATTGGAATTAATATGGATCTGTAATACGGAAATTGTAAGGTGTAGTGGGTTTCTAAGTGGTTCAGTGGTTTCCCTCCGTCTTATAACTTGGTAGTTAGTAGATGGGACAAAATGGGGGAGAGTTATCAAAACCAGTGTTAAGCAAAACTGGCTTAGGTGCCCATAGCAACCAATCAGATTCCACCTTTCATTTTCCAGAGCTTCTCTGGAAAATGAAACGTAGAATCTGATTGGTTGCTATGGGCAACTTAGCCAGTTCTCATTTGCACCTGTTTTGATAACTCTCCCTCAATATAACCTTACATGCCATGTATTCAGTGCTATGATCACTCCCCTCACTGCGGCGGACAGCGCCCCCCTGCGTCACTCACACCGCAGGATCCATGCTCCTCCGGATGTGCCGACCAGCTCTCAGCGTCCCCTCCCCACCCCGGGCCACTGCAGCTCCAGAGCGAGTTCACACCATGCCGCGGAAGGAGAGCAGAGAGGTGACTGCTGCTGTGGCCTGCCCCGGGAGAGCAGCCACTCGAGTGCCGGTCCTTCCCTGCTGCAGGCCTATCTTTCTTTGCAGACAGGGGCGGGATCCATGATATAAAATACAAGGGCAGGAATGGTCTGTTCCGGTCCTGGGGCTTGTTTACAGGTGGGAGCTAGAGCCGGGCATGTAGCTGGCAGTGGTATCCTGGGTGGCATGCATCATATTCAGTGTACCACACATACCAGCTGGGCAGTGCCTAGAGGGCTGCTGAATAATGCCAGGGTGCAGCTACAATATAGGGTACTATATGTCAGCTGTGTGGCACAGGGTCACATTATTAACACACTGGTGGTGCCTGCTTATATCAGGAGGGTGCCCTAAGGGTAAATGCACACGATCAGAAATCCGCACCATAGGTCATGTACATTTGTATTCTATGATAATTTGAAATTCTCATGCACACAATGCAGATTTTTTCTGTTCGAATTTTGACGTACGGTGCGAATTTAAAATCCGCAGAATTTTATTTTATTTTTTCTGACCAGGTTTTCTCCATTAACTTCAATGGTTAGAGTAAAATCCGCATGCAAATCCTCACCAATTGATGCCGATTGACCGCACGGATTTCCCTGCGAACACCTGCAGATTTCAGTGCGGATTGTCCGCACATAAATCCTAAACGTGTGCATTTACCCCTAGGCTCCATTGACACGTCCGTAACGTGTTTTGCGGTTCTGCAAAACACGGACACGGCAATGTGCGTTCCGCCGGCACTAATAGAATATGCCTATTGTTGTCCGCATTTGCGGACAAGAATAGGACATGTTCTATTTTTTTCGGGAACGGAAATGCGGACCCATAGAAATGAATGGGTCTGCAATTCCATTCCGCATTTTAAATTGCGGACGTGTGAATGGGGCCTAAGGCTAATTTTCAAACATCGCGTATTTTTATGTGGATGAAAACTGCACAAAAACACCACAAATATGTTGCGGATTTCAATACGGCCATATGGATTTTGCAGTGTATTTACTTTGCAGATTTTGATGTAGGTTTTAAGTCAAAACCTCCTTTGCTGTCTCCCAGAGCTGCAGAAAAATCAGCACGTAAATCCAAATTACCGTTCTGCCCGCAGCATGTACTCTGTGTGAGCAAAACATCATTGATTTGCTCTATGCTGTAATTTAATCCCCAGTGCGTGCCCTGGCCGAAGGCCTCTTTCACAGGGTCGGTATTTGTAAGCTAAAACCAGTGGAACCTAAAGAAAAAAGATATAAGGGCTCATGCGTCCGACGCTGGGGGCCTCAAATAGTGGTCCACAATGCACGAGCATCTGCTGTGTGGCCGCCGTTTGCAGATGTGGACCTTGATTCGCTTGAATAGGTCCACGATCCGCAAATTCAGTCCACACCGCAAAAAAATAGAAAATTTATTATTATATTTTTTGCAGTGCCGAGGCACAGATTGAAATCCCATGGCGTTCCGTAGTGCTTCTGTGCCTTGGCTCCACATCTTGCGGATTGCAGACTAATTCAAGTGAATGGGTCCACATCCATGATACGGAGAGCACACTGCCGGTGCCTGTATATGGCGGACCCGCTGTTTGCACGCTGCAATTTGACCACAGACCACGTTTGTGCGTATAGAAATATTTGTGCCTCTTCTGTGTTTTGGACCCACTCCTGGTTTTGGCTTACAAATAGTAATACAAAAAATACCAATACTGACCGTGTGGAAGGGGCCTATTAATAAGTTGGTAATTAACTGAATATTGTCCTAGGTGGAGGAAAGCCTGCCCACGTCACATTAGTAAGGGTACTGTCACACTAGCTCGCTGAGCCCAGGGGGCGACAGGGGAGCACAGCTTTCTTAGGCTAGTTTCGCAAAAAACGGAAGCCGCCCGTGATGCTTTCCGCAATTTACGGAACGGGCGCCGGCAATATAAATGCCTGTGCTTTGCGGACAAGAATAGGACATGTTATATTTTTTTTGTGGGGCCGCGGAACGGAGCCACGGATGCGGACAGCACACGGAGTGCTGTCCGCATCTTTTGCGGCCCCCCATTGAAGTGAATGGGTCCGCATCCGAGCCGCCAAAATGGCGGCTCGGATGCAGACCCAAACAACAGTCGTGTGCATGAGGCCAAAAATGGATGGATTTCATTTTTTGTGGAGCCACGGAACGGACATACAGATGCAGACAGCACACTTCTTTTGCGGCCCCATTGAAGTGAATGGGTCCACATCCGACCCACAAAAAATGCGGTTCGGATCCAGACAAAAAATACGTTTGTGTGCATGATCCCTGAATCCACGTTCTGTCGGTGGTTTTCAAGGACCCATAGGTGCTTGGTGCTCATCATGGCCAAAATAGTGCATGTTTCCATAGTTTCTCCACTGACCACAGGATAAACACAGTAAAATCAATGGATCCATGTGCTGTCCATGGAGAACATAGACGGCACATGTCCATGATTCACTGACGTGTCAGTACGTCCTAAGTGACTACTGTGGGGCCTTACAGTTTCTGGGTGATAGAGATGCTCTATAACGAGCTATTGGGTTCCAGTGGCCTGTATTCTGTTTTGTACAGGGTCCTCTATGTCATCCCCTGATTCAGTATTATTTATAATGACATCTATAAAATTATTCTGCACATTAATTAAATTGTCCTTTACAGGGAAAAGGACAGAAGAAGGAGGCGGCACAGGCTGCCCATCCTACAGGTCCTGTTGTACTGGACAGAAGTGGCTGTGTTTTAATATCTGTACATGCCAAACCAGGTTCTAAACTGAATGCTGTAACAGGTAAGTAGTAACTCTAGTACCTCCCGCCTGTGTTAGGCTGGTGCTAATTATTTCTATATTGTGGTATGGCGTTAATGAGAATGATTGTAGAACATGCTGCATACTTGGTCTAGAGCAGGCATCCTCAAACTGCGGCCCTCCAGCTGTTGCAAAACTATAACTCCCAGCATGCCCAAACAGCCTACAGGTATCAGCCTACAGCAGGGCATTGTGGGAGTTGTTGTTTTACAACAGCTGGAGGGCCGCAGTTTGAGGATGCCTGGTTGTGTCATGGCCACATAGTGTCTACTGCAGGGATCAGCAACCTTCGGCACTCCAGCTGTTGTGAAACTACAATTCCCAGCATGCTCCATTCATTTATATGGGAGTTCTAAGAAGAAATGGGCAAGTAGGCATGTTGGGAGTTGTAGTTTCACAACAGCTGGAGTGCCGGAGGTTGCCTACCCCTGGTCTACTGTGTAGCCCCAGCTAGTTAAAGGGGTAGTGCAGTGATTTATATTGATCACCTATCCTCAGGATAGGTGATCAATATCTGATCGGCGGGGTCCGACACTCGCCACCCCTGTTTGAAGAGCAGGCGGCACTCCATGCAAGTGCCACTTCATCTTTATTATGCTGCATTTTGTCTCGGAAGTGCATGTAGTTTATGTGGTTTCATGGCTGTATGTCCACACCAAAGTCCGCCTGTGGAGTTTGTCGATTTGATCTCACTCTCCGCACATTTGAAAATTTCCATGTGGAAAATGTCTGCACCGTGTACCTGAGATTTTGCACTGTACTGTACTACGCTGCGTATTTTCCATACAAACATCCGTGCACAATATTCACTGTGTGCATGTACCCTAAGGCAGACTTGTCGGAGTGCACATGCTGCCTTATCTGGTTTCGGCCTAAGGGTCCATTCACACGTCCGCATCCGTTCCGCAATTTTGCGGAACAGGTGCGGACCCTTCATTTTCAATGGGGCTGGAATGTGCTGTCCGCATCTGCATTTGTGGATCCGCACTTCCGTTCCGCAAAAAAAATAGAACATGTCCTATTCTTGTCTGCAATTGCGGACAAGGCATTTTCTATGAGAGTGCCGGCAATGAGCGGTCCGCAAAATGCAGAACGCACATTGCCGGTGTCCGTGTTTTGAGGATCCGCAAAGCACATACGGACCTGTGAATGGACCCTTAGGCCTCATGCACACGACCGTTGTTTCATTCCGTCTCCGTTATTCAGTTTTTCGTAATTTTCTGCGGACCCATTGACTTTCAATGGGTCCGTTGAAAACTCGGCCAATGCACCGTTTGTCATCCGCGTCCGTGATCCGTGGTTTCAGTCCGTCAAAAAAATATAACCTGTCCTATTTTTTACATGGAAAACGATTCGCGGACCCATTCAAGTCAATGGGTCCAAGAAAAAACGCGGAGACACACAAGATTGTCATCCACGTCCGTTTTTTTCCTATCATTTTATTTTATTTTTTTACTTTTCTTCATGTCTGGAGATGCTCCAAAAATAAAGGAAGACACACGGAAACAAAAACGGACATGGATCACGGAACAACGGAACCCCTTTTTGCGGACCGAGAAAAAACAACTGTCGTGTGCATGAGGCCTTAGTCTGAGGTGTGTTTAGACATGAAAGGAATAATCTATTGCACATTTTGCTGCAAAAGGTATCTGGTACAAGCAGGGCATGCTGCAGATTTGAATGTATACCACAGGGATCAGCAATTTCCGGCATTCCAGATGTCCCGAAACTACGATTCCCAGAATCCTTTTTTCACTTTTGTAGGAGTTACAAGAAGAGCCGAGTAAGTTTCCATGATGGGAGTTGTAGTTTCACAGCAGACCGAATGCCAAAGGTTGCTGATCCCTGGTGTACCATATCCTAAAATCTATGCACTTTCCTAGACGTACCAATGCGGTTTTGTCAAACTCCATCCATTCGCATTCTGCTGCAAACACATTACATTTACTTGTTCTCCTCACAGCCAACAGGTCCGGTACGTTGTAAAA
Organism: Bufo gargarizans; assembly: GCF_014858855.1. Taxonomy (NCBI): domain Eukaryota; kingdom Metazoa; phylum Chordata; class Amphibia; order Anura; family Bufonidae; genus Bufo; species Bufo gargarizans. Next base: position 150,254,258 of record NC_058081.1, read on the forward strand.
GGGTGGCGTATTCAATTAAGACAGGTGTAGCTGATTCTCCTGGATCCTGTCAGTGATAGGGATGTCACCTTTCCTGCCATTAGTTTTCCTTATCACACTATTCTTATCAACACGCCATGCACAGATGAAATCCGCAATCTCTGTTAATTAATTGACTGTATTATGTTTCTACAATAGATGTGACGACAGAGGCTGTTGGAGTTGCAATTGCAGCTCCTCCATCTGAAGGAGAAGCAAATGCTGAATTATGCCGCTATCTCTCCAAGGTCCTGGAGGTGAAGAAAAGTGAAGTTAATCTTGAAAAGGTAAGTCTTTTGTTACCAGCAATCTATAAGGCCACGTTCAGACATATCAGAATGTACAGTATAATACATGTGGCTCACAGGGCTGTAGCTATGGGGGTGCAGCAGTAGAGGCTGCAACAGACACTGGTGCCTTAGGAGGCCAAAAAACAGCTCTTCTGTATCAGAGCAGAATAATAAATGAGACCTGGTAGCTGGGTGTCCTTGTTACAGATTCTGCATCGGAACCCGGGAGCAGCAAGTGTTGAACTGGGTGTTCAAAACCATCACACATTATGAATTGTATTGTTCAGCAAAAGCTGACAGTAGATGACCAGATCCTTATAATAGATCCAAGGGTCAAATCACAGCATAGCCATCTTGTCTTGACTGACCAAATTGTTGTGGGCTCCAGTGTAGCTTCCACTGTGTTTCTATAATGAATGTCCCTAGGGACTGGGGCAAATTTTTACCCAGTTTCATAACCGGTGATATGTTTCCTGAGGGTGGCCATTTACTAAATATACGGTATCTCACAAAAGTCAGTACACCCCTCACCTTTTTGTACATATTTAATTCTATCTTTTCATGGGACACCACTGAAGATCTGACACTTTGATACAATGTACAGTAGTCAGTGTACAGCTTGTGTAACAGTGTAAATTTGGTGTGCCCTCAAAATAACTCAACACATGGCCATTAGTGTCTAAACAGCTGGAAACAAAAGTGAGTGCACCCCTAAGTGAAAATAGCCAAATTGTGCCTAAAGTGTCAATATTTTGTTTGACCAGCATTATTTTCCAGCACTGCCTTAACTCTCGTGGGCATGGAGTTCACTAGAGCTTCACAGGTTGCCACTGGAATCCTCTTCCACTTCTCCATGATGACATCACGGTGCTGGTGGGTGTTAGAGACCTTGCGCTCCTCCACCTTCCATTTGAGGATGCCCCACAGATGCTCAATAGGGTTTAGGTCTGATGAAATGCTTGGGCAGTCCAGCACCTTTACACTGTTATACAAGTTGTACACTGACTACTTAAAATTGTATCAAAGTGTCAGATCCTCAGTGTTGTCTAATGAAAAGATAATATTTACAAAAATGTGAGGGGTGTACTGACTTTTGTCAGATACTGTATATGTGTGTGTGTGTATATATATATATATATATATATATCTATATATATATATCTCTGCCAACCGACTCCACCTTCACATACACACTTGGCCCAGCAGAGCTAACTTGTGTTCAGTATGGAGAGGGGAATAAGCCGCTGCCAAACACTTCGGGTGGCAGTTTGTCTCCTGTGAGAACAAAGGATCTGGCATATTGAAATCTAAGGAATGCTACTTTAGTCCTCATTCACACAGCCATAAAAAAATAGGATACTTTATTTTACTTTTAAAGGGAACCTATCACCAAAAAAACGGATACTAAGCTGTGAAATAGTACCTTATAGTGCTGCAGAGTAATTTCCTAATGCACTTTTCGATTATTTAGCCGCATCTAGCCTCCTGGAGAAATCAATGTTTTATTCAGCCGCTGCCCCCTGCTTCAAGTCAAGTTTGAAGTCAAGGGGGCAGCGGCCTAGGCGTCTCGAATGCTGCTCTCCCCGCCTCCCGCATTGACATGCCGGATCTCAGTGCTGGGACCGCGCTCCCAGCCCGCATGCGCAGTAAAGGGCTGCTGTAGCGCGATTGCGGCTCGTACACTCAGCCGGCTTCAGTTTTGCGCATGCGCCCGGCATCTTCTGTAACTGCGCTAGTATGTAAGGCTGGCGGGCGCATGCGCAGTAGCGAACTGAAGCCGGCTGAGTGTACGAGCCGGGATCGCGCTACAGCAGCCCTCTACTGCGCATGCGCGCTGGGAGCGCGGTTCCGGCCCTGAGATCCGGCATGTCAATGGAGGTGGGGAGAGCAGCATTCGAGACGCCTAGGCCGCTGCCCCCTTGACTTCAAACCTGACTTGAAGCAGGGGGCAGCGGCTGAATAAAACATTGATTTCTCCAGGAGGCTAGATGCGGCTAAACGATCAAAAAGTGCATTAGGAAACTACTCTGTAGCACTATTAACAGCTTAGTATCCGTTTTTTTGGTGACAGGTTCCCTTTAAAGAATAATATCTCGTATATTTCTGCTACAGTGCTGATTTAAAGGGGATAAATAACTGATCGCTAGGGGTCCATTTGCTTGGACCCCGACCGATCCCATGTTCTCGTCCTGATGGAGCGGCAGGCCGAATATACAGCTTGCAGCTCCTTTCATCCTTTGTGGGACTGCTGGAAATAGCAGAGCTGTACTCTATCTCCGGTAGCGAATGAATGGAGCAGCAGGGCTCGTGGGACCCCTTATTTACTAAGAAGGTGCATTACAGCTAATTGAATAGCTGTTGTGTGCAGATGTGTATTTCTGATTTGCTAAACCTAGATCATGTAATGCAGATAGTCAGCTTTTTTTTAATTATCTTACAGGGTGGAAAAAGTCGGGAGAAAATAGTGAAGATTTCAGCAGCTACAACACCAGAAATTGTTTTGGAAAAACTAAAGAGTGAAGCATCCAAAAGCTGATTATTTTTTGTTGATGGACTTTTTGAATTTGAAATTATACAGAGAAGAAGCCATGCTGAAATAATAAAAATCAACCACATTTTAATCTACCGTACATATAACATGATGGTCAAGTGTTTTATTGAGGAACTACTACTTCACAATACTGTCAGCAGATATTCACAAAAATGTCTGAATAATGAAGAGCAGATTATATTAGCCTCATGGTAGACACCACCCACTGTGCTATGAACCCACAAGCCAGCGCCGTAATACACTGGGAGGACTGACCAGTCCACTCGATGTATTACAATGGGAAAGGTGGTAGTTTGACCGTAAAAAATTATTGCGCTGGACTCGAGGAGCATTTAGCCATCAGCTCTCCAGGGAGGTGACAGATTCTCTTAAATGGGGTGTACTGCTTCTATCACTTTTAAAATGACTGACTGATATTTCCAATTTTCTGTTTCTTGGGCCTATTTATAAAAAAAATAAAAAAAAATAATATGCTCTAGTTCTACTACTCCACTCCTAATGCATTGGATGGACCTTCAACATTACAGAAGTGGCCTACACCAAATGACAAAATATGGGTTATGTGGTGACAAGATGTGCATGTATTACCTCATTTTCCCGCACTCCAGGTGCTCAGGTACAGCTCTGCTCTAGGTGTGCTTTTCTCCACCGATGTAAAAACTAAACTTTGATGTTCTTCTAATTTATGTTTTTTAACTGCATTGTGATTTCTAGTATCGATCGATTATCGGTTTTACCGATATTATCGGCAGATATTCAGGATTTTGATCGGTATCGGCATCTATTTTGCTGATATTCCGATAGCTTATGGGGAACACAGATCGCGCTGCTGACAAAAATATTACACCCCATGATGATATCATTAATAACGATCAGGGTAAAATCTCTGGTTTCCAGAATGATAGCTGTGGTGTCCTCCTGCCTGATGGTAAGATCGATCCTGTCTGTATTGGTTGTGGTTACTACCCCAGCCTCTACCACCTCGCTGTTGATTATAGCTGTTATTGGACCAGTCACGTCTTCCTTCCCAGCTTCTCTGGTGTCTGTTATCTCTATACCTGTAATCAACAGAAACAGATTTATGTTATACTATGTATTGATTATTGGTATTCAGTATTTGAAGTATTTTCCTTCCAATCGATCAAAGTCGATTAACATATATACTTTTTTAAAGTATAACCTTAACAATTAGGCTCTGTTTACACCATACGTACGATGATGTATATGCAAGAAGTGCGTTTGTTAACAGACCTACAGATTACTGATGGCAAATGTGGTCAAATTAGTTATACTAAAAGCAATCTGAATTGGAACCCAAGTGTGTGCAGCACTGAATGAGAACAAGGCATGAGGGGGGCATATGATAACAGATGCCATTCTGAATATGTGGCAGCACTCCTGTGTGGAGGTGGGCCTCTGCTTTACATAACAGATATGGAGATCTTTTTATTGCCTAGACATGCCTTTAAAATGGATGTCCAAGTTTAGCTTCAGTGTAATGGTGGATTTTCAGGGACAAACATTCCTGTTAATGCTCGTTCCCGACAATCTGCCCATCTAAAGATGCAGCCGATGAACGAGTGAAACTGTCACGCGTGCAGGGCAGCAGATTGTGCTGTCTAAACTGTGATCTGCTGCCCAGTAACAATGCAGCTCTATGAGAGACGATGGCTCATACTGTGTAGGTTACATGCAGCGCTACACCCCCACTGAACAAGCAGTCAGTTATGAAGAAGGAAAGCTTTGTTCCAGATAATTTGCTGCTCCTCAGCCCGTGTAAACCCACCTTAAGTTCCAAGCATTGGACTTGCAGCATGTGTCAGCGAGAGCACCCGTCCTGTCCTCCCAGCACTGATGGGGTCACATAGCATTATAGTGATTCATGATGCTATGTAACCTTACAATTCTGTAATGTATTGGATAACACTGACATAATGCCGTCGGTGTTATCCAATACATTCCAGAGCTCTAAGGGATACACCGCATCATAAATCAATATAATTTTATGTGTCCCAGTCAGTGCTGGGAGGTCAGGACGGGCGCTCTCTCTAACACATGCTGCGAGTCCAATATGTGGAACTCGCTCATGTGAAGGGGGTCTAATAGTATCAACCTGCAGAATAAAGTTAAAGGGTTGTGCAGTCAAAAGATATTGATGACCTGTCCTCAGGATAGGTCATCAATATCAGGTCGGCGGGGGTCAGAATCCTGGCAACTCCACCCATCAGCTGTTTGAAAAGGTAGCATTGCTTGTGCGAGTGCCGCTTCAAAATGACCTGCCTGTAAGTTTGCTTGTGGAGGGAGGACAGTGTAATTACAACTGCTCATCCCCTTTATTGTCAATTATACCACACGAAGAACAAAGTAATAAAAAAAAAGACAAAACACAATTGACATATTTTGTCCATCTCTCCGCCCCTCCAAAAAAGTCATATATATGCCATACCTGCCTTTATTGAATTAAATAGAGTATATGTTTGTATATTATTTTAGGAAATTCAAATGTATGGCAAAATGTTGATCTCTGACTTGCTTGCCGGTGATTCAGTGTTTCATCCTGGATAGTCTACCATGCTAATCTGTCTGTCAAAAAAAGACAAACAACTGGCAAGCAGAGTCCAATGAGGAGTCGGCACCTACCTGTCCTGATTCCTCTGGTTGCCTCCCCTCCAGTCTTCAACAATAGGTGGTTGGCTTTCTGGCATTTTCAAATATTCCTGATACTCGGCATCCTGTGCTGTGAAGCGGTGAGAAAACATGTTCTCATACGTCTGCTTTGTATCAGAGGTGTCCGTCATTCTGAGAAAGAAAAATATGACAAGATTAAGAAATAAAGTTCCCAAATCTTATTAAAGATCAGGCTTCTGTAGCAACCCCTTAGCACCGTGTGATCACATGGCAGGGGGGGGGGGTCCAATGGGGTAACAGAGGAAGCGTCCTCCCTCTCTCTAACCACTTAAATGCTGCAGTCAGCATTTACCACAGCATCTAAGTGGTTTAACAAACAGAATCAAATTCCCTCTGATCCCAGCTGTGTAATACAGCCAGGACCCGATTGTACAGCCACAGCTCCTGCGCCATCACCATGTTGCAATAGTACAGCGCTGTGCGTTAGCTGCCTTAACTTCCTTCCTTCCAGGAATGCCTTTACTGCCACCTTCCTTTCCCTGGGTGCTAGGACCAGAAGTAATGTCAGCTATCTTTTTTAAAGGGGTATTCTCATCGAAACATTCGTGGCATACCCACAGCATAGATACACACCCTAACCCAGCTTATGTGGGAGTCACACCACTGGCTCAGCTGCTCCCACAACTTATAAATGAGCCAAGAGAGACATGCAAGGCCACCACTCCATTCTGTCTTTACCTGGAAGTGGCCTCATCAGGCAGGGCGAGGACACTGTCAACATATGTGCGGCTCCTGAAGGTGGGACCTGCATCTATCAGAGATTTATGGCACATTCTGTGGATATGCTAGAATATCTGAGATGGGGATACCGAGACACCGGATCTCAAGCAGCACAGACTTTTATATTCATGGCCGACTCTCAGGATAGACCATCAGTATTTGATCCCATGGATCAGCTGCTCTGCATTGTGTAGTGGACAGTGCTGGTAACTGCAGCACTTCTCCCACAATGGCCGCTCCATCCCCAGGACTACTGCAGGCCAGCAGATTGTGGGGTTGACTATGTTGAGCCCAGGAAACCTCTTTAAGGCCCCATGCACACAGCTGTGCCCATTCTGTGGTCTGCAAACCAAGGCTACCACAAAACATGGCTACGGACCACGTGGATCCTGTTCCACAGGTCCCACACTATTGTAGTAATGCAATTTTTGGAGGAGCTGCGGAACATAGCGTGTGCGGTCTGCATCCGTGTGTTGTCCTCAAATTAATTGGTTCCAGGTTGTGTACATGGGACCTAAGGCCTCCTGCACACAAACGTTTTTTTTTCCCGTTTACGGGCCGTTTTTTGCGTTCCGTATAAGGAACCATTCATTTCAATGGTTCCACAAAAAAAAAAAAAAAAAAACGGAATGTACTGTGCATTCCGTATTTCCGTTTTTCTGTTCCATTGAAAGATAGAACATGTCCTATTATTGCCCGCAGGTCACGTTCCGTGGCTCCATTCAAGTCAATGGGTCTGCAAAACAAATGGAACACATACGCCTTCCGTATCCGTTCCGTTTTTGCGGAACCATCTATTATGCCACATGTTATATGGAAAATCGGAACAGAAACACAACGGAAACAAAAAACGGACTGCAAAACACTGAAAAAGCCATACGGCCGTAAGCAGGAGGCCTAAAGGAGTTTTCCAGGATTAGGAAAAAAAAAATAAAAAAAAATAATAATATTTTTATAGTAATAATATGCTGTCCGCATCCGTTGCTCCGTTCCGTGGTCCGCAAAAAAAATATAGCCTGTCCTATTCTTGTCCGTTTTGCGGACAAAAATAGGCAGCTATATCAATTTCGGTCCGTGCTGTTCCGCAAATTGCGGAACGCACGCGGACCGCAAAACACACAATGGTCATGTGCATGAGGCCTAAGGCTACATGCACACGTTAGGGCTCCATGCCCATGCTGCAGACCGCAAATTGCGGTCTGCAATGCACGGGCACAGACCGTGGGTTAGCCACATGCGGATAGCGGACCCAATTCACTTAAATGGGGTCCGCGATCCTCATCCGATGGTCCGCAGCGCAAAAAAGTAGTGCATGCGCTACTTTTTTTTGCAGTGCAGAGGCACGGCCAGAAACACCACGGAAGCACTAAGTAGTGCTTCCGATCCGTGCCGCATCTCCGTGATGTGGACCCATTCAAGTGAATGGGTCCGCCATCCGTGATGTGGAATGCACACGGCCGGTGCCCATGTATTGCGGACATGCTGTATGCTGGCCGCAATACGGCCACGGGGGGCACATGGTCGTGTGCCTGTAGCCTAAGGTCTCATGCACACGACCGTTGTTTTGGTCCGCATCAGAGCCGCAGTTTTTGCGGCTTGGATGCGGACCAATTTACTTCAATGGAGCCGCAAAAGATGCGGACAGCACTCAGTGTGCTGTCCGCATCCGTTCCTCCGTTCCGTGGTCCGCAAAAAAATATAACCTGTCCTATTCTTGTCCGTTTTGCAGACAAGAATAGGCAGTTATATCAATGGCTGTCCGTGCTTTTCTGCAAATTGCAGACTGACGCCATCCGTGTTTCGCAAGACCGCAAAAAAAAACAACACAACGGCCATGTGCATGAGGCCTAATAATAATATATGCTTTTTCCAGCGCCTCTCTAGTCCACAGGCTATAACCGGTGCTACAGGTGAGGCTATTCTCTTGAATGGGTTAGAACTAAAACATCAGACATAGCCCATTATCAAAAGTAGGGCGGTTTCTGGCTAAAAAATACAAACAAACAAAACCTTATTTTCCCCCAATCCTGAATAATTATTTTCAATTTATCACCGAGCGCATATAGTCTGTCATTCCCAGGAACCACCAAACCGAGCCATTCAGTGCCACCTATGTAATGAATGATGAAGGCTGCACACGACCCTCTACTCCCCCTAGAAAGTAAGAAGAGATACACGGCGCTGCAGTGTGAACACTGCCCTACCTGCGATGTAAGGAGTACCGGGCGGCTTCCCCTCAGAACAACAGTGTACTCTCACACAACAGAGGTCTAAAGGACCTTTGATGACGTCGTGAGCATGTGATCAGTCTCGTGTGTGTGGGTGTGGGAGGAGTCAGGACCTAGGCTGAACTGAGGAGGTTGTGCTTCATGAGCCCGAGAAGTACACAGCGGTGTTGCCTGCCTACACAGACTGCAGAACAATGGAAATACTTGCGCAGATGTAAAAAAAAAAAAGCCTAATCCATGTGTGAATCCCACTGTGGGCACCCTTCAATTCCCACTCAGAAATTGCCATTGAAAATCAATGGGGGAGATTTATTAAAATTGGTGTAAAGAAAAACTGGCTTAGTTGCCCCTAGCATCCAATCAGATTCCATCTTTCATTTTTTTTAGAACTCCTTTGGAAAATGAAAGGTGGAATCTGATTGGTTGCTAGGGGCAACTAAGCCAGTTTTTCTTTACACCAGTTTTAATAAATCTTCCTCATGGTTTTAATGCAGACTTTAACACTGAAAACGCAGAGAACTCTGCATGGGTAATCCACTGTGTGAACATGCTCTAAGGCCCCTTGCAAACGAGCCGGTGTCACGCTGGGGACTCGCAGCAGCACCGGTCCCGAACTTCCAGAACTGCATAGCATAGCATTCTATTGATTTATGATGCTATGTAACCCTTAGAGGTCTGGAATGTATTGGGTAACACTGACAGCATTATGTCAGTGTTATCTAATACAATCCAGAACTGTAAAGGTTACATAGCATCATAAATCAATAGAATGCTATGTGACCCTGGCAGTGGTGGAAGTTCAGGACGAGTGCTGACACCCGCTCGTCTGCAAGGGGCCTAAGGCTTGTGAAGTGCACACATCTCTGCAACCTAAATGTAAGAGCAGTGTCATAAATTCAAGAAAGAACTACAGGAACTCAGCAGCGCAGTCTGACAGCCCCCACACAGGTTCTATAGCCCCAAGGATATAGCATTCTGAGTACAGATGAGCTAAACTGATCAGATTAGTCCCAAATTTCACAAACATTCTTCTGCCAAACGATTCTGAAGTGTGGGTGACTTTCTTCGGACAAACTTTTAAAATGTGAGGGAAACAGGGCAGGGAGGATGAAGACAGAGGATCACATGACCTCCGTCAGGGCCCTGGCTGACCTGGGCTGGCCGCAGTGCTTTGCAGGCAGCCTGCCAGCCAATCAGGAGTCAGGATATTGGCTGGTGCTAGGTGTGAAGCACAGACACCATAGTGAGCTCAGCCAGTGATGTGGGAGGATGTGTCTGCCATGTTTGTGACACCAATTACAGAAAATGCAGCCATCTTAGGGTCTTGCAGGGACAGTGTGAGGATATATTCAGTAAAGTAGATTTATTTACCAGGTTGAAACTCAGGTTTTATCAGTAGGGACGGCATAGGAGCAATTAGTGTACTGGGACTGGGTGTCTTAGGGCTCTTTCACACTTGCGTTCTTTTCTTCCGGCATAGAGTTCCGTCGTCGGGGCTCTATGCCGGAAGAATCCTGATCAGTTGTATCCTAATGCATTCTGAATGGAGAGAAATCCGTTCAGGATGCATCAGGATGTCTTCAGTTCCGGACCGGAACGTTTTTGGGCCGGAGAAAATTTTGCGCCGGCCAAAAATCCTGAACACTTGCCGCAAGGCCGGATCCAGAATTAATGCCCATTGAAAGTCATTAATCCGGATCCGGCCTTAAGCTAAACGTTTAGCTTTTTCTGAATAGTTACCATGGCTGCCGGGACGCTAAAGTCCTGGCAGCCATGGTAAAGTGTAGTGGGGAGCGGGGGAGCAGTATACTTACCGCCCGTGCGGCTCCCGGGGCGCTCCAGAGTGACGTCAGGGCGCCCCAAGCGCATGGATGACGTGATCACATGGCACGTCATATATGCGCATGGGGCGCTCTGACGTCATTCTGGAGCGCCCCGGGAGCCGCACGGACAGTAAGTATACTGCTCCCCACTATTACTATGGCAACCAGGACTTTAATAGCGTCCTGGCTGCCATAGTAACACTGAACGCATTTTGAAGACGGATCCGTCTTCAAATGCTTTCAGTTCACTTGCGTTTTTCCGGATCCGGCGTGTAATTCCGGCAAATGGAGTACACGACGGATCCGGACAACGCAAGTGTGAAAGAGCCCTTAGGCTACTTTCACACTAGCGTTTTTCTTTTCCGGCACTGAGTTCCGTCAAAAGGGCTCAATGTCGGAAAAGAACTGATCAGGCATATCCCCATGCATTCTGAATGGAGAGTAATCTTTTCAGGATGCATCAGGATGTCTTCAGTTCAGTCTTTTTGACTGATCAGGCAAAATAGAAAATCGTAGCATGCCGGATCCGGCATTTTTTTCCATAGAAATGTATTAGTGCCGGATCCAGCATTCAAAATACTGGAATGCCGGATCCGTCCTTCCGGTCTGCACATGCGCAGACCGAAAAAAAGGTGAAAAAAAAAAAATGCCGGATCTGTTTTGCCGGATGATCCTTGAAAGACTGATCCGGCATTTCAATGCATTTTTTTGATTGATCAGGCATTTTTAAGACTGCTTAGGATCCTGAACAGTCTTACTAATGCTATTAGTTGGCATACGTTTTGTCGGATCCGGCAGGCAATTCCGGAGACGGAATTGCTTGCCGGATCACTGTGCTGCGAGTGTGAAAGTAGCCTCACAGGGAAAGCAGCTGCTGGAAATGTTCATGTTTTGCGCAGCCTGTACTATGTATGAGCCAACCTTTAAAGGGGTTTTCTGAGATTTTGATACTGATGACCTATCCTATGGATAGGTCATCAGCATCTGATCGGTGGGGGTCTGACACCGGGGACCCCTGATGATCAGCAATTTGAGAAGGCATCAGCGCTCCTGTGAGTGCCACGGCTTTCTCACAGCTCACTAAGCACAGCGCCGTACATTGTATAGCGCGCTCAGCCCAATTGAAGTGAATGAGGCTGAGCTGCGATACCAAGCACAACCACTATACAGCGCTGTGCTTAGTAAGCCGTACATTTCATATACACATAAGTGTACCAAATGTCTGACTTGCCTGTAATAGGGCTCCATAGGAAAGTAGTAAAATCATCATAGACTCCAATGCTAGTGCATTGGAGCCTATGATAATAGCAATCAAATAATTGACAAAAAAGTGTAAAAAAAATAGATAGTTTTTACAAATAAAAAAATTATAAAAGTTGAAATCACTCCCCTTTCCTCCAAATAATAAAATCACTGCGTGCATAAATGCCTGTACTATCAAAATATAAAAGTATTAATACCATACTGAAAAAGGCGAAACGAAAAAAGGGTCAAAATGGCCGATTTACCATTTTTTGGTTGCTTCGCCTCCCACAAAAAAAATTAAACAAAAAGTGATCAAAAAGTTGTAGACGCCCCAAAATGGTATAGATAAAAAGTACAGTTTGCCCCACAAAAAAAATCATCCCTCATACAGCTCCGCACACGTAACTACAAAAAAGTTATAGGGGTCAGAAAATCCAATAATTTTTTAAAAGTTTACATTTATTTTTTTAGCATCAAAACGCAATGCAAAAAATACATATATCATATCACCGGATTTATAGTGACCTGGAGAATGAAGATCACAAGTCAGTTTTACGGCATAATGAATGCCGTAAAAGAAAAACTGTAAAACTGTGGCAAAATTGAATTTTTTCCACTTCCAACTACATTCTATTTAATGTTAAATGGTGTAGTTGGAAAGTATAACTTGTCCCGCAAGAAAATAAGCCCTCACACAACTATGTGAACAGACAAATAAAAAAGTTATGGCTCTGGGAAAGCGGGGGGCGAAAAACGAAAATGCGAAGTCAAAAAAACTTCCGGGGGTAGAAAGGGTTAAAAAACCTTATTCACATGATGCAGAAAATGTCCAAATCCACACATAACTTGACATGCAGTGTGGATCTTAAATCTACAGTGTGTAAACTTATTTCTCGGATCTGCAGCCAAATTTGATGTAGAATCGACATGGAATTCATGCAGATTTTTCACTACAAAATACCAGTGTGCACCTAAAGTCACAGGGCAGTTGTGCCCATTTGGAATAGCATGAGGCACATTTACTAACACTGGCCATTGCGAAACGCTTGGCAAACAATGCTGAAGCAGTATACCAAACTGCGCAAAAGTTTCTTTTTTTTTTTTTTTATACATTTCCCTCCCCTATGGATGTGCACTTTCAGCCTACACACGGCTGCACACCTGACCGACTAATGAAGCCACCAGGGAGATACACAACTAGGGCCCTTTGTGATGTCATACTGAGGCCGCCACAATGAATTAGCACTCTGGAGAATGGATTGGATTTCAACAGAAGCCAGCAAAGAGGCACCCTAGTCTCCATACATGATTACTTTTTGCTACACCAATGTGCTGGGTGGGGTCCTGCTATCGGAAACCTGGACCCGGTAGGGCAGATGTAGCGGTCCTGGTGAAGTGTGGTACTAGTACAGTGCTCAGATTGTACAGACATGCTCATTCTCCATGTCCCTGGTTTAAAAATTCATAGAATGTATAATATCCCACAGAAGGGTGGGGGGTACAAGCATTAAACTTATGTGAATCTGAAACCCATGGGCCAAGAAGCAATAAACTGAAATTTTTCCCCACTAGAAGTCGTTGCTCTAGCTCCCTCATTTAGGGGGCAGGGGCAAACCTAGGAATGGACTGGGACCCATAACATATTTTTTAACGGAGCACTAAAGGCAACTACCCTACCCTAGGCAACTACTCAAGAACCCTTCCAGCAGTGAATCAAGACCACTAACATTCCCCATACAACGTCACAGTAGGTTTGCCCCCTTAGTCCCCCCACATAGTAGTTATGTCCCCTTAGTGTCCTCACACGATAGTTATGCCCCCTTAGTGACCCCTTCACTGAAGTTTTGCCCCCTTAGTGCCCCCACGCAGTAGTTATGCTCCCTTAGTGCTCCTTTACAGTAGCATGCACCCTGTTTCCCTCTTCACAGTAGTTTTCCCCCTTAGTGCCTCCACATATTAGTTTTGCCCCATTAGTGGCCCCACATAATAGTTATGTCCCCTTAGTGCCCGCACATAATAGTTATGCTTTCTTAGTGCCCCCATAGTAGCATGCCCCATTAGTTCCCCCTTCACAATAGTTTTGCCCTGCTGGGCTGAGAGATCGCACAATCAGGGGAGAGGGGGGAGAATGATCCTTGACTTCTACACTCTTCTACTCAATCACTGCATCGAGCCTGCTAGGGAGAGCACAGGCCGGGAATGAAGCCCAGGCTTTAATGGATGTCAGACACCTATTACAGCCTGGGCTCCCCTGCCACTGCAGGCTCTGTACCAGACGTTTGCTGCTACGCATAGTTCTGCCCCTGGAGAGGGGTGTATCTGTGCACTCTCGAAGTCCAGAGGGCCACTCCGTCAGAACACTGGTGAGGTGACTTTTTCTTTACTTGTCAAAATACACTGCCCCTGTAGTCCAATCTACATGAAAGCACCTTTTTGTACCATATGGATGCACACCGTCGTCTCACACACAATAACCCCCTCGCCTGCTGAGCTAAGAGATGAATGAAGCTTTTATTGCTGCCACCAGAGAAGTAAACAACCGGGTACCCTTTGTGATGTCATCGTCCTTCGATGCTGCGGGGGCCCTCCTGTGACACGTGCAGTGCTCTGACTATATACCTGTAAATAAGGAATGCCATACTGATTTTCTAGAGGCTACCACTTTGATTTGCATTTGGGCAGACCTTGTGAATCCATTGAATTAGCTCTGTGGTGACTGGTTTGGGTTCCAACAACAAAAGCCATCGTAGTCTCCACGCATAATTGATTTCAGTTGCAGTGGAGGTGATGTGTTTCCAGGAAAGTGTGCACAGCACGTGGATCGTACAGATATGTTCATTCTCCATCTCCTTGGCCCAAAAATCCATAGAATTTACGGTATTTTATTATTTATTATTATTATTTATTATTAAAGCGCCATTCATTCCATAGCGCTGTACATATGATAAGGGGTGCACATACATAATACAGACAATTGCACTAATCATAAACAAAATGAGTTACAAACTGGTACAGAAGGAGAGAGGGCCCTGCCCGTGAGGGCTTACAATCTACATGGTATGGGAGAAGGACACAGTAGGTGCGGGTTAAGTTGGTCATGGCGGTATAGAGGCAGCAGGGTCATTGGTTGTAGGCTTGTCTGAAGAGGTGGGTTTTCAGGTTTCTTTTGAAGGATTCCACTGTAGGTGAGAGTCTGATATGTTGGGGTAGCGAGTTCCAGAGTATGGGGGATGCACGGGAGAAATCCTGGAGTCGATTGTGGGAAGAGGCAATAAGAGGAGAGGAGAGAAGGAGGTCCTGTGAGGATCGGAGAGTGCGTGTGGGGGTGTATCGGGAAATTAGCTCAGAGATGTAGGGAGGGGACAGGTTATGGACGGCCTTGTATGTATTTGTAAGTACTTTGAAGTGAATTTGTTGGGCAATGGGGAGCCAGTGAAGGGATTGGCAAAGGGGAGAGGCAGAGGAATAATAGGGTGAGAGGTGGAATAGTCGGGCAGCAGAGTTGAGGATAGATTGGAGGGGTGCGAGAGTGCTAGATGGAAGGCCACAGAGGAGAATGTTGCAGTAGTCTAGGCGGGAGATAATGAGGGCATGTACAAGTATTTTCGCAGATTCAAAGTTAAGGAAAGCGCGGATGCGGGAGATGTTTTTGAGTTGGAGACGGCAGGTGGTGGAAAGGGCTTGGATGTGCGGTCGGAAGGAAAGGGCAGAATCCAAGATCACTCCAAGGCAGCGGGCTTTGTTGACTGGGGATAATGTGCAGCCATTGATCGTGATAGATAGGTCTGTTGGGGGGGTTGAACAAGATGGGGGAAAGATTATGAATTCTGTCTTATCCATGTTAAGTTTAAGAAAGCGAGAGGCGAAGAAGGATGATATAGAAGATAGACATTGTGGGATTCTAGATAGTAAGGTGGTGATGTCTGGACCAGAGAGGTAGATTTGTGTGTCGTCAGCGTAGGAGTGATACTGAAAGCCATAGGACTCCATGAGCTGTCCCAGGCCAAAAGTGTAGATAGAGAAGAGCAGGGGTCCTAGGACAGAGCCTTGCGGGACACCAACAGAGAGGGAATGAGACGAGGAGGTGGTGCGGGAGTGGGAGACGCTAAACGTCCGGTCTGTGAGGTATGATGTGATCCAGGAGAGGGCCAGGTCAGTGATGCCAAGAGATGAGAGAGTTTGCAACAGAAGGGAGTGGTCAACAGTGTCGAAGGCAGAGGACAGGTCAAGGAGAAGGACAGAGTATTGTTTCTTGGTTTTGGCTGTGAGTAGGTCATTGGTGACTTTGGTAAGGGCAGTCTCGGTCGAGTGGTGGGGTCGGAAGCCAGATTGTAAGCGGTCAAAGAGGGAGCAGGAGGAGAGGTGGGAGGACAGTTCTGAATGGACATGTTGTTCAAGTAGCTTTGAGGCATACGGAAGAAGTGATATGGGGCGATAACTGGACAAGGAAGATGGGTCAAGTGAAGGCTTTTTGAGGATGGGTGTAATGGTAGCATGTTTAAAAGCAGAGGGGAAGACACCAGAGTTTAGTGATAGGTGGCTTACCCTGGGTCGCCTCCTCCTATCAGGTGGATAACTGTCGGTTTCTCCCAGGAGGTTGAATCCTGCAACTGGGGTATCTCTTCTGAGCTAACTTAGGCTCTCTTGTTCTCAGGCAGGCTGGAACTTCTCAACAGCCTCCTGGACATCATTAGCAGCCAGGGCTATCCAGCTGCATGTCAGGAGCAGGCTTCTTAACCTCTGTCTTCTCAGACTCCTGACTCTGCACACCCTCCCCCTGTCTGGGCCTGGACATTTATACTAGGGGCTCCCTATCTCCCTCTAGTGTCTGGGATGTCTAACTACACCCAACTAGGCCTGCTGCTGCATTAGACAGGGGTACATTGCATATAACAACACATTAAAACATACATTAAATGCAGAATTAAATATGACATTTCTGTTCCTTGTGAGTAGGAGTAACGCGCACACCAATTGACCCTTGTGTAGTGCCCACCCATACCTAGTGGGACACTACATACCCCCACGCTATAACGTTGCCCGTCCTCGGCGCAACATGGAGGGTCCCTGCACAGCTGGATACTGTACCTGTAATGAGGACAATAAAGCAAAGCAGGAAAACACATCTACATTTGCAAAATATACATTATATGTATACATATATTAGGCAGTTCTACTGGAATAGGAGCAAGTAATGGTGAAAAGGGGCGTCGTTCTCTTCTCTCAGGATAAAACAATGGGAACAGGGGCGCTGACCTGGCACAGCGTAACAGTAAATACCAGGATAGTCCAAATAATACTCTTAAGTGCAAATTGTCCATGATAGAACAGTTGTAGTCCATGGAAAATGTAAAACATGAAACAACAGCTCTTGGAGGCTCAAAGCATTTAAAATGAGTCCGTACCCAGGTTCTTTTCTTTCTTGTTTAATCCACAGTTAAGCAAAAATATAGGCAAAGGAGGCTATAAAGGGCAGTAAGAATCACAGAGGCTCACACATGGTGGAGTCCATCTCTGGGCACAATACTTTAAAATAGTAGCAAAATCTCAGAGGCTCATGTGCATTTGAGTCTATCCCTGGGCCCAATTCTTGAAATTCCAGTTGCATAATAAAATAGCAGCACATAAAATAGTCCACATTATTCAAATGGCATACTTATAGAAATAAGTGCTGTAATACCCTTAATCAACCTGAAAAGGGGGTTAAAGGGTTAAGAGTGCAACTTATGAAAACAGGCACAACTGGGTTTTCACTCTGAGAAAGCAGGCAGGAGGTCCTGTAAACAAGATGGCCTTGCTGCACGTGGTATTTCAGTGGCTCACCGCCTCCACTGAGCCGTGGGTAACTGGCAGCAGCAACAGAGGGCCAAAACAACGAAGAACTCCTGTCCTGAAAGGGTTAAGTCTTCTTTAGGATCCCTTGGCAAAATAAAGCACACATCAAGGGCCTAGCAGGCCAATTCACAGGGGCATATCATATCCACTTTGCATTTCAGTGGTGCTCCCTGGCTCCATTTGTATATCGGGCCTGTACTGAGGTTCAATCGATGGATGTGCCCACAACACAGTATTGGGGGGCAACTGTAACATAAATGGACCCCTAATAGGTATTGGCCCCATAGGCCTAGGGGTGATCACAGTCGCTGACCTCACCGGAGCAGGCATTACAATCGTGGGCTGCTGCACTGGCCTGGGTACCGCTGCTGCAAGCGGTCCGGTGGGTTCTGGAACGACTGGCTCTGTGCGCCGGTGCACAGCGTAAGAAGGCCTCATCGCAGGTGCCGATACAAAGGAGGGACGGCTGGAAGGTACAGGTACTCTCACCTTAGACCCGGAGACGTCCGAGTCCTTACGTCCTCTTTCTTGTAGGTCAGGTGGAGTCCGGATCCTGGCGGAGGCAGTCTGGCGTAGCTCCCGTAGCTTTAACTCCAGCCGCACAATCTGGTCGTCCAGGCTCTCAGAGTCGGGATCGCTGGTCTCCGCTGTCGCCGTTGGCACTTGGAAGGTGGGTGATTCGTCCTGCGCAGCCGCTGCAGGCTCAGGCGAGGCGTCCGCTTTCCTCCCTCTGCGGATATTCTCCAGGGCAGCTCTGAATCTCTCTGCATCCTGAAGTTCACGTACGGTTTTCTCCCTGCGAGGCAACTCAGGCGAGGGCCATGGGCTAACCCTCTTCTCCACCACTGTTGGCTGCCAGAACACATTTGGGCCAATGAAAGAGCCCCGTTCCTGGAAGGCATGATGGGCCGGTCCTGGAGAGCATTCAGATTCACGCTTGCAGCCAGGGTTATCCTCCGGAGAGCACACGGGTTCGTGCTCGTAGCCAGAGTAGTCCTCATCAAAGTCCCAGTCCTCCGACTTCTTTTTCGGACGGGACACGGCAGTGGCGTAGGGGCCTCGCAGGCCCTCAGCAGGGGTAAATTCAACCTCCTCTCCCTCACGGAGGTTGTGTAGACGTTCTGGGAGGTAACTCCGCTTGACGGACCTCCTGTTGACATATAAGTCTCGTCCAGTCAGGTAGTCTTTTATAAAACCGAAGCCTCGGTCCTTGTCAAAGGCCACAACCAACCCCCTTCTCCTTTCCAGGCGGGGTTGTGTGTCAGTGTGGCACTCGTGAACGGTCTTTGCCAGTTCTTCGTAGTAAATTTTGGTTTTAGTCGTTTTCTTAATTGCGGCCTCCCGGATCTCTGCCATCAATGCGGACCACTTGAACGAGGGCTGGAAGAAATCTCTCCAGGAGCCATAGTAGGTCTCCGGTTGCGTCCTCGGTGGCGGGCAGGCGGGTCTCTCTGGTCCCGGAGAGTAGGCCGGTGGAGCGTCCTCTTGCTCAACACCAGTCATATTCATGGTTAATAAATCAGGCGCGGACATATCAGCAGGAAAGTCCTCACTCCTCAACATGCTCGATCCTTCTCTGGAGAGCGACAGGGTGGCGCCCACAAGTTCAGACAGATTCTCCCATTGCACTGGGAGGCCGCCCCCCAGGTACTCCAGTATGGGGGAGGCGGAGTCCATTACAGCAGACATGCAAATGTCCAGACAGGGCGGTGGCGCCAGCATACAGCCTTCCCGCACTTTTAGCAGAAGGCGCCAATTTTTACCGCCAATTTAAGATGAAGATGACGCAGCAAACAATTTCAAGCAAGCTCAGCGGCCATCTTTGAGCAAAGTAGCTGTCTATTCACTGACAGCAAGCGGTGACTCAAATAAGCAGAAAACAGTCCATACAATGCAATCTTCACACCGCAAATATTACAGTTCACTTTGGCCCAGCAATTTTCAATAAAACAATTGGGGCACGTCACTTTAAGACAATTTTCAGCACACAGTTCTTAAATCCGCTATGGCGCAGGAATATTCGCATCCTGTTCGTGACGCCAATTTATGCAACACGCCAGACCTGCAGGGTATGACGAAGTGAGGTCACCGTTATGGGCAATCGAGGGTACTCACTATATTTGCAGAACCCTGGGCAGGCGCGTGGCAGTGAAGGAGAGGTAGACACAGTTCCTCTGGGGCACGCTCTGTAGATAGGGACCAGGCCTGATGGTAGTTGAGGTGCCCTGGATGTTACAGGTGTTTTGTGTGCCTGGGGCAAGGTCCCTGTGGTACTCGTGACGCCAGTGCCTTTGGACGGTGGCATGCCGGTTGGTGGTTGGAATGATGAAGGTACACAAGTATGCAGTGAACCAAACGGAAACTTTACTGGACAATCCAACTTTGTACAGCAGGGAGTAGTATAGTCTCTGTATTACAGTTCCACAAAAAGGGGCTTATTCACAAGTATGGCAGGCAATAGTCATGCAAGTTACACTGAGGGTAAATTCCACAAGCACTCAGCAGCAGGTTGTACTTTTCCCAGAATCAATGTACAGTGTCCTTTCTAGAACTCCTGCTCTGGCTTTATATCTCCCAAGGCCCGGATGCCTAAAAGGGTGGCTTATATCCTTGGTTACTTTCTTCCTCAGGTAATATACTGCTTGCTATGGTTCCTAGTTCCTCTGCCTATCAGGGTCACTTTGCTTACCCTGGGTCGCCTCCTCCTATCAGGTGGATAACTGTCGGTTTCTCCCAGGAGGTTGAATCCTGCAACTGGGGTATCTCTTCTGAGCTAACTTAGGCTCTCTTGTTCTCAGGCAGGCTGGAACTTCTCAACAGCCTCCTGGACATCATTAGCAGCCAGGGCTATCCAGCTGCATGTCAGGAGCAGGCTTCTTAACCTCTGTCTTCTCAGACTCCTGACTCTGCACACCCTCCCCCTGTCTGGGCCTGGACATTTATACTAGGGGCTCCCTATCTCCCTCTAGTGTCTGGGATGTCTAACTACACCCAACTAGGCCTGCTGCTGCATTAGACAGGGGTACATTGCATATAACAACACATTAAAACATACATTAAATGCTGAATTAAATATGACATTTCTGTTCCTTGTGAGTAGGAGTAACACGCACACCAATTGACCCTTGTGTAGTGCCCACCCATACAGACTCGGACTGGCCCACAGGGGTACAGGGGAATTCCCCGGTGGGCCCCTGAGCAAAGTGGGCCCCTAGTCTCCCACCCCCTGCACAAATGGCATATAACACAGTAGACTTACTGGATTTCATACATATATTCAATGTGCAGCACTTCAACCAGCCTATGTTCGTATAAAAAACTTGTTAGATTATTTATTAGATTTGAATGTATCCGTAGGGCCCCCAAAATAAATTTTACTGGTGGGCCCTAGGTACCCCAGTCCGACACTGCACCCATACCTAGTGGGACACTACATTTTCCATATATGACAATACATTACAAAACTACAACTCCTATCATGCCCTAAAAGAGAGTTGTAGTTTTGCAAAAGCCAGAGAGCCACAAGTTGGGGAATACTGATGTAGAGTGTGACGACATGGTGATGAGTTTATAAGTTAAATGTGTATTGGTATCGAGTTGTGTTTGAGTCCGTTATGCTGTATAACATGGATATGAAAAGACTATCAGCACCATCCCTCATTATCTCCCATTGTTCTCTGAGGGAGCTTAGAACAATGACATTCTGGCCAGGCTCCTGCTATGGTTGTCTGGAGCTCGTTACGAGGGGAAGCCCTGTGGTGTTGAGCAGACCGATCTGTAGATGTGATGGGATTATAATCTGATCTCATCACTTGCTGTATAAAAGTTTGTGCAGTTTCTCAATAAACCAGAGTTTTGTTTACCCTACACTGAGTCCCAACCAGTGACTGGGGAAACTGGGAGCTACAGATCAGTGGGTTCCAATATCTCCTCAGCAAGGAAGAAGACAGCGGCGGACATACTCATCCTGAGTACGGGGGTCCGTCATATAGAGTATTACCAAGACTACAAAAAGTCACGAGTCACTAGTAGACATGCTTCAGTGTCTGATTAACCCCCCAACAGCACTAAAAGTGTTAACGTATGTTAAGACAAATTTCTACACATACATATCACCATTATACTGCAAATCCTGTATACTGAAACCAATGTTACCACTAATACCAGTATACAAGAAGAAATATTATCACCATACATATCACCATCATACTGTTACTGATACCAATGTTACCACTAATACCAGTATACAAGAAGAAATATTATCATCATACTGTTACTGACCAAATCCTGTACACTGACCATTATTTCCAATAATACCAGTGTACAAGGTATACCGGTGCACTAGGACCACTACAATTACCCCCACATAGTGACTGGATACTAACACCACACTGTAACTAAATAAAATCCACTAAACAAAGACCAATATGACCATATACTGGAAAATACTAGCACTACACAGATTCTGCAAACCATAAGTGATTAAAAGTTCATATTTAAAATTATTGACTCACAGAGCGACTTCTCAGGGTGAATCAAAGGTGACATCTTCTTTGATTGGAATCGGTCTCTTTTTCTGGCCTCCGCAGAATCTGCAAGACAAATATTTTAGGCTTCTCATTCCAGCACCATCCCCACCTCTTTACAAACTCCCAATGTGTATTGCCCGACACAGTAATAGAGCCCACTAATTGTCCATACATGGCGACACAGAGAAGGGGAGTCTGTACTATATGACAGCACAGATGGGGGACCTTGTACTATATGGTGACATAGAGGGGGGAGCTTGTACTATATGGCAGCAGAGGCGTGGGGCCTGTACTATATGGAGGGACAGAGTGGGGGTGCCTGTACTATATAGCGGCATAGAGGGGGGGGTCTTTACTATTTGGTGGCATAGAGGGGGGCCTGTACTATATGGGGGCACAAAGGGGGAGTCTGTACTATCTGGGGGCACAGAGGGGGTCTGTACTGTATTTTTGGGCACAGGGGACTGTACTATATGGGGGCACATGGGGGGGCTGTATGTACTACCGTATTTTTCGCCCTATAAGACGCACCGGCCCATAAGACGCACCTAGGTTTTTGAGGAGGAAAATAAGAAAAAAAATATTTTGAACCAAAAGGTGTGCTTTTGGTGGGTTTTGAACTAATTGTGGTCTGTGGATGGCACTGTTATGGGGGATCTGTGGGTGACGCACTGTTATGGGGGATCTGTGGGTGGCACTGTTATGGGGGATCTGTGGGTGACGCACTGTTATGGGGGATCTGTGGGTGACGCACTGTTATGGGGGATCTGTGGGTGACACTTATGGGGGATCTGTGGGTGACACTTATGGGGAATCTGTGGGTGACACTTATGGGGGATCTGTGGGTGACACTTATGGGGGATCTGTGGGTGACACTTATGGGGGATCTGTGGGTGGCTCTTATTGGGCTCTCTGGATGGCACTGTTATGAGGATCTGTGTATGACAGTTATGGGGGGGATCTGTGGATGACACATATATAGCATCTTATGCTATGTGTCATCCACAGATTCCCTCCATAAGTGTCCCTGTAGTGAATGACCCTCTGTCACTACCAGAGCTTTGAGACGTTCTCACAGCTCTGTGTCTCCACCCCTATGATGATGTCACTTAGAGTTTGGAGGTGTTCTCACTGTTCTGTTTCTCCGCCCCTGTGATGAGGTCTTTACTCCCAGCTGTCTCTCCTGCGTTTGATTTCCCTGCCTTTAAATCACCCCTCCTCCTATTGCAGGGCGTGGATTATATTTCTCTTTTCAGTTGTAGCTCTGCCTTGAGTATCTTCACTTCTTAAGCTACTAGTTCTCTGGACCTGTGTTCTGCTGCTGCAAGCACTCCGGATATTGCCAGCGGCCCTTGGATCCGTCTTCTCTGCGGCTGCAGCTCCATCAGCTAAGTGTGCAGACTTTGTTGTGTACCTGGTGATTTCCTGACTGGATCTGAGGTGGCCACGGTTCCCTCCATATTCTGAGCAGGGCATCGGTGGCCGTGCCCCTTCCACTATTGTAGGGGTTACAGGGCTCATCAGTCTAAGGTACGCGGGCATGCCTCGTTCCACCATTTGGATCCGGGCATGTGCTTTAGCAGCATAGGGAGAGTGTTGAGGGTCTGACAGGGGTCACCCTTTCTCTTCCCTAGTTTGGGTCCGGTCAGTAGCTCTTCTTACTGTGTATGCTCTGGTTACCCTTAAACAGCCGTGACATTATAATCCACCAAAACCGTCCTTGTTGACATGGATCCGCTTTCTGGCTTGGTTGACCGCATGCAGGGTCTTTCTTTGGAAGTAGCGGATCTCCGTCAATCTGTGACTCAGCTACAAACATTGGGCTCTGCTCCGGCTCATGGAGTCTGTTGCGAGCCAAAGGTCTCACTTCCGGAAACGTTCTCCGGGGGCAGTGAGAATTTTGTTCGCTTCAGAGAGGCATGTAAACTCCATTTTTGTTTGTGTCCCCACTCCTCTGGTAATGAGGAACAGAGGGTGAGGATTGTCATCTCCCTGCTCAGGGGTAATGCTCAGACTTGGGCTTTTTCGCTGTCATCAGGGGATCCCTCCCTTCGATCCGTGGAAAGATTTTTTGTGGCCCTGGGGCAGATATATGATGACCCGGATCGTGTTGCTCTGGCAGAATCGAACTTACGTGTTTTATGCCAGAACAAACTGTCTGCGGAGCTTTATTGTTCTGAATTTCGGAGATGGGCAGCTGATTCAGGCTGGAATGATGCTGCACTCCGAAGTCAGTTCTGTCATGGTCTCTCAGAGGGTTTGAAAGATGCCTTTGCTTTCCATGAGAGACCAACGTCCTTAGAGTCTGCCATGTCATTGGCGGTACGCCTTGACAGGCGTCTAAGGGAAAGAAACAAGACCTCTCCGTCCAGCCATTGTCAGTCTAGGGGCAATGGTGCGGACTCATTCAGTATGCAGGGGTCTCATCCTGTCTCGCTCCCCTCTGAGGAGGAGCCCATGCAGCTAGGCCGACTTGCCCCTGATAAAAGAGGATTTAGTCCTCAGAATATGGTGTGTTTTTGTTGTGGGGGCATAGGTCATTTGGCAAATGTTTGTCCGTCTAGGAGATTCCTGAACTGTACTAAGAGCGATAATAAGAGAAAAACCTCAAGAGGTAGATCATCAAGTTCTGCTTCATCTGCTACTTTGGGCAAAGTTGATGTGGGAATTGATGCTATTCCTCTGACCTGCAGTTCCCGTTTTCTCCTGTCTGCCAGGGTGGCGCTAGAGAGCAAAGTCATTCCTTGTGAGATTTTTGTCGATAGTGGAGCGGCCGTCAATCTTATTGACACTCAATTTGTAGCCTTGCATGGTTTTCAGGTTTGTACATTAGAAAAGGATATACCTGTTTTTGCTATCGACTCTGCTCCACTCTCGCAGAGATCTCTGAAAGGCATTGTTCACAATATCCGGCTAGCTGTAGGTGACACTCATGTGGAGGAGATATCTTGTTTTGTCCTTAACGGATTGCCTTCTCCTCTAGTTTTGGGGCTACCCTGGCTCACTAGACATAACCCCACTATTGATTGGCAAGGAAGGCAAATAAATGAGTGGAGTGACTTTTGTAGAGAGAATTGTCTCACAGCGACTTTTGCAGAGGTGTCTACTAAAACTGTGCCATCATTTCTCTCTGATTTCTCGGATGTGTTTTCCGAGAGCGGTGTTCAGGAGCTACCTCCTCACCGGGAGTTTGACTGTCCCATTAACCTCATTCCCGGCGCCAAGCTGCCAAAGCACGCCTCTACAATCTCTCACAACCGGAAAGACTCGCAATGCGAACCTATATCTCCGAGAGTCTCGAGAAGGGGCATATTCGTCCCTCAAAGTCACCTGTTGCCGCGGGTTTTTTTTTTGTTAAAAAAAAAGATGGCTCTCTGAGACCTTGTTTAGATTTTAGGGAGCTGAACCGTATCACGATTCGCGATCCCTATCCCCTTCCTCTGATCCCGGACCTCTTCAACCAAATTGTTGGGGCCAAGGTGTTTTCCAAATTGGATCTGAGAGGCGCGTACAACCTGGTCAGGGTCAGAGAGGGGGATGAATGGAAAACGGCCTTTAATACCCCTAACGGGCATTTCGAGAATCTCGTTATGCCTTTCGGCCTGATGAATGCTCCGGCCGTCTTTCAGCATTTTGTTAATAGTATTTTCTATCATTTAATGGGGAAATTTGTATTGGTGTATCTTGATGATATTTTGATTTTTTCCCCTGATGTTCAGACCCATCAGGATCATCTTTTTCAGGTCCTGCAGATACTGCGGGAGAATAAACTGTATGCCAAGCTGGAGAAATGTCTTTTTATGGTATCGGAGATTCAATTTCTGGGTTTTCTCCTCTCTGCTTCTGGTTTTCGCATGGATCCGGAGAAGGTCCGTGCTGTGCTGGAGTGGGAGCTTCCTGAAAATCAGAAGGCATTGATGCGCTTTCTGGGTTTTGCTAACTACTACAGAAAGTTCATTTTGAATTATTCCTCTATTGTCAAACCCCTTACTGACATGACAAAAAAGGGGACGGATTTTTCCTCTTGGTCGGAGGAGGCGCTTGCAGCCTTTTCTAAGATTAAAGAGAGTTTTGCGTCTGCTCCCATCTTGGTGCATCCCGATGTTTCCTTACCTTTTATTGTTGAGGTGGATGCTTCCGAGGTGGGTGTGGGTGCAGTTTTGTCCCAGGGCCCCTCTCCTGCCAAATGGCGACCTTGTGCCTTTTTCTCTAGAAAACTCTCCCCGGCAGAGAGAAACTATGATGTGGGAGATAGGGAGTTGTTGGCCATCAAGTTGGCTTTCGAGGAATGGCGCCATTGGTTGGAGGGGGCCAGGCACCCTATCACCGTTTTTACCGACCATAAGAATCTGGCGTACTTGGAGTCGGCCAGGCGTATGAATCCGAGACAGGCCAGATGGTCTCTGTTCTTCTCCAGATTCAATTTTGTTGTTACTTTCCGCCCTGGGATCAAGAATGTGAAGGCTGATGCTCTCTCTCGCTGTTTTCCGGGAGGAGGAAACTCCGAGGACCCGGGTCCCATTTTGGCGGAGGGGGTAGTTGTTTCTGCTCTATATTCCGATTTGGAGGCCGAGGTCCAGGCTGCCCAGACTGAGGCACCTGCCCGTTGTCCCTCCGGGAAGTTGTTCGTGCCTCCTGAGCTACGTCACAAACTCTTTAAGGAACATCATGATACGGTTCTTGCTGGTCACCCCGGGAGTAGAGCCACGGTAGATCTCATTGCTCGGAGATTTTGGTGGCCGGCTCTTCGTAAGTCTGTGGAGGGTTTTGTGGCTGCTTGTGAGACGTGCGCTCGCGCTAAGGTCCCTCGTTCACGACCTTCAGGTTCCCTTCTCCCGTTACCCATACCTTCCCGTCCTTGGACACACCTGTCCATGGACTTTATCACGGATCTTCCTCGTTCCTCGGGGAAGTCGGTGATCCTGGTGGTCGTGGACCGTTTTAGCAAGATGGCTCATTTCGTTCCTTTCCCTGGTTTACCCAATGCTAAAACGTTGGCGCAAGCTTTTGTCGACCATATTGTTAAATTGCACGGCATTCCCTCTGATATTGTTTCCGATAGAGGCACGCAGTTTGTGTCCAGGTTCTGGAAGGCTTTCTGTTCTCGCCTGGGGGTTCGGCTGTCCTTCTCTTCTGCTTTTCACCCGCAGTCGAATGGTCAGACTGAGCGCCTCAATCAGAATCTGGAGACATATTTGCGCTGTTTTGTGGCGGAGAACCAGGAGGATTGGTGTTCATTTCTCCCTCTTGCTGAGTTTGCTTTGAACAACCGTCGTCAGGAATCTTCTGATAAGTCACCATTTTTTGGTGCATATGGGTTCCATCCGCAGTTTGGGACATTCTCGGGAGGGGCTCTTTCTGGTTTACCTGAGGAGGAGAGATTTTCCTCGTCTTTGTCTACCATTTGGCAAAAGATTCAGAGTAATCTCAGAAAGATGAGTGAGAAGTATAAGCGTGTGGCTGATAAGAGACGTGTGCCTGGTCCGGACCTGAATGTGGGTGATCTGGTGTGGTTGTCTACAAGAAATATTAAACTGAAGGTTCCCTCCTGGAAATTGGGTCCCAAGTTTATTGGGCCTTATAAAATTTTGTCAGTCATCAATCCTGTTGCCTTCCGTCTTGATCTTCCACGGGTTTGGAAGATACATAATGTATTTCACAGATCTCTCTTAAAACCATATGTCCAGCCCACGGTACCCTCCTCTTTGCCTCCTCCTCCGATTTTGGTTGATGGCAATCTGGAGTTTGAGGTTTCCAGAATTGTGGACTCTCGCATTGTCCGCGGTTCTCTTCAGTACCTCGTTCATTGGAAGGGTTATGGTCCTGAGGAGAGGATGTGGGTTCCGATGTCGGACATTAAAGCCACTCGCCTTATCAGGGCATTTCATAGGGCTCATCCTGGGAAGGTGGGTCCTGGGTGTCCGGAGTCCACCCGTAGAGGGGGGGGGGGGGTACTGTCACTACCAGAGCTTTGAGACGTTCTCACAGCTCTGTGTCTCCACCCCTGTGATGATGTCACTTAGAGTTTGGAGGTGTTCTCACTGTTCTGTTTCTCCGCCCCTGTGATGAGGTCTTTACTCCCAGCTGTCTCTCCTGCGTTTGATTTCCCTGCCTTTAAATCACCCCTCCTCCTATTGCAGGGCGTGGATTATATTTCTCTTTTCAGTTGTAGCTCTGCCTTGAGTATCTTCACTTCTTAAGCTACTAGTTCTCTGGACCTGTGTTCTGCTGCTGCAAGCACTCCGGATATTGCCAGCGGCCCTTGGATCCGTCTTCTCTGCGGCTGCAGCTCCATCAGCTAAGTGTGCAGACTTTGTTGTGTACCTGGTGATTTCCTGACTGGATCTGAGGTGGCCACGGTTCCCTCTATATTCTGAGCAGGGCATCGGTGGCCGTGCCCCTTCCACTATTGTAGGGGTTACAGGGCTCATCAGTCTAAGGTACGCGGGCATGCCTCGTTCCACCATTTGGATCCGGGCATGTGCTTTAGCAGCATAGGGAGAGTGTTGAGGGTCTGACAGGGGTCACCCTTTCTCTTCCCTAGTTTGGGTCCGGTCAGTAGCTCTTCTTACTGTGTATGCTCTGGTTACCCTTAAACAGCCGTGACACCCTCAATACACGGGCTGGGGGTCGCATCTGGTTTTATAATGACAGCGGGGCCCATGCAGTGACTGTATTCTACTACACGGGCCCCGCTCACTGTATAATCGTATCTCTAATAGTAAATTGTTATGCATATAATAGCATAAAGCTAGCACTTCCCCCAGATGAAGCGCCAATTTCCCAATTATGATAATAAGTTGACAGTCACAGTGCCACCACAGTTCATGCAGCAGGGAGCGCTGATGACGTGTGACGTCACGTCTCACACACTGTGCGGCGCACTGCGGTCCTGTCCTGTGCTGCCCCGACCGCCTCCTCCTCCTCAAGTACTAGTGAGTGTGTTTGTTTATTCACTGTCTGTGACTGTGTCAGTGTCTGTCTGATGATCAGGCCGGCCCGGCCGCCCGCCCGTGCGGGCTTGCGGGCTGCGGAAGAGGAGAAGGAGCCTCCCTCGCTCACTCAACTCGCACCACGGCCGGCCGCAGCGGCAGTCAGGGAACTTGTCGCCGGCACCATGGCCGGCCGCAGCGGCAGTCAGGCCTATCGGTCTACCGGGATTTTTCCTGGTATCCCGGTAGGCCAGTCCGGCCCTGTGCAGAGCTCCACTAACATCTCCAGCATTTCTATATTATTAATTAACTTAGTTAATAAAATCTTTCTGGGTTTTCTAAGTTCTTTGGTTCCTTTTTATTCATGCAGTTCAGGTCTATGTACATGGTACAAGGAGACCCCAACCAGAGTAACAGCCACACCCCAAAAACAGCCATAGTGCCTCCATTAAGAGCACTGTTAGCGTGACCCCCATCATTAGTGTCAGCACAGTGTCCCTATAAACAGTATGACCTTGCCTTCTGACCATTCCAGATCCAGCAGGACTGTCCCTAATTTCGCTCTCTGTCTTCCGGTCCCTGAGAGCTGCCGCATATTCCGACTTCATCTGTATGTGGATCCTCAGGACACAGCGGCGAAGAAGGAACCATCAGCTTCCTCCTGCTCCACCATTTAGCTGCTGCCAGAGGTTCAGCGTAGGCGGGCCCGATACAGTGACATCACCGAAGCTGCTGTGCTGGGCCACAGATGACGCAGACCGGAGAAGAGCAGTCCTGCTCTGCACCGCTCCTTGTGGGAACATGGGATGGGTTTATTTCAAAGTTAGGAAGCATCACTGTGCATGGGGAACTTAGGGGGCCTCATAATGTGTGGAGTGCACTTTTGGGGGTGTCACACAATTTATAGGGGGCACTTAAGGGGCCTCACACTGTGTGGAGTGCACTTATGGGGGTGTTATACTGTATAGGGGGCACTTATGGAGGCCTCATACTTTTTGAGGAGTACTAAGGGTACATCATACGATAAAGAGGCATAAATGAGGCATTCTTACAGTGCTGGCACTGGGTGGAGTAATAGGCTTGGCTTCGTGTATAAATATATATTGCCATGGTGGGCTACACGTGACACTGATTATTTTTCTCCCCTTGGGCTTTCCACAAGGGGGGTCTGAATATTGCTCCCTATTTGTAATCATTAAATTCAGCTGAAGGGGGAGCTCAGTACATACCTACTTATAGGTAGATAAGACTGTCGAGCACCCCATACTGCTGACTGAACCCCTGCCGCGGGAGCGAGACCGTATTGATTTCCTGCCACGTCCTCTGCTCCTGCATTGTGTCTGCGCCATTTATTCCTGCAACTCGCCTGCGCCTCTTTACACGCTGCCTGTGGGGAGTAGTAGTCATTCACTAGGCTGACACATGTAGTCACATATGTTTTGGGCACATCCACACAGAATGGATCCACTTGGGGATGCATATCTTATTTAAAGGGTTAATACTGCCACCGACCCCCTGTATTTACACCGGCTGGGTTAAGTGTAACGTTATAAGCCAATGAAAGACTATTATTACCGCTGTCCTGAGGATCGGCCATCAGTATTAGGTCGGTGGCGGTCTGACTCTCGGCATCCTCGCTGATCATGTGCTTAAAGGGGCTCCAGCAGGAGCGGTAGATGTTTAGGGCCGCCATTTTCTGACTGCGGACCCTGCACTCAATTGTATCTACTTCCACTGGACCGAGATACAATTGAGCATATAGCAGCGTCAGCAGAAAAAGGGTATCAATGGTGACGTAGACGGCGTGGTGACATCATCACACCACCTGCGATGTTCCACAGGAGAGGCCGGGTCTACATGGCTTCATTATGGGAGCGCTCGTGGACAAGTGAGTAGAGACAGCCATCCCCTTTTTTTCTCCATGTGCCCTATCCCTAATATTTTGGTTAGGGTTTCACTAGGAGGTGTCCATCTTCCTTCCCTAGTTCTGAGGCCTGATTCCCTGTTTCCCCCTTCCCTCCTATGCTCGGTGTGGTGTTTCCCTCCCACACTGAAGCGTGACTGGTATTCGCTGCAGATATTTTCTTGGGATGGAAGAGAAATCCAGGGAATCCTCATCTATCCTGTACTCATCCGATCATGTTCCTCAGGTTGTGGAGCACCTCAATGTGAGAGGTGTTGGGCCCTTCTCTATGAGTTAGAGCACAGCCACTGAAATTCCAGAACTCCTGCTCCAGCAGACACAGCCCGTTTACAGCCACTTGAATGGCCTTTAAAAGCCTGAGGTGGAGAAGTGCCCAAGGAGTGGTGACCTGGAGGTTGGAGTCCATTGATGGCACATTTGGACTCCCTTCACTTTCCCACGTTCGAAGCGTACTCACCTCTCTTTGCTCGGGCCTTCAGGCTGGGCAAGATGATAATTTTTTTTATAAGGCACACTTTATTTATTTATTTATTTTGTTTCACTGTGTGTTAACTTTTCACATTGTCCGTCACAAGGACTTGCAGGGTCCGGCACCATTATGGGTTATCCCCTGAGGTCTGGGGATGGGCGTGTATGGCCATTAGGTTCCTCGCCCCCCTCAACCCCTTGTCTTTCGCCTCTGGGGGGGGGGGGAGCCACACCTCGACTAAGGGTCCTTTCATTCAATACAGTGATCTATCAGATTATCAGGTAAGAGTGTTTCTATAAATGCCCATTCCCAATAAGCTGCTAGCGATCACCGTCAGGTGATTCTGTCGTTCCGGCAGCACCAGAAATCATCGTTCCTGCTCAGCAGATCGTGGAGTATAAACAATGATCTACTGCACTGGAACAATGACTTTCTATGGGGACCAGCGGTCGCTGTATTGCTCTCTTGTCCCCATACGGCGAGGGATGTAAATGCTGATGATTATCGGGAGCATTTGCTTCGTTCCTGATAAACTGTCAGCTCATCGGTCCAAGAAGAAGAAGGACCCTAAGGCTCTTGGCTAACACCTGAGGTGGAAGCCAGAGCAACAACAAGCTCTTCCTTGGCTTTGGCAAATTTAGGATGTATTGTTGTTTTTTAACTATCTCCCATGTAGAAAGGGTTAATGAAAGTTATGTGTACCTCAAAATGGTGCCATTAAAAACTGCAACTTGTCCTACAAAAGCCAAACCCTCATAAGGCTACATAGACAAAAAAATATAGCTCTTTTTAAAAAATCCCTTGGTCAATAGGGCCCTAAACAGGCTGGTCATGGAAGGATTAATTATGTAAAATACCCTCACAACACCTCAGTTCAGGGGGTTGGGGTCTTGTGAGCCGGCATGTGGTTACTATATGTTGCCCCCATTGGAAACCAGTGTAATAAGATCAGATATGTTAGTGATGGGCCTTAGTTTGCCTCATCCGCACAGACTTTGTACATTCCCCTTCCCTTCAAGATGGAGTTCATGACATCACAATCCACTGCTGACCTCTGTCCACTGAATATGCAAATCCAATGACATCACAATCAAGTGCCCTCCTTCATCCACTGAATATGCAAATCAGATGACATCACAAACCAGGACTTGGCAACCTCCTGTAGACTATGACATCACAATCACCAATGACATCATAGAGTTCCTTTTTACAGTTCCGAGACTCCTGAGGCTCAGTCTTTCCAGACACTTCAAACTGGCGCGACACTTCTGTGTTATTTGCGAGTTTGGATGTAAATTGACTTTATTTTTTAACGTCTTTTGGAATCGTTGACAATGAGCTCCAGGAAAAGACGTAGAGGGAGAAAGAAAGAGGAGGCTGCGGCCGAAAATGAGGAGGAGAAAGATTCAAAGCGAGTTCCACATAAGAGACCCAGGATTGGGACCAAAAAAGAAGCACCAGATGGAAAAACGCCGTCCAGTCCATCACCGCCAAAGAGGAAAAGATCAAGCGAGCAACTTGACGGTAGCAAAACCAGAGAACCCAGACAGGGTAAGATAAAAATCAAAAATAAGGAACCTGTGCTAGCTCTCAGCCAGTCCTGCTCCGGCCTCCAGAGAGTTTGCGCCTCTTTAAGTGCGGATAAGTTTTGCTACCATCACATACTCGGAGAGGGTAGGTTCGGCAAAGTCATCTCGGCGACGGATGTCGTCCGTAGAGAGCAGGTGGCAATTAAGATACAGTCAAAATCCAAGTCATTAAAGTCCCACCTTACCGAGAGATATATCCTAAGGTTTTCCAACGAGTGTCCCTTCCTAGTCCACGGGTATGGCGTCTTCCACACAGCAGACATTTTTTTGATCTATCAACTGGGCGGACCTGGAGGCTGGAAGAAGGGAGTCCCCAGTAACATTGCCGGCTGATGATCTAAGTGACTTTCTCAACCAAGCAATTCCTGTGCCTTATAGTGAAGTCTACAAAAACGACATTGAAGAAATAAACCAGAATCTCTTTAAGAACATCTGTTTTGTGGGTCCTGAATGTGCTGAAGATTACACAAATACCACCGTCCATTCAGATGTGTTACCACCGGATACAGCACAGGATCACAGATCTAATTCAACTACCTAATCATACCCGAGAAACACCATCGTTCAGAGGACCACCATCCTGCTAGATATCCATGATGCAGAGGACCACCATCCTGCCAGATATCCATGATGCAGAGGACCACCATCCTGCCAGATATCCATGATGCAGAGGACCACCATCCTGCCAGATATCTATGATGCAGAGGACCACCATCCTGCCAGATATCTATGATTCAGAGGACCACCATCCTGCCAGATATCTATGATGCAGAGAACCACCATCCTGCTAGATATCTATGATGCAGAGGACCACCATCCTGCTAGATATCTATGATGCAGAGGACCACCATCCTGCTAGATATCTATGATGCAGAGGACCACCATCCTGCTAGATATCTATGATGCAGAGGACCACCATCCTGCTAGATATCTATGATGCAGAGGACCACCATCCTGCCAGATATCCATGATGCAGAGGACCACCATCCTGCCAGATATATATGATGCAGAGGACCACCATCCTGCCAGATATCTATGATGCAGAGGACCACCATCCTGCCAGATATCTATGATGCAGAGGACCACCATCCTGCCAGATATCCATTATGCAGAGGACCACCATCCTGCCAGATATCCATGATGCAGAAGACCACCATCCTGCCTGATATCTATGACGCAGAGGACCACCATCCTGCTAGATATCTATGATGCAGAGGACCACCATCCTGCTA
The DNA here is from genome assembly GCF_014858855.1 of Bufo gargarizans. Classification (NCBI taxonomy): domain Eukaryota; kingdom Metazoa; phylum Chordata; class Amphibia; order Anura; family Bufonidae; genus Bufo; species Bufo gargarizans. Next base: position 150,288,331 of record NC_058081.1, read on the forward strand.
GATATCTATGATGCAGAGGACCGCCATCCTGCCAGATATCCATGATGCAGAGGACTGCCATCCTGCTAGATATCTATGATGCAGAGGACCACCATCCTGCTAGATATCTATGATGCATAGGACCACCATCCTGCTAGATATCTATGATGCAGAGGACCACCATCCTGGCAGATATCCATGATGCAGAGGACCACCATCCTGCTAGATATCTATGATGCAGAGGACCACCATCCTGCTAGATATCTATGATGCAGAGGACCACCATCCTGCTAGATATCTATGATGCAGAGGACCACCATCCTGCTAGATATCTATGATGCAGAGGACCACCATCCTGCCAGATATTTATGATGCAGAGGACCGCCATCCTGCCAGATATCCATGATGCAGAGGACCGCCATCCTGCCAGATATCCATGATGCAGAGGACCGCCATCCCGCCAGATATCTATGATGCAGAGGACCGCCATCCCGTCAGATATACATGATGCAGAGGACCGCCATCCCGTCAGATATACATGATGCAGAGGACCACCATCCCGCCAGATATCCATGATGCAGAGGACCACCATCCTGCCAGATATCAATGATGCAGAGGACCACCATCCCGCCAGATATCCATGATGCAGAGCTCCACTAACATCTCCAGAATTTCTATATTATTAATGAACTTAGTTAATAAAATCTTTCTGGGTTTTCTAAGTTCTTTGGTTCCTTTTTATTTATGCAGTTCAGGTCTATGTACATGGTACAAGGAGACCCCAACCAGGAGTAACAGCCACACCCCAAAAACAGCCATAGTGCCTCCATTAAGAGCACTGTTAGCGTGACCCCCATCATTAGTGTCAGCACAGTGTCCCTATAAACAGTATGGCCTTGCCTTCCGACCATTCCAGATCCAGCAGGACTGTCCCTAATTTCGCTCTCTGTCTTCCGGTCCCTGATAGCTGCCGCATATTCCGACTTCATCTGTATGTGGATCCTCAGGACACAGCGGTGAAGAAGGAACCATCAGCTTCCTCCTGCTCCACCATTTAGCTGCTGCCAGTGGTTCAGCGCAAGCGGGCCCGATACAGTGACATCACCGAACCTGCTGTGCTGGGCCACACATGACGTAGACGGGAGAAGAGCAGTCCTGCTCTGCACCGCTCCTTGTGGGAACATGGGATGGGTTTATTTCAAAGTTAGGAATGCATGGGGCACTTAGGGGGCCTCATAATGTGTGGAGTGCACTTTTGGGGGTGTCACACAATTTATAGGGGGCACTTAAGGGGAATTACGGTACACTTAACAGTGTTTATATTATATGACTATAACCCCCTTCATCCATAGGTATGAACCCATGTACTGCACATGTTTTAGCCCACCTTTAGGTTGAAAATATTTTTTTATTATTCTCCTCCTTTAAACCTGGGTTGTGTCTTACATCCAGGTGCATATTATAAAGCAAAAAATACGGTATGTATTTTAAATTTGGCAACAAAAAAATTAATTTTGCTCCTAAATTTTTCAGTTTAGGAGCCAATGGCTCCTGGGTATTTTTGCAGTCCTATGTAACAACACAGATAGCATAAGGTAAAAGGTTTCTCTGGGATTTATATATTGATGGCCTATCCTCAGGATAGGTCATCAATATGAGACTGGTGGGGGTCCGACTCCTGGCACCCTGGCCAATAAGCTGTTTGAGGAGACCGTGATGTTCCAGTAAGCTCCGCAGCCTCTTTGTTCAGCAATGTCATTTGATAGCACTGTGCTTGGTATTGCAGCTCAGCCCCAACCACGATGGAACTGAGCTGCACCTAGGCCAAGTAACAATGAATGTGATGTCATATGGCCTAGGAAGAGACTGTGGCGCTCACGAAGCACCACAGCCTCTTCACATAGAAAAAACAACTAAACTAAAATAGAGGGAGGGGCCCAAGTTGGGTAGAGAGCCCCGGGCCCATCATGCACTTAATCCGCCCCTGACTGCATTATACACCACTGCAATTGCTTGTATAAAGTTGGACTGTTTCCTGAAGTAAAGCAACGTTTGGTTTACCAACTGTGTACTCCATTAATCCTCCTGCAAATCGGTGTGCCACCGTTACAGGCACTGGCGTCACGATCCTTAAAGGGACCTTACCTAAGGCACTCAAAATACCTGCAACATCCAGGGCACCTCACATACCATCAGGCATGGTCCCTATTTACCAAGTGTGCCCCAGAGGAACTAGTGTCTACCTCTCCTTCACTGTCGCATGCCTGCCCAGGGTTCTCCTCAGAAAAGTGAGTAACCCTCGATTGCCCATAACCGTGACCTCACTGTCGCAATACCCTGCAGGTCTGGCGTGCTGCATAAATTGGCGTCACGAACAGGATACGATCATTCCTGCGTCATTGCGGATACAAAAACTGTGTGCTGTTATTTGCCTTAAAGTGACCAAGCCCTAATTGGTTTATTGAAAATTGCTGGGCCAAAGTGAACTGTAATAATTTGCGGTGTGAAGATTATATTGCATGGACTGTTTGCTGCTTATTTAAGCCACCGCTTGCTGTCAGTGAATCGGCAGCGATTTTTGCTCAAAGATGGCCGCTTAACCTGACTGGATTACAAAAAGGGACTTTGGCGCGAAAAAGAACAAGGTGGAGTCATCGCCCAGCCACCAAGGAGGAAGAACGCCGCCCTGTCTGGAAGAAAAGGTGCCGCCTACCTGAGTCCCGGAGCTGCGAGAGGCCGCGCCTACCTGCTGACGCTGTACGCAGGACGCCTACCACACGAAACCACGCATCTCGCGAGATCTGGAGCGAACATCATGTCATGGTCTTACCTTCTTACTGTTCTCCTTCGTTTGACATGTGCTGGCGGCCATCTTGGTTTCTGGGTTTCTTGTAGCCTCCCACCCTGCGGCTTCTCCTTCCCACTGGGAGGAGCTGGATGCCTAGCTCATATATATAGGAGGTCTGTGGCTTCAGTTCCTTGCTTGGTCCTCCTGTGTTCACATGCTTCTAAGACTGCTGCTGCTTCTGGTTCCTGATCCTGGCCTCGTCTGACTACCCCGTTGGTTCCTGATCCTGGCTTCGTCTGACTACCCTGCTGGTTCCTGATCCAGGCTTCGTCTGACTACCCCCCTGGTTCCTGACCTCTGTCTACGCAAGACCCTGCTTCGGTTTAGCCATCCGTTTGGACTTTTGCTTACAGCTTGATTTTCAATAAAGCCTTCTTATTTCTACTTATCTCTTGTTGTACGTCTGGTTCATGGTTCCATGACATTAGGACCAAGCCATGAATTCTGACGGTACAGGGCCATCCTCGCTACCTACGCTGGTTGCCAGACTTGATCAGCAGGATCACCTGTTGGGTCGGTTCGCTGTGGCGTTGCAAACCCTGCTTGAACGCACGGCTCATTTCGCTTCCGTTGCCGATGGGTCGGTTGTCGCTCCTGGGCCCGCTCCTACTGCCGCTCCGGTTGTTGCGCCAGAGTCTACCCCGACACCTGTTGCTGCGCCTGCGGTGTCTCGGGGTATGACCGGTTCTGCCCCCCTTCCACAGCGCTTTGGGGGAAAGCCAACTCAGTGCCGAGGTTTCCTTAACCAGGTGGGCATTTATTTCGAGTTGCTGCCACATGCCTTTCCTACTGAGAGATCAAAGGTGGGCTTCTTGATCTCGCTGCTCTCGGACAAGGCCTTGGCCTGGGCCAGCCCTTTATGGGAGAACAACAATCCGGTGGTTGCCGAGTTTTCCGGTTTTGTTGCTTCTCTTCGGAAGGTATTCGATGTGCCGGCTCGTGCTGCCTCTGCTGCGAAGCTCCTTATGTCCATCAGACAGGGTTCACGATCCGTAGCTGAATACGCCATTGAGTTTCGTACCCTGGCAGCAGAGGTGGGCTGGAATAATGAGGCTCTGGTCGCTGCTTTCTCTCATGGTCTCTCGGATGCCTTGAAGGATGAGGTTGCAGCTAAGGACCTACCAGTGGAGCTCGAGTCTCTTATTTCTTTCCTGATTTTGATTGACACCAGACTCAGGGAGAGACCTTCCTTTAAGGAGAGCCTGCGGAGGTCTTCTAACAGATTGGCGCCTACGTTTGCTGTCCCACCCGTGCCTCCCTCTCCTCCCACGCCTCCTGGGGATGACTTGTCTGGGGGTGAACCCATGCAGCTGGGGTTTGCTCGCCTGTCCGAGGGGGAGAGGGTACTCCGGAGACGCGAGGGCCGATGCATGTACTGTGGTCTCGGTGGGCATTTTCGGTTGGCATGTCCGAACCGTCCGGGAAACGCTCGCACCTGAGATCCTGTCGGGGGCAGATCTTGGGTGGAGTCTCCTCGTCCCCGGTTTCCCGTGTTGACAAACCACTGATCACTGTTGTCCTCTCCTGGGTCGGGGGCTCGGTGACGACCCAGGCGTTGGTGGACTCTGGTGCTGGTGGTTTGTTCATTGATAGTGTGTTCGCTGCCGCCAATTCCATTCCTCTGCAGCCTCGAGGTTCCCCACTGGCTCTTGAGGCGATAGACGGCAGACCCCTTCTGCCGCCACACGTGACTCATGAGACCCTTCCAGTGGGGATAGCCATTGGTGCCGTTCACAGAGAGTCGGTCTGTCTCCAGGTGATTTCGTCTCCACACTACTCGGTGGTCTTGGGGTACCCCTGGCTCCAGAAGCATAATCCGACTTTCGATTGGAGATCGGCCGAGATCCTCTCGTGGTCACCGCAGTGTGGGGCTAGTTGCATCCATGGGCCTGTCAAGTTGCTGTGTACTTCCTCGGACTCTCTGTTGCCTCCTGAATACGAAGAGTACCGGGATGTATTCGATAAGGTGCGCGCGGTTGCCCTACCTCCGCACCGCCCATACGATTGTGCCATAGAGTTACAATCTGGTGCCGTTCCTCCTCGTGGCAAAGTCTATCCACTGTCGGTAGCGGAGAATGAGGCCATGGAGGAGTACGTGAGGGAGGCGCTTTCACGCGGACACATTCGCAAATCCTCGTCCCCGGCAGGGGCTGGATTTTTCTTTGTGAAAAAGAAGGGCGGTGAGTTGAGGCCTTGCATCGATTACAGGGGTCTCAATCGCATCACGATCAAGAACGCTTACCCGATACCCTTGATTTCCGAGCTGTTCGATCGCCTCAAAGGGGCCACGGTCTTTACCAAACTCGACCTGAGGGCGGCATATAACCTGGTAAGGATCAAGGCGGGCGATGAGTGGAAGACCGCGTTTAACACCAGGACCGGTCATTATGAATCCTTGGTTATGCCCTTTGGGTTGTGCAATGCGCCCGCAGTCTTCCAGGAATTCATCAACGATGTTTTCCGTGACCTGTTGCAGCAGTGTGTGGTGGTCTATTTGGATGACATCTTGGTATATTCTGAATCCATGGAGGCCCACATTATGGATGTCAGACGAGTGTTGCAACGGTTACGAGAGAACAGGCTGTTCGGTAAGCTTGAGAAATGCGAATTTCACCGATCCCAGGTAACCTTCTTAGGTTACATCATTTCCGCTGAGGGGTTCTCCATGGATCCTGAGAAGGTTTCGGCTGTCTTACAGTGGCCCCAGCCCAGTGGTCTCCGTGCCCTGCAGCGCTTTTTGGGCTTCGCCAATTATTATCGGAAGTTCATCAGGGACTTTTCTATGCTAGCCAAGCCTCTCACGGATCTGACCAGGAAGGGCAGTAATTTCCAGGTCTGGTCGCTCGAGGCCATCCGAGCTTTTGAGGCTCTAAAGTCCGCCTTTGTGTCGGCTCCGATTCTGTCGCATCCCAACCCTGGGTTGCCCTTTGTCCTCGAGGTGGACGCGTCTGAGACGGGAGTAGGCGCCCTTCTGTCTCAGCGTAGAACACCAGAGGGTCCTCTGCTTCCTTGTGGGTTTTACTCCCGGAAACTGTCTTCCGCGGAGTGCAACTATCAGATTGGTGACAGGGAGTTATTGGCCATCGTGCAGGCCCTTAAAGAATGGAGGCACTTGCTCGAGGGTTCGGTGGTTCCGGTTCTCATCCTGACGGACCACAAGAATCTGACCTACCTTTCTGAGGCCAAGAGATTGACACCACGTCAGGCCAGATGGGCTCTGTTCTTGTCACGTTTTAATTACGTGGTCTCCTACCTACCCGGTTCCAAGAACATCAGAGCGGATGCCTTATCACGGCAGTACTCCGAGCTGTCCGGGGAGGAGTCGATTCCGACTTCGGTCATACCTCCGAATCAGATCCTGGCCGCCATTCGCACCAGCCTGACCTCTCCCCTGGGTGAGCAGATTTTGGCGGCTCAATCTGGTGCTCCCTCTGGGAGACCCAACGGCAGGTGTTTTGTGCCTGAGGAGTTGCGCACTCGGTTGTTGCGAACCTACCATAACTCCAAGGCCGCGGGGCATCCTGGAAAGAATCAGCTGTCCTGGGCTGTTTCACGTCTGTTCTGGTGGCCTTCTCTACGTTCCGACATCGCCGCATATGTAGCGGCATGCTCCGTTTGTGCCCAGAGTAAGTCCCCTCGGCACCTTCCGTTGGGCCTTTTGCAACCCATAGCCACCGGGGAGCGCCCATGGTCACACCTGGGGATGGATTTCATTGTGGACCTCCCTGCATCTCGAGGCCATACGGTCATTCTCATGATTGTGGATCGGTTTTCCAAAATGTGCCACTGTGTTCCTCTCAAGAAGTTACCCTCTGCACAAGAGTTGGCCACGATTTTCGCCAGGGAGGTCTTCCGGTTGCACGGTTTGCCCAAGGAGATTGTGTCGGATCGGGGGAGTCAGTTTGTGTCCAGGTTCTGGCGCGCCTTTTGCTCCCAGTTGGGGATTCATCTCTCTTTCTCCTCGGCCTACCACCCTCAGTCCAATGAGGGCCGCAGAACGATCCAATCAGGCCTTGGAGCAATTCCTTCGTTGCTATGTCTCCGATCACCAAGACAATTGGGTTGACCTCCTGCCTTGGGCTGAGTTTGCCAGGAACACGGCGGTGAACTCTTCCTCTGGGACGTCTCCCTTCATGGCCAATTATGGGTTCCAACCTGCCGTGTTACCGGAGGTATTCTCTCCCCAGGATATTCCGGCTGTGGAGGATCACCTTTCCGTCCTACGTGCTTCTTGGGTACAGATCCAGAGGTCCCTTGAGGTCTCTGCGCAGCGCCAGAGACTCCAGGCTGATCGCAGACGAGCGCCCGCTCCTTCCTACCAGGTCGGAGACCGTGTATGGTTGTCCACCCGCAACCTCAACCTTCGAGTGCCCACTCCCAAGCTGGCGCCTCGCTTTGTTGGTCCCTTCCGAGTGCTTCGCAGGGTAAACCCGGTAGCCTATGCCCTTGCGCTTCCTCCTGGCATGCGGATCTCCAACGTGTTTCATGTCTCCCTGTTGAAGCCATTGGTGTGTAATCGTTTCACTTCCTCGGTTCCTCGGCCCCGTCCGGTCCAAGTGGGCAATCGTGAGGAATATGAGGTGAGCAATATCCTGGACTCACGCCTGGTCCGCGGTCGGTTGCAGTTTTTGGTCCATTGGCGTGGTTATGGTCCAGAGGAGCGTTGCTGGGTTCCCTCCGCAGATGTCCATGCTCCTGCTTTGCTCCGAGCCTTCCACGCACGCTTCCCTCAGAAACCGTTCCTTACTCCGCGGAGGAGGGGCCCTTGAGGGGGAGGTACTGTCATGGTCTTACCTTCTTACTGTTCTCCTTCGTTTGACATGTGCTGGCGGCCATCTTGGTTTCTGGGTTTCTTGTAGCCTCCCACCCTGCGGCTTCTCCTTCCCACTGGGAGGAGCTGGATGTCTAGCTCATATATATAGGAGGTCTGTGGCTTCAGTTCCTTGCTTGGTCCTCCTGTGTTCACATGCTTCTAAGACTGCTGCTGCTTCTGGTTCCTGATCCTGGCCTCGTCTGACTACCCCGTTGGTTCCTGATCCTGGCTTCGTCTGACTACCCCCCTGGTTCCTGACCTCTGTCTACGCAAGACCCTGCTTCGGTTTAGCCATCCGTTTGGACTTTTGCTTACAGCTTGATTTTCAATAAAGCCTTCTTATTTCCACTTATCTCTTGTTGTACGTCTGGTTCATGGTTCCATGACACATCACCGGAGTAAGTACTAACTTTAATCTTTTGCCGGCCCTTCTGATTACCTTACCGGAACATTCCCGACCCCTGCCAGGGCACCGGAGATGGTCCCCTATTAGTGACCAAAGACTTACCTGAATTTTTTTTTTACATTGCCGCTCCTGTCCGCTCCGCTACATTTAAAGGGCCATACCTATTAACGCCATGTCCGCACCTGAAGAAATCGGGCAGAAGGTGTGTAAGAAAATAGAGGAGTGGGAGAGACCATTGTTACTGGAAGATGAAGACCCTTTTCCTCCAAGGCTCCCACCTGCCTATAGGGATGTATATCCAAAAGAACCTGATGGGTGACCGAGTTACCGTCCCAGAAGTAGAAAGCAGCCTGTCTGCCACCATTGTAAAAAATATGGACATACTGAATCAATGTGCTGGCAGTAAAACGGGCAACCCCTAAGGCAGAGGACCGCCCCTCGGGAGGTAGAACAGTAGGTCTAAAGGATCCAAGCTGGATGCCTAAGTGTGTAGGATCCCGTCCAAAAATTAAAATATGTATCAACGGGATACCCTTTGAAGCCCTGTTGGACACTGGGTCACAGGTCACCACCAGTGATCCAAGTTCTGGGATCCAAGTCTCCTCACCCAGCCACCAGAGTCCTGGCTAGATATCATTGCCAGCAACGGTAAGCCAGTGAAAGTCCATGGGTATTGGGAACCTACCCTTTAGGTGGGAGAAGCCACCCTGCCACAGCAAGGCGTGATTGTGGTACAAGCAGGAGACAAAGGAGGACACCCTGTGATCTTAGGGACTAACGTTCTAAAAAATTGTTACTCCGAAGTGCTTGACGCATTGAATCAAACTATATCTTCAGCCTCACCTGCTTCCAGAAGAGTTATTCAAAAGTCTATCAGTGTGCTGTGTGCTCAACAAAGGTTCGCCAACAAAAAAGGAGAAATTTGTACTGTCCGGATGCGGGATAACCGGCCGGTAATTCTGCCTCCAAATTCCCAGATCATCCTGTGGTGCCGTGCTGTGTTAGGGATCCAGGGCCAGGACTATCAAGCCCTAGTGGAACCTATTCCCATTGAGAATCATCCCTTTATACGGACCGCCAAGAGCCTGGTGACCGTGTCTCGAGGTAAAGTGCCTGTCGGTTTAATTAACTTTGGTGATCATCCCGTTACTCTCCTTAAACACTGCCCCGTTGCTCAGCTTTTTCAGGTGTCTTTCCAGGATGTGATCCGTCTGCCTGCCACGGAGGCGTTCCAGACCACACACAGCAGCAGCCTCCCTACGACATCCTGGTGGGAAGAACTACATGTGGGGAACGAATCCACCCCAAAGGAGCAAATAGAGGGAGTCCTGAATCTGGTGAAGGAGCACCACCAGGCTTTCAGCAAGCACTCCACGGACTATGGAGAGGTCAGTGTAATCAAATACACCCACTGGCTCTCATCCTCCTATTAAGGAGAGATACTGTCACGGAATGTGTACAGGTAACAAGGCAAAGCAACATGTATAAACGACTCGCTGGATCCAAAAACTAAGGAACCAAGGGAGACCCCTGCAGAAGACCTGGCACTTTCCCTGGCTGCTCAGCCTATGCAAAGATCCTAATGGTGGAGGTTTGCATATCCACGAACCTTGACTATAAAGCCCTGAGCACCCTACAATAGTGAGGGGACACGACCACCGGCTCCCTACACAAGACACGGAGGGAGTCAGGGTCATCTGGGATCCAGCAAACAGATATAAACATATAAAAGTACACTTAGCTTTGAAGCAAAGAGGAGGACAGATCAGCGTGCACACACACTCCAGGAGGAAATATAAGCCGCTCAGAAAAGCATTCTGAGGAGGCATTTAAAGGGAAGCAATTAAGACATGACAGCTGAGAGAGGCTGACGAGAGGAGGAGCTGAATACCACAACACAGAAATTCAAGGAGGAGGTTCTGAAAGGCCTCTGTCAGAGCTTCTCAGCTGTCTGGTTGTGACAGTACCCCTCCCTCTACGAGTGGACTCCGGACACTCAGAGCCCACCTTCTCAGGATGGGACCTATGGAATGCCCTGATGAGACGAGAGGCCTTAATGTCCGTCACTGGGACCCACATCCTCTCCTCAGGACCATACCCCTCCCACTGAACAAGGTACTGAAGAGAACCGCGGACAAGACGAGAATCCACAATCCTAGAGACCTGGAATTCAAGATTCCCATCAACCATAATCGGAGGAGGAGGCAAAGGCGAGGGTACAATGGGTTGAACATAAGGTTTCAATAAGGACTTATGAAAAACATTATGGATCTTCCAAGTCTGAGGAAGATCAAGACGGTATGCAACAGGATTGATGACAGACAGGATTTTGTAAGGCCCAATAAACCTAGGACCCAACTTCCAGGAGGGAACCTTCAATTTGATATTCTTGGTAGACAACCACACCAGATCACCAACATTCAGGTCCGGACCAAGCACACGTCTCTTATCAGCCACACGCTTATATCTCTCACTCATGCTCTTTAGATTCTCTTGAATCTTTTGCCAAATAGATGACAAAGACGAGGAGAATCTGTCCTCATCAGGTAAACCAGAAGACCCCTCTCCCGAGAAAGTCCCAAACTGTGGATGAAACCCATATGCACCAAAAAATGGTGACTTATCAGAGGACTCCTGACGACGGTTATTTAAAGCAAACTCAGCAAGGGACAAAAAAGAACACCAATCCTCTTGATTCTCCGCCACAAAACAACGCAGATATGTCTCCAGATTCTGATTGACGCGCTCTGTCTGGCCATTCGACTGCGGGTGGAAAGCAGAAGAGAATGACAACCGAACCCCCAAGCGAGAACAGAAAGCCTTCCAGAATCTGGAAACAAACTGCGTGCCCCTATCAGAGACTATGTCTGAAGGAATACCGTGCAACTTGACAATGTGATCAACAAATGCCTGCGCCAGCGTCTTAGCATTGGGCAAACCAGGAAAAGGGATGAAATGCACCATTTTGCTAAAACGGTCCACCACCACCAGAATCACAGTCTTCCCCGAGGAACGAGGCAGGTCCGTGATAAAGTCCATGGACAGATGTGTCCAAGGACGGGAAGGAATGGGTAAGGGAAGGAGAGGACCTGATGGCCGTGAATGAGGGACCTTGGCACGAGCGCAAGTCTCGCAGGCTGCCACAAAACCCTCAACCGACTTACGAAGCGCAGGCCACCAGAATCTCCGAGCGATGAGATCCAGTGTGGCTCTTACCCCCGGGTGCCCAGCAAGGACCGTATCGTGGTGTTCTTTAAAAATCTTGTGTCTTAAAGCGAGAGGCACAAACAACCTCCCAGGAGGACAAAGATCAGGAGCCTCTGACTGGGCTGCCTGCACCTCTGCCTCCAATTCAGGAAAAAGAGCAGAGACCACCACACCTTCAGCCAAAATGGGACCCGGGTCTTCAAAATTCCCGCCTCCCGGAAAACAACGTGACAGGGCATCTGCCTTCACATTCTTAACTCCAGGGCGGAACGTGACAACAAAATTAAACCTAGAAAAGAACAACGACCATCTGGCCTGTCTCGGGTTCAGACGCTTGGCTGACTCCAAGTAGGCCAGATTTTTATGGTCAGTAAATACGGTAATAGGGTGTCTGGCCCCCTCTAGCCAATGGCGCCATTCCTCAAAAGCCAACTTGATGGCCAACAATTCCCTATCTCCCACATCGTAATTTCTCTCTGCGGAGGAGAGTTTTCTTGAGAAAAAGGCACACGGTCGCCAATTGGCAGGAGAGGAACCCTGAGACAAGACCGCCCCCACACCCACCTCAGAAGCATCAACCTCAACTATGAAGGGTAATGAAACATCAGGTTGCACCAAGATGGGAGCGGAAGCAAAACTCTCCTTGATATCAGAAAAGGCCTTACGCGCCTCTACTGACCAAGAAGAAAAATCTACCCCCTTTCTGGTCATATCAGTGAGTGGTTTAACAATAGAAGAATAATTCAAAATGAACTTCCTGTAATAATTGGCAAAGCCCAAAAAACGCATCAGCGCCTTTTGATTCTCAGGAAGCTCCCACTCAAGCACAGCGCGGACCTTCTCGGGGTCCATGCGAAAACCAGAAGCGGAGAGAAGAAACCCCAGAAATTGAATTTCTGGAACCGCAAACACACATTTTTCCAGTTTCGCATATAGTTTATTCTCCCGCAGGATGAGCAAGACCTGACGTAAATGTTCCTTATGAGTTTTGAAATCGGGAGAAAAAATCAAAATGTCATCCAAATACACCAATACAAATTTTCCCATCAAATGATAAAAAATGCTGTTCACGAAATGCTGAAAAACGGCTGGGGCATTCATCAACCCAAAAGGCATAACCAAATTCTCAAAATGGCCCTCAGGGGTATTGAAGGCCGTCTTCCATTCGTCCCCTTCTCTGACCCTGACCAGGTTGTATGCCCCTCTTAAATCTAATTTGGAAAAGACTTTAGCCCCAACAACCTGGTTAAACAGGTCCGGGATCAGAGGAAGCGGATAAGGGTCACGAATTGTGATATTGTTCAGCTCCCTGAAATCCAGACAAGGTCTTAAAGAACCATCTTTTTTCTTAACAAAGAAAAAACCAGCGGCAACAGGTGACTTTGAGGGTCGTATGTGTCCCTTTCTCAGACTCTCAGAGATATAAGTACGCATAGCGATCCTCTCAGGTTGGGAAAGATTGTATAAACGAGATTTAGGCAGCTTGGCGTCTGGGATGAGATTAATAGGGCAATCGTACTCCCTGTGCGGGGGCAAATCCTGAACTCCACTCTCAGAGAAGACATCCGAAAATTCAGAGAGAAAAGATGGTACAGTCTTAGTAGCAACCTCAGAAACAGATGTCGTGAGGCAATTCTCTCTGCAAAAGTCACTCCAACCATTTATTTGCCTTGCTTGCCAATCAATGGTGGGGTTATGTTTAGTGAGCCAGGGTAGCCCCAACACTAGAGGAGTCGGCAAACCGCTAAGGACGAAACATGACACATCCTCAACATGAGCATCACTCACAATTAAACGGATATTGTGAACTATGCCCTTTAATGACTTCTGAGAAAGTGGAGCGGAATCGATAGAAAACACAGGAATATCCTTTCTCAAAGCGCACACCTGGAAACCATGAGTTATCGCAAAGTGATTATCAATGAGATTAACCGCTGCTCCACTATCCACAAAAATCTCACAAAAAATGTTCTTGCTCTCTAGCGCCACCCTAGCCGGCAGGACAAAACGGGAACTACAAGCAAACGGAAAATCTTCAATTTCCGCCTCAATCCTGCCAATAGTAACAGACGGAACATTTTTCAAAGATTTTTTCCTCTTTGTTTCTTTATTATACCCAGAGAACTGCCTGAATCTCCTAGAGGGACAAATATTTGCCAAATGATTAATACCTCCACAACAAAAACAAACCCTCTCATGCGGGCTGAATCTTCTATTGTCAGAAGCAATCAACCCCAGCTGCATGGGCTCCTGCTCAGAAGGGGCTGACAGCGACTGAGACCCCTGCGCAGAGAATGGGACCGCTGCACAGTCCTGGGACCGAGTATGACAGGAAGGAGAGATCTCTCCTCTCTCTCTAAGACGCCTGTCAATACGAACGGCCTGAGACATAGCAGAGTCCAAAGAAATAGGCCTTTCATGAAAGGCAAATGCATCTTTCAATCCCTCTGAAAGACCATGGCAAAATTGACTTCGGAGTGCAGCATCATTCCAACCAGTATCAGCTGCCCAACTCCGAAATTCTGAGCAGTATATTTCTGCGGATTGTTTACCCTGGCATAGGAGACGTAGTCTAGACTCCGCCAGAGCAATACGATCCGGATCATCATATATCTGACCCAGGGCTAAAAAGAATTCATCCACTGAACGGAGGGGCCGTGCCCCCTCCGGCAGCGAAAAGGCCCAGGACTGAGCGTTACCCCTGAGCAGCGATATAATGATCCCCACCCTCCGTTCCTCATCACCAGAAGAATGGGGAAGAAGGCGAAAATGGAGTTTGCAAGCCTCTCTAAAACGCACAAAATTCTCACTACCCCCGGAGAACGTATCCGGGAGCGAGATCTTAGGCTCAGAACAAGCTCCATGAACGCAAGCTGAACCGGTCACTTGAAGCTGAGACAAAGTCTTACGGAGGTCAGCTACCTCCAATGAAAGACCCTGGAAGCGTTCAGCCAAAAGTGAAACCGGATCCATGCTTAAGACGGTTTTGGCGGCTTATAATGTCACGGAATGTGTACAGGTAACAAGGCAAAGCAACATGTATAAACGACTCGCTGGATCCAAAAACTAAGGAACCAAGGGAGACCCCTGCAGAAGACCTGGCACTTTCCCTGGCTGCTCAGCCTATGCAAAGATCCTAATGGTGGAGGTTTGCATATCCACGAACCTTGACTATAAAGCCCTGAGCACCCTACAATAGTGAGGGGACACGACCACCGGCTCCCTACACAAGACACGGAGGGAGTCAGGGTCATCTGGGATCCAGCAAACAGATATAAACATATAAAAGTACACTTAGCTTTGAAGCAAAGAGGAGGACAGATCAGCGTGCACACACACTCCAGGAGGAAATATAAGCCGCTCAGAAAAGCATTCTGAGGAGGCATTTAAAGGGAAGCAATTAAGACATGACAGCTGAGAGAGGCTGACGAGAGGAGGAGCTGAATACCACAACACAGAAATTCAAGGAGGAGGTTCTGAAAGGCCTCTGTCAGAGCTTCTCAGCTGTCTGGTTGTGACAGATACAGACCCATACCACCTACTACCTATCAGTCTGTGAAAGAGATGATACAAGAGATGAAAGACTCTATTATAATCCGGGACAGTCATAGTCCCTGGGCTGCGCCCCTAGTTCTTGTCCGAAAAAAAGATGGCAGCATAAGGTTCTGCGTGGATTACAGAAAAATTAATCAAATTGCAGTGTCCCAGGGGGGTCAGTAGTGTAGGTTTTGGGTATGCTGGGCTTTGTAGTGCAGAGTAACCCACTAACCTGGGATTCACTGTCGTCTTCAATCTGGGCAGATACTGGAACAGGCAGTACGTAAATGTTCGTGACGCCAGTGTCAATTAAACGGTGACACGCCGTGTAAGGTTATGTGGAATAATGGAGTAACCACGTGATAGCCAACAAAAACTGGAACTTTACTGGTTTTCAGTAATAATCATGCATGGACATAGGTGAAAACGCAGTTCCCTTGAAGACAGTTGGTTTATAGGAGTTACAGACAGGCCGGCTGTAGCAAGGTGATTTGCAGAGGGTTAAACACAGGACTTGTAGTACAGGAGGCTTGCACTCTATTCCTGACTGATCCTGAAACATGTGACTTATTCTCCAAGGTCTGATGCCCTAACTCTGGCGTATCCTTGAATCTGTCTTTATCAAATACCTCCTCTGTTACCTTGAGTACCTCTTGCTGATTAGGCTCGCCTTCTGTTGTATTCTGGGTCTTCAGGCTGTTTAACTATGCCCTTCTTGCTTCTAGGAATACGGACTCAGGAGGGGAACCTTCTCCTCAGAACTGGAACCCGGTTACAGGGCTTTCTCTACCCTCTCAGCACTGAGTCTAGAAACTTCTGCCTTCCTGAGCTAGGCCCTAGCCTATTTATACTGAACTGGGGGCTCCCTCTGCTGGCTGTGACAAGAATTGCCGGTAACCGGCCTGACTGGCTTAAAGGGAAATACACATTTCAATCTAGCAGTGTCGGGTAGCCTACCCGTATGCTGCACACCCCCAGACTTTAACGTGAGTAAGGCCTCGTACTCACACACATGCCTGAACCAACATAAGCTGATGCATAATTTAAACATTACATTATAAATATGATAAACAACTATTTCACACAAAAATATAACATTTGCGACTTGATGAACAAATGACGCAAGAAAAAGGGGCGTCTTCTTTCTTCTTATAAGGTTCAGATAGCCAAACGGCTAATGATTTCCCGTTTAAGGTCAAATTGTAAAATATAACATTTATTAGGTATTCTTTAAAAATGAAACGGGAAGTTAGAAAAGAAAAAGGTATTTAAAATTACAGTGTACTGGTGCTTGATAACAGTATACACTTATTTTTGTCAATAGGTTTCTGCTTTTCTTTTTTATTGCAGTCTTTCCCTTAGTGTATTTAAGTCCTGAGGAGTTGTTGTTAGTAGCTCCTTTACCCCTGAAGACGCCACATCTGTGGTGAAACATGTCGGGGGAGCTGCAATCTTAGGTTTTAGAGCAGTGTAGTGTGCTTTGTTATCGGACCCTGGTGTACTGCAGACACGGGGTTTAACCGATCCTAACAGTCTATTTAGTCCTTAAAGAGGAATTTAAGGATAGAGTTACAAGTACTCCATTCATCCCGGCGTAGGGCTGACAGAGAGCCTATATCTCGTCACAATCCTATTAGACTGAAGGAGGGAATTAGAATAGGATCTACTCCTCAGGACTTAAATACACTAAGGGAAAGACTGCAATAAAAAAGAAAAGCAGAAACCTATTGACAAAAATAAGTGTATACTGTTATCAAGCACCAGTACACTGTAATTTTAAATACCTTTTTCTTTTCTAACTTCCCGTTTCATTTTTAAAGAATACCTAATAAATGTTATATTTTACAATTTGACCTTAAACGGGAAATCATTAGCCGTTTGGCTATCTGAACCTTATAAATTTGAATCCCGGGTCCAAAGGGTCCCTGAAGGGGAATTCTTTCTTCTTAGGCACGGCCGCTGACCTGGCACAGCGGACTTAAGGTGAACCAGGTTAGTCTATTTTTCTTGACTGAAGTATAATAAGGAACTACACAGGGTTTTCCCGTGGGTGTAGAACAGGCAAGGGCTCACGTGGAGGAGTCCATTCTTGCGCACAAACGTCAAGCAGGCTATTTCTAGTAACAACTGTTCGGGAGGAGACACCACCAGCATAGTCAAAGTCTCCTAAATGGACTGGCGGACGTCCCCTGGTCATTCGGGTGGACCTTCTCAACACAGGGGTTTCCTCTTCCCTTAGCACCGAGGTAGAAGAGAGAGGAGCAACAGGAGGATCTCCATCCGTGAGACCTTGGTCAGGAACAACAGGAACAACAGGATCCACTAGAGGGGGAACTGGATCCGGGGCATCTTGAACCGGCTCTTCTGGAAGTAAGGTACAGTAGGTGCCGGAGCGGGCACCAACAAGTTCAACCATGGTGTCAGAAGCCAATGCATGGGATCAGCGTCATACCCTAGATTACGGACAGCCTGCATAGGATCCTCGGGCTGTATTGATGACTCTGACACAGGGGGTTCAGATATAGAACTCTCGGCACTGGGTTCTGGTGTCAGGCAGAGCTTTAACCGGTTTCGGTGTACAATTTGGGATCCCCTGCCTTCCCGGGTGATCTCATAAGTGTGAGTTCCAACATTTGGGATTGCAGTGACAACATAGGGACTTTGCTCCCATTTACTGTCCAGTTTACTGGTACGGCGGTTATTTTTTAACCATACCACAGCCCCTATTGTCAAGGGTTCTGCATGGGCTGCTTGGTCATAGTCTCTCTGCTGCCGGTCTCTAGCATAGTCCATACGTTCCTGAACAATAGCTTGGGCCGTATTCAATCGCCTTTGGTGTTCAGCAACCCAGTCGGTATTAGGTAATGGGTTGATGCAATCAGGTACGAGTACGTCCAAGGAGTGATCAGCAGGCAATAACCCTTGGCGCCCAAACATCAAATAAAAGGGGGTATACCCGGTGGAACAGTGTATGGTATGATTGTACGTGAACATGAGCTGTGGCAACAGATTAGGCCAATCTCCCCTGGTTTCAGGAGGCACTGTCCTCAGCATCTCTATCAAGGTCTGATTCATTCTTTCACACAATCCATTACCTTGCGGATGGTAGGCCGTCGTCCGGATCTTTTTACAGTTGTGCAGGCGGCACAGTTCATGGAACAGATGGGACTCAAAAGCAGGACCTTGATCGGTGAGGATCTTTTCTGGACAACCGTAGGGCAGGAGGAAGTGTTTCCTAGAACAGTTCGGCTGTAGTCTTGGCCGTCTGGTCTCTCACAGGCACCGCTACAACAAACTTAGTGAAATGGTCAATAATAGTCATAGCGTACACATACCCTGAGCGACTAGGTTACAGCTTCACATGGTCGATGGCGACAAGTTCAAGAGGACGAGTACTTACAATGGGTCTCAGTGGTGCCCTCTGATCATGGTGTTCACCTCGTTTCAAGGTACAGGCTACACACTCTCGACACCACTTCTCCATGTCTTCTCGCATGCCCACCCAGTAAAACCGCTGGCGGATATTTGCCTCAGTCTTTTGGACCCCAAAGTGACCGGATTGATTGTGGTACATCTCCAACACCATACCTGCATCTCGTCGGGGTATGAGAATCTGATGCACTCTTTCAGTTGGACACTGGGTCTAGGCTTCTCCGTAGCAACAGGCCCTTTTGTATGAAGAGCTGATGGCGCTGTCTCCACAGTTTGATGAGCTCAGGATCTGTACTCTTACTGCCGAATCCTCTCAGGGGCTCTGCCACTGGTGATGAAGTCCAACAATTCACCCAGCACTCTACTTTCAGACTGTAGTTTCACCCACCTTTCTTCTTTGAGTTCAGGCCTACTGGAGGGTGAAGGATCTGCAGCTCTGTCACTGGTAGCCCGAGCCTGATCCTGTTGAGCAAATTTATGGTAGAAGGCCGGCATTTCTACATCTTCCCAAGCATCTCGCACATCATCAGGAGCTGTCTCGGTGGGAAGCCTGGATAAAGCATCAGCATTGTCATTAGTACGTCCAGCACGATATTTTACAGAGAAATCATAGTTGGCGAGGCGAGAGGCCCATCTTTGCTCCAAAGCCCCCAATCTAGCTGTATTTAGATGTGCCAGAGGGTTATTATCAGTGAATGCAATGAAGGGGGTAGCGGCTAGATAATCTTTGAATTTCTCCGTCACTGCCCACACTAATGCCAGGAACTCTAGTTTGAAGGAACTATAATTCTGGTCATTTTTCTCAGCTCCTTTCAGGGAGCGGCTTGCATAAGCTATCACTCTTTCTTTTCCCTCTTGGATCTGGGCTAACACAGCCCCCAGGCCTCGCTTGCTAGCATCAGTATACAGATGGAAGGGCTTGCTGTAGTCTGGATAACCTAACACGGGAGGCTCAGTCAGTTTTTTTTTAACAACTGGAACGCTATCTCTCTTTCTTCATTCCACTCAATGGGCACTGGAGTTCTAGGACTTTTCTTGGGCTGCCCCCTCAAGAGTTCCTGGATAGGATCGGCTATTTGAGCAAAATGGGGGATAAAACGTCTATAGTAGCCGGCAAAACCAAGGAAACCCCTCACCTCTTTGACGGTAGTGGGGACCGGCCAGTTACGGACAGCCGCTAACTTATCAGGGTCAGGTTGTACGCCCTCTCCGCTTACCACATGCCCCAGGTATTTTACCGCAGGTTTGAGCAAGTGGCACTTGGATGGCTTTACCTTCAGGCCATATTTGATAAGGATTTCAAAGACCTCTGCTAAGTGTTTCAGATGGTCTTCATATGTCTTTGAGTACACAATGACGTCATCTAGATACAGCAGCACTGTTTCGAAGTTTTTGTGACCCAAGCACCGCTCCATTAGTCTCTGGAAAGTTCCTGGGGCATTACATAACCCGAACGGCATACAATTGAATTCGAACAGGCCCATGGGAGTGGTGAAAGCAGTCTTTTCCCTATCTGCCGGGGCCATGGGTACTTGCCAGTAGCCACTGGTCAAGTCCAACGTGGATAAATAGGCAGCGGACCCCAGAGCAGTTAGTGACTCCTCAATGCGGGGCAGTGGGTACGCGTCTTTGTGGGTTATTTGATTAATTTTTCTATAGTCCACGCAGAAACGGATACCACCATCCTTCTTCTTTACAAGGACCAGGGGTGCTGCCCACGGGCTACGACTGTCCCGGATTACATTAGAGTCTTTCATCTCTTGGATCATTTCCTTTACAGTCTGATAGGAAGTAGGCGGTAAGGGTCTGTATCTCTCCTTGATAGGAGGATGAGAGCCAGTAGGTATGGTGTGTTGTATGGCACTAACCTCTCCATAATCAGTAGCATGTTTACTGAAGGCCTGGTGATGCTCTTTGACAAGCTGTAGTATCCCTTCTTGTTGACGTTGGGGGGTAGTCTCGTCCCCGACATGGAGCTCTTCCCACCAGGGCACTTGTGACTGGGGCACCAGCAAACATCCGCTGACTGCAGCTGGCGGCTTTTCTGCCACTGGAAGACGGATGATGTCTTGGAAGAACACCTGAGAAAGCTGGGCAACAGGGTAATGCTTAGTAAGCGCAACAGGATGATCACTCAGGTTAATCAGACGGACAGGTACTTTACCTTGGGAGACGTTCACCAGGCACTTGGCAGCTCTCACATAAGGGTAGTTCTCCATCTGGATTGGTTCCACCAGGGCTGGATAATCTTGGCCTTGGACTCCCAGGACAGCACGACACCATAAGAGAGTTTGGGAATTAGGAGGCAAAGTCACAGGCTTATTATCACGGATCCTGGCAGTACAAATTTCTCCTTTCCCGTTAGCAAACCTCTGCTGGGCACTTAACACAGTGATAGTCTTTTGAATCACCCTCTTGGATGCAGAGGAAGCAGTGGGCAGAGTCTGGTGTAATACGGCAAGTATTTCTGCATAACAGTTTTTGAAGACATTGGTGCCTAGAATGACAGGATGTCCTCCTCTGTCGCCGGCCTGTACTACTATCACCCCCGGTTGAGGTAAGGTTACTTCTCCCACCTGCAGGGTGGGTTCCCAGTATCCATGAATCTTTACTGGTTTGCCATTGCTGGCGATAATCTCTACCCAGGATTCAGGCGGCTGGGTCAATTGGTTGGTGTCCCAGAATCTTTCAAAGGCGGGCAGCTGAATAGTAGTGACCTGAGACCCAGTATCTAATAGGGCTTCAAAGGAGACCCCGTTGATCTCTACATTGATTTTAGGATGGGATCCTACATACCGTGGCATCCAATTTGGATCCTTTGGACCTAGTGTTCTACCTCCCGAGGGGTGGTCCTCAGCCTCAGGGGTTGCCCGTTTAACTGCCAGCACGTGGATTCTGTGTGTCCCACCTTTTTGCAGTATACACACGGGCCGCTTGCGATCCCTATTGCGCCTCCCAGGATCCCTGGGGTGAGTCTCTTGGTATGGAGGTGGGAACGGCTTAGGAGGTGACAGGAACTCTTCTCCTGACATTATGGGTTTTTCCCATTCCTCCATCTTTCTGCACACTCTCTCTAGGCTTTTAGTGAGGTGATTTACTTGCTCTGTCAGCATGGCGATAGTATCGGTAGCTGTAGCTTGAACAGCTTGACAGGCCTCAGCTCGGTTAATGATAAGCAGTTTTGACCTGCAGGCTGATAACTCAGGTGGTGTGCTCAACTCTGTGGATACTGCTGACCCCAGAATTTTTATAGCCAGTTCTTTAAAATCCAGAAAGGTACTGCTGGGGTGTTGGGCTGACAGCATTTTTAATTGAGTCCTTATTTGCTCACTAGACACCCCTGTGATAAATTGTTCCCTCAGGGTCTGGTCCTGACTATCAGCCTCCCTGGGATCTATCTGGATTACAGCCCCCAAAGCCTCCTGAAGTGATAGGGCATAGTCACGGAGGGACTCACCGGACTTTTGTTTCTTGCCAAAGAAGTGCATCTTTACCTCTGAGGCAGTCCTCGTTTCAAAAGTGGCCCTGAGGCGGGTGAATATCTGCTCCAGAGTACTCCTTTCAGCAGCAGGCCAGGATAATACCTCTCTGCGGGCAGCCCCCTCCAGTTGCGCTAGCAAGATTTCCATTTGCTGATCGGCATTTATGGGGTACAGTTTGAATAAGGCCAGCAACTTTTCTTTAAAGTCTCTTAGGGTATGGGCCTCTCCGTTATAGCGGGGAAACCATGGGGCCCCAAAATAGTAAGGCATGGTAAAGGGCATCATGCTGGGGGCTATAGGATGATTAGGAGCCGCAAGCTCTCCCGGGTCCGGCCGCTCGGCAACTCCCGGATCTGACATGTTAACTTATTACGAGGTGGCCGCTGGTGACTAAAGGGGCCGGAACAATCCCCTTCCCTCCGGATACAAGTTCTTACCGGTATCGCCGGGTGTGCGCAGGCCAAATCTCGAGAGACTCCGGACTTCCTGCGACCGCGGTGACGTAGAGGAAACAGGGCCGCGGCGGTGCGATGATGAAGAGGGGCGGGCTTTTCGGTGTCCTTGAAGGGATCCGCCCACGAAGGTCCTCAGCAGCGCGGGAAACTTTACTCCAGGCGGCTGGTGGCCATCTTGATCACCATTCCCTGACAGCAAGCAGGGTTGTTGAGGAGTTAATGAATTATAATCCACAACCACGATTTTCTTTTCCTGGGGGTAGCGCAACACAGCACAGCGCCTCCGATTCCTCCTAGGCACAATTGTAATCCACAGATTTGGGAATAAAGGTTACAGTCTTTGCAATACGGTGGTGGAATAGTTAAAGCACACAGTTCACACTTCTCTGCACTTCAGAAGTATGCGGATCCTGTTCGTAACGCCAAAAAGAGCGATGCAGTGTCCCAGGGGGGTCAGTAGTGTAGGTTTTGGGTATGCTGGGCTTTGTAGTGCAGAGTAACCCACTAACCTGGGATTCACTGTCGTCTTCAATCTGGGCAGATACTGGAACAGGCAGTACGTAAATGTTCGTGACGCCAGTGTCAATTAAACGGTGACACGCCGTGTAAGGTTATGTGGAATAATGGAGTAACCACGTGATAGCCAACAAAAACTGGAACTTTACTGTTTTCAGTAATAATCATGCATGGACATAGGTGAAAACGCAGTTCCCTTGAAGACAGTTGGTTTATAGGAGTTACAGACAGGCCGGCTGTAGCAAGGTGATTTGCAGAGGGTTAAACACAGGACTTGTAGTACAGGAGGCTTGCACTCTATTCCTGACTGATCCTGAAACATGTGACTTATTCTCCAAGGTCTGATGCCCTAACTCTGGCGTATCCTTGAATCTGTCTTTATCAAATACCTCCTCTGTTACCTTGAGTACCTCTTGCTGATTAGGCTCGCCTTCTGTTGTATTCTGGGTCTTCAGGCTGTTTAACTATGCCCTTCTTGCTTCTAGGAATACGGACTCAGGAGGGGAACCTTCTCCTCAGAACTGGAACCCGGTTACAGGGCTTTCTCTACCCTCTCAGCACTGAGTCTAGAAACTTCTGCCTTCCTGAGCTAGGCCCTAGCCTATTTATACTGAACTGGGGGCTCCCTCTGCTGGCTGTGACAAGAATTGCCGGTAACCGGCCTGACTGGCTTAAAGGGAAATACACATTTCAATCTAGCAGTGTCGGGTAGCCTACCCGTATGCTGCAAAATCACCCACAAAGATGCATATCCATTGCCACGCATTGAGGAGTCCTTGACTGCCCTGGGGTCATCAGCCTATTTCTCCACCTTGGACTTAACCAGTGGGTACTAGCAAGTACCCATGGCCCAGAAGATCGAGAAAAGACTGCTTTCACTACACCTATGGGCCTGTTTGAATTCAATTATATGTCGTTTGGACTGTGTAACGCTCCAGGAATGTTCCAGAGGCTGATGGAACGTTGTTTAGGCCATAGGAATTTTGAGACTGTACTATTATACCTGGATGACGTCATTATATACTCCAAGACGTATGAGGACCATTTAAAACACCTGGGTGAAGTGTTTCAAGTTCTTACTAAATATGGCCTCAAAATCAAGCCATCCAAGTGCCACCTGCTGAAACCAGCGGTCAAATACCTCGGGCACGTTGTCAGTGCCGAAGGAGTACAGCCTGATCCTGATAAACTTGCTGCTGTCCGCACCAGGCCTACTCCTACCACCGTGAAAGAGGTGAGAAGCTTTCTCAGTTTTGCAGGGTATTACAGGCGTTTCATCCCGCATTTCGCACAAATTGCGGATCCCATCCAGGAACTCCTGAGGGGGCATCCAAAGAAGAGCCCAAAAACTCCTATTCCTGTTGAATGGAACGAAGAACGGGAAATTGCCTTTCAACTCCTAAAGAAGAAGTTGACTGAACCCCCTGTTCTGGGTTACCAAGATTATCAGAAGCCGTTCCACCTCTACACAGATGCCAGTAAAAGAGGCCTGGGGGGCGTGTTGGCTCAAGTGCAAGATAACAAAGAAAGGGTAATTGCCTAAGCCAGCAGATCCCTGAAGGGAGCTGAAAAGAACGACCAGAACTACAGTTCTTTCAAGCTGGAGTTTCTTGCCTTAGTGTGGGCTGTGACCGAAAAGTTTAAAGACTATCTCGCTGCCACACCATTTGTTGCCTTCACGGACAATAATCCCCTGGCGCATCTGAATACAGCCAAATTAGGGGCACTGGAGCAAAGATGGGCCTCCCGCCTTGCCAACTATGACTTCACTGTGAAATACCGGGCAGGCCGCTCCAACGATAACGCTGATGCTCTGTCGCGGCTTCCCACTACAGAGGCCCCAGATGAACCAAAAGATGCCTGGAAAGAAGTGGAAATGCCAGTGTTCTACAATAAATTTGCCCAACAGGATAATATCCGTACTGAAGACCTCCCTGCTGATGATCCTCCCTCATCAGATGGTCCTGAGTCCAGAGGCGATCAAGAAAGGTGGATTAAGCTCCAGTCCGAAAGTAGAGTCCTCGGTGAACTGCTCGACTTCCTTACCAGTGGGAAAATCCCTGAGAGAATCCGCAGGAAGAGTGCAGACCCAGAACTAGCGAGACTGTGGAGACATCGCCACCAACTATTCCTTCAAAGAGGCCTGTTGCTCAGAAGGAGTCTGGATCCAGTGTCCTGTGATAGAGTATACCAAATTCTCATACCACGTCGAGATGCCAGCCTGGTGCTGGATATGTATCACAACCAGTCCGGACACTTCGGTGTGCAGAAGACTGAGGCCACCATTCGCAGAAGATTCTATTGGATTGGGATGAGAGAAGATATTGAGAAATGGTGCCAAGAATGCACTGCCTGTGCTGTGGGGTGAACTGAACGCCATGACCAGAGGGCGCCTCTCCATCCTATCGTAAGTAAAACTCCTTTAGAACTTGTTGCTATTGACCATGTGAAGTTGGAGCCGAGTCGCTCAGGGTATACTTATGCCATGACTATTATTGATCACTTCACCAAGTTTGTCGTAGCAGTGCCTGTGAAAGACCTGACAGCTAAGACTACAGCAGAGGCGTTCTGGAAGCATTTCCTGCTGCCCTACGGCTGCCCAGAAAGGATCCTCACCGACCAAGGGTCTGCGTTTGAGTCACAGCTGTTTCAAGAGATGTGCCTGCTGCATAATTGCCAGAAAGTCCGGACCACCGCCTATCATCCGCAAGGTAACGGACTCTGTGAAAAAGTGAATAAAACTCTCATTGAAATGCTGAGAGCAGTACCCCCTGAGATGAGGGGTGATTGGCCTACTCTGTTGCCGCAGCTCATGTATACTTACAACAGCACCATTCATTGTTCCACCGGTTACACCCCGTTCTATTTGATGTTTGGCCGACAAGGGAGGTTGCCTGCGGAGATCGTTCAGGAACGCATGGAGAATGTTCGAGAACGGCAACAAAAAGACTATGACCAGGCTGCCCATGCGGAACCCCTGGCTCTTGGAGACAAGGTATGGTTGAAAAACAACCACCGGACCAGCAAGTTGGACAGTAAATGGGAAAGGATTCCCTATATTATTTCTGCCATCCCTAATGCTGAAGCACATATTTACCAAGTCTCCAGAGAAGGTAAAGGTTCTCAAATTGTTCATAGGAATCGTCTAAAGCCTTGTATAGAAGAAGAACCGGCGGCAGAGGATATGGAGCCTGAGTCTTCTGAAACGGAATTGCCAGCTCCACCTATGGACCCTATGCAGGCTGTGGAGAACTTAATCTATGACAAAGAACCGCACCACTGGTTTCTCACACCCTGGTTGAACTTAATGGTTCCGGCTCCAGTTCCTGTTAGCCCTCAGCCTCAGGACACCTTACCCCAGAGAGCTCCTGAAGTGGCTCTAGAGGTGGTGGGCTCCTCGGACCTTCCTGAGTCCAGGCAGGAAGAACCCCTGCCAGTAAGGAGGTCCACCCGTTCTACCAGGGGGCACCCACCTATGAGGTTTGGAGACTACATTATCGGCCCAGGTAGCCCCTCACGGGAAACCCCTGTTTAACTTGTTGCAAGCCTGGGTACGGACTCATGTTATCCTTTGAGCCTCCAAGGACTTACGTTTGTTTACATTTTCTATGGAGTACTACTGTTTTATAATGGACAATTTGCACTTCTACGTTTATAATGGACTATCCTGGTATTATTGATACGCTGCACCAGGTCAGCGCCCCTGTTCCCTTACATTATCCTGAGAGAAGAGAACGACGCCCCTTTTCACCACTCCTTTCAGTGACACTGTCTGTCATTTTTTATATTGTTAATGTGGTGATTGCTGTGTATGCCTGTTCTCCATTTTGTCTTTCAGGCTGCAGCTTCCAGATGGGCGGACCCCTCATGTTGCGCCGAGGACGGGCAACGTCATAGCGTGGACGTATGTAGTGTCCCACTAGGTAAATGCGGGCACTACACAAGGGTTAATGTATTTATTGCATTTACTGTCATGTGTATGCATTTCCCTGTGTTAACTGGGTGTCAGGCCTGTCAGGGTGCAGTTTAGCCTCCCAGACGCTAGAGGGAGCTAGAGAGCCCTACTTATATATAGGACGGCCCAGACAGGGGAGGTGTAGTGTATTCCAGGGTACTAGAGGAGTCACCTAGTCAGCCTGAAGCTCCTGAGGCTAAGGATAGCTCAGTTGAGATACCCCAGTAGTAGGAGAGCACCTCCTGGGAGAGACCTGCAGCCACCTTTCCTATCCAGCAGTGAAGCCAGCTAGGAAACAAAGGTACTGTAACCTTAAGTAAGTGCCAATACTGGAGGAAGGATTAAATATACCAAGGATTTAAGCCAGCAATTAGGCATCCGGGCCTTGGGATCCAGCCAGCTAGAATAGCTGTGGGGATAGAGCAGCATTGTACTGCAAAGCATTAACTGTATACCCTCCAAGTATCTTGCAAGATTGAAACCTGCTGTGCTGTGAAGTAAACCTGCTGTGCATTTGTACTATAAAGGACTGCATTATACACCACTGCAATTGCTTGTATAAAGTTGGACTGTTTCCTGAAGTAAAGCAACGTTTGGTTTACCAACTGTGTACTCCATTAATCCTCCTGCAAATCGGTGTGCCACCGTTACAGGCACTGGCGTCACGATCCTTAAAGGGACCTTACCTAAGGCACTCAAAATACCTGAAACATCCAGGGCACCTCATATACCATCAGGCCTGGTCCCTATTTACCAAGTGTGCCCCAGAGGAACTAGTGTCTACCTCTCCTTCACTGTCGCATGCCTGCCCAGGGTTCTCCTCAGAAAAGTGAGTAACCCTCGATTGCCCATAACCGTGACCTCACTGTCGCAATACCCTGCAGGTCTGGCGTGCTGCAGACCTACCAGTCCACATCCTTCCAGTACAGCTGTTTACCCTAGCCTGAGTTGATCCCAGGTGTGGCTGCTGAGGATCATTACTGGGGAATAAAAAAGAGGCTTCAGACTGTCAGTCTGGGACAGAAAGCCTGTGAAGCTAGCTGACCTACTAGCTGTTGGAGCCTGACTCCCCTTGTGTGTGAACTGCACTTTATGGGTGAGATAGAGACGACCTGTCTAGGTAGTGCCCAGATGGGCAGGAGTTTATTTTGTTGTTTGATGTTGGTGCCACAGCTTCACCCCACCAAGTGAAGAAGTGATAACTTGGATGCTGTTAGTTTGTCATGCTGCGTACTGGACTTTTATAACTTGCCGTCCCTGATGAAGTCTGTCATTGACGACCCTACACTGAATACAGATCCCGACAATATATATATATATATATATGTGTGTAGATATATATAATCACTGGCTCTCCAGCTTGGGGATACTTAATTTTACATAGGCTGAGCTAGCAGATTAATCAGTATTAATGAATATGAACATTCAGAGCACTAAGGTTATTTTAATGAGTCAAAAGACATAATTATTTTTTTAAGCCGATACATGAGGAATCTATTTTACTTGTCACTCACATTGCTTTAAATGCTCCAAAAATATCACCTGGCATCATACAGGGGTGCACCACCTATGAGGCCAAGTGAGGCTATCCAGGTAGGGGCAGGAGGGGGGCAGCTGAAGGGGCATGGGCTGAATAGAAGGGGTTAGGTTAAGATATTGGCATTGGGGAGGGAGGGGCGACATTTCAGTTTTCGCCTCAGGCAGCAGAAAGGCTAGGTGTACCTCTGGCATCATGGAAGGCTCAAAAGAAATACAAATATGACGTGGGATCACCACCAGATCTTCAGGCCGATGCCTCTGCCAGACCTGCAGATGTCATTGTTTGACAGGAGCAGTAAGGCACCACAGAATGAACTAAGCTTTAAATGCAAGCTATCTGCTGCTATACCTGCAGTCCTTCCATGCACTGCATGAGGGCCGGGCCCCAATAGAATGGTTGTACAGCGCTGGCTTCAGAAAAGTATTATCTCTCCTCTGTTCAAAAGGTGCTATAATTTTTGTGGCCTGTAGGTGGCAGCATTACTCAGTCATACTACCTCCAGCTAGTTTTGAAATAACACAGGAGCCCAACAATATGGCAGCTCCATTGAAATAGTGAAGGAAGTGGAAGTGGAATCGTATAACCAGGAGAAGTGGCTGTGTGATTTTGGTAGGGAGGTCAGAGTTCTGAAGTTGCTGTCTGCCTGTGTTTAGTACAGGCAGCAGATTCAGAGTAAATATTTCTTCTATGTGTCACTAAACACACATCAAGTCATCAAGAGCCCCTGCCAACCACTGTCTCCCCCTTAGGGCTCTTTCACACTTGCGTTCTTTTCTTCCGGTATAGAGTTCCGTCGTCGGGGCTCTATGCCGGAAGAATCCTGATCAGTTTTATTCTAATGCATTCTGAATGGAGAGAAATCTGTTCAGGATGCATCAGGATGTCTTCAGTTCCGGGCCGGAACGTTTTTTGGCCAGAGAAAATACCGCAGCATGCTGCGCTTTTTGCTCCGGCCAAAAATCCTAAAGACTCGCCGCAAGGCTGGATCCGGAATTAATGCCCATTGAAAGGCATTGATCCGGATCCGGACTTAAGCTAAACGTCGTTTCGGCGCATTGCCGGATCGGACGTTTAGCTTTTTCTGAATGGTTACCATGGCTGCCGGGACGCTAAAGTCCTGGCAGCCATGGTAAAGTGTAGTGGGGAGCGGGGGAGCAGTATACTTACCGTCCGTGCGGCTCCTGGGGCGCTCCAGAGTGACCCGCTGTCCCACGTGACGAACTCCCTCAGAGGGCAATGTCTAAGTACACCCCTCATTCTTCACGATACCTCAGATGGTTAGTGCGACGAAAGCACATTCGTCACTGGGAGTTGGAGAGGCCTGCTTGCCAGCCTCTTGCCCTGTGACTATGGCCCCTGGGACACTATTTGGGCATATTGTATTTCAAAGGCTCTGTTTCTGCCCTGTGAACTTTTTACTGGAACTATTTGGGGCATGTGACCATGTGCACGGTGGGGCAAAAAAAAAGACTTCCAGGAAATTTCTGAAGCCCTGAACCAATCTGGGTGATTTTTGGATAGGTTGTTCACCCAGATCGAGGCTATCAGGGGATGTGACTTTTATGGGGATATGTGGTGTTTTGGGGTGTTTTCTGTAGTTCTGAAAAATTTGTATTTTATGCCTGTGAGTAATTAAGTCCATTGTGTTTGTTAAATATGTCACAGGCACTGCCATTCTGTTGTTAAGTGCATCACAGACAATGCCTATTCTGTTATTGATTGCGTCACAGGCAATGCCATTGTGTTTGTTGAATGTATAGTTTTTGTGTTTAAACTGTAAAACTGTAAAGGATTGGCTGCTATGTTATGTCCTCAGTTCCCAACCAGGTCCACGGGGGTGGTACCCTTGTTGAAAAATGTGTAGAAAAGGCAATGCTTGTGTGGTCAATAAAGAGTTCCTGTTTTGCCTTTAACATAGAGCCTCATCTCATGTGTGTGGGGATTGCTATACGCTGTATACTCCCCTGGCTATAACCCCTAGCTCTTGTAAGAGCTGTTCCTTGTTCCTGTGGTGGTTACGGTGTCAAGCAGAGTGCTTGGAGCCCTTGGCAAGCACTAGGAGCATCTATCAACGGAGGTACCCAGTAGGGGTGTCAAGAGATCCGTTACAGTTAGGATAGACTTTCCTATGGCGTGAACTAAGGTGCTACCTTCGGGGGACGTTAGGACACGAGGGAATCGGGACCTAGGTGTGGACCCACTGGACTGACCTCCAGGTGATAATGGACAACTAGAGTGCACTTGGCGGCCAGAGGTTGATCATGCGAAAGCGTAGTCCGGGTACAAAGGCCGAGGTCAAAGCAGGCAGAAATGAGGCAAAGTCTGTTTAAATAAGAACTGCAATGCGCCGCCCCCCAGGTCCAATCGTGTCCTAGGTCTTTAGGAATGCTGAGTGGTGTGGAGCAGCCCTTATGTGTGTCACGGTGCTCCTACCTGGACCAGGTGAGGCTCCGAAGCAATAAAGGGGAATAGTTGGGGTAGGAGATGGAGAATAGTCCAGACCTTGATAAAATTCAACAGCTTTACTTGCATCAACTTGAATCCAGACAATATTCAGGCTTTTTCTTGGTTCCAGCAGGATTTGGCATAAACTGGCAGGCAAACTTGATAACTCTGTTTTCTCTCTCTGCTGTGCTAAACTCAGCTTTAGTCTGGTAGCTGGACTTTCAGTCGGTTCTAGTATGCCTGGATCGAGGTGCCTTTGGCTGTTGACCCCCTTGAAATATTCTGTTTGTAATTCTGTCAGGAGTCTCGGTTCTCTATAAGCTACTTCCCTTTTGAGACTTCCGCTGCAGGAGGTGGAACTTTCCCCTCGCTGCTACATCTTTCATGTCTTCTCAGCTCCACTATGGAGTCCAAACTAGAACTTCCTTTGGTAGGAAACAGGACTGGCCCACCTCTACCTAAAGTGGGGGGCGGGGGGGAGGGATGGAATGGTAAGTTCAACTCTAATTGAATATCTCTCACTCTGCCAGATACACAACGCCACCTGCTAGTGAACCAGGCATCTTACATGTACAAAACAGTTTAATAACATTAATATCAATGCACAATGGTGAAGGACCTGGAAATAAATACAAAGATGACATTTATGTTAACCATTAGAGAGAATAGCGGAGTGCAGAACTGGTAAAGATTGCTAAGTGAGAAGAAGGTCTATGAGATCTTGGATGGTAATCCTACAGACAGGTACCTTGCTGATCTGCATGTGATTCTAAAAGATGCCAGGGATGGTCATTTGATTTCTAAAGAAGAATATGACTTTTTGTTGAATAAACATCCGACCATCGCAACTTTCTATGCACTTCCGAAAGTGCACAAGATCCCAATACCAGCTAGACCGATTGTATCTGGTAACGACGCACTGACTCAACCTGCTAGTGAATACGTTGACACCGTACTAAGGCCTTTTGTTACGGCCTTACCATCTTATATAAAGGACACGAATGATGTCTTGTCAAAAAAAAGCAATGTCACGCTGTCAAAGTCAACTTTTTTGGCGAGCCTTGATGTCGAGGCCTTATATACTAATATTGAGCACAATTTAGGGATTGAAGCGGTCAAGTCCTTCTTATACACGAAAAGCACGTCCTTTTATGCACATAATGATTTTGTATTGCGGTTATTAATGTTTGTTTTGACGCACAATTATTTTTTATGTAATGGGATTTTTTTTCAACAGATAAACGGGACCACGATGGGCACACCTTGTGCACCGACTTTCGCAAATCTATTTCTTGGGTGATGGGAGGACACTATTGTTTTTTCTGAGGCACTGGAACCATACACCAAGTACATCAGTTACTGGGGCAGGTTTATCGATGATGTCTTGCTGTTCTGGGAGGGGGAGAGGGAGTGTTTCCTTGAATTTGTGGATAGACTCAACACAAATGACATCGGTATGGATTTCACTTTCGAAATCCATCCAAATCAAATACATTTCCTGGACCTTAAAATCCAGAAGGACAGATTCAGACAGATATCTATCGTAAACCCACATCAACAAACAGTTTTCTTCACTGGTCGAGCTGGCACCCAACTGCCCTAAAAAATGATATCCCATTTGGGCAGTATCTACGTGCCAGAAGAAACTGCTCGACGGAGGAACTGTTTAAAACTCAAGCAGATGACCTATATAGGCGCTTTCGTGCTAGGGGTTACCCTCAGAAGGCCCTCAAGAGAGCCTATAACCGAGCAAAGGATATCAGGAGGGAAACCCTCCTACATGATGGGGACGCTCCCAGGACAGCAAGACCATTCGATGTATAGGTACCTTTGATGGCCACCATCATTTGATGACAAATATTTTGAGAAAATACTGGAAAATACTTACCAGTGATCCAGACCTGCAATAAACACAAAAAAAGATACGTCGCTATATAGACATATTTCATATGTCCATAATGGTCAAATTGATGTCCTGAAGTTTTGGGATCTATCCCAAGTCAAACTGGGCCCCCGACGTGGAAACATTGACTTCAAGCTTCTAAAGAAAGAGGCCAAATGGATCTATATATTATTAAGTAAGGCCCCGTATAGACTCAATTAAGGTATTTCCTATTCTGCCTTCCTAGAAAAACATTGGGTACCAGTGCCAGTTTTATATTATAGAAAACCTGTAAAATCACAG
Source organism: Bufo gargarizans (assembly GCF_014858855.1). Classification (NCBI taxonomy): domain Eukaryota; kingdom Metazoa; phylum Chordata; class Amphibia; order Anura; family Bufonidae; genus Bufo; species Bufo gargarizans. The sequence continues at coordinate 150,321,131 of NC_058081.1, forward strand.
GACTGCCATTTAATTATTATGATAATAAATGTAGATAAAATAATTTTTGTCATAGGTTTATAATCATGTCGTACCCTACAAATGAAGAGCAAGTACAGGTGTATTTTGTTAATCAGTGGTAATAGTGCAGGGCAAAGCTGTGTGGTGTTATATAGGAATATAAGGATGTTTAATTGGTTGGTAGAAATATGAATATAATATTTAGCTAGATGGTAATCAATCATATAAATAATTGGACAAATGGAAGGACAAGGAGTGGATTTCCCTTCCCCCCTTTTTTCCCCAGTCCCCGGTTCTTCCCTTCTCCCCCCCCCCCCCATTCTCTCCTTATGTCTAAAAAGATATCTACCTGCCTGTCCTTTGTTTACTAGTTGACGTGAGCCCCTGGTAGCTCCTCCCACATTGATGACGCACAGGAGGCGGGTCTATAACGCGCGCAGCAGCGTGATCAGAAGGCGTCTGGGAGAAGAGCCGGAGGGGGACGCACGGTCATGACGTCATCACCAGGTGCCCATGCACTCTCCACCTGTGTCACACCCCCTTGCAGCCACGGCCAATAGAAACTTTGACCGCCGGCAAACAGGGGGTGTGACTTAGCTAATAAAGTTTGCGTCTCCTGAGTGCGCCGATGCTAATACCCCGAACCCTTGACGAAGCCGCACTGCGGTAAAACATGTCGGGTGGGGACTAGTGTTAGGCGCAATCCATTTTAGGCAGGTGCTTAGTGCTTAAATCTAGGTGCATGTAAATGTCCATAAGGTGGAAAACGTATGAGCAAACCACTCAAGGATATGTGTGAATGTTGTAGCCTGCTGTTAATTCAGAGGCAGTGAGAAGCCATGCACATGAGTCCAGATAATGGAGATAGGAACATACAATTTATGATTTGGACTCAAATCAAATTGTCTCTCAATTAGGGATACATCTCCACTCTGCGCATCGTAACTGCATACATAAGGTTTACAACCTCTCACCCTCCTCCCACTCCTCCTTTCCCCTCCTTGTTACTTTGCTGAGGGGTTCAGTATCAATAGCAACTTAGTATATTAGCACTATCACTGGTAATACCACTCTGGGGTATTATAAAAGCAAGGTCCGAAACATAGAAGAGCAGAATCACCACAAACACCTTCACACAATAGAGCTAGACAAGCTAGTGACCAAGTTGCTTAGGTGCCTTCCCGCAGAAGGAGGCGCCCTCAAATACATTCTGCAGGCTAGCCATAGACTGGGGAAGATAGGGGGCGTGTGCGTGCTGCCTCACACAAGGAGGAGAGACACGCCTGCACACAACCTATATGCACACAAGACACTCTGAGCCAGAACGCCAGCTCCGCTCAGAGCCAGGAGGGGAATGCTGGCAGCAAGAATGCAGACGACAGCTAAGAACCGTGCTGCCTGCGCCTGTCAGCATGGCACACAGCAACGGGGAGGAAGGGACAAAGCCCAGCACCCGTGTCTGACAGACTCACAGGCATGGGGAGCCGCGTTAACACAGTGTCACTCCTGTGCACTGCTCCTCTTGCTTGTGGAAAAAAAAAACTTTTGTCAGAATTTTTTTTTATAGATGCAGCACGCCAGACCTGCAGGGTATTGCAAAGTGAGGTCACGGTTATGGGCAATCGAGGGTTACTCACTGTTTGTAGGAGAACCCTGGGCAGACATGCGGCAGTGAAGGAGAGGCTGACACAAAATTCCATTGGGGCACACTCTTTATGTAGGGACCAGGCCTGATGGTGGATGAGGTGCCCTGGATGTTGCAGGTGTTTTGAGTGCCTGAGGCAAGGTCCCTTTAAGGATCGTGACGCCAGTGCCTGTAACGGTGGCACACCGGTTTCCAGAAGCAATAAGTGAGGTACACAGATGGTATGGTGAAACAAACGTTGCTTTACTTGTAACAGTCCAACTTTGTACAATAAAGTGGTCATACAGTCCCTTGCATTCAAATGCCTCACAAGCAGGCTTAACTTCAATAATGGCAGGTATATTCTTGCAAGATACTCGGAGGGTAATAATAATACACACACTCAGACCAGGCTGTACCTTCTCCTCAGAAATAGTGTGCACTGTTCCCTTTGAACTCCTGGCTGGCTTTCTATCCCAAGGCCCGGACGCCTAAATGCTGGCTTTTATCCTTGGCCATTAATCTTCCTCCCGTATTGACCCTTGCACTCACTTTATAGTTCCTCTGCCCATCAGCTCACTTATCTTAGCTAGCCTAGCCTCCTGGTGGCAACTAGAAGCCTGGACTATCTAGCTGCATGTCAAGAGGAGGCCCTCATCATATCTCTGGCTGGTGCCTTCTCACTTCTGTCTCCACAGACTCCTGACTACAGACTCCCTCCTCCCTGTCTGGGCCTGAACATTTATACTAGGAGCACTCTATCTCCCTCTAGTGTCTAGGATGCTTCACTACACCCCAATAGGCCTGTTGTGCATGTCACAGGGGAACAATACATATCAAAATACATTAAAATGCATAGTTAAATAGAATGCCACTGTCCCTTAGGAGTAATAGTAACACGTGACCCAATTGACCCATGTGTAGTGCCCACCCCTACCTAGTGGGACACTACATAGAGACTCCATGTTGTAGGTGGATCCTAATTAGTAAATGGTAGGGTCAACAAAAGTAGTTAGGGTCAGCAAACTATTGACCCCTTAAGGACTTAGGGCGTACCGGTACGCCCTATTTCCCGAGTCCTTAAGGACTCAGGGCGTACCGGTACGTCCTAAGTTTAAATAGTGATTGCGGCGCCCCAGGGGTTAATCTGAACAGGATGCCAGCTGAAATCATTCAGCCGGCATCCTGTCTCAATGCCAGGGGGGGTCATGTGACCCCCCGTGTCGGCGATCGCAGCAAACCGCAGTCTGCTGCGCTTTTTGCAGTTTCTGATTCCCGCGGTCCCTGACAGCGGGGATCAGAAACTTTAGAGTGCCTAAAATAAAGATGACCCCCCCCCTGCACGATTTTATCCTGGCGGGTGGTGCAGGGGGGGGTTGTGGGCAGTGGGGGCCTTGCGGGAGGCGGGCGGCGCGGCAGGCGGGATCGTGATCCCCCGCCCGCCTCCCCTTGAAAATTCGTTGGTGTACAGTGGTATACCAGAGTGTCAGCACATTGCTGACATTCTGGTATAAACGGCTGACATCTGTACAGATGTCAGCCGTTTAACCCTTTCCTTACAGCGGGCCGTACGGACCGCGGTATGGAAACGTTTAACTGTCAGGGTCAAGGGGCTCCCTCCCTCTCCCATCGGGGGGCTGCTGTGCCTTTGCAGCCCCCCGATGGAGAGGGAGAGAGCCCCCCGCAGCCCCGTGCTCACCCTTCCCCGTCTGCGAAGTTGTGGCAGACGGGGAAGGTTCCCATGGCAACAGGACGCCTTCTCAGGCGTCCTGCTGTCCATAGTGCTTAACAGATCTATGCTAAAGGCATAGATCTGTTCAGACAAAGTGTAAGTAAAATACAGTACAGTACAATATATATTGTACTGTACTGTATTATACAGACATCAGACCCACTGGATCTTCAAGAACCAAGTGGGTCTGGGTCAAAAAAATAAAAAAAATGTGAAAGTTCAGATAAAAAAAAAACATTTATCACTGAATAAAAATTAAAAATATAAAATACACTACACATATTAGGTATCGCCGCGTCCATAACGACCTGATCTATAAAACGGTCATGTTACTTTCCCCGCACGGTGAACGACATAAAAATAAAAAAATAAAAACTATGAGAAAATTGAAATTTTGCCCACCATACTTCCCAAAAAAGGTAATAAAAGTGATCAAAAAAGTTGCATGTACGCCAAAATAGTACTAATCAAACCGTCATCTCATCCCGCAAAAAATTAGACCCTACTCAAGATAATCGCCCAAAAACTGAAAAAACTATGGCTCTTAGACTATGGAAACACTAAAACATGATTTTTCTTGTTTCAAAAATGAAATCATTGTGTAAAACTTACATAAATAAAAATAAAGTATACATATTAGGTATCTCCGCATCCGTATTGACTGGCTCTATAAAAATATCACATGACATAACCCCTCAGGTGACCACCGTGAAAAAATAAAAATAAAAACGGTGTAAAAAAAGCAATTTTTTGTCATCTTATGTCACAAAAAGTGTAATAGGAAGCGATCAAAAAGTCATATGCACCCCAAAATAGTGCCAATCAAACCGTCATCTCATCCCGCAAAAAATGAGACCCTACTCAAGATAATCGCCCAAAAACTGAAAAAACTATGGCTCTTAGACTATGGAGACACTAAAACATTTTTGGGGTTTTAAAAATGAAGTTATTGTATAAAACTTACATAAATAAAACAAATTGCATACATATTAGTTATCGCTGCGTCCGTGACAACCTGCTCTATAAAATTACTACATGATCTAACCTGTCAGATGAATGTTGTAAATAACAAAAAAAAAAAGTGCCAAAAAAGCTATTTCTTGTTACCTTGCTGCACAAAAAGTGTAATATACAGCAACCAAAAATCATATGTACCCTAAACAATACTGCCACCCTATTCCGTACTTTCTAAAATGGGGTCACTTTTTTGAGAGTTTCTACTCTAGGGGTGCAACAGGGGGGCTTCAAATGGGACATGGTGTCAAAAAAAACAGTCCAGCAAACTCTGCCTTCCAAAAACCGTATGGCATTCCTTTCCTTCTGTGCCCTGCCGTGTGCCCATACAGCAGTTTACGACCACATATGGGGTGTTTCTGTAAACTACAGAATCAGGGCCATAAATAATGAGTTTTGTTTGGCTATTAACCCTTGCTTTGTAACTGAAAAAAAAAATATTAAAATGGAAAATCTGCCAAAAAAGTGAAATTTTGAAATTGTATCTCTATTTTCCATTAAATCTTGTGCAACACCTAAAGGGTTAACGACGAATGTAAAATCAGTTTTGAATACCTTGAGGGGTGTAGTTTCTTAGATGGGGTCACTTTTAGGGAGTTTCTACTCTAGGGGTGCATCAGGGGGCTTCAAATGGGACATGGTGTCAAAAAACCAGTCCAGCAAAACCTGCCTTCCAAAAACCAAACGGCGCACCTTTCACTCTACGCCCCGCTGTGTGTCCGTAAAGTAGTTTACGGCCATATATGGGGTGTTTCTGTAAACGGCAGAGTCAGGGCAATAAAGATACAGTCTTGTTTGGCTGTTAACCCTTGCTTTGTTAGTGGAAAAAATGGGTTAAAATGGAAAATTAGGCAAAAAAATTAAATTCTCAAATTTCATCCCCATTTTCCAATAATTCTTGTGCAACACCTAAAGGGTTAACGAAGTTTGTAAAATCAGTTTTGAATACCCTGAGGGGTGTAGTTTATAGAATGGGGTCATTTTTGGGCGGTTTCTATTATGTAAGCCTCGCAAAGTGACTTCAGACCTGTAGTAGTCCCTAAAAATTGGGTTTTTGTAAATTTCTGAAAGATTTCAAGATTTGCTTCTAAACTTCTAAGCCTTGTAACATCCCCAAAAAATAAAATATCATTCCCAAAATAATTCAAACATGAAGTAGACATATGGGGAATGTTAAATCATCAAAATTTTTGGGGGTATTACTATGTATTACAGAAGTAGAGAAACAAACTTTGAAATTTGCTAATTTTTGGTAAATTAGGTATTTTATTATGCAAAAAAATTACTTTTTTTTACTTCATTTTACCAGTGTCATGAAGTACAATATGTGACGAAAAAACTATCTCAGAATGGCCTGGATAAGTCAAAGTGTTTTAAAGTTATCAGCACTTAAAGTGACACTGGTCAGATTTGCAAAAAATGGCCAAGTCCTTAAGGTGAAATAGGGCTGAGTCCTTAAAGGGTTAAGCATGGTCACACTGCCGGTAGCAAGACACTGCACTGGTAAAATCTGTATCATAAATTGACATGCTGCGAATTATATATTTTCACTGCAGGTAAACTCCATCGCAGTTACATATCAATGAGGAGAATGATTGTAGAACGTTTGCTCAGTCAAATCTGCAGATTTTAGTTTGCATTGCCAGGTTGTGTTTTTCTGCCACAGATTTCACCTACTTCAAGGCAACGGGATGCACCATCCAAACTGATCTTTTTGCTTCAGGTGGCGCTAGGAGAGCAGGGGGTGGCAATTTAGCATCCAGCCATGTACTCCTGCATCCTGCACAGCCTTGCATACATGGTATGTCGTGGGGGATAATTGTACATAGCGGATTTGCTGCCATAAAACCGTGAGGTACAATATTTCCTAGACATATATGTGCAGCGAGTCCTTGAAGAACATAGGATGAGAGTAGTAGTGGCCCTGATGATGATGAGTCACGGTGTACTCCCTCAGGCCGTTTCTTCTTACAGTTGGTGCAGTGAAGGAAGGACAGCCTGTGTTCCTTTGGGGTAGTCCCTATAGCTGTGAGCCCCCTGCCTGATGATAGTTCAGGGGTGCCCATGGTGTTAATGTCCATATGGGTGCTAGGCAGGGCACATGTTGGAAATGCAATGGCATGTTTGTGATGTTAAGAGAGTCAGAGGCCAGGCCAGATTAAGCAAGAGTCTATCTTTATTGTGTGCAGTATTAAAGTTCTACTACATCCAGCAGTAGTTTCTATATACTGCAAAGTCCTCCAAGATGTCCTAGCATGAGCTAAGCAGATACATCTGTCAATGACCCTTGGATTACTTTGGCTAAAATATCTACTATAGGGATCTCTGGCTGATAGCTGTGTGGCTGTAGTGTCCACTATTCTGGGGTGCATAGGGTGCCTTAACTTGTTAACTATCTGCAGCAGAAGCATCTGGATTGCCTTAACCACCTCAGCCCCCCTAGCTTAAACACCCTTAATGACCAGACCACTTTTTGCAATTCTGCACTACACTACTTTTACCGTATACTGTTATTAATCGAAATTTAACAAAATTTTTGCAAAAAAATGAAATTTTTCACTTTCAGTTGTAAATATTTTTTAAAAAAACGACATCTTATATATAAATGTTTCTCTAAATTTATTGTTCTACATGTCTTTGATAAAAAAAATGTTTGGGTAAAAAAAAATGGTTTGGGTAAAAGTTATAGCGTTTACAAACTATGGTACAAAAATGTGAATTTCCACTTTTTGAAGCAGCTCTGACTTTCTGAGCACCTGTCATGTTTCCTGAGGTTCTACAATGCCCAGACAGTAGAAAAACCCCACAAATAACCCAGTTTCGGAAAGTAGACACCCTAAGGTATTCGCTGATGGGCATTATTTTTTGTCACAAATTAGCGGAAAATGATGAATTTTTTATTTACTTTTCCTTACAAAGTCTCATATTCCACTAACTTGTGACAAAAAATTAAAACTTCCATGAACTCACTATGCCCATCATGAAATACCTTGGGGTGTCTTCTTTGAAAAATTAGGGTCACTTGTGGGGTAGTTATACTGCCCTGGCATTTTAGGGGCCCTAATGTGTGGGAAGTAGTTTGAAATCAAAATGTGCAAAAAATGCCCTGTGAAATCCTAAAGGTGCTCTTTGGAATGTGGGCCCCTTTGCCCACCTAGGCTGCAAAAAAGTGTCACACATGTGGTATCGCCGTACTCAGGAGAAGTTAGGCAATGTGTTTTGGGGTGTCATTTTACATATACCCATGCTGGGTGAGAGAAATATCTTGGCAAAAGACAACTTTTCCAATTTTTTATACAAAGTTGGCATTTGACCAAGATATGTCATGTGACCCCATTTTGGAAAGAAGACACCCCAAGGTATTCAATGGGGGGCATGGCGAGTTCATAGAAAAAAAAAAATATGGGGCACAAGTTAGCGGAAATTGATTTATTTTATTTTTTTCTCACAAAGTCTCCGCTAACTTGGGACAAAAATGTAAATCTTTCATGGACTCAATATGCCCCTCACGGAATACCTTGGGGTGTCTTCTTTCCAAAATGGGGTCACATGTGGGGTATTTATACTGCCCTGGCATTTTAGGGGCCCTAAAGCGTGAGAAGAAGTCTGGAATATAAATGTCTAAAAAGATTTTATGCACTTGGATTCCGTGAGGGGTATGGTGAGTTCATGTGAGATTTAGATTTTTGACACAAGATAGTGGAATATGAGACTTTGTAAGAAAAAACAAAAAATCAATTTCCGCTAACTTGTGCCAAAAAAATGTCTGAATGGAGCCTTACAGGGGGGTGATCAATGACAGGGGGGTGATCAGGGAGTCTATATTCGGTGATCACCACCCTGTCATTGATAACCCCCCTGTAAGGCTCCATTCAGATGTCCGTATGTGTTTTGCGGATCCGCGGTGTCCGTGTTTTGCGGATCCACGGATCCGCAAAACACATACGGATGTCTAAATGGAGCCTTACAGGGGGGTGATCAATGACAGGGGGGTGATCACCCTATATACACTCCCTGATCACCCCCCTGTCATTGATCACCCCCCTGTAAGGCTCTATTCAGAGGTCCGTATGTGTTTTGCGGATCCACGGATCCATGGATCGGGTCCGCAAAACACATACGGATGTCTGAATGGAGCCTTACAGGGGGGTGATCAATGACAGGGGGGTGATCAATGATAGGGGGTGATCAGGGAGTCTATATGTGGTGATCACCACCCTGTCATTGATCACCCCCCTGTAAGGCTCCATTCAGACGTCCGTATGTGTTTTGCAGATCCGATCCGTGGATCCGTAAAACACATACGGACATCTGAATGGAGCCTTACAGGGGGGTGATCAATGACAGGGGGTTGTTCAATGACGGGGGGGGTGATCAGGGAGTCTAATATGGGGTGATCAGGGGTTAATAAGGGGTTAATAAGTGACAGGGGGGGGGGTGTAGTGTAGTGGTGTTTGGTGCTACTTATTACAGAGCTGCCTGTGTCCTCTGGTGGTCGATCCAAGCAAAAGGGACCACCAGAGGACCAGGTAGCAGGTATATTAGACGCTGTTATCAAAACAGCATCTAATATACCTGTTAGGGGTTAAAAAAATCGCATCTCCAGCCTGCCAGCGAACGATCGCCGCTGGCAGGCTGTAGATCAGCTAGTTTACCTTCCGTTCCTGTGAACGCACGCGCTTGTGTGCGCGCGTTCACAGGAAATCTCACGTCCCGCGAGATGACGCGCCGGCGCGTCCACTCGGAATAACAGGGCCGCCGCAAAGACGCAATCCTGCGTACGGCAGTCTTGTACTGGTTAAGCTGGGTTACTTTGATGTCTGTAAACCTACAAAAAAACTGTCTATAATTGACAAAACAAGACGCAGGCTGTGGATCTCACTGACATCCTAGGAATTCCTTTATATAATTGTATCACGTTTTATTATCCCCTATTGGGTTGTTTATTTTACACACAATCTGTGGTACATATATGGGTGTCTGTGAGTCATAGGATTTGACTCTACACTACTCTCACTCTCCACCGACTGACTGAGGAGAGCATGAAGAGGCAGCAGCAACTAAGTATTTAAACGGGTGTCGTCTCTGTGAATGTATATCTGTCTGTGTGTCTGTCTGTGTCACTGCACAGTACCACTTTAGTCCTGTATACTGGGTGTAATTCTCAGTATCTGCTCTTATTCTGTATATATGGACACTGCACAGTACCACTTCTCTAGTCCTGTATACTGGGTGTAATTCTCAGTATCTGCTCTTATTCTGTATATATGGACACTGCACAGTACCACTTCTCTAGTCCTGTATACTGGATGTAATCCTCAGTATTTGCTCTTATCCTGTATATATGGACACTGCACAGTACCACTTCTCTAGTCCTGTATACTGGGTGTAATTCTCAGTATCTGCTCTTATTCTGTATATATGGACACTGCACAGTACCACTTCTCTAGTCCTGTATACTGGGTGTAATCCTCAGTGTGCAGGAGCCAGTGGTCGGGTGTGGTTGTGTCTGGAGGAGCTCCTGCTAATTGCTGACAAGCTACCAGGGATTTTTCCATCTATCCCAGCCCAGGCCCTGCCTCTCTCTCCCCAGGGAGGTGGTGGGGTCCTGGGCTATGAAACGACTCAAGACCCAGGATCCTGCTTCCCGGGGTAGGCCGGCGGGAGGTAGGGGAGGTGAGCTACCGGCCTCAGTTCCATCTTCCGCCCTGGGGGTCAGAAGATCCAGCAGGAGTCGTGGTGCAGCGGCCCCTGCAGCCCCCGGAGGTGAAGCCGTGTCCATCGCCGGCGGTTCCAGGAGGGCGGACAGTAGCCCTCCAAGAGGTACGCGGAGTGCTCCTGGGGATGGGCCGATTCCGGTTGAGGCTGACTGGGGCACCATGAAGCCCCAGGAACTAATCGCCGTTTACAGCTCCCGGATCGCGGCCTACCTCCGGGAGTACGAGGAGGCGAATAGGACCCTCAAGAAGGTGAGGGAGCAACTAAGGCTTGAGAGGGGGAAGGTGGACAAAGCGGCCAGGAAAAACAGGCCGGAAATATCGAGAAAAGTAAAAGGCTTAAAAGAAATTGTTAAAGAGCTGCAAGAAAGAATGGGGGCCATTCTGGAAAACAGTGGCCCCTTTAAGGAGAAGCTCATGAATGACAAAAGGTTTAATGAAATGGCTGGAAGCCGTGAGCAGCAAGAAGATGACTCCTCTGGTGAGGAGGAAGAGTCGGACATGGGGGGGCAACCTGCGGAAACTGGCATCACCGCAGAGCAGGTATGCCTGCCCCCCACTAGTTCCGATGAGGAAATAGACTTCAGTGAGAGCAGCGGAGTTGGGGGGCAGCTTATGGCCGAGATACGCCACCTGGAGTCCCCCAAAATTTGTGAGGACATTTGTTTTGGTGATGAATTACCGCAAGATGAGCCGATGGGAAAGAGGAGAAAGACTAAGACATTAAAGCCAGAGGTGAGGTATGTCTATGTGACCCACCCTGCGTGCCCTGGGCCAGCTGAAAAGCCAGCTCAGGGCACGAACCCCACCATCCTCCCTGGCCCGGTCTCTGCTGTGGGACCGGTGCGTAGGAGTGGGGAGACAGACTGTGGTAAAGATGGCGCAGGACGCCGTCCCTGTTTGCGGTAACAGGGGCGGTGAGGAGAAGCAGGAGGGGCCAGACAGGAAGGCTCCCGGGGCGAGTGGCGAGGGGGGCATGGTTGGTGGTCGGGTGGCTCCGCCCGCCTCTGCTGGGGCACTGGACAAGTGCCGGTGGAGGATGCGGCGGGGCGATGTGGCTGCCACTGCCCCCCTTGCAGAGGTCGTTGCCGGGATCCCTGTCCTGGGGTCTGCGTCCTCTGCCCCGGTCTGCTTCGCCGCTCCCGTGCGCCCTGCAGTCCCCCCTGTCGGTTTTGGCATGGCGGCGGGGGACAGGGGGGCAGGGGTGGTGGGGGTGGCTGTGGGTGGAGGGGGTGCGGCCGCGGGTACAGCGGTGTCCCGATCCGGAGTTGCAGGGGGAGGGTGCGAGGTGGCTGCCTCCGCCCCTCCCAAGTTGTGTGCCCAAGTCCTTGCCGGGGTTCCAGTCTCCTCTGCCCCGGTCTGCTCCGCTTCGGTCCCTTCCGCTGGTATTGTTGTGGCGGCGGGGAGTGGAGGCGCAGTGGGAGTGGTCAGGGGTGGAGGGGGTGAGGCTTCGGATATCCACAAAGGGGCTCAGAGCAGCGTGTCTGTAGGCAGAGAGGGAGGGGGCGGTCCTGATGCGAGTGTGGTGCGCACCGCCCCTCCCTCCTGCACTGTCCGTCAAGTGGATAAGGCCGGCGTGGCTGGGACCAGTGGTTCTACAGCCCGCCGGCCCGAAAAATCAGGAAAGACTTTTAAAAATGTGTCCAGCAAGGAAATGCTGGACAAAACGAATAAACTGACCTCTGTCCCCTCTGGCCCAGCAGTGTGTGTGGGTGGAGGGGAGAGTGCGGTAGTGGCCACTGAAGAAGTGGTCAATTGTGTGAATACGGTTTTTGTTAGTGGTGTTGCCCCGGGCCCTGATGGAGGGGTGAATGTTGGAGGTCGGCCGACCACTGTACAAGTGGCCGGTGCGCCTCATGTAGCCCCTTCAGAGGGGTCTGGAGTGACACCTGCTGTAGATAGGTCTGGGGGGGTGGGGGTGGGCCCGGTCCGGCTGCCCCTCCTGCGTCGGTTACGCCTGGCAGAAGTTATGCTGGTGTGGTCGCCGGCGCAGGGGGGGAGGGGCGGCCCCCATTGTCCTCCCCATTACCAATGTCTGGTGACGGTAACTTGCAGCGGCAACTTCTAGAGGCTCTTAGGAGAGGGGAGAATTCCATTACAGTAGGGGGGCAGCAGGTGGATCTATCCTTCTGGATAGACAGGCATGGCCTGCGTGCCTTCCGAGAGCAAGGCGGGGGCGAGACCACCTGGTCCTCACCCACAACCGGCCCTGGGTCAGCCAGACGGAATGTTGTCTGTCTGAAATGGAGAGGCAATGAAGCGTGCCCTACCAGGAAGAGGGTGGCAGAGCTTCTCTTTCAGATGGGCATCAGGGCATGTGACATCTTTGCCCTGATACATCCGTATGGCACCCGGGAGTTTGATGTCAGTTTTGCCCGGCCAGAGGGTCTTGAACTTTTCTGGTCTGGGTATGAACTGGCAAAAGACCAGCCGGACTGGCAGGGGTTTTTTGTGCAAGCGATAACCCGCCAGAATGAGGTCAAGAAAGTGACCGTTCTGACCCGTAATGAGTCACTTTCTTGTGTTGACATCTTGACCTGGTTGAGCAGGTACGGGGACGTCCAGGGTCTTCCTAGCAAGAACCTGGATGAGTTTGGCATCTGGTCGGGTGCCTGGACGTTTCAGATTAAGTTGAAACATTCAGGGGGGTCGGTTTCCCACATACCGTCATCTGCTTTCCTTGGTCGGGATAGGATCATGGTGTTCTACAGGGGGCAGCCTAAGCTGTGTTACAAGTGCGGCAGCCCTTCGCACTTCAGCGCCAGCTGCCGAGTGCAGAGGTGCGCGTTGTGCGGGGGTGAAGGCCATCTAGCTGCATCTTGTGGGCAGATTAGATGCAACCTGTGTGGTGAGCTAGGGCACCCGTTCAGTCGTTGCCCTCGCTCTGTCGCCAACGTGGCTCGTGCACGCGCAGAGGCGAGCCGGGAGGCCCCCACTGCCGAGGCGAGTGCTGGCGAAGGCGACAGGGCAGTGGGGTCGATGAAGAGAAAAGAAAGCCCGTCCCAGCAGAGACGGAGGGAGAGGCGTCAAATGGAGAGGGGGCAGGTGGAACCCCCTCCTGGGGTGATGCCTGTGCCCTCCCAAGAGAATGCCTCTCCTAGAGCTGAGACCCTGGGGGATATCGAGGTGAATGAGGAACTCACGAGACTAGACCGTTCCGAGGTGACTCTGTCCTCTTGCTACGAGAGTGCAACAGAGGAGAGTGAGACAGAGTCTAAAAGAACAAGAAGGAAACGTCTGACCAAAAAAAGATCTAGCCCGGCTAGAGTGCCTGTGGAAGGCAAAGCCAGCTCCCCCCTGGACCTCTCTAATCCTGACTCTCTTCCCCTGGATCTTTCCAACCGGTACCTCACCTTGGATGAGATCTCTTCTTCCGGGGAGGAGGTTGAAGGTGGGGAGCCGGAGGGGCAAGAGAAGGAGCCTCTGGAAGGGCCCGCGCCTCCCTCCGGTGAGGATGCAAGGTCCTCGGGAGGTGGGGCGGGTCCAGACGCTGGTAATGGGAATGACAAGGGTGGTGCGAAGGGGGAGGCGGTGGTGACTAATGAGATGGACACCACTGTCTCTCTCAAAAGAGATCGTGCCACCTTAGGGGGTAGCCCCAAGAGGGGTAAGAAAAAGAACAAGAAGGGGAAGGGAAGGAAGAAGGCCGTCTAACTTAATCACTCTGTATGGCGGCACTCACTCCGTTGACGCTGGCGACCATTAATGTCGCCAGTATTAAATCGGATGCGGCTAGGTTTGCAGCCTTTGATTTTCTCAGCCGGGTTGAAGCTGACATTTTATTTTTGCAAGAGACCAGGCTGCCAGATTTGGCGGCTGTGTATAAAGCAAAAAAGGAGTGGAGGCGTGGTCCATCATATTGGTCTCTTGCGGCTGAGCCGTATAGCGGAGTGGCGGTTCTTTTTACCGCACCAGTAGAAAGCCGACGAGTGATTGAGTTAGAAATGGGGAGGTGTTTGATTTTAGATGTCCTCATGAAGGGTCAAGAGCTTCGCCTGATAAACATCTATGGTCCCCAAACCAGGTGGGATCGGAAGCGTCTCTTTATGAGGATCAAACCTTTCCTTTTTACGAGTCGGCAGGTGGTCTTTGGCGGGGACTTTAATACAGTCACAAGGTCCCAAGACCGGGGAGGCGCCAGAAACCGGCTGGCTTATGATAGTGTATCCCTGAATAGCATAGCTAGCGAGGCTCGCCTGGTGGATGTCCACATTAGGCACACCCCAGGCCACGGTGGTTTCACTTATTATAGAGGTAGTCAGATTAGGTCTAGAATAGACAGGTTTTATTTAAAGGAGGAGACTACTTTTTCACCTTTAGAGGTGGTAGAGGTGGAATTCTCTGATCACTGTATGATTATGTTCTCTTTGAATGTTGCAGAATCCCCCCAAATGGGAAGAGGCTATTGGAAGCTAAATTCGGCCCTCCTGGAGGAAGCAGAGGTGAGACAATCCTTTAAGGACTTCCTTCAGAGTCAGGTAGAGTTGCTGGATCTTTGTGACACTAAGTCTGAGTGGTGGGAGATATTCAAAGATCGGGTGGCAAAATTCTTCCGCCAGCTCTCGAGCCTCAGGTCCCTGGACAGGTACCGCTTGTATCAGGGTCTGAGGAGGAAACTCGAACAACTGGTCTCGACTGGAGGTAGCCGAGAGGATATCTCCAGGGTGAAATCTTTGCTTAAGAGGTGCCAGTACGATAGGCACACATCTTTGGTTTTTGAGAGGGATTTCGGGAAGTACCGCTCGCCCGACCCTTACAGAAACTGTAAGATGTCAGTGAAAAGTAAGTTGGTGACGGGACTGGTCGATGGTACGGGATCTCTGGATAGGTCCAGATCAGGGATCTTGGAAATCGTCAAGTCCTTCTACTCGTGCCTCTTGAGGAAGAAGGATCTGAATCGGGACAGGATTTCGGCTTTCCTGGCTGAAACCATCCCTGAGTCAAGAGTAGACCTCTCTCTTGGCGTTTTGATAGAAGAAATCAGAGAAGAGGAAGTCAGCCTGGCGATCGAAGGGCTTGCCCTAAAGAAGTCGCCAGGCCCGGATGGCTTAACATCCGAGTTTTATAAGACCTTTAAGGACTCCTTGGTTCCCCTCTTGACTAAGGTATTCAATGAGTGCCTTTCCTCGGGTGCTCTGCCGAAGTCAATGAGGAGGTCAGCTCTGATCCTTATATCAAAGGGTAAAGATCCGAGCCGTATTGAGAATTGGCGTCCCATAGCGCTTCTCAATACGGACAGAAAGATCCTGGCCAAGATACTGTTTAAACGGTTGGTGCAGTTTGCGCCCCGGCTCCTTTCGGAGACCCAACATTGCTCAGTTCCAGGCCGAAGCACGTTTAGTGCTGTGCTCGGTGTCCGAGAGGCAGTGGAGCAGAGTAGGGCGGGTAACTGGAAGGGGTACATGCTGGCTTTAGATCAGGCAAAGGCTTTTGATCGGGTTGACCACGAGTACCTCTGGGCAGTCCTTCTGAAATATGGCCTGCCGGGGGGGTTTGTCGATTGGTTAAAGATCTTGTATGCAGGGGCAGAGAGTTTCCCTCTGGTGAACGGTTGGTCTGGCAGCCCTTTTGAGGTCGGGTCTGGAGTCCGCCAGGGTTGTCCATTGAGCCCGCTCTTATACGTGTTTGCGATTGATCCTTTTATTAGGAGGATTGATCGAGGACCGTTGGCGGGAGTCAGGATGAGTCTGGAGGAGCCGGAAGCCACTCTGAGGGTGGTGGCGTATGCCGATGACGTCACTGTTTTCGTGTCCTCGGGAGGGGAGGCGGAATACGTGATGTCGGAGGTAGAACGCTACTCGGAAGTTTCCGGGTCCGTGATTAACCGGGATAAGTGTGAGAGTCTCTGGCTGGGAGGGGGTGATCCATCTTTCGGTCTCCCGGACACCCTCCCAGAGCCCCAGTCGTCAGCCAAAGTCCTAGGCGTTCAATTCGGCCATGGGGATTATCCCACCCAAAATTGGGACAGCAGGCTCACGATCGCCGCTCAGAAGGTTGACCAGTGGAAGGGTTGGTCTTTGACCCTCAGGGAAAGGGTGAACCTGATCAAGACTTACCTTCTCCCTTTGCTTATCTATTTGGCCAGTGTATGTGTCTTGCCAGAACCTCTCTGGACTCGGGTTTACAGTCTGTTCTTTCAACTGTTATGGGGGAATAGGCTGAACCTAGTCAAGAGAGAGGTGACATACCGTACGAGGAGATTAGGGGGGTTGGGTATGGTCAACCCAGTGGTGTTCCTCGTGAACACCTTTGTTAAGATCAACCTGGCAAACCTCTGGAAAGAGAGGGCTCCTCCGTGGGTAGTCTCTTGCAGGGGTTGGTTTCGGCCTTTCTTCCAGGAGTGGGAGACAGGAGGGCAAGTGAAGGATTTGCGTACACCTCACGGATATCTTCCGGCTTATGTCACCCCGATTCTGAAGGTGATCCGCCGGTGGGGTTTGGGAGTGAGGGAAATCAAGACCCAGTCAAGGAGATCCCTTGACGAGAGGGTCTTGTTGACCCACTTCCGAAAGCCCCTGGCCCTTAAGGATTGCCCAAGCCGGGATCTAGACAGGGGTTTACAGTTGTTAAATTCGGCAAGGATCCCCTTGAAGTTTTGGGACTTGGCTTGGCGCTGCTTTCACGGGAAGCTGTATGTAAGGGGCAACTTGAGGTATAGGAACTCTGATGAAAGGGGTTGTCCCCGGGAGGAGTGTGGCGACATACTGGAAAGTATGGAGCACTTCCTGCTTCAGTGTCCCTTTAATACAGAGGTATACAAACGGGTGGGCGCATCCATTGGCTGGCCTAGGCTAGCCAACCTCTCCTATGCGGAATGGGCTTATGGAGCATTCAAAGGTTTGGGAAGAAGGGACCCATGCACAGCTTTTGTAGTTAGCATAGTGGTCAGGTACTTCACATGGAACGCACGGTGTTTAGTTTCAACCCAGCAGAAAGTCCTCCCTGTGGAAGAAGTGTGTAGGAACATTCTAGGTGACCTGGCGAAGGTTCGCTCTCTTGAGTGCGAGAAGGTGGGTACGGATGGGGTCTCTTACCTCTGGAGAGGCTTCACCTTTGATGTACCTTAGCCTCAGTAGCACTTTTCCTGGTGTTGGGCTGAGGCTTTCACATTAGGTTTTTGTTTTGTATTTAAGATGAGTTTTTGAAGAAAGGTTTGCAAATGACTGAACTTGGGCCTTCGGGTGGATTTTAATATTGGTTTGTATAGATAGATATGGTTGTTATAAGATGTATATATTGTATGATAGGGTAAGTGGGGTGTAGTTAGGTTGGGTGGGATGGGGTGGGGGGGGGGGGTTCATATTTATTTATTTATTTTCGTGTGGGGAGGCCTGCATCCAGCCCTGGACTATGCGGACATAGGAGGACATGAGGCGAGGGGCTGGGTGTGGGTGGTGGAGGAAGGGCTGGCCTCATGGAGGGACAAGAGGCGGAGGTTGGCCCTGGGTGAAGGTGATGGGATAGATAGATTGGTAGGGTTAGTATAGGTTTGTTTTTGTTTTTTTCTCATATATGTGTGTGTATATATATAAAATATAAAAAAATACAAAAAATGGATATATAAAAAATAAAAAATAAATTAAAAAATAGATAGAGATATCTATGTATGTGTGTATGTATATGTGTATGTATATGTGTGTATGTATGTATATATATATGTATATAATTTGTATAATATATATATTATAATTTGTATAAATTTGTATATAGTCGGGGTTCAGCCGGATCGGATGTTTACATTAGGCTAGGTTTCATTTTCTCTTTTTAGTAGGTATGAATGAGATAGTATGCATGGAGCTGGGCCAGTAGGGTAAGTGTATATACTTGTTTTATATCTTGTTTGGAAATTTTATGGCAAAATTTTTGTATTTTTGTATAAAATTAAAAAGAGTTCCTCAGTGTGCAGGAGCCAGTGGTCGGGTGTGGTTGTGTCTGGAGGAGCTCCTGCTAATTGCTAACAGACTTCCAGGGATTTTTCCATCTATCCCAGCCCAGGCCCTGCCTCTCTCTCCCCAGGGAGCTGGTAGGGTTCTGGGCTATGAAGCGACTCAAGACCCAGGATCCTGCTTCCCGGGGTAGGCCGGCGGGAGGTAGGGGAGGTGAGCTACCGGCCTCAGTTCCATCTTCCGCCCCGGGGGTCAGAAGATCCAGCAGGAGTCGTGGTGCAGCGGCCCCTGCAGCCCCCGGAGGTGAAGCCGTGTCCATCGCCGGCGGTTCCAGGAGGGCGGACAGTAGCCCTCCAAGAGGTACGCGGAGTGCTCCTGGGGATGGGCCGGTTCCGGTTGAGGCTGACTGGGGCAACATGAAGCCCCAGGAACTAATCGCGGTTTACAGCTCCCGGATCACGGCCTACCTCCGGGAGTTCGAGGAGGCGAATAGGACCCTCAAGAAGGTGAGGGAGCAACTAAGGCTTGAGAGGGGGAAGGTGGACAAAGCGGCCAGAAAAACAGGCCGGAAATATCAAGGAAAATAAAAGGCTTAAAAGAGATTGTTAAAGAGCTGCAGGAAAGAATGGGGGCCATTCTGGAGAACAGTGGCCCCTTTAAGGAGAAGCTCATGAACGATCAAAGGTTCAATGAAATGGCTGGAAACCAGAAACAGCAAGAAGATGACTCCTCTAGTGAGGAGGAAGAGTCGGACATGGGGGGGCAACCTGCGGAAACTGGCATCACCGCAGAGCAGGTGTGCCTGCCCCCCACTAGTTCCGATGAAGAAATAGACTTCAGTGAGAGCAGCGGAGTTGGGGGGCAGCTTATGGCCGAGATACGCCACCTGGAGTCCCCCAAAATTCGTGAGGACATTTGCTTTGGAATGAATTACCGGAAGATGAGCCGATAGGAAAGAAGAGAAAGGCAAAGACATTAAAGCCAGAGGTGAGGTATGTCTATGTGACCCACCCTGCGTGCCCTGGGCCAGCTGCAAAGCCAGCTCAGGGCACGAACCCCACCATCCTCCCTGGCCCGGTCTCTGCTGTGGGACCGGTGCGTAGGAGTGGGGAGACAGACGTGGCAAAGATGGCGCAGGACGCCGTCCCTGTTTGCGGTAACAGGGGCGGTGAGGAAAAGCAGGAGGGGCCAGACAGGAAGGCTCCCGGGGCGAGTGGCGAGGGGGGCATGGTTGGTGGTCGGGTGGCTCCGCCCGCCTCTGCTGGGGCACTGGACAGGTGCCGGGTGGAGGAGCGGCGGGGCGATGTGGCTGCCACTGCCCCCCTTGCAGAGGTCGTTGCCGGGATCCCTGTCCTGGGGTCTGCGTCCTCTGCCCCGGTCTGCTTCGCCGCTCCCGTGCGCCCTGCAGTCCCCCCTGCCAGTTTTGGCATGGCGGCGGGGGACGGGGGGGCAGGGGTGGTGGGGGTGGCTGTGGGTGGAGGGGGTGCGGCCGCGGGTACAGCGGTGTCCCGATCCGGAGTTGCAGGGGGAGGGTGCGAGGTGGCTGCCTCCGCCCCTCCCAAGTTGTGTGCCCAAGTCCTTGCCGGGGTTCCAGTCTCCTCTGCCCCGGTCTGCTCCGCTTCAGTCCCTTCCGCTGGTATTGTCGTGGCGGCGGGGAGTGGAGGCGCAGTGGGAGTGGTCAGGGGTGGAGGGGGTGGGGCTTCGGAAATCCACAAAGGAACTCAAAGCAGTGTGTCTGTAGGCAGAGAGGGAGGGGGCGGTCCTGATGCGAGTGTGGTGCGCACCGCCCCTCCCTCCTGCACTGTCCGTCAAGTGGATAAGGCCGGCGTGGCTGGGACCAGTGGTTCTACAGCCCGCCGGCCCGAAAAATCAGGAAAGACTTTTAAAAATGTGTCCAGCAAGGAAATGCTGGACAAAACGAATAAACTGACCTCTGTCCCCTCTGGCCCAGCAGTGTGTGTGGGTGGAGGGGAGAGTGCGGTAGTGGCCACTGAAGAAGTGGTCACTTGTGTGAATACGGTTTTTGTTAGTGGTGTTGCCCCGGGCCCTGATGGAGGGGTGAATGTTGGAGGTCGGCCGACCACTGTACAAGTGGCCGGTGCGCCTCATGTAGCCCCTTCAGAGGGGTCTGGAGTGACACCTGCTGTAGATAGGTCTGGGGGGGGTGGGGGTGGGCCCGGTCCGGCTGCCCCTCCTGCGTCGGTTACGCCTGGCAGAAGTTATGCTGGTGTGGTCGCCGGCGCAGGGGGGGAGGGGCGGTCCCCATTGTCCTCCCCATTACCAATGTCTGGTGACGGTAACTTGCAGCGGCAACTTCTAGAGGCTCTTAGGAGAGGGGAGAATTCCATTACAGTAGGGGGGCAGCAGGTGGATCTATCCTTCTGGATAGACAGGCATGGCCTGCGTGCCTTCCGAGAGCAAGGCGGGGGCGAGACCACCTGGTCCTCACCCACAACCGGCCCTGGGTCAGCCAGACGGAATGTTGTCTGTCTGAAATGGAGAGGCAATGAAGCGTGCCCTACCAGGAAGAGGGTGGCAGAGCTTCTCTTTCAGATGGGCATCAGGGCATGTGACATCTTTGCCCTGATACATCCGTATGGCACCCGGGAGTTTGATGTCAGTTTTGCCCGGCCAGAGGGTCTTGAACTTTTCTGGTCTGGGTATGAACTGGCAAAAGACCAGCCGGACTGGCAGGGGTTTTTTGTGCAAGCGATAACCCGCCAGAATGAGGTCAAGAAAGTGACCGTTCTGACCCGTAATGAGTCACTTTCTTGTGTTGACATCTTGACCTGGTTGAGCAGGTACGGGGACGTCCAGGGTCTTCCTAGCAAGAACCTGGATGAGTTTGGCATCTGGTCGGGTGCCTGGACGTTTCAGATTAAGTTGAAACATTCAGGGGGGTCGGTTTCCCACATACCGTCATCTGCTTTCCTTGGTCGGGATAGGATCATGGTGTTCTACAGGGGGCAGCCTAAGCTGTGTTACAAGTGCGGCAGCCCTTCGCACTTCAGCGCCAGCTGCCGAGTGCAGAGGTGCGCGTTGTGCGGGGGTGAAGGCCATCTAGCTGCATCTTGTGGGCAGATTAGATGCAACCTGTGTGGTGAGCTAGGGCACCCGTTCAGTCGTTGCCCTCGCTCTGTCGCCAACGTGGCTCGTGCACGCGCAGAGGCGAGCCGGGAGGCCCCCACTGCCGAGGCGAGTGCTGGCGAAGGCGACAGGGCAGTGGGGTCGATGAAGAGAAAAGAAAGCCCGTCCCAGCAGAGACGGAGGGAGAGGCGTCAAATGGAGAGGGGGCAGGTGGAACCCCCTCCTGGGGTGATGCCTGTGCCCTCCCAAGAGAATGCCTCTCCTAGAGCTGAGACCCTGGGGGATATCGAGGTGAATGAGGAACTCACGAGACTAGACCGTTCCGAGGTGACTCTGTCCTCTTGCTACGAGAGTGCAACAGAGGAGAGTGAGACAGAGTCTAAAAGAACAAGAAGGAAACGTCTGACCAAAAAAAGATCTAGCCCGGCTAGAGTGCCTGTGGAAGGCAAAGCCAGCTCCCCCCTGGACCTCTCTAATCCTGACTCTCTTCCCCTGGATCTTTCCAACCGGTACCTCACCTTGGATGAGATCTCTTCTTCCGGGGAGGAGGTTGAAGGTGGGGAGCCGGAGGGGCAAGAGAAGGAGCCTCTGGAAGGGCCCGCGCCTCCCTCCGGTGAGGATGCAAGGTCCTCGGGAGGTGGGGCGGGTCCAGACGCTGGTAATGGGAATGACAAGGGTGGTGCGAAGGGGGAGGCGGTGGTGACTAATGAGATGGACACCACTGTCTCTCTCAAAAGAGATCGTGCCACCTTAGGGGGTAGCCCCAAGAGGGGTAAGAAAAAGAACAAGAAGGGGAAGGGAAGGAAGAAGGCCGTCTAACTTAATCACTCTGTATGGCGGCACTCACTCCGTTGACGCTGGCGACCATTAATGTCGCCAGTATTAAATCGGATGCGGCTAGGTTTGCAGCCTTTGATTTTCTCAGCCGGGTTGAAGCTGACATTTTATTTTTGCAAGAGACCAGGCTGCCAGATTTGGCGGCTGTGTATAAAGCAAAAAAGGAGTGGAGGCGTGGTCCATCATATTGGTCTCTTGCGGCTGAGCCGTATAGCGGAGTGGCGGTTCTTTTTACCGCACCAGTAGAAAGCCGACGAGTGATTGAGTTAGAAATGGGGAGGTGTTTGATTTTAGATGTCCTCATGAAGGGTCAAGAGCTTCGCCTGATAAACATCTATGGTCCCCAAACCAGGTGGGATCGGAAGCGTCTCTTTATGAGGATCAAACCTTTCCTTTTTACGAGTCGGCAGGTGGTCTTTGGCGGGGACTTTAATACAGTCACAAGGTCCCAAGACCGGGGAGGCGCCAGAAACCGGCTGGCTTATGATAGTGTATCCCTGAATAGCATAGCTAGCGAGGCTCGCCTGGTGGATGTCCACATTAGGCACACCCCAGGCCACGGTGGTTTCACTTATTATAGAGGTAGTCAGATTAGGTCTAGAATAGACAGGTTTTATTTAAAGGAGGAGACTACTTTTTCACCTTTAGAGGTGGTAGAGGTGGAATTCTCTGATCACTGTATGATTATGTTCTCTTTGAATGTTGCAGAATCCCCCCAAATGGGAAGAGGCTATTGGAAGCTAAATTCGGCCCTCCTGGAGGAAGCAGAGGTGAGACAATCCTTTAAGGACTTCCTTCAGAGTCAGGTAGAGTTGCTGGATCTTTGTGACACTAAGTCTGAGTGGTGGGAGATATTCAAAGATCGGGTGGCAAAATTCTTCCGCCAGCTCTCGAGCCTCAGGTCCCTGGACAGGTACCGCTTGTATCAGGGTCTGAGGAGGAAACTCGAACAACTGGTCTCGACTGGAGGTAGCCGAGAGGATATCTCCAGGGTGAAATCTTTGCTTAAGAGGTGCCAGTACGATAGGCACACATCTTTGGTTTTTGAGAGGGATTTCGGGAAGTACCGCTCGCCCGACCCTTACAGAAACTGTAAGATGTCAGTGAAAAGTAAGTTGGTGACGGGACTGGTCGATGGTACGGGATCTCTGGATAGGTCCAGATCAGGGATCTTGGAAATCGTCAAGTCCTTCTACTCGTGCCTCTTGAGGAAGAAGGATCTGAATCGGGACAGGATTTCGGCTTTCCTGGCTGAAACCATCCCTGAGTCAAGAGTAGACCTCTCTCTTGGCGTTTTGATAGAAGAAATCAGAGAAGAGGAAGTCAGCCTGGCGATCGAAGGGCTTGCCCTAAAGAAGTCGCCAGGCCCGGATGGCTTAACATCCGAGTTTTATAAGACCTTTAAGGACTCCTTGGTTCCCCTCTTGACTAAGGTATTCAATGAGTGCCTTTCCTCGGGTGCTCTGCCGAAGTCAATGAGGAGGTCAGCTCTGATCCTTATATCAAAGGGTAAAGATCCGAGCCGTATTGAGAATTGGCGTCCCATAGCGCTTCTCAATACGGACAGAAAGATCCTGGCCAAGATACTGTTTAAACGGTTGGTGCAGTTTGCGCCCCGGCTCCTTTCGGAGACCCAACATTGCTCAGTTCCAGGCCGAAGCACGTTTAGTGCTGTGCTCGGTGTCCGAGAGGCAGTGGAGCAGAGTAGGGCGGGTAACTGGAAGGGGTACATGCTGGCTTTAGATCAGGCAAAGGCTTTTGATCGGGTTGACCACGAGTACCTCTGGGCAGTCCTTCTGAAATATGGCCTGCCGGGGGGGTTTGTCGATTGGTTAAAGATCTTGTATGCAGGGGCAGAGAGTTTCCCTCTGGTGAACGGTTGGTCTGGCAGCCCTTTTGAGGTCGGGTCTGGAGTCCGCCAGGGTTGTCCATTGAGCCCGCTCTTATACGTGTTTGCGATTGATCCTTTTATTAGGAGGATTGATCGAGGACCGTTGGCGGGAGTCAGGATGAGTCTGGAGGAGCCAGAAGCCACTCTGAGGGTGGTGGCGTATGCCGATGACGTCACTGTTTTCGTGTCCTCGGGAGGGGAGGCGGAATACGTGATGTCGGAGGTAGAACGCTACTCGGAAGTTTCCGGGTCCGTGATTAACCGGGATAAGTGTGAGAGTCTCTGGCTGGGAGGGGGTGATCCATCTTTCGGTCTCCCGGACACCCTCCCAGAGCCCCAGTCGTCAGCCAAAGTCCTAGGCGTTCAATTCGGCCATGGGGATTATCCCACCCAAAATTGGGACAGCAGGCTCACGATCGCCGCTCAGAAGGTTGACCAGTGGAAGGGTTGGTCTTTGACCCTCAGGGAAAGGGTGAACCTGATCAAGACTTACCTTCTCCCTTTGCTTATCTATTTGGCCAGTGTATGTGTCTTGCCAGAACCTCTCTGGACTCGGGTTTACAGTCTGTTCTTTCAACTGTTATGGGGGAATAGGCTGAACCTAGTCAAGAGAGAGGTGACATACCGTACGAGGAGATTAGGGGGGTTGGGTATGGTCAACCCAGTGGTGTTCCTCGTGAACACCTTTGTTAAGATCAACCTGGCAAACCTCTGGAAAGAGAGGGCTCCTCCGTGGGTAGTCTCTTGCAGGGGTTGGTTTCGGCCTTTCTTCCAGGAGTGGGAGACAGGAGGGCAAGTGAAGGATTTGCGTACACCTCACGGATATCTTCCGGCTTATGTCACCCCGATTCTGAAGGTGATCCGCCGGTGGGGTTTGGGAGTGAGGGAAATCAAGACCCAGTCAAGGAGATCCCTTGACGAGAGGGTCTTGTTGACCCACTTCCGAAAGCCCCTGGCCCTTAAGGATTGCCCAAGCCGGGATCTAGACAGGGGTTTACAGTTGTTAAATTCGGCAAGGATCCCCTTGAAGTTTTGGGACTTGGCTTGGCGCTGCTTTCACGGGAAGCTGTATGTAAGGGGCAACTTGAGGTATAGGAACTCTGATGAAAGGGGTTGTCCCCGGGAGGAGTGTGGCGACATACTGGAAAGTATGGAGCACTTCCTGCTTCAGTGTCCCTTTAATACAGAGGTATACAAACGGGTGGGCGCATCCATTGGCTGGCCTAGGCTAGCCAACCTCTCCTATGCGGAATGGGCTTATGGAGCATTCAAAGGTTTGGGAAGAAGGGACCCATGCACAGCTTTTGTAGTTAGCATAGTGGTCAGGTACTTCACATGGAACGCACGGTGTTTAGTTTCAACCCAGCAGAAAGTCCTCCCTGTGGAAGAAGTGTGTAGGAACATTCTAGGTGACCTGGCGAAGGTTCGCTCTCTTGAGTGCGAGAAGGTGGGTACGGATGGGGTCTCTTACCTCTGGAGAGGCTTCACCTTTGATGTGCCTTAGCCTCAGTAGCACTTTTCCTGGTGTTGGGCTGAGGCTTTCACATTAGGTTTTTGTTTTGTATTTAAGATGAGTTTTTGAAGAAAGGTTTGCAAATGACTGAACTTGGGCCTTCGGGTGGATTTTAATATTGGTTTGTATAGATAGATATGGTTGTTATAAGATGTATATATTGTATGATAGGGTAAGTGGGGTGTAGTTAGGTTGGGTGGGATAGGGTGGGGGGGGTTTCATATTTATTTATTTATTTTTCGTGTAGGGGAGGCCTGCATCCAGCCCTGGACTATGCGGACATAGGAGGACATGAGGCGAGGGGCTGGGTGTGGGTGGTGGAGGAAGGGCTGGCCTCATGGAGGGACAAGAGGCGGAGGTTGGCCCTGGGTGAAGGTGATGGGATAGATAGATTGGTAGGGTTAGTATAGGTTGTTTTTGTTTTTCTCTATATGTGTGTGTATACCTAAAAAAAATAAAAAAAAAAATATACAAAAAAAATATATATATTAAAAAAATAAAAAAATATTATTTGATAAAATTTTTAGTATGATTATTTATTGTGACAAGTTGTCTTTTTTTCTGTTAGAAACAATTTCTATAAATTTGTATATAGTCGGGGTTCAGCCGGATCGGATGTTTACGTTAGGCTAGGTTTTATTTTCTCTTTTCAGTAGGTATGAATGAGATAGTATGCATGGAGCTGGGCCAGTAGAGTAAGTGTATATACTTGTTTTATATATTGTTTGGAAATTTTATGGCAAAGTTTTTGTATTTATGTATAAAATTAAAAAGAGTTCCTCAGTATCTGCTCTTATTCTGTATATTTGGACACTGCACAGTACCACTTCCATTGTTCTTATACTGTGTGTAATCCTCATTCCTCAGTATTTGCTCGTATTGTATATTTGGACACTGCTCAGCATGGTTGTAAATTGTCAGTACATTTACAGACAGTTCACAACCAGGTTTATTTTTCGGCTCTCTGTGCCCCCATCTCAATTGTGAGGATGTTTTTGTATAAATGTGAGAACAGATGAATATTGGATATTAATTGTCTTTACTATGAATTAACTTACAGAAAGTAAAGAGCAGAAGCTTAAGATGTGATCATATGATAAGACCAGCGATATCCAGCCCTGAGCACGTGGTAGTCAGTGGAAATAAAACCAGGCACACAACGATATAGGGGGGAATAGAGAATTTTATTTCATTTATAATTTTATTAATGATGGGACAGATGTTTTGGTGTAAATTCTAAATTAAAGTCAAGGATATGTTAAATCCGTTGACTTTTATTGATTCAGGGGAAGGCGAAAAAAAACCCTGTAGGGGAAAAACTCCTTCCCGACTCCGCTTAGGGCAGCCAGACTATTTCCCTGGATCAGATATTATTAATCCAGAGGAAGGTGAAAAAACCTTACTGAGCCTCAGCCATCAGCTTCAGATGAGGAAAAATTCCTTCCCGACTCCACGCATGGCAGTCAGATAAGTCACATCCTGACATGGTCTTCATACTGTGGTATACATGACAGGATGAATCAATACAGATACCTAATAATGTGGTATAATATACAATGACTTCGTGCTACATGTGAAGATTAGGGATTTTACACAACCATTTAATGCTCATAAAATTTGAGCTTCACATTTGGAGCACCTGAAATCTTGAATCATTAGGAAATCTTTACAGCTGTATAGGAGCACTGCTTATTTCTATCTATATACCTGGATCCATTCTTCAACCTATCCAGGAGCTCAGGAGGACATTTTGCTCTGGTGACATTAGAGCTGGTGGAGGGTTTACCAGGTGACAAATGAAAACCCTCTGAAAATGGCCTGATGTTTTAATGGTAAAGGTCCCTCCTTGGCGGCTGCTGCCTCTATTGTGTCCAGGTTGAATTTTGTGGAACAGCGTTGAGGTATAGATGGCTACAAGAAAAAGAAATAGATAAAAAATGAGGATACGATCATCACAATTGGTCATTGACCTGATATGAAGCTTATGCTGGTTGTATTTTGAACATGTAATATGATCACCTTATGTACTCATCCTCCACTGTAATAAGATATACTTTTTCTAGAGAAGTATAAAGCATATTAAATGCCAAATTAGGGTAGTAGTCTACACTCATTACAGGGGTCTGCCTCCAACCAGCTTCATTCAAGAATTATTTGTTACAAATATAATTATTACTTTACCTACAAAAATACATTCAAGGTGTGAACTAGTGAAAGCACATAAAAGATCTGTATGCTGACATGGATTCCTGGATCTGGAGTTCAGTGGCCCAATCCCCAAGCCTCCATGTTCTGTGACAATTGCTACTGTTTGGTGGCTCTGCCCCCCTTCTTATCACCTGCCAACATGTCCCCCTATCAAGCCCCTGACATTGAGAATCATATACAGTGTATGAAGTGTAGACGTTCTGTTCATGTACTTACTACAGGGATGTGTGGTGGGGACATCCGAAGGGCTTCCACAGAGACCCAGTCAATATGCTGGAAGAAATGATGGCCTCGGATGTTACCGGGACTCCTAAGCGCTTGGCAGGATCTCTCTGGAGGAGCTGAAAATGAGAAATGCAATTAGTGACTATAACGATCTTTGAGCACAATGACCAATCCCATTCCAAATCTAGCATTTTCAGGGAATAGCTGGGAAATAAAATCTGCAATCTGATTGATTTCTATGGGCAACTTCTCCACTTTTCTCTTCGGCTAGTTTAGATAAATCTGCCCCAGTGTTTATTCTGTCTAAATGCTGGTCTCAGGCTGTAGTGTCAGCAATGGGAGATTTTAGAAATCTGTGGCTGCTTGTTACATAAGCTCAGAGGAGTGGACTAAGCTATTCTAAAAAATTTTATCATGGGAGACCGACTATAATGTCTGCCTCAATGCTAACTCTTGTCAGACATTGCGCTATTGCCGAGTCTGTGTTGGCTCCGGTCAGGTTGTGGGTCCAGGGGTGACTACTCGGCATCCTCTCTTGTGGAAACCAGTATTTTCACCTTGTATACTACAGAAATGATGGTTGTTGTATTGTTATCCTTCTAGCAGCACCTCTGAGGGGCGACCCCCTCCTAAACACTACAGTGGTGAGTATTAGTGAAGGAGATCATGGTGCACTATGGAGTATTATAGGGGGAGATGTCTTCCATCACAGGATGTCATGTAACATTGTATAAAATACAGTAGTATTATGCAGTAACATACTGACCTCTTTAATGATGTCTTTAGCACTGGAGCGTGTTGTGTCAAACCGTTTAGGATGGTAAGTACACTTGCTGGTAATCATTTCATTTAAGATGACACCAAATGAATACCAGTCCACTCCGACACCATACTCCTTCTCAGCCAGCATCTGCCAGGAAGGAGAGAAGAGTGACTACACAGCTTATACTTAGACTACTATTGTAGGGGCTCAGGCTTCGGCGATTGCCAGCATAGTGTAGAATGGAGTCACACAATGTGTTTAACTGGATGAGGCCAAGATGTTCTGCCTCCATCCAGCAGCAGATAAACTGCAACCACAAAGTCATCTGAAGTAACCTCACTCATTCATTAGAATGGGCCTATTGCAATATTAGGTTTCTCCACCAGAATCCACTGCAGTGGAAATGAATGGCCACCCTGAGCTTCCCCTGGCAATAACAGCTGATCCCTGAGATCAGTAGATGATGTGAAGGTAATAAAGCCCCCACACAATCAATGTGGCCCCATCAAACAGGTAAAGTGCAGGGGTGCCAAAAGTCAGACTTCCACCGATCTGATGTTGAAGACCTATCCTAAGGCTGTGCGATCAGTATTCTGAACCCCTTCAATACAAATGTATCAGTGAAAATGATGAAAACTCCCTTTTCCTCACCTCAGGAGCCACATAGCCTTTTGTCCCAGCATATTCGGTGGCTGTGCGGTCTCCAAGCATGTTCTCAAGTGCGAGACCGAAATCCGTGACCTTAATATGGCCGGTCTCAGCCACCAGGATGTTCTCAGGCTTGAGGTCTCTGTGGACGATGCCCTTAGAATGGAGATATTGGATGCCACACACAAGCTCAGCGGCATAGAATCTGTCAGAAAAGTAAATAAATGAATATAATGCGAGGATAAGGGTACTTTCACACTTGCGTTGTTTGATTCCGGCAGGCAGTTCCGTTGCCTGAACTGACTGCCTGATCAGGCAAACTGTATGCAAACGGATGTCATTTTTTCTGACTGATCAGGCATTTTTCTGACTGATCAGGATCCTGATCAGTCAGAAAAATGCCTGATCAGTCAGAAAAATGCATTGCAATACCGGATCCGTTTTTCCGGTGTCATCAGGCAAAACGGATCCGTTTTTTTTTTTTTTTTTCATTTTTAAAGGTCTGCGCATGCGCAGACCGGAAGGACGGATCCGGCATTCCGGTATTTTGAATGCCGGATCCGGCACTAATACATTCCTATGGAAAAAAATGCCGGATCCGGCATTCAGGCAAGTCTTCAGTTTTTTTCGCCGGAGATAAAACCGTAGCATGCTACGGTTTTCTCTTTTGCCTGATCAGTCAAAACGACTGAACTGAAGACATCCTGATGCAAACTGAACGGATTACTCTCCATTCAGAATGCATGGGGATATGCCTGATCAGTTATTTCCCGGTATAGAGCCCCTGTGACGGAACTCTATGCCGGAAAAGAAAAACGCAAGTGTGAAAGTACCCTAACACATAAGACTCTTTCCTAACAGTCACTAGAATAGGAGACACAAAATGTTTCTTATCACTGTCAAATGTGTCTTATGGCCAGGGCTACAGGGTGGCTTAAAATCACATGGACCAGTCCTAGTCATGTTCTAGAATGGGTTGCTGATGGTCATTAATAACCATTCCCGGAGAACTCCTTTAATACCTGGGAATGTGATTAAGGCTCCTTCACATCAGACTGGGGAGATTTGTTCTCTTCTTTGTCTTTTACTATCAGAAGAAGGATCACAGCACAAAGAAGAGGGGAAACATTCCCTGACATTTCTGGAGGAACGTTTCCCCTCTCAGTCTTCCATTCTTCTTTTGAAGAGAGCAGACAAATAGGGGAGCAGATCTCATCAGCGTGATGTGCATGAGGCCGGACACTGGATCTAATATTTTATGTCATTTTCTAACCGTTTAGCTGAGGTTTTTATTCAGTGTTAACACAACCGATTATAGTCGGTCAGACTATGGTAATGTCTAATTTGCTAGACCCTATAGATCCAAAAGAATATATTAACAAATAATGGGTAGCTTATTTAAGTTAAAACTTAACATTTAATAATGTATTGAAGATAAAATTATAGGCCCTTAAATTTCAAACACTAAGTTTTGTAACCACTGGTTACACTATTCTCCTAATAGATGGCGGAGATGGGAGAGGACCGTATATAGGGACAGCAAAATTTTATTCAGCCTTACCTTGCACTGGGGATGTCAAGCCGCCCCTTCATCCGCAGGAATTGATCAAAGTCCCCGCAGCTCATGTATTCCAGCCCAAGTAGAACAAGCATCTGTGACATAGAAGACGCCATTACTGAACCATCAGATCACATTTACACATTTACTGTACAGAATATAGCAGTGGCTTCTGTAATCCTTCAAGGGATACTCCGCTTTCAGCAAGGAAAGGTTATTCTTTGTATATAGTGAAAGAGTCTATAATTTTACAATCTTGCTATATCAAGTTCTCAGTTATTAGGATCTCTGCTTGCAGTTATTGAATAGGAACATTCATTGCTTTCCTGCAGCTGCTATAAATCTGTCCTTGGCCTGTGATGGAGACATGGTGCACAGCACTTTACTAGACACAGATCTGATAACTGTACTTTGTCATGCCTGCGTGCCCATCTTTTGGTCCTGCTGTTGCTCTGCTGAAAAAACGACTGTAACTGTCCAGACTAAAGAAGAGGGGACATAAGAGGAAGTACTGTTATATCAGCGGCCCATATCCTCCGCCACTCCACTACCTCGGGCGGGCATGGCGCCACTCTGCTCAATTCTCACCACTGTTTTTGGTGGGCTGGACCTGCTGGTGTCCCATAGTCTCCTTGCGGCGAGTCCGACCGCCAGAGGTGTCTCTGCTGTCTTACTCTACCGATAGGGCGCATGGCTTCTCCGGCTATTTAAGGGCCAGCGTATGTATCCTATTCTTCACCAGCCAATGGCTGGCAACCTCGGGGTACTTCAAGCACTTTCCCTAGTGAGATGGTTCATGAGCAATAGATTTTGTACATGCTAGTTTCTGCAAACGTGTGATGTATCTGATTGTTTGCCCATGTACTGTCTTCTGCCTGATTCCTGGATTTTGACCTTCCGCTGCCTGACCTGTGCCTGACAACTGCATTGACCCAATGCTGCCTACGAAGATATCTTTTTTTTCAGTGCATGTAAGGACAGCACTGGCTATATACATCAAATCTGTTTCATATGTATTAAAGTTTCATTACAGTTAGGGGTACCCCATCCTCTCAGGTGTTCAGATATCAGGGGCTCCCACTGATCAAAAATGTGCAAGTGTCTCTACCTGAAGTATACATTAAGACCCAGTTCTGATCAGCATGAAAGATTCACAGAAACAGAACCATACCCTAGTACATGTAAAAATGAAAAACAGGACAAAGGTTCCTGTGCTGATTCTGTTCTCTATTGGAAACAGGGGCCTTCTGAATTGCTTCACTAGTAAATGTAGTGATCATATTATCCCAGTAGAGGGCAGTAAAGTATTGTTAAGCTACGCAGGAAAAGTTAGACTAAGGGTCCATTCACACGTCCTGTTTTTTTTCATCCTGAAAAACGGTCCGTTTTTTGCGGATCCGTTGTTCCTGAAAATGTTTCCGTATGTCATCCGTTTTTTGCGGATCCGCAAAAAACGGCACATGTATACATTTCAATAATCAAATAAAGTTGTTTGAATTTCTTTGAAAAAAAAAAAAAAAAAAAAAAAAAAAAAAATTTGTTATGTGTTTCCAGGAACGGAATCCGCAAAAAACGGATGACATACGGAATGACATCCGAATGTCATCCGTTTTTTGCGGATCCATTGACTTTGTATTGTACCAGGATCCGATTTTTCAGGACAAGAATAGGACATGTTTTATATTTAAACGGACATGCGGAACGGAACAACGGAAACGGACAGCACACATTGTGCTGTCCGATTTTTTCCAGGACCCATTGAAAATGAATGGGTCCAGATCTGGTCCTGATCTGTTCCTGAAAAAACGGAACAGATCAGGAAAGAAAAAACGGACGTGTGAATGGACCCTAATAGACATTTCTCCTAATCCGTACATAATAAAACATTATTGTTATACTGAACACTGTAACAAAGACATAAATATTTATTCTAAGGTGTCTTGTATAAAAGAAAGAAACAAATCTCTTCTAGAGATCTAGGAATCTTTCTATAGTATACAATGAGTATGGAATATCCTATTCTGCTGAGAGATTCGCCATGCTTTATTATTAGAATGTGCCAGCTCATCATGGGATTGATTCTGATAACAAAATTAAATTAGTGAAAAGCTACCTATGCAACTTCCTAAATACTGCAGTTATCTGCTTATTGTTACAGACAGGATTAGAATGATAGATAGATAGATTTACTCTCCTAGTATGTTAAGATGGCTGGACCATTGCACAAATCAAGCACTTGTTATCTTTTGTGTCACCTCGGTCTCTTTAGAGATTGTAAGCTCTTGTGAGCAGGGCTCTCATTCCTCTTGTTTTAATTGTTGACTTGTCTGTTGCTATGTTATTTATGACTGTACATGAACCCCCTGCGGAATATGTTGGCGCTATATAAAGGTTATTATTATTATAAAATGATAAATAGATACCTCTGCACAGGTCACAGAACATGCCTAGAAAACTCTTCCATAAGAAGTCAATGAGTTCCCTCCTGTCCATTGCTGTAAATCATATCTCTAAATGTAAAGAACAGCTCGGGCAAGATGGCCGCCCCCATAATCATGTTCAGAAAATAGAATAAAAGAATCTGCAATCGGAAAATAAAAACAGATTTGAAAAAAGGATATGTTTTATAATCTGCTTTTAACTGGCAGAATTTATTTTTATAGGTGACGCGTTTCCATTCACCACACTGCCCGTAACGGTAGATGTATAATAATTAGACAGCTATGCCCAGTGCATTCCTAGATCGACTGTTACCAGGGTACATTGAAAAACACATAAACTGAATGAGTAATAATTGGTTATTTCAGTATACGCTCTCAATATTGACCAAATTGGGTTATTTAAACGGGTCGTCCAAATGAAGTCTGGCAGCAGTGGCAGATGTGACACAATAACAAAAAGAAGTCATACTCACTGATTTTCTCCCTGGCGGCTTCCAGTAAAGCGCTTCAGTCCTGCAGCTTTGACGTCATCTTCTTGGTGGCTATAATGACATTCCGTACAGACCAGGTCACTGGCCTCAGCAGTATACGGCATATGACTGCCCAGGCCAGTGACTGGCTGAAGTGGTGACATGGGGTATACAGAATGTCAGCAATGCAGTCAGGAAAGTGAGAACTGGCTGGGAGGATCAGAGCACAACACTGGAAGCGCCAGGGGAGAAAAGGGGTGCACAGCATGACTTTTTATTTTATTTTATCACATTTGCTGCTTCAGAATTTTTATTTATCTCGGACAATCCCGTTAAACTAGGATTTTAGCTATTTATTTATATGGGACTGCCAAAGGGCACCAGTTTGTTTTAGACTTTACCAGTTCCATCATGACTTTTTTCAGGATCCATCATGATCAATTATCTTTTTATCACTAAAATTCATGGGTGACATACTGAAGACCTGATAACTGCCTGTCCTGACTATTGTCTGTTTACCGTTTTGACCTATAGCTGCCTGCCCTGACCCTTTCCTGTTTTCTGACTACAAGTATTGCCTGACCCCTGTGGGTCTGCTGCCAACTACAACGAGCCAATTACAAGAGTTAGCATCTTGGCAGCTCATCTCTAGTGAAGTCCAAATCCCAGTATAGGGGTTAAAGTGTGAAAACTAGGGGACTGGCAGAATAACGCTCTTATGTCTAGCTCAAAGTGGTTAGTCTAGCACAAACCAGTTAGTTAGCTCCATGGCTCCAAACCCACTGCCTGTTACATGCAGCATGCCATGATTTCAGAACCCATGCAAAAAAATCTCTAGGTCCCTTCATGTTACTATTTCACCATGTGTAGAGCACCTAATAGGCATAAGGAGTCTTAGGCTGGGTTCACATCATGTTTTTGTTATACGTTTAAAGTACACAAAAAACGTACACTTTAATGGGTGCCTCAGACAGATACCATACTGGAAAAATGTGATACACTATGCTTTCCCATCCTGCAGAGTCCTGCAAAAAATGTATAGTTAACCTGTACGTTTTTTTTCTGTATGTTAAACGTATGATAAAAAACGTGATGTGAACCCTGCTTTATAGGTAATGCAGTGCTGTTCTGGGAAACCGGTATGCAAATTATCTCGTTCAAAATGTACAGTCGTGGCCAAAAGTTTTGAGAATTACATAAATATTGGAAATTGGAAAAGTTGCTGCTTAAAGGGGTTGTCCAGGTTCAGAGCTGAACCCGGACATCCCTCCATTTTCCCCGGCAGCCCCCCTGACATGAGCATCGGAGCAGTTCATGCTCCGATGCTCTCCTTTGCCCTGCGCTAAATCGCGCAGGGCAAAGGCATTTTTCTGAGTTCCGGTGACGTACCGGGGCTCTCTATGGGGCTGACAGGAACCCCGGTGACGTCACCGGCACTGATGGGCGGGATTTGGCTCTGCCCTAGCCAGTAAAACGGCTAGGGCAGAGCTAAAGCCCGCCCCTCAGAGCCGGTGACGTCACCGAACACACTGCTGGGCGGAAGTTACCGCCCGGCAGTGTGTTATTGTAAACACAAGAGCCTGTGCCCTGCGCGATCTAGCGCAGGGCACGGGAGCGCATCGGAGCATGAGATGCTCCGATGCCAGGCTCAGGAGGGCTGCCGGGGTGAAAATAAGGGTATGTCCAGGTTCAGCTCTGAACCTGGACAACCCCTTTAAGTTTTTATAATAGCAATTTGCATATACTCCAGAATGTTATGAAGAGTGATCAGATGAATTGCATAGTCCTTCTTTGCCATGAAAATTAACTTAATCCCAAAAAAAACTTTCCACTGCATTTCATTGCTGTCATTAAAGGACCTGCTGAGATTATTTCAGTAATCGTCTTGTTAACTCAGGTGAAAATGTTGACGAGCACAAGGCTGGAGATCATTATGTCAGGCTGATTGGGTTAAAATGGCAGACTTGGCCTTTTAAAAGGAGGGTGATGCTTGAAATCATTGTTCTTCCATTGTTAACCGTGGTGACCTGCAAAGAAACGCGTGCAGCCATCATTGCGTTGCATAAAAAGGATATTGTGGCTACTAAGATTGCACCTCAATCAACAATTTATAGGATCATCAAGAACTTCAAGGAAAGAGGTTCAATTCTTGTTAAGAAGGCTTCAGGGTGTCCAAGAAAGTCCAGCAAGCACCAGGATCATCTCCTAAAGAGGATTCAGCTGCGGGATCAGAGTGCCACCAGTGCAGATCTTGCTCAGGAATGGCAGCAGGCAGGTGTGAGCGCATCTGCATGCACAGTGAGGCGAAGACTTTTGGAAGATGGCCTAGTGTCAAGAAGGGCAGCAAAGAAGCCACTTCTCTCCAAAAAAAACATCAGGGACAGATTGATCTTCTGCAGAAAATATGGTGAATGAATGTTGACATTTTGGGTCCATGGCCTGGAAACTCCCCAGATCTTAATCCCATTGAGAACTTGTGGTCAATCCTCAAGAGGCGGGTGGACAAACAAAAACGCACTAATTCTGACAAACTCCAAGAAGTGATTATGAAAGAATGGGTTTCTATCAGTCAGAAATTGGCCCAGAAGTTGATTGAGAGCATGCCCAGTCGAATTGCAGAGGTCCTGAAAAAGAAGGGTCAACACTGCAAATACTGACTCTTTGCATAAATGTCATGTAATTGTCGATAAAAGCCTTTGAAACATATGAAGTACGTGTAATTATATTTCACTACATCACAGAAACAACTGAAACAAAGACCTAAAAGCAGTTCAGCAGCAAACTTTGTGAAAACTAATATTTGTGTCATTCTCAAAACTTTTGGCCACGACTGTACAATCCCATTAAACTAGGATTTTAGCTATTTATGTCTATGAGACTGCCAAAGAGCATCAGTTTGTTTCAGACTTCACCAGTTCCATCATGATGAGATTTTTATTTCAGGATCCATCATGATCAATTATCTTTTTATCATTGAAATTCATGGGTGACATACTGAAAATCTGATAACAAATTGATCTCAGTTGCAGGGGGAAAATGAACATACAAGGATCAGAAGGCGGCTTCTTAGCTCTGCTCATTGATGGATCAAATTCCAATCACACACTGCCACGTGTGCACATTATTACACAATTCATTACCTAAATGGGTACATATTAGGACTCTCATCTGTGCCAGCATCTTTATGCAAATTAGCAGTTAAGTGCAACCAGGTTGGGCCTTGCTCCTCCTGCTTCCTCTACCAGCCCCATCCATCTCCTTGATTGACAGGGTCAGGTAAGATGGCTATCCAGGAACCTGACCCTGTCAATCAGGAAGGATATGTGCAGGAATGGAAACAAGAAAAATATAAAGTGCTGGAGCTTCCCCTAGGAGGGAAGGGAATATCACAGGGGCGCCAAGGTAATGATGAGATTGATAGGATGAGTTTAGGTAAAGGTGAATCAATTGGGAGCAGTGCCTATACTATTTAACAGTGTGGATATATGGTGGAACATATATTCCTGTGGGGGTCCTTGAAAATGTTAAAACGAAGGGGGACTTACTTCACCAGGGAGGGAGGTATAGGATAAGCATAAAACACCTATACCCTCTCCTTCCCCCGCCGAGATCGCTCATCAGATGTTATAAACTTTCCTCCAAGTCCCAAAAGAATGGTAGTCAAGGTTCCAAATGGAGAGTTCTTTATTTGATAAAAGCTCAACGCGTTTCGGGGTATCTCCCCCTTTCTCAAGAGCAGTGTGAAATAAAACACATTTGTGTATTTATGCAAATTAGCAGTTAAGGTTGGGCCTTGCTCCTCCTGCTTCTTCTACCAGCCCCATCCATCTCCTTGACTGACAGGGTCAGGTAAGAAGACTATCCAGGAACCTGACCCTGTCTATCAGGAGGGATAGGGAGGGGCTAGCAGAGGGAGGAGGAGCATGGGTGAACGGAGTGGCTTGAGCCCGGCCTTGGTGCACCTATTTGCATATGAATTAAAAGTACTTTTTTCTCCAGAATCAAAACAACAGATCTGTAAGTGAAAGGTATCATTACAATCAGGTAAGCCAGCCCGACGAGCATTGTGCCTGGTTACACAGTACATTTTCCAGTGACAGGCTCACTTTACCTATCATTTACCTCTCAGCAGCTTGTCTTGCTAATTAACATGACTGGTTCTTCTCATTAAGCAATGCTGTAGTCAGTAAACACCCAAAATGTTACATAATTAGAGAGAGGCAGCAAATAGTTCTATGTCCCTGCGACTCTCAATCCCTATCTTCAAGTGCCACCTTAAAATAGAAAACCAGGAGTGCTGCTATAAAGATAACAGGGTACAGTGTTAGATAAGGACTATGCACACTATGCACAGTTTGCTGACATTATCTTGTACAGAAAGCAATAGAACAGAAATCTGCATGAGAGCTAAATAAAGAATTTGATATGACAATTTTAGAAGAACTCCCTGGTCCTTGCCATATATTCCTGGCTCTCCTCCCAGACTATGATAACAGTTTTACATCGCAGTTTAATGCACCGATATCCTTCACATCTAACGTAGTCAAACTGTGCATGTTAACAAGCCTGTGTCAGAGAAGCATCTCTTGATCGCAAAGCACTCCAGACATCAGGCAAGCTACCTAGCCCAGCAGGCTGCATTTTTGTCCGATTAGTCGTCATAAACAGTGTTCAACAGTATGGAACAAGAAATGGACTTTCG
Source organism: Bufo gargarizans (assembly GCF_014858855.1). NCBI lineage: Eukaryota > Metazoa > Chordata > Amphibia > Anura > Bufonidae > Bufo > Bufo gargarizans. Next base: position 150,359,447 of record NC_058081.1, read on the forward strand.
CCGACGCGATTCGCGGAATGGACTGGATGGGTTTTTCCCTTTAGCCTACTCATTCTAATTACTGATTGCAGACAAATAAAAAAAATAAAAAACACAGAACCTACTGGAAAACGAGTTTTGTGATTGAACCACCATGAAGGAGAAATGGAATGAAGTTTGTTCCTTTGTTTTCCTTCCTTGTGATTTGAGCTTGAAACGTGTGAACTCCGTACAAATTAAAAGTTGTAAAACGTTCTAGTATATTTTAGTTTTCAATTCCACACAATTTACAAGATATTAGTTTGATGGCACAAAATAACAAAATGACTAATAGTCACCTGTTAAATCCTCTGCTGCTCCAGCACTGCTGAACTGATGACGTGCCCGTTACCCATATGGCCACTTCAGCCAGTCTCTCTCTCACAAAGAGCGTGATTCCCGCAGGGGACACACTCATGTGAAAGATCTCTAAATGGGTTGTCCAAGTTGTTTAAAGAACTGTCCAGAGACACTAAATGTGATAAAATAAAGAAGTTTTGCCCATCAGCTAATCCTCTGCCGTTTCCTATCCAACAGATTGTCTGTCAGTAGTCACCTTATTAAGTACAATACTCACAATAAAACATGCTTTTGACATGTGTGAACAGCACAAGCTTAGTTGATTACATGCTACACTGTTAAGCATTTAGGATCCTTACACACATGAATTTGGCTCTGGTCATTCTTTGCCAGTAAAAACAGGCAGAATATACTCATGTGTTTTTTAGGGCAATTTTTTTTATTTATTAGAGGTATATTTTTCTAAATGGTCATTTGACCTAATTAGCTCTCAGACACTAGCGATCTGCTAGTGTCTGATCTACCTAACAATGCTATTCTCAGACCTTTGTGTGGATCCGTTTCCCTAAAAAAACGAACTTTTATTGATATGCTAATGAGGCTCTAGGTGCTATGGGGGCGTCTTTTCAGCACCTAGAGGCTCGGTCTACTCACACTCTATGCCGCCCAGCTCGTCCGTCCAGCCAGCAGACGAATTCTCGTGCCTGCGCCGTGCGCGTCTGTATTTGGCGCAGGCGCAGTGAATGTCTGAACGCTCCCTGCGCCGGCATCTCCTGCGCCGATTACGTCAGAGCGTTCCGAGGAACAGATGGCGCAGTGGAGATGCCGGCGCAGGGAGCGTTCAGACATTCACTGCGCCTGCGCCAAATACAGACGCGCACGGCGCAGGCGCGAGAATTCGCTCGCTGGCTCAGAAGGAGGATCACATTTCAGGGGAGATGGGCGGGCTGGACGGACGAGCTGGGCGGCATGTTCCAGAATAACTGCCCCCTTGCCATCCCTGATAATTCTCTGTTTGCTCAGTGTTTCAGACAAATTGGCAAATCTTTTATGGTAATATACAGTGGGATGTAAAAGTTTGGGCAACCTTGTTAATCGTCATGATTTTCCTGTATAAATCGTTGGTTGTTACGATATAAAATGTCAGTTAAATATATCATATAGGAGACACACACAGTGATATTTGAGAAGTGAAATGAAGTTTATTGGATTTACAGAAAGTGTGCTATAATTGTTTAAACAAAATTAGGCAGGTGCATAAATTTGGGCACCACAAAAAAGAAATGAAATCAATATTTAGTAGATCCTCCTTTTGCAGAAATTACAGCCTCTAAACGCTTCCTGTAGGTTCCAATGAGAGTCTGGATTCTGGTTGAAGGTATGTTGGATCATTCCTCTTTACAAAACATCTTTAGTTCATTCAGGTTTGATGGCTTCCGAGCATGGACAGCTCTCTATAAGTCACACCACAGATTTTCCATTATATTCAGGTCTGGGGACTGAGATGGCCATTCCAGAACGTTGTATTTGTTCCTCTGCATAAATGCCTTAGTGGATTTTGAGCAGTGTTTAGGGTCGTTGTCTTGTTGAAAGATCCAGCCCCGACGCAGCTTCAGCTTTGTCACTGATTCCTGGACATTGGTCTCCAGAATCGTCTGATACTGAGTGGAATCCATGCGTCCCTCAACTTTGACAAGATTCCCAGTCCCTGCACTGGCCACACAGCCCCACAGCATGATGGAACCACCACCATATTTTACTGTAGGTAGCAGGTGTTTTTCTTGGAATGCTGTGTTCTTTTTCCTCCATGCATAACCCCCCTTCTTATGGCCAAATAACTTAATTTTAGTTTCATCAGTCCACAGCACCTTATTCCAAAATGAAGCTGGCTTGTCCAAATGTGCTTTAGCCCACCTCAAGCGGCACTTTTTGTGCTGTGGGTGGAGAAAAGGCCTTCTCTGCATCACTCTCGCATACAGCATCTCCTTGTGTAAAGTGCGCCGAATGGTTGAACGATGCACAGTGACTCCATCTGCAGCAAGATGATGTTGTAGGTCTTTGGTGCTGGTCCCTGGGTTGACTCTGACTGTTCTCACCATTCGTCGCTTCTGTCTATCCGAGATTTTTCTTGGTCTGCCACTTCGAGCCTTAACTTGATCTGAGCCTGTGGTCTTCCATTTCCTCAATATGTTCCTAACTGTGGAAACAGACAGCGGAAATCTCTGAGACAGCTTTCTGTATCCTTCCCCTTCACCATGATGGTGAACAATCTTTGTCTTCAGGTCAGAGAGTTGTTTTGAGACCCCCATGTTGCTACTCTTCAGAAAAAAATTAAAAGCGGAGGGAAACTTACAATTGACCCCCTTAAATACTCTTTCTCATAATTGGATTCACCTGTGTATGTAGGTCAGGGGTCACTGAGCTTACCAAGCCAATTTGAGTTCCAATAATTAGTTCTAAAGGTTCTGGAATCAATAAAATGACAACAGTGCCCAAATTTATGCACCTGCCTAATTTTGTTTAAACAATTATAGCACACTTTCTGTAAATCCAATAAACTTCATTTCACTTCTCAAATATAACTGTGTGTGTCTCCTATATGATATATTTAACTGACATTTTTTATTGCAACAACCAACGATTTATACAGGAAAATCATGACGATTAACAAGGTTGCCCAAACTTTCGCATCCCACTGTATTTGGGACACTCATTACTTGCCAAAATGAGAAAAAAAAAGCAAGTATTAAAGGGTTTTTCCAAAATTCTGATATTGATGACCCATCATTTGGAACCCCCATCTTGGAAAAACGCTTTAAAAAGACAAGGGTGTCCTAACAGCAGAGAGTATATGAATTCTGCCAAATATCCCCATACTCTAATTTCTGTCAAATCTTTTCAACACAGAAGACGAGCAGCTATGTAACAGGCTAGGCTTAACATCATTGTGCAGCATTATTCTTAACAGCTCATCTCCATGGTCTCCTCATAGTCGCAAGTCTTCATTACACCCAGACACCTGACTCTTCCTAGAGTAACAGAAACCAAGGCATCTAATTTCCAGCAGCATCATGTGTGGCATGGTGGTCTCAGCACATTACACCGCTGACAGGCATGTCGTGAACGGCGAAACCTCTAACCTTGTGATCCGTATAAAACTGAAAAGCATAGGCTGATGCTGTTGTACATCTACAGTATATACTGTACATTGCTGGTGCATCACCAAGGATCTGATTGTAAGCAATTTACAGCAAAATTTATTGGACTATTAATAACACTTGCATAGTATATAAAATTAACAGGTCAGCACTTTCGTCCTGCAGTGGATTGTGCTTAATAGCAAATCGCCAAAATGAGTGCACTGCTGTCCATTACAATAAGATCTCGCTTTAGGCACTGGATCTTAACATACTGTGAACAACTGCAAGACATACAGGCTTTTTTTTCTTTAGAAAGCACTATCCATTTGTGCAGTCATAACCAAAAAAAACAAAGTCTATTTCATGTTGAAATATTTAGTTACACAGTTCTAGATCTTAGGTTCCTCTGTATACATCCTGTAATCACTAATGTTAGCAGGTCCCAGTTACAAATCTATGAAGCTAGTCTGAATATGAATAAGGGTTCACGGACAAGACTGTATACGTTTTATGGTCCGCAAAATCTTGATCCGCAAAACACGTATTCCGGCCATGTGCATTCAACCATTTTTTTAAAACACCTCTAGAAATGTTCTATCCTTGTCTGCAAAACAGACAAGAGTAGGACATGATCTGTCTTTTTTGCGGGACCACAGAATAGACATACGGATGCAGACAGCACACTGTGTACTGTACACATCTTTTGTGGCCCCATTGAAATGAATGGGTCTGCATCTAATCCGCAAAAAGTGTGGATCCGATGCGGACCAAATATTCGGTCATGTGCATGAGCCCTAATGATGTTAAAAGGCGGGGAAGGCGAAGAAGAAAAAGGTGAGAATGAAAGGTTTGTCCATTGAGGTCTTCATACACCAATCAGCCATAACATTAAAGGTTTAGTGAATAATTGATTATCTTGTGACAATGGCATCTGTCAATGATGTGATGTATTAAGAGCAAGTCAATAGTCAGTTCGTGTTGGAAGCAAGAAGAAGGAGCAAATGTAAGGATCTGAGCGACTATGCCAAATTGTGATGGCTAGACAACTGGGTGAAAGCATCTCCAAAACTGCAGGTCTTGTTGGTTGTTACTAACATGCAGTAGTTGGGACTGTACATAAGTGGTCCAAAGAAGGACAACAGGTGAACCAACGACAGGGTCATGGGCACCCAAGGTTCATTAATGTGGATGGGTAAGAAAGGATAACCTATCTGATGCTACCTCACAGAAGAACTAATGTAAAACAAACTTCCAAAAATGTTAATGTTGTCTATGGTAGAAAGGTGTCAGAACACACAATGGATCACAGCTTGCTGCATATAGGCTGTGAAGCCTCAGACCGGTCAGAGTGCTTATGCTGACCCCTGTCTACCACCAAAACACCTACAATCTGCATGTGAGCTTCAGAACTGGACCATGGAGCAATGGAAGAAGACTGCCTGGTCTGATAAGTCATATTTCCAGGACGTCCTCCATGATAGCACACATGGAGGATGTCCTTTATACCTCTGAAGAGACAGGAAGCAGAGAGAGGTTAAAAGCCCCTCCCTCTCCTCCAATGCCAGGGTTCTTCCTGTCGCTTTGGGCCAGGAGTAACAGAGGTTCTCCGTTATAAGGGGAAATTATTTTTTATTTTTAGAGGCCCAGATTGGATCGTGGGTCCGGCCTTCCCTTCCTTTCTTCCTTGGACTGGCTAGCACCCCTCAGGTTGGGGTCCTCTGGCCTTACCAGTACCCATGAAACCGCTGGGTCTGGTTGCGATGTCCGCTTCCTCCTAAGTTGTGAGGCTCTCGGCTTCGTGCAGCGCTTCCTCCTCCTTCTCCCTCCGGCGGCTCCACGTGTGTGTGCGCGACTATGTTGGAGGCTGGGCCCGACTTGCTTCAGAGCGTAAGCACGCTTGTATGTCCTCTCACGAGATGCGGCGACCGGATTGACAACCTGGTGCAGCATGGGATCCATCATAAAATAAAAGAGGGCGGCATCCATTCCAGGTTTTGCCGGGGATACGCTAAGGAAGCGTCAATTATGGCAGCAGGACTATAAAATGGGTTAGAGATCAGTATATCTCTCTCTCTCACCATGGAAGGTCCTCTGTCTGGTAGGTCTTTGCTGAGTTCAGACCCCTCTACTCAGGGACATGTAAGTTGTTTTATTATTACCCTGTATAATGAACTTCTTCGATCCACATGAAAAGCAGTGTTCTTATGTAATTTCAAGATGATAAAGAGTCACATAAAACTCCATACGAACCATCTTTATTATCTGAAATTACTAAAATCATTAAGGAAGAAGTTCATTCCTCGGTGACTAAATTAATAAGTCTGTTCCACAGTCCCATGCTAAGAGGTTTTTAATTTCACGTGAAAATTAAATAAACAGCCTTTTTTCCCCGCTTCCTCCCATTCCTCCAGAAGGAGGAATTTTACATTTTTATTAACAGGGATCAGAGATTTTCTTCTTGCTTTAAGTCCCCCAAACATTTCGTCCTGAATAGAACGAGGCTGAGTAACCTTTTCAACATTCATTGTTTGACGGACTGCGGAAATAAGAGTGTCTAAGTCTTCAGATTAAAAAAGAAAAAAAAATGTTTCCCTCTTCCGCCAGACCAGAAGCAATATCATCATCATTATCATTAACCTCTCCTTCAGATCTATTATACATAGATTCTTCTTCTGAATCTGAGACTATATCCACTCTAGGTCGTTTAGCTTTTAATGTGGAAGACACAAGACTATGGGTAGAGACCCCAAAGATTGACATACCCATTGCAAAAGTAATTAAAAAAAAACTCTTCTCAATTAAAAGATGCTATGGATAGGTCTTCTTAAAAAATCCCGGGAAATATCTTTTGCATTAATCAACACAAATATTGCAGCTACCTCAGTATCTCGTTCACTTTTTCTATGGATCTCCCAGCTTGAGAACCATTTAAAATTGAAACTTCAAAGAAGAAATTCTAGAATCTATTCCACTATTGAAAATGGCTACAGCTTTTCTCTCTGATGCCTTAGCCAAGGTATAGCAGGGTAAACTAGGACATTTCCCCTAAGTGCAACCACACATTACTAAAGCCCACCTTGTGGCCCCTCACAGTAGTTATGCCCAGATATGTGCCCCTCACAGTAGTTATGCAAAATATGTGTCCCCTTACAGTAGTTATACCCAGATATGTGCCTCTCTCACAGTAGCAATGCCCAGTTATGTGCCCCCTCACAGTAGTAATGCCAAATATGTGCCCCCTCACAGTAGTAATGCCAAATATGTGCCCCCTCACAGTAGTAATGCCAAATATGTGCCCCCTCACAGTAGTAATGCCAAATATGTGCCCCCTCACAGTAGTAATGCCCACATGATGTGCCCCTCACAGTAGTAATGCCCACATGATGTGCCCCTCACAGTAGTAATGCCCAGATATGTGCCCCCTCACAGTAGTAATGCCCAGATATGTGCCCCCTCACAGTAATAATGCCCAGATATGTGCCCCCTCACAGTAGTAATGCCCAGATTATGTGCCCCTCACAGTAGTAATGCCCAGATTATGTGCCCCTCACAGTAGTAATGCCCAGATTATGTGCCCCTCACAGTAGTAATGCCAGATTATGTGCCCCCTCAAAGTAGATATGCCCAGATATGTGCCCCCTCAGAGTGGTTATGCCAGATTATGTGTTTCCTCACAGTAGTAATGCCAGATTATGTGCCCCTTCACAGTATTTATGCCCGTTATTTGCCCCCCCAAAGTAGATATGCCCAGATATGTTCCCCCTCAGAGTGGTTATGTCAGATTATGTGCCCCTCACATTAGATATGCCCACATATGTGCCCCTCACAGTGGTTATGCCAGATTACGTGCCCCCTCACAGTAGTTATGCCTTCTTGGCGCGCCCGCTCACCCGCCTTGCAAAATGCCCACACACTTGCCCACACTATTGATGAGTTCTTCCAAACTTCCTCCTGTGTGCAAGGTAAATGGAGCGCCACCTACCACATATTACCCACGCCACTGCTACTGCCTCCTCCTTTTTCTGACTGAAGAGAAGGAGCGGCATTGCACAGGGAGAGGTAATGTGGAGGCAGCGTTGTCACCATCTTAGAAGCTAGACTCCCTCCTGAGACTGAGAGCTGCCTGCTGCACCTGCTACATAAGTATGCTGAGTGGGGACAGACCTGGAGGGCATGCTGCTGCAGAGCACAAGGGGTGAAGCCACTGTCAGGGACACACCATCATATCCCAGTGATAATCTACCATTGGGATGGTGTGTTCCTGCCAGTGGCTTCACCCATTGTGTTCTGCAGCAGCATGCACTGCACTTATATACAGCCTATACCTATGTACAGCCTACAACAATATATTGCAGTACATAGGTATAGACTGTATATAGATATAGGCTGCATATAGGTATAGGCATAGCTATCTAGCTACCTATCTCATATCTATCTATTCCACAGGGGTTATATTGTTCGGCATGGTGTAACCTCCAAACATTTGCTGTACAGTATACATTATAATCCCTGTAACATGCTATACAATATACATTATAATCCATACACCATGCCGTTCAATATACAGTATAAGGCCTCATGCACCGACGCAATTTGCGGAAAGGAACAGGCGGACCATTGCAGAAATGCCTATTCTTGTACACAAAACGGACAAGAATAGGACATGCTATGTCTACTGTGTTGTTGCCAATGACTCACCGAGAAATGGACTAAATATCTGCGGCATAGGGGACGTAGGCTCTTTCCAGTGAAGACTGTGGATTCCCTAAAAAGGCCAATATTCAATTTCATCTTACTGAAGAGTAACCAAGAGAAGACATATATATTCCAGACAGGACCACCATTAGGCTGGAAGTACTTTATGGAAGCAGCTAAGTGGTAATCCCACCCTGATATTTCCATCCCTGGAGGTCTCAGAGTATGTTGTCTTCTCAGCCAAATTTTCTGAAGTAGTGCATTTTGATTGATGACTGACTAAATGCAGATTAATTGGCTTTTCTCATGCAGCTTTGCGTGTTTTGGACTCTATTCAGCAGTTCAGTCCATCTAACGCAATTACATTTTTATTATACTGAAGCTTGCTGAGGAAGGCTCCAAGCTCCAGCTGACTTAAGTTACAAAGTCACCAGGCAGACTTCAGCTTCTGTGCCGTTTCTACAGCATGGCTTTGAATGTAGCTCCGGTAAGAGACACTAAATGGCTGACCCTTGAAGTATGCAGGCAGTTCCAGAGGGGGACATGTTCAAGATCTGATGAGGAATGCAAATTTGCACATCCACCTAAAAGTTGTCAGGTTGAAAATGGACGTGTTATTGCCTGCTTTGATTCCCTGAAGGGACGTTGTTCAAGGGAGAACTGCAAATATCTTCATCCGCCAACACACCTAAAGACCCAGCTAGAAATAAATGGCAGGAACAATCTCATTCAGCAAAAAACAGCTGCGGCTATGCTTGCCCAGCAAATGCAGTTCATGTTCCCGGGTACACAGCTGCAGCCAGTGCCCACTTTTCCTGTAGGCCCAGGATTAGGAACTAATACAGCTATTAGTTTTACCTCAAGACACGGAGGCTTCGTATTGCTATCTCCTTCTTTACTTTCCACCAATAGCAGCAAAGAAGAAATTTACATAATCATAACAATAAAGGACCCTCCCCTGACAGATCCTATAATAAGCAGTGTCCTCTTCAGTAACTTCCTCTTTCTTTGCTGCTCCACCAAAGCTAAGTAACATCTATTCACTATATGGTTATTGCTTTTACTGCGATTTAAGGGTTAATCTCTGAGCTTTGGTTTGCTCAGGGTGCCATGTTTTATGCTGTTTTTCTTTATAGGGTTTTATCCCCTTATATTTATGTTATTTTACTTGGGCCTTTATATCTTGTTGATTTCTGGGCCCTCTCTACCTTCTTGGGGGGGTTTCTCCCCCTATTTAGCGTTACCCTATTGTTTTAGTGCCGGTTTTTCTTACGGCTGCGCTTTGCTATTGGCGATTCTCACCAAAGATGCTTATCTTACGGTCCCGATTGCCTCCACGTCCAGGAATCTCCTGCGCTTCCTGTGGAGGGGCGAAGTGTGGCGCTTCACTTGCCTTCCATTCGGCCTTTCTTCAGCGCCTTGGTGCTTTACCAATCTTCTGCGCCCGGTCATGGCCTGGCTACGGAGTCGGGGGGTGCGTCTAGTCATCTATCTAGACGACATCCTCATTATGCATCAATGTCAGTCGACGCTGCTTCAACACCTTCAGTGGACCTCGAACCTCCTTACGGCTCTTGGCTTTCTGCTGAACCCCAAGGAGTCCTGCCTCACGCCGTCTCGACGGATGGTGTTCCTGGGCTTCACGGTGGACTCTGTCGCGGAATCTCTCAGTCTTCCGTCAGAGAAATTGCGGACGATACGCAAGGTGTTGAGACATGCTCTCTCAGCTACCTCCCTATCCTTACGCCATCTGGCTCGCATCATTGGCCTGTTGGCCTTCTCTATCCAGGCGGTGTTCCCCGCTCCTCTCCATTATCGGGCTCTGCAACGCCTGAAGATCGCCCACCTTCGTACTGGGGCCTCGTTCGCGGACGCGGTGGTTCTGGATCAAGAGGCTCGGGAGGAACTCTGTTGGTGGATATGCAACTTGGATGCCTGGAACGGCAGAGCGATCTTCGGATTTCAACCAGAATTCACGGTGGAGTCGGACGCGAGTCTCCAAGGCTGGGGTGCCCACTGCGAGGGTGTTTCCACAGGGGATCGGTGGTCGGAGGACGAGACCCAATTCCACATCAACGCTCTGGAACTTCTGGCGGGCTCCTTGGCCATCCGGAGTTTTACCAAGGACATCGCACATGTGTGCATCCGTCTACGCATGGACAATGTGTCGGCGGTCCGTTATGTCAATCACCTGGGCGGCACCCAATCGGCTACCTTGGCCCGACTGGCGAAAGAGTTCTGGTCCTACTGTCTTCCAGGGACATCATGGTACAGGCGGAGTACCTTCTGGGTCTACACAACTACCGAGCGGATCGGAGTTCCAGATGCTTCACGGACGGCAGCGATTGGAGGCTCGCACCGGAGATGTTCTCCGTGATCTCGGATGCCTGGGGTCCTTGTGCCATAGACCTTTTTGCGTACCGGCTCAATACTCACCTGCCCAGGTTCTTCAGCTGGCGCCCGGATCCGGAGGCGGTGGATGCGTTTCTCCAGGACTGGTCATCAGCTCTACATTACGCGTTTCCACCTTTTGCCATGATCCCGAGGATGTTGCTACAGACTCGTCGTCAGCATGCGGAGTTGGTGGTGGTGATCCCTTTCTGGGGGTCTCAAACCTGGTACCCGATCCTCCTGGAACTCCTAGTGGATGCACCTCGCCTCCTTCCGGATCGGACGGATCTCCTCCAGGACCCTCTGGGTGCTCCACACCCCCTGCTGGGCGACGGATCCCTTCAACTTCTGGCATGCCGACTCTCAGGACTCCCGGTGAGGTCGAGGGAATTTCGGAGGCAACTAGACGCCTCCTGGACAACGCTTGGGCTCCCATCACCAGAAAGTCTTACCGGGCAGCTTAGGGATCTTGGGTTAGCTGGTGCCTGGAACGGGACCTGGATCCCATTTCGGCGCCTGTGACCCATTTATTACAATTCCTTACGTCTCTTTTGAGGCAGGAAAAGCTTATCGGACCATTAATTTGTTCCGTTCAGCGATCTCTTCTACTCATCAGGGTTTTGATGGTGTTCCGGCGGGTCAACACCCTTCGGTGTCACGCCTTCTGCGTGGCTCACGCTTGGCTCGGCCTCCTCGGCCACGCTTCACCACTACGTGGGACGTTTCCCTGGTCCTTTCTTTCTTCTCTGCGTGGCCTGAAAACGCGGTTTTTTCCCTCCGTCAGCTGTCGGCCAAGTTGCTGACCCTCTTTTGCCTCATTTCCTGTAAGAGGGTTTCCGATGTCAGGGTTCTGGATCATGATGCGAGATCCTTTACTCCCGAGGGCGTCACATTTCACATTACGCGGCGCACCAAGACCAATATTCGGTCTGTGTCTTATCCCTGTTTCCCGTCTTCCCCGGCGCTTTGTCCTGTGGCCTGCTTGCGGGAATATGAGTTGCGCACTCAGGCTCACCGCTCTGCGGACGTTCCACAGTTGTTCTTCTCTATTCGCCATCCCTTTGGCCCGGTGTCTAGTCCCACTTTGGCGCGTTGGATGAAGTGGGTCATGTCCCTTTCGGGGATTGATACGGCGGTCTTTGCCGCTCATTCGGCCAGGGGCGCGGCTCCCACTGCCCTGGCTGTTTCGGGGGCTCGTTTGGAGGACATTTTGCGTTTGGCTGACTGGTCTAAGGCCACGACGTTTAGAGAATTTTATTTTCGGCCGCCACCTCATGTGTTTTCATCGATTTATTGATCAGCTTTGAACTTGCAATACGAAGCCTCCGTGTCTTGAGGTAAAACTAAATGATTTTCCTATTTCATGACGTAAAGTCATAGTTTTATTAAAGACACGGAGGCGAATATTGCCCGCCCTGGATATTTCTCCTGCCCGCCCTTTTGTGGTGTTATTATTATTGGACTGTTTACATTGTCTTTTATGGTTATTTATTACGTATAATTGTATTAATGACTGTTTATGGTTCTGTTTTCAGCGACCTTATAATGTACGACCGTTTCCAGGGTCGATCTTGCTCAGTTTCTGACTGATTCTTACACTGGCTATATTATTTGCTCTGTTTCAGGTTGAAGTTTCCTCGGCGTATGGACTTCTACGTTGTCCCAGGTTTCCTGAGGTGTTAGCCATGTTGGCTTGAATTCTACAGTGTGATGGACCAGACTGGTTCGTTCTCGGGTCCAGTTCCAGTTTCCAGTTACGGTTATGCAGTTGGTGTCACGGATACAAAGAAAGAGGAAGTTACTGAAGAGGACACTGCTTATTATAGGATCTGTCAGGGGAGGGTCCTTTATTGTTATGATTATGTAAATTTCTTCTTTGCTGCTATTGGTGGAAAGTAAAGAAGGAGATAGCAATATTCGCCTCCGTGTCTTTAATAAAACTATGACTTTACGTCATGAAATAGGAAAATCATTTAGTTTTGCTCCATATCTTACTCCGATGACACCAGGTGTTGGATTAGTCCCAACAGAAATCCTGCCCTCTACACCTGTCATTGTTCCAGGAAGTCCACCTGTATCAGTCACCAATTCTACTGCTACTCAGAAACTTCTCAGGACGGATAAATTGGAGGTATGCAGGGAGTTTCAGAGAGGAAACTGTGCACGGGGAGAAACTGATTGCCGCTTTGCACACCCGGCAGACAGCACGATGATTGATACAAATGATAACACTGTAACCGTTTGTATGGATTACATTAAGGGTCGCTGCATGAGGGAGAAATGCAAATATTTTCACCCTCCTGCACATTTGCAGGCCAAAATCAAAGCTGCACAACATCAAGTCAACCAGGCTGCAGTAGCAGCACAAGCAGCTGCTGCAGCTGCAACCGTAATGACGCAGTCGACTGCCAAAGCAATGAAGCGACCTCTCGAAGCAACTGTAGATCTGGCTTTTCCACATGGCGTCCTTCACCCTTTACCAAAGAGACAAGCTCTAGAAAAAAGCAATGGTGCCAGCGCATTTTTTAATCCTAGTATCTTGCACTACCAACAGGCCCTTGCAAATGCACAGTTGCAGCACCCTACAGCATTTTTTCCAGCAGGGTCAGTTTTGTGCATGACACCAGCTACCAGTATTGTACCCATGATGCACAGCGCTACGTCCGCCACTGTCTCTGCAGCAACAACTCCTGCAACAAGTGTCCCCTTCGCCGCAACAGCCACAGCCAATCAGATCATACTGAAATAATAACCAAGACTGGAGTAGAGCATCAAGAAGATTCACAGAAGATAGCAAAGCATTCATATTGTACATACTATCCAGTCTCCTCCTCTATAGAGTTGCCACAAACTGCATGCTAAACAAAAGGATCTTGTTCTCTTTATGGACAAACTACAAACTCTTAGAAAGCTAGTGCTGCTATATTCTAAATTGATAATATATATGGTATGCGTAATATATTCCAACATAAAATAGTTAACTACCTGATACCAGCTGTGATGTTAGTGGGTAAAGTTTACTTTTTAATATTTGTATACCTGGCTCCCACTTGATAAAACTGTCTTATCTCCCATCACATCCAAAACCAAGAGGTTATCCCCCACCCTACTGTATATTGTAAATGCTGGGAAACATTTAAAATGTATCAATATTTTTGTGTTCTGAAGGCAAACATGCAATATTGGATTGTGAATATAAGTAATACATTAGAGATTATTTTAGCCATAATTATAGGGATTTATTAACTTCCCCTTTGAATAGAAGACCAAGAAGATAAAGTACTTTCTCAAATGTGGAAACAAGGCTTATTTTAAAGCACAAATTCAAAGCATAAAACCGGCTTCACACCCAGTGTACAAAAGAGATACAGAAACACTTGTATTAAAATAGATGTATATTCAAAAGAGCAAAAAGGGCGAAAAAAAAGTGATCATTTGCACAGTATGACTGTCATACACAAGAAAGTCTTGAATATCTTTATTTTAGTTGTGAGCATATAGTGTTTTTTAACCAAGACTTTGCAGAAGTGCCTAAATTTCACCACAGTACAACAAACGCAAAAAGTATATGACTGCTGCCAACCTCCCAGTTACCAGCAAGTGCAAGGTTAAGAAATATAGCAGGTTGGGTACTAGGTTATTACAGGTTAGCAAGGCATCGGAGGAGGAGTTTTCTTAGATAATCGAATGTACAAACGTATATATATATATAAATATATATAAATATATATATATTGGCCAGTCACGACATAAAGGTGACTCTAATCTATAGAACATATTACATTTTTGAAATGTAGTAAAAGTTTTATTTTGACCCTGTTCAGTGCTCAAGAGGCCTGCAAAACACTGCAGAGCAATGCATTACAGGCCTTCAATGCTGAATCTTGTGACAACAGCAGGCAGTGGGGAAAATTCTTAGGAAAATGGTTAGCTGCAGGGTCTATAGTGTTATACATTTTTATAATTGGATTTAGAGAGTTGTAACAGGATTACAGCACAAGATTAAAGAATATTGTGTTTAAAAGCATATTTTATGTCTGAAAGTAATGAAGAGTTGTTGCATATATGAGAAATATTGAAGACAAAAAAAACTATGGATAAAGCAGATTTTTGATGTTTACTTTTATGGTAGGCTGTTGATTTACATGGTAATTGTCTGTACCAATAATGTGTAATTTAGTTAAAGTTTATTTCAAGCACTATTGTACCAAATACTTCATGTTTCTGTGTTGCACATTTGTCACACAAAGTATGTTGTTGCTGAATTATGGATATGAAAACAGAACAGCTGTTATACATGAATAGTATACTTAAGTGTTAGAAATATGTTATTTTTTTTCTCTTGTAAAAAGACAATATTAGTGATTGCAGTATTTTAAGAAAACAATTTCAAGAGTTGAATGTAAGCTATTTTTAATGTGGGCAGCCTCTTCTAAAAGAAGGCGCTGTAATTCTTTAATCGGTAATCAGGAAAAAAAATTCTGCCTTTATTTCTATTTTATTTTGTATATATAAATATATGTACAATGTTTGATTTCTGCTCTTATATTGAAGAAGCAGGTCTGATTACTAAGCAGAACTAAATCGAAATCCACTTGAAAGTGAGTACCGTATTTTAATATTGCTTATATCACTGTGTCTTCAAAGGCAAAAGTGACCTAATCAAATCTATACTCTAATCTATACTGAGTTTTTTATTCTTATTACTTTTGGGAGCAGTGACCAGCCATCATTTTTTGTCACTTCAGCCATTTAATCAAATGCAGCCTGTCACATATATATATTTAAAATACAGGAAGTACCATTTTAGAGTGAGTGTTATATAATATACCAATATTTTGCGATTCATAATAGCCCCTGTATTGGCAAATATAGCTTTCTCATGTACCAAATCAGTTCACTGAAAATGGAAACAAGATCAACTTACATATTTATAGTAATCATTTTAAGAATGTAAATTTGTCATGCAATATATTTTCATCAACAACTTTTAGGTTACAGCATCATACTCATCCTTATACAGTATATCAGTTCCCTCCAAAATGCAAATAGGGTCTAAAATTGTAAGGATGTAAATGGCTGGCCTGTGTTTCAATTTTTACTTATACCTATATTTTATTATTTTTAAAGGAGATTTAATTTTGGATGACATTTCTGTTTTTGTATTTTTGTTTTTGTAATGTCCAATAATTAAAGTATCCTCTTAAATAAAAAAAAATTTAAAAAAAAAAAGAATAGGACATGCTATATTTTTTTTGTGGGGCCACGGAACGATGCAACGGATGTAGACAGCACACGGCGTGCTGTCCGCATCTTTTGCGGCCCCATTGAAGTGAATGGGTCCGCACCTGAGCTGCAAAAAATGTGGCACGGATGCGGAACACAAAAACGGTCGTGTGCATGAGGCCTAACACTGCTTTCCCTGCGATAATCACTCATGAAGCAGCCGCCGGAAGATGAAGCACTGTGTGCTGTGAGCGCTTACTTCCGGCGGCTGCTTCACGAGTGATTATCGCAGGTAAGGCAGGTTAGTAAGTGTACCGGAGCATTAGATTTCATAGAAATTGTGAATATACATATTATTTTAACTCCTAAGACGCCTGTGGCCACTGGGGGAGCACGGGAGGCAGAAGCACAGCTCGTCACCCCTTTTCAAATAGAAGACGGATGGCCCTTAGCAATGCTAATTTCTGAGAGCGCTGCTAAGAGCCATTTCAGCCCCAGTTTACTACTAAAATTAAACGTTTTGGCTAAATAAAGTATATTACAAAAATGTTACCTATCATTTGCCCTACACTTTAGCAAAAAAAAAAACTTTAAATGGTAGTTACACTTTAAGCTTCACATGAATACGGTATTTATGTACATGTACATACTCTTGCCCCTGGCAAATTGTGCAGGGGTAGAGCTTGGCAGGACAGCAGGATTGCCATCCAAAATCGGCCTGCCCCGCAGAAAGCGGTACTGTTGGAGGCATGTTGGGTGAATGGTAGGGGAGGTAGTGGGGGGGAGGGGGTGGAGGCAGGTTGGGGGGCGACAGGGAGGGGGCCTCATGGATCAGTTTCGCACTGGGGCCCCATGGATTGTGTGTACGCCACTGTTTGCAGGCTTTGCAGGTCTCAATCCTTCCACATATTAGTCCCGTCGTGTCCCATCCCATGTCTGTCCACACAGTCCGTAGTCTAGAATCAAATGAAACCACGTCCTCCTTGGTCTCCTGTACTACATCCTTCAGGCTCCATGCACTGGAGTCAGCGGCACATGACTTTTCTTTTGGCCTTGCCCATCTCCCCAAAATTCTACAGTATTCAGTCTCTGAGACCTCAGCCTTCTCCCAGTCGCCCCATGCTAAATTTTGCTCACTCGTCATCCTCTCAAAGCAACTGTTCCTTAAGGGGGCTGTAAGAAGACTCTCCCATTTTTAAAGCCATTAAATCATTTAAGTCGGCCCATGTCGCTCTGTAAGTGACTTGAAACTGCTGTAACATATGGTGGGCGGACATTGGTCTAGTCAGTGCATCAGGGATCCTACCCAGAAGCCCCATTTGGTCCTTAGGACTTCATGGTGCGTATGTTGCTGGGCGTACTGGGGTTGGACAGGTGGTCAGGGAGAAAACCATGCTCCCCCTTCTTTTTCCCTTGAGGATCGGACTTGGTATCGTAATACAGATTACCTCTCATATGTCTGCACACCCAGTGCTGATTTTCCACATGATTTGCGACTTTACACCAAGCATTCACTATCTTCTCACATTCATGATCCTTTATCCACCCTCCATTTAACTCCTTAAACTTCTGCCAGGTTCTAGGGTTCAAATTCCCATACTTCATCCCAGCCTTTTCTAACACTTTCTCTGTCTTTTTCTTATCCTGTTTACCTTCCATATCCTCTACCACTTCCTTTGCCAGTTTGTAGCCCTCAGGGATTGCATGGGAGTTTCCCATTTTACTTTCCAATCCCTTAACTGAATGCACTAATTATCTCCAGACAACTGTATTTTTAATTGTCCCTTCCTTGTAGTGCTTCCCAACTAGACTTCCTTCCTCTAGTGTACACTACGTAGGATAGCAGAATGACAACCCCTACCTCCTTTTAGCATCGCCTTAAGGGGGTCCAGGGCTCCTTATTGGCCTGTGCTGCATTCACTGTAATTCTATACAAAATCCAGTGGACTACTATGATATATATCACGATACCAATTGCAAACCCAAAGGTGTTCCAAAAAACAATATTATCCATACCCAGCGATCATAGGAATGGCGTGGTTGAGGTTCTTACCTCTTAAATATGGCTCGACCTTACGTAGACCCTTTAGGCCCCTTTCACACGGGCGAGTTTTCCGTGCGGGTGCGATCCGTGCGGTGAACGTATGGCACCCGCACTAAATCCTGACCCATTCATTTCTATGGGGCTGTGCACATGAGCGATGTTTTTAACGCATCACTTGTGCGTTCAGTTGAAATCGCAGCATGCTCTATATTGTCCGATTTCGACGTGACGCAGGCCCCATAGAAGTGAATGGGGTGTGTGAAAATCGGATGGCATCCGCAAGCAAGTACGGATGCCGTGCGATTTGCACGCACGGTTGCTAGGAGACGATCGGGATGGAGACCCGATCATTATTATTTTCCCTTATAACATGGTTATAAGGGAAAATAATAGCATTCTGAATACAGAATGCATAGTAAACCAGCGCTAGAGGGGTTAAAAAAAAAAAAAATTATTTAACTCACCTTAGTCCACTTGATCACGAAGGCCGGCATCTCCTTGTGTCTCCTCTGCGCTGAAGTTGAACAGGACCTGGGGTGAGCTGCTCCATTAAATATCGGTTAAGGACCTTCGATGACGTCACTCCGGTCATCACATGGTACGTCACATGATCTTTTACCATGGTGATTCACCATGGTAAAAGACCATGTGATGACCGGAGTGACGTCATCGAAGGTCCTTAACCGATATTTAATGGAGAAGCTCACCCCAGGTCCTGTTCAACTTCAGCGCAGAGGAGACACAAGGAGATGCCGGCCTTCGTGATCAAGTGGACTAAGGTGAGTTAAATTATTTTTTTTTTTTTTTTAACCCCTCTAGCGCTGGTTTACTATGCATTCTGTATTCAGAATGCTATTATTTTCCCTTATAACCATGTTATAAGGGAAAATAATACAATCTTCAGAACATCAATCCCAAGCCCGAACTTCTATGAAGAAGTTCGGGTTTGGGTACCAAACATGCACGATTTTTCTCACGCGAGTGCAATGCATGACAATGTTTTGCACTCGCGCAGAAAAAAACGTGCATTTTCCCGCAACGCACCCGGCTCTTATCCGGGAAAAAAAACTGACGCCCGTGTGAAAGAGGCCTTATAGTTCCCCACTGTCCCGATCCCAGACAGAAAGGCAAAGGAGACACAGATAGATTTGTAAGAATAAGCTTCTTACCTTAACAGCGCTGTTTTCAGATCATCTGTCCTGAACCCTCTCCTTAAATCGGTCGGAGTTGTTGGGAGGAGTCCACTGGTCGAGCCCCACGTTGGACGCCAAGAAATGTTGAGGCAAAACCCCTACTTCTACTCCTGCTGGGGTCCAAATCAGGTAAAGGTGCGAGTACTCGGAAGAGATAAACGACACAGACTCGTGTTTGTATCAAAATAATCTCTTGACTTTATTGCGAGGATACAGAAATACTTATACCCGGTTTCTAGGACTCAAGCCAACACAGCTCTTGTCACTTACGTAGGCATTGCGTGATTAACAATAATAACAGAACATTTGTGGTATTTGTAAATCAAGCACAAATAATTACAAAAAGCTTTATCTTATCCTGGAGTTATTCATCCTTGAGAAGTATCTAGAACCAGTTGTACTCCCAGAACATCAGATACACATAGTTCTGAGAACTAACAAGTAACATAAATTTGGTTTGTCTAACGTACACACAGTTCAGCAATTCTCCATTCTGACCTCAAATGAACCAGCTTATTAAATGGAATCCAGTATACAAAATGAAGGTGCAATCCCTCACAATCGCATACATTTTCTCCTTCAGATGCCGTGGTCAAATGTAACCACAGCATCTGATCAGTCCGGAAGCGGAAGTCGTGTGCTTCCATTTCGGTAACAGAGTTCCCCGTCTGAGATCGGGGAACCTGTTACATTGCTGAAATAGCCCGAAGCCTCAAGCAGGCTTTGGAGCCTATTTCAGGAATATACCAATACAGGCCACAAGGTGGCAGCATTTTATTGTTATATTACAGTTATTGTCACCTAAGGTGACTTAAAAAAAGTAAAAAAAAAAAGATTTTACAAATATAACAAAAAATATAATAAAAGTTTAAATCACTTCACTTTTCTTAAAATAAAAATACTTAACCAATAAAAAAATAAACATTATGGGCATCGCCATGTGCGAAAATGTGCATACAATTAAAATATGACAATATTAATGGCATACTGCAAATGGTGTAACGAAAAAAATAAAAAAAAAACACATCAAATTTGCCATTTTTGGTCATTTTAACTACCGAATATTTTTTTTTAGAAAAAGTGATCAAAAAGTCGCACACACTTCAAATTGGTATCACTGAAAATAACAGATCGTCCCGCAAACAATAAGCCCTCACACAGCCCCGTACATATAACTACAAGTTAAATTGGAAAAAAGATGGTGGCTCTCTCACTGTACCACTTATGGAATGGTGCGCTACCCCTCAGCACTCCCAAATGCTGATGTGTAGAAATTTATGTAAAACTTGAATAATGGGTCACTCGATATCAGGCAAGCACACAGTGGATTGTATCCACATTAAACTTTATAGGCTTAAAATTGTAACACACTATAATATTACATGCAAATAAGACATCTCATAAAAATACAATTATACACAACAATAAGAAATATATATGTTGGAAAATATATATATATATGCCGCTCTCTGATGCCACACTTATCACAATGTCCCAATATCAATAATCGTAGTGGCCGTAATGCGAAAGAATATAAACGGCCCAGGTGACAAGTCTGTCTAGTTAGGTCAAGCGGTTATCAACCGGAGCTGCAAAAAGTCATCAATTCATCCATATAACGTATATATAGCAAAAGAGGTGTATTAATTAGTTGGTTGTACGTTACCAGTAACCACTGGATCTTTTGCTTGGCGTAATATTTATTCGGTCCGCTGAATAGATACGATCTCCCGCTCCTCTGCACAGAACGCAGCAATATTACAAGATTCTTTGCTGTGACCTTCCAGGACCTACGTGGCGTCCCACGTGGTTCACTGCTTGGTCATGTGCCGCTGACGTCTTTTGAGCGGGGATTCAAATCACCTATGTTCGATGATAATGGATTCGGACGTGATCGATGTTCCAAATGTTGAATGATACACGTCGAAATTTATAATGTGGAGCGCTCCTATTTCGATGATCCCTCACTGTTATAACCAAACGCGTTTCGGGGTAAAGAGACCCCTTCTTCAGTGGTTTGAACAGTGGAGGTATAATGTCCTCTTTTATATGGTGTCCATGATTAGAGAATGTGGGTTGGACCAGTGAGGGATATCTTGAAAACCAGGGAATCAATTCCAAGAGTTGGAACATGTTCTTTTTTTTTAATCTAATGTGTATATCATGAACACTAGTTTCAAAATCCTTATACTCATAAATGTATTATTCAGGATTAATTTCATGCGGTATACTATACTTTAAATAATATGCAGACCCTAAAACACATAAAACCCGAAAAAAACGCATGTGCGGTTTCTGTGCGTTTTTTATGCTTTTTTTCGGGATAAGGCTAAAATGGATCAGATTAATACAACTGGATACATTGGTGAAGTTAAAATAATAAATTAATGCATTGTACACACATACGGTAATCATCTCACGGATTGAAATTGGGGTAAAATTCATTATACCAATATATATATATTCACTAGGTCATCAATGCATTGGAAAAAATATTAGCAGCTTTCGGTTTCAATATAGATATAGTGAAACCAAATGTTTCATCAATATTCCATTTAGCGGACCGCACATCGCCGGCACTCTCATAGAAAATGCCTTTTCTTGTCCGCAATTGCGGACAAGAATAGGACATGTTCAATTTTTTTTTGCGATGTGGACAGCACATTCCGGCCCCATTGAAATTTTCAATGGGTCTGCACCTGTTCCTCAAAATTGTCCCCTGTATGGTGTATATAGAGGGGACAGGTGACACTGTGTATGATGTATATAGAGGGGACAGGTGACACTGTGTATGGTGTATATATAGGTGACAGGTGAGACAGTGTCACCTGTGCCTACCACATACTCCATACAGTTCCTCACCTGCCCCTCTATATACACCATACACAGTGTTATTTGCCCCCCTCTACACTTCAGTTGTCTGTTTCATACCTTATCTTATCTATCCTCGATAAACACTATGCTGTCTCCTCTGCAGGACTCATTTTGCGGATGTGCGAATGGACCCTTAAAACGCAAGAAAAATTATACAAGTGTGGTATCGTTGTAACCGTACTGACCTGCGGAGTGCACATGGGCCAGTGCCCGTGTATTGCGGACCCGCAGTATGCGGGCCACAATACGGCCACGGGCGCAGAATGTTCATGTGCAAGAGGCCATACTCTAAGCATAGATCATCAAAATCAGATGGGTGGGGGTCAGACTTCAACACCAATCAGTTGATAGAAGCGATGCACCATAACGGTTCCATATACTGTATCGAGACCAGAAAACATACTGCAAGCTAAGTCCCATTTAAGTGACTAGGACTGAGCTTGCAGTATATATACTGACCATCACACTGTGTACGGACTGTAGTAGTTCCGGTGTGCCACAACTCCTTTTATCAATAGATTGGTGAGGATCGGAATATCAGACACCTACCGATCTGATATTGAGGAACTATCCAAACAATAGGTTAGCAATATTTAAGTCTCAGAAAACCCCTTCAAAGGATCTACTGTGAAAGTCTTGGTGCGATATACTACTTGACAACTTCAGAGAAAGGCTAGGACTATTTTGGTGACACAATAGGGACCTAGGGGGAGATTTATCAAACTGGTGTAAAGTAGAACTGGCTTAGTTGCCCATAGCAACCAATCAGATTCCACCTTTCATTTTCCAAGGGAACTGTGATAAATGAAAGGAGAAATCTGATTGGCAGTTCTACACTAATTTGATAAATGACCCCACGTGTACCTACATAATAGTAGGCTAATGTTATGGCTGATTGGTGCATATAAAGCCTGTCCATATGACCCAATAGATAGAAATAAATGGAATGGTATTGGTAATAAGCGGTCTTCTAGTGCTGGGGAGGACAATACATCTGTGATACAGCATGCAGCAGCAAAAAGTGCCATCTTTAGTGGTGCCCCATAGAGACCATTATGTTCGTGCGAATAAGGCCTAGGGGTTCATTCACATGTGACGGAAAATTTGTTGCATTCATCTAAATAAGGTTTGCAGAAATCCATGTGCTTGCACTAAAACAACTCATTTGAGATAAATGGAACTGATTTTAAGGCAAATAAATTTCTGTCACATGTGAAGGCACCCTTAAGGTCCTTTTACACGGATGCCCGATGTGTCAGGAAATTATTGGGAACGATCAACACGTTCCAGAGCTGAGGGCTGCATTTACATGCAGCGATGACTTTCACTGTATAGGGACAAGCAATCACTACCGCACTGCGGAGTACAGTAATGCTATACAAGTGAGTATAATAATAGTACGGTGCATACAGAGGTGGCAGGTGAGGTTGTGTAGTATACAGAGGTGGCAGGTAAGGTTGTGTAGTATACAGAGGTGGCAGGTAAGGTTGTGTAGTATACAGAGGTGGCAGGTGAGGTTGTGTAGTATACAGAGGTGGCAGGTGAGGTTGTGTAGTATACAGAGGTGGCAGGTAAGGTTGTGTAGTATACAGAGGTCGCAGGGAAGGTTGTGTAGTATACAGAGGGGCAGGTGAGGTTGTGTAGTATACAGAGGTGGCAGGTGAGGTTGTGTAGTATACAGAGGTGGCAGGTGAGGTTGTGTAGTATACAGAGGTGGCAGGTGAGGTTGTGTAGTATACAGAGGTGGCAGGGAAGGTTGTGTAGTATACAGAGGTGGCAGGTGAGGTTGTGCAGTATACAGAGGTGGCAGGTGAGGTTGTGCAGTATACAGAGGTGTCAGGTGAGGTTGTGCAGTATACAGAGGTGGCAGGTGAGGTTGTGTAGTATACAGAGGTGGCAGGGAAGGTTGTGTAGTATACAGAGGTGGCTGGTGAGGTTGTGTAATATACAGAGGTGGCAGGGGTGGTTGTGTAGTATACAGAGGGGGCAGGGGAGGTTGTGTAGTATACAGAGGTGGCAGGGGAGGTTGTGTAGTATACAGAGGTGGCAGGGGAGGTTGTGTAGTATACAGAGGTGGCAGGTGAGGTTGTGTAGTATACAGAGGTGGCAGGTGAGGTTGTGTAATATACAGAAGGGCAGGTGAGGTTGTGTAGTATACAGAGGTGGCAGGTAAGGTTGTGTAGTATACAGAGGTGGCAGGTAAGGTTGTGTAGTATACAGAGGTGGCAGGTGAGGTTGTGTAGTATACAGAGGTGGCAGGTAAGGTTGTGTAGTATACAGAAGTCGCAGGGAAGGTTGTGTAGTATACAGAGGGGCAGGTGAGGTTGTGTAGTATACAGAGGTGGCAGGTGAGGTTGTGTAGTATACAGAGGTGGCAGGTGAGGTTGTGTAGTATACAGAGGAAGCAGGTAAGGTTGTGTAGTATACAGAGGTGGCAGGGAAGGTTGTGTAGTATACAGAGGTGGCAGGTGAGGTTGTGCAGTATACAGAGGTGGCAGGTGAGGTTGTGCAGTATACAGAGGTGGCAGGTGAGGTTGTGTAGTATACAGAGGTGGCAGGGGTGGTTGTGTAGTATACAGAGGTGGCAGGGGAGGTTGTGTAGTATACAGAGGTGGCAGGTGAGGTTGTGTAGTATACAGAGGTGGCAGGGGAGGTTGTGTAGTATACAGAGGTGGCAGGTGAGGTTGTGTAGTATACAGAGGTGGCAGGTGAGGTTGTGTAGTATACAGAGGTGGCAGGTAAGGTTGTGTAGTATACAGAGGTGGCAGGTAAGGTTGTGTAGTATACAGAGGTGGCAGGTGAGGTTGTGTAGTATACAGAGGTGGCAGGGAAGGTTGTGTAGTATACAGAGGTCGCAGGGAAGGTTGTGTAGTATACAGAGGGGCAGGTGAGGTTGTGTAGTATACAGAGGTGGCAGGTGAGGTTGTGTAGTATACAGAGGTGGCAGGTGAGGTTGTGTAGTATACAGGAGGTGGCAGGTGAGGTGTTGTGTAGTATACAGAGGTGGCAGGGAAGGTTGTGTAGTATACAGAGGTGGCAGGTGAGGTTGTGCAGTATACAGAGGTGGCAGGTGAGGTTGTGCAGTATACAGAGGTGTCAGGTGAGGTTGTGCAGTATACAGAGGTGGCAGGTGAGGTTGTGTAGTATACAGAGGTGGCAGGGAAGGTTGTGTAGTATACAGAGGTGGCTGGTGAGGTTGTGTAATATACAGAGGTGGCAGGGGTGGTTGTGTAGTATACAGAGGGGGCAGGGGAGGTTGTGTAGTATACAGAGGTGGCAGGGGAGGTTGTGTAGTATACAGAGGTGGCAGGGGAGGTTGTGTAGTATACAGAGGTGGCAGGTGAGGTTGTGTAGTATACAGAGGTGGCAGGTGAGGTTGTGTAATATACAGAAGGGCAGGTGAGGTTGTGTAGTATACAGAGGTGGCAGGTAAGGTTGTGTAGTATACAGAGGTGGCAGGTAAGGTTGTGTAGTATACAGAGGTGGCAGGTGAGGTTGTGTAGTATACAGAGGTGGCAGGTAAGGTTGTGTAGTATACAGAAGTCGCAGGGAAGGTTGTGTAGTATACAGAGGGGCAGGTGAGGTTGTGTAGTATACAGAGGTGGCAGGTGAGGTTGTGTAGTATACAGAGGTGGCAGGTGAGGTTGTGTAGTATACAGAGGAAGCAGGTAAGGTTGTGTAGTATACAGAGGTGGCAGGGAAGGTTGTGTAGTATACAGAGGTGGCAGGTGAGGTTGTGCAGTATACAGAGGTGGCAGGTGAGGTTGTGCAGTATACAGAGGTGGCAGGTGAGGTTGTGTAGTATACAGAGGTGGCAGGGAAGGTTGTGTAGTATACAGAGGTGGCTGGTGAGGTTGTGTAATATACAGAGGTGGCAGGGGTGGTTGTGTAGTATACAGAGGTGGCAGGGGAGGTTGTGTAGTATACAGAGGTGGCAGGTGAGGTTGTGTAGTATACAGAGGTGGCAGGGGAGGTTGTGTAGTATACAGAGGTGGCAGGTGAGGTTGTGTAGTATACAGAGGTGGCAGGTGAGGTTGTGTAGTATACAGAGGTGGCAGGGGAGGTTGTGTAGTATACAGAGGTGGCAGGTGAGGTTGTGTAGTATACAGAGGTGGCAGGTGAAGTTGTGTAGTATACAGAGGTGGCAGGGGAGGCTGTGTAGTATACAGAGGTGGCAGGGGAGGTTGTGTAGTATACAGAGGTGGCAGGTGAGGTTGTGTAGTATACAGAGGTGGCAGGTGAGGTTGTGTAGTATACAGAGGTGGCAGGTGAGGTTGTGTAGTATACAGAGGTGGCAGGGGAGGTTGTGTAGTATACAGAGGTGGCAGGGGAGGTTGTCTATGGTGGATGCAGAGGAGACAGCATAGTGTTTATAGAGGATAGATAAGGTATGAAATAGACAACTGAAGTGTAGAGAGGGAAGATAACACTGTGTATGGTGTATATAGAGGGGCAGGTGAGGAACTGTATGGAGTATGCGGTAGACACAAGTGACACTGTCTCACCTGTCCCCTCTATATACACCATACACAGATTCACCTGTCCCCTCTATATACACCATACACAGTGTCACCTGTCCCCTCTATATACACCATACACAGTGTCACCTGTCCCCTCTATATACACCACACACAGTGTCACCTGTCCCCTCTATATACACCACACACAGTGTCACCTGTCCCCTCTATATACACCACACACAGAGTGTCACCTGTGCCCACCACATAAGACAATGCATAGAGTATGTGGTGGGCACAGGTGACACTGTGTGTGGTGTATATAGAGGGGACAGGTGACACTGTGTATGGTGTATATAGAGGGGACAGGTGACACTGTGTATGGTGTATAGGACAGGTGACACTGTGTATGGTGTATATAGAGGGGGCAGGTGACACTGTGTATGGTGTATATAGAGGGGACAGGTGACACTGTGTATGGTGTATATAGAGGGGACAGGTGACACTGTGTATGGTGTATATAGAGGGGACAGGTGACACTGTGTATGGTGTATATAGAGGGGACAGGTGACACTGTGTATGGTGTATATAGAGGGGGCAGGTGACACTGTGTATGGTGTATATAGAGGGGGCAGGTGACACTGTGTATGGTGTATATAGAGGGGACAGGTGACACTGTGTATGGTGTATATAGAGGGGACAGGTGACACTGTGTATGGTGTATATAGAGGGGACAGGTGACACTGTGTATGGAGTATATAGAGGGGACAGGTGACACTGTGTATTGTGTATATAGAGGGAAAGGGTGACACTGTGTGTGGTGAATATACAGAGGACAGGTGACACTGTGTATGGTGTATACAGAGGGGACAGGTGACACTGTGTATGGAGTATATAGAGGGGACAGGTGACACTGTGTATGGTGTATATAGAGGTGACAGGTGACACTGTGTGTGGTGTATATAGAGGGGACAGGTGACACTGTGTATGGAGTATTTAGAGGGGACAGGTGACACTGTGTATGGTGTATATAGAGGTGACAGGTGACACTGTGTGTGGTGTATATAGAGGGGACAGGTGACACTGTGTATGGAGTATTTAGAGGGGACAGGTGACACTGTGTATGGTGTATATAGAGGGGAAGGGTGACACTGTGTGTGGTGAATATAGAGAGGACAGGTGACACTGTGTATGGTGTATACAGAGGGGACAGGTGACACTGTGTATGGAGTATATAGAGGGGACAGGTGACACTGTGTATGGTGTATATAGAGGGGACAGGTGACACTGTGTATGGTGTATATAGAGGGGACAGGTGACACTGTGTACAGTGTATATAGAGGGGACAGGTGACACTGTGTACAGTGTATATAGAGGGGACAGGTGACACTGTGTACAGTGTATATAGAGGGGACAGGTGACACTGTGTACAGTGTATATAGAGGGGACAGGTGACACTGTGTATGGTGTATATAGAGGGGACAGGTGACACTGTGTATGGTGTATATAGAGGGGACAGGTGACACTGTGTATGGTGTATATAGAGGGGGCAGGTGACACTGTGTATGGTGTATATAGAGGGGACAGGTGACACTGTGTATGGTGTATATGGAGGGGACAGGTGACACTGTGTATGGTGTATATGGAGGGGACAGATGACACTGTATATGGTGTATATAGAGAGGACAGGTGACACTGTGTATGGAGTATATAGAGGGGACAGGTGACACACTGTGTATGGTGTATATAGAGGGGACAGGTGACACTGTGTATGGAGTATATAGAGGGGACAGGTGACACTGTGTATGGAGTATATAGAGGGGACAGGTGACACTGTGTATGGAGTATATAGAGGGGACAGGTGACACTGTGTATGGTGTATATAGAGGGGACAGGTGACACTGTGTATGGTGTATATAGAGGGGACAGGTGACACTGTGTGTGGTGTATATAGAGGGGACAGGTGACACTGTGTATGGTGTATATAGAGGGGAAGGGTGACACTGTGTGTGGTGAATATAGAGAGGACAGGTGACACTGTGTATGGTGTATACAGAGGGGACAGGTGACACTGTGTATGGTGTATATAGAGGGGACAGGTGACACTGTGTATGGTGTATATAGAGGGGACAGGTGAGGCAATGTATGGAGTATCTGGTGGGCACAGGCGACACTGTGTATGGTGTATATAGAGGGGACAGGTGACACTGTGTATGGTGTATATAGAGGGGACAGGTGACACTGTGTGTGGTGTATATAGAGGGCACAGGTGACACTGTGTGTGGTGTATATAGAGGGGACAGGTGACACTGTGTGTGGTGTATATAGAGGGGACAGGTGACACTGTGTATGGTGTATATAGAGGGGACAGGTGAGGCAATGTATGGAGTATCTGGTGGGCACAGGTGACACTGTATGCTGTATATAGAAGGGACAGGTGACTGTATGAAGTATATAGAGGGGACAGGTGACACTGTGTGTGGGGTATATAGAGGGGACAGGTGACACTGTGTATGGTGTATATAGAGGGGACAGGTGACACTGTTTGGTGTATATAGAGGGCACAGGTGACTGTATGGTGTATATAGAGGGGACAGGTGACACTGTGTGTGGAGTATATAGAGGGGACAGGTGACACTGTGTATGGAGTATATAGAGGGGACAGGTGACACACTGTGTATGGTGTATATAGAGGGGACAGGTGACACTGTGTATGGAGTATATAGAGGGTACAGGTGACACACTGTGTACAGTGTATATAGAGGGGACAGGTGACACTGTGTATGGTGTATATAGAGGGGACAGGTGACACTGTGTACGGTGTATATAGAGGGGACAGGTGACACTGTGTATGGTGTATATAGAGGGGACAGGTAACGCTGTGTGTGGTGTATATAGAGGGGACAGGTGATACTGTGTATGGTGTATATAGAGAGGACAGGTGACACTGTGTATGGTGTATATAGAGGGGACAGGTGACACTGTGTATGGTGTATATAGAGGGGACAGGTGACACTGTGTATGGAGTATATAGAGGGGACAGGTGACACTGTGTATGGTGTATATAGAGGGAAAGGGTGACACTGTGTGTGGTGAATATAGAGAGGACAGGTGACAATGTGTATGGTGTATACAGAGGGGACAGGTGACACTGTATGGAGTATATAGAGGGGACAGGTGACACTGTGTATGGTGTATATAGAGGTGACAGGTGACACTGTGTGTGGTGTATATAGAGGGGACAGGTGACACTGTGTATGGAGTATATAGAGGGGACAGGTGACACTGTGTATGGTGTATATAGAGGGGAAGGGTGACACTGTGTGTGGTGAATATAGAGAGGACAGGTGACACTGTGTATGGTGTATACAGAGGGGACAGGTGACACTGTGTATGGAGTATATAGAGGGGACAGGTGACACTGTGTATGGTGTATATAGAGGGGACAGGTGACACTGTGTATGGTGTATATAGAGGGGACAGGTGACACTGTGTTTGGTGTATATAGAGGGGACAGGTGACACTGTGTATGGTGTATATAGAGGGGAAGGGTGACACTGTGTGTGGTGAATATAGAGAGGACAGGTGACACTGTGTATGGTGTATACAGAGGGGACAGGTGACACTGTGTATGGTGTATATAGAGGGGACAGGTGACACTGTGTATGGTGTATATAGAGGGGACAGGTGAGGCAATGTATGGAGTATCTGGTGGGCACAGGCGACACTGTGTATGGTGTATATAGAGGGGACAGGTGACACTGTGTATGGTGTATATAGAGGGGACAGGTGACACTGTGTGTGGTGTATATAGAGGGCACAGGTGACACTGTGTGTGGTGTATATAGAGGGGACAGGTGACACTGTGTGTGGTGTATATAGAGGGGACAGGTGACACTGTGTATGGTGTATATAGAGGGGACAGGTGAGGCAATGTATGGAGTATCTGGTGGGCACAGGTGACACTGTATGCTGTATATAGAAGGGACAGGTGACTGTATGAAGTATATAGAGGGGACAGGTGACACTGTGTGTGGTGTATATAGAGGGGACAGGTGACACTGTGTATGGTGTATATAGAGGGGACAGGTGACACTGTTTGGTGTATATAGCGGGCACAGGTGACTGTATGGTGTATATAGAGGGGACAGGTGACACTGTGTGTGGAGTATATAGAGGGGACAGGTGACACTGTGTGTGGTGTATATAGAGTAGACAGATGACACTGTGTGTGGTGTATATAGAGGGCACAGGTGACACTGTGTGTGGTGTATATAGAGGGGACAGGTGACACTATGTGTGGTGTATATAGAGGGGACAGGTGACACTGTGTGTGGAGTATATAGAGGGGACAGGTGACACTGTGTGTGGTGTATATAGAGGGCACAGGTGACTGTATGGTGTATATAGAGGGGACAGGTGACACTGTGTGTGGTGTATATAGAGGGGACAGGTGACACTGTGTGTGGTGTATATAGAGAGGACAGGTGACACTGTGTGTGGTGTATATAGAGGGGACAGGTGACACTGTGTGTGGTGTATATAGAGGGGACAGGTGACACTGTGTATGGTGTATATAGAGAGCACAGGTGACACTGTGTATGGAGTATATAGAAGGGACAGGTGACACTGTGTGTGGTGTATATAGAGGGGACAGGTGACACTGTGTATGGTGTATATAGAAGGGACAGGTGACACTGTGTATGGTGTATATAGAGAGGACAGGTGACACTGTGTATGGAGTATATAGAAGGGACAAGTGACACTGTGTGTGGTGTATATAGAGGGGACAGGTGACACTGTGTATGGTGTATATAGAGGGGACAGGTGACACTGTGTGTGGTGTATATAGAGGGGACAGGTGACACTGTGTATGGTGTATATAGAGAGGACAGGTGACACTGTGTGTGGTGTATATAGAGAGGACAGGTGACACTGTGTATGGTGTATATAGGGTACAGGTGACACTGTGTGTGGTGTATATAGAGGGTGCAGGTGACACTGTGTGTGGTGTATATGGAGGGGACAGGTGACACTGTGTGTGGTGTATATGGAGAGGACAGGTGACACTGTGTGTGGTGTATATGGAGAGGACAGGTGACACTGTGTATGGTGTATATAGAGGGGACAGGTGACACTGTGTGTGGTGTATATAGAGGGCACAGGTGAGGCAATGTATGGAGTATCTGGTGGGCACAGGTGAGGCAATGTATGGAGTATCTGGTGGGCACAGGTGAGCCTGTGTGTGTGCTGGTCAGCGCGGGCACAAGCAGGCGGGCGCATCCTTGGCACCTGTGCAGACTGACGATTATCTGGGGCAGGATTACAGGTGACGCCGCGGCTTAGGGAGTCCGGGATGAGCGCTGCACCCGCCGGGACCGAGGCTGACACTCGGCTGGCAGGCGTGGGCAGGCAGCAGCCCCGTCCCTCCTCCATGTGGGAGGCTGCGCTGCCGCTAGGAGCAGGTGGGATCCGCTCTGTGTCGCTGCGCTGAGTCCACGCTCACTTCCTACACACTTCCTGCGGGAGAGGATCGCTCCGGAGCCGGCAGCAGGAGAGGCATGGCAGCGGGCAGCAGCCTGTAGATCTCCGCGGATTACTGCGCCCTCCGGAGAAGCCCGAGGAGGACTTAAATAGCAGCTGATGCGAGAGCTCCTGATCCCCGGGAGACCACACACAGTCCGCCCGCTTGTGAGAGGAGCTGCCCGGCACCATGGGGTGAGTGACCGATGCTATCACTTGTGCCTCCCTCTGGGGAGCCGGCATCACCTGCACTCCCGACCAGCACAACTTTCCCAGGGCGGACTGGAACCGTTATATGCTGGTCTGCTCCATCATAACCTAACCTGTGATGAAACGCTCCATTATATGATGGTCTGCTCTCTTATTACATTCCCTCTATAATCAACTGTTTATTGTGACCCAACATTATATAAGGAACTGTTCTATTATAAGCCAAATTGTATAATGACCAGCTTTATTACAACTGTGCTGTAATCACTGTCTCCTTACAACCTAACCTTCTCTAGTAACCAGCCCTATTATAACCTAACCTTCTCTAGTAACCAGCCCTATTACAACCTAACCTTCTCTAGTAACCAGCCCTATTATAACCTAACCTTCTCTAGTGACCAGCCCTATTACAACCTAACCTCCTCTAGTGACCAGCGGCCCTATTATAACCTAACCTTCTCTAGTGACCAGCCCTATTATAACCTAACCTTCTCTAGTGACCAGCCCTTTTATAACCTAACCTTCTCTAGTGACCAGCCCTATTATAACCTAACCTTCTCTAGTGACCAGCCCTATTATAACCTAACCTTCTCTAGTGACCAGCCCTATTATAACCTAACCTTCTCTAGTGACCAGCCCTTTTATAACCTAACCTTCTCTAGTGACCAGCCCTATTATAACCTAACCTTCTCTAGTGACCAGCCCTATTATAACCTAACCTTCTCTAGTGACCAGCCCTATTATAACCTAACCTTCTCTAGTGACCAGCCCTATTATAACCTAACCTTCTCTAGTGACCAGCCCTATTACAACCTAACCTTCTCTAGTGACCAGCCCTATTACAACCTAACCTTCTCTAGTGACCAGCCCTATTACAACCTAACCTCCTCTAGTGACCAGCGGCCCTATTACAACCTAACCTCCTCTAGTGACCAGCCCTATTACAACCTAACCTTCTCTAGTGACCAGCCCTATTATAACCTAACCTCCTCTAGTGACCAGCGGCCCTATTACAACCTAACCTCCTCTAGTGACCAGCCCTATTATAACCTAACCTTCTCTAGTGACCAGCCCTTTTATAACCTAACCTTCTCTAGTGACCAGCCCTATTACAACCTAACCTCCTCTAGTGACCAGCGGCCCTATTACAACCTAACCTCCTCTAGTGACCAGCCCTATTACAACCTAACCTTCTCTAGTGACCAGCCCTATTACAACCTAACCTCCTCTAGTGACCAGCGGCCCTATTACAACCTAACCTCCTCTAGTGACCAGTGGCCCTATTATAACCTAACCTTCTCTAGTGACCAGCGGCCCTATTATAACCTAACCTTCTCTAGTGACCAGCCCTATTATAACCTAACCTTCTCTAGTGACCAGCCCTATTATAACCTAACCTTCTCTAGTGACCAGCGGCCCTATTACAACCTAACCTCCTCTAGTGACCAGCGGCTCTATTATAACCTATCCTTCTCTAGTGACCAGCCCTATTATAACCTAACCTTCTCTAGTGACCAGCCCTATTATAACCTAACCTTCTCTAGTGACCAGCCCTATTATAACCTAACCTCCTCTAGTGACCAGCGGCCCTATTACAACCTAACCTCCTCTAGTGACCAGCCCTATTACAACCTAACCTTCTCTAGTGACCAGCCCTATTATAACCTAACCTCCTCTAGTGACCAGCGGCCCTATTACAACCTAACCTCCTCTAGTGACCAGCCCTATTATAACCTAACCTTCTCTAGTGACCAGCCCTTTTATAACCTAACCTTCTCTAGTGACCAGCCCTATTACAACCTAACCTCCTCTAGTGACCAGCGGCCCTATTACAACCTAACCTCCTCTAGTGACCAGCCCTATTACAACCTAACCTTCTCTAGTGACCAGCCCTATTACAACCTAACCTCCTCTAGTGACCAGCGGCCCTATTACAACCTAACCTCCTCTAGTGACCAGTGGCCCTATTATAACCTAACCTTCTCTAGTGACCAGCGGCCCTATTATAACCTAACCTTCTCTAGTGACCAGCCCTATTATAACCTAACCTTCTCTAGTGACCAGCCCTATTATAACCTAACCTTCTCTAGTGACCAGCGGCCCTATTACAACCTCACCTCCTCTAGTGACCAGCGGCTCTATTATAACCTAACCTTCTCTAGTGACCAGCCCTATTATAACCTAACCTTCTCTAGTGACCAGCCCTATTATAACCTAACCTTCTCTAGTGACCAGCCCTATTATAACCTAACCTTCTCTAGTGACCAGCCCTATTATAACCTAACCTTCTCTAGTGACCAGGCCTATTACAACCTAACCTGCTATGATGAACAGCTTTATTATGTCACACAACATTATATAATAATTTTCTCTTACTCTCACTGTTTAGTTGGTTTGCATTGTTAATGGTGTGTGGTATTGAGGGTGCTGTGCAGTCATTATTAGTGTTGAGCGAATTTGTGTTTTCAAGTTTGGTGTACTAGGTTCAGGTTATCTAAGAATTCCGTTATGGATTTCGCTACCACGGACAATAACTTTTGGTCAGTGGTAGCGGAATCCATAGCTGAATTCTTACACAAACCCGAACTTAAAACCACAAGTTCACTCAACACTAGTCATTAAAGCCTCATTCGCATGTCAGTGTTTCACGGACGTGTGCTGTACGTGTTCTCCACGGACAGCACACGTCCCTATTCATTGTGTATACACTGATGTGTATTCAGACATCAGTGCTTTAGCACGGCCTGTGGGTCAGTGTTTTCCGCACGGATGCAGGCTCTATTTTGTCCGTGTTCACAGATTCATCACACCCATTATAGTCTATAGGTCCGTGAAAACCACAGATGCCATCTGTGTTTCACTGATAATTAAGAAGAGATTCTTTGAAAAGGATTTTTCAGCTGTTCAGTGTCAGTGAAACACGGACAGCAAAAAACGGACCCAACGGATCCTTCACGGACAGCTTCACGGATGCATCACTGACGACCTGCTCACATATTTGAGTACCAACGTGTGAATGACGCTTAACAATGCAGACCAACTAAACAGTTGGAGCCCAGTGCGTCCCATACAGCATGGTAGTTGACCACAGCGCGGCCGTGTTGAATCATTGTGGTTTTACCCTTATAATCCAAAATTCTGTATCAATAATGACCCGATGCATTATAGCCCAATATTCTATAATGACCAGCTATATTATAACTCGAGTCTATAATGACCAGCTGTATTATAACCCAAGAGTCCTTTAATGACCAGCTGTGTTATAACCCAATACTCTATAATGACCAGCTGTATTATAGCCCAATATTCTATAATGACCAGCTGTATTATAACGCAAGAGTCTATAATGACCAGCTGTATTATAACCCAAGAGTCTATAATGACCAGCTGTATTATAACGCAAGAGTCTATAATGACCAGCTGTATTATAACGCAAGAGTCTATAATGACCAGCTGTATTATAACCCAAGAGTCTATAGGCATAATTTGTATATTACAGACCATTCTAAAATAAATTGCCGCCTTATTTCCGAACATTCGATCATAAACCACTTCATTAGTATAGAACATCCTATAATTAGCAGCTCCATAAATATACACTGTTCTGTAATCAACTGTGCCATTAATATGCAACTTTCTCTAAGGATTGCCACAAGTTGGCTACTCCATAATGAACAGATCTGCTACTGAACTGAATATCAGTATGAAACCTTCTATACTGATTGTCCATAATAAACCGTGCCCTGAAGGTTCTATAATAAACTACTCAGTGATGGGTAGCCTTCTATAATGAACTGCTCCATTATTATACCATATTCTATGCTGCTGTGTTGATACCCAATGGACCATGGAAGTAAATTGCCATTTCTATACCGCATGCTATAACCATTGGTAATAACTGCTCCACTGAGGCAGGGTATTCTAGATTCATTAAAATCTAGAACAAAAGTACTAATCTGAATTAAGCAATAAAAAAAAAATATATAAGGTGTCAGCTGTTCTCCTGATCATGCAAACAAAAGGTCATTTGGGATCTTGTAGATTTTAATATAATATGTACGTTACAAATATATAGGAGTATTCCGACTACAGGTAGAACAGAAATTCTTGATAGTTGGGGGCCCACACCTGGCTCCCCTGTTGCCTCTTAGCACCCGGTAGGGAAGCAGGTTTGTCATCTACGTACTAAAGTCTGCGATGGCAAGTTACATAAAAAGGTAAGCGCTGCCACTTTCGGGTAGTTTCACATGAGTGTGTTCAGTATGGGAAATACTCTCCGTGTGACAGCAGTACTTCCCCGCCTGAACACTGCTCCTGTGACATGAACTCACAGCATTGTAATGATTTATTATGCTGTTTGTTCCTGTGTTCCAGCCCCTAACCGGAGTAGTTTTCACTTCGCTTTTGTGTCTGTTTCCAGATGTAAAAGATGGTAAATGTGTCGGGCCCCATGTCCTGGACCCCGCCACTGCCAAGTGGCAAGCAAAGCTTAAAGAAAACATTGTCGCCAGGGAACTTAAAAAGTGTCAAAACAGGTCTTGTGACTTTTTTAATGTCGATAACCGGCGTATTGCCTGTAGTAAGGCTACCTGCGGATTACTTTGTTTCTTTGCGGAAATTGACCTGCCGTTCGGATTTAGAACTCCACAGCATGTCAACTGCTTGTGTGATTCATTTTTTTTTTGTGTGCGGATTTCACCCATTGCAATGCAAAGAGTGAGATTGTGGTGTTGATTTGATGTGGTTTTGTCGCAGATCTCAGCCGTGCATTGAAGAGGGTGAAATCCACACAACAGAACCGCACAAAGAAGTGACGTGCTGTGATTTCAAAATCTGCACAGCAGGTCGATTTCCACATGGGGCAAAAAAGCGAAGTGTCCATGAGATTTGTGGTGCTGTATTAGGGCTCATGGACACGGCTGTGTTTTGCAGTCCGCAAAACATGGATACTGGGCGTTTGCATGCCTATATATAATATATATATATTTGTGTGAGGCGCTTACGGTAGTACAGTGAAGAACCCTAGGAAATCAGGGAATAAGCGTAGTCGGTTGTGGTGTGCCGAAACCGAGGATGAGGTAGGCCTGAGAAAGAAGAGGGCCCACCCAAGGATAGAGATATGGAAGAAATGAGTTGTAAATGAGTGGAGTGGTGGGAGGGTCAAAGCTCAGACCTGCCCTAAATAGGCTGGAGGCGGACCTCAGCCCCTCCCACAAATCCAGGCAAACTGCCTTCACACTTGTGTGAGGCGCTTACGGTAGTACAGTGAAGAACCCTAGGAAATCAGGGAATAAGCGTAGTCGGTTGTGGTGTGCCGAAACCGAGGATGAGGTAGGCCTGAGAAAGAAGAGGGCAAAAATGAAATAACCAGTTATTGTAGTCAAATATACATGAATAGCTCAACCCGACATGTTTTGGAAAGTATCTCTTAACTCTTGTTTTGGATTGGGAATGTATCGCAAGTAAGCGGATGACTTCCAGCGCCCCAATTCCTGATGACATGAGTAGGGGCGTTGGCACTGGAGGCCGTGGACGCGGCTCCAAAGCGAAAGGAGTGCCCTGAGTAGTTGGCTGCGTTGAGGCCCAGTTGTGTGAGGGATGACCTGACATGGGTCATGAAGGTGGTGGTGGTGAGTACCGAACCATGTAGTGAAGTAGCGGTTGAGAGGGTAGAAACTTGTGACGTTGTCTGTAAGCATCCAGAACCCTGACTGGACACCATCTGTTGTGCGTGGGGTGATATGAAATGTTGACGGGTAAGTGCTGACTACTCTTGGAGTGAGGTAAGGTCAGGACGTAATGATCCATGTGTTTTGCCAAGTGGGAGACAAGAAGACAAGGTGTGGCTTGGGTCGTGTAGGTTGTGGTGAATTTCCCGGGCCTCAGGAACCGTAGAAGGCCAAGTAAATTGCTGTTTTAAGGATGGAGTTGGTATCTGCTTCAGAAGGCTTGGCGTCTAGTAATTCGGATGATGCCTTGAAAATATGACTGTTAACGGGTAGCCTCTGGGCTGGACGTGCGGGTTCCGCTTTCTAAATACCTCTGAGTATGGTTTTGATTTGGTGAGAGGCCATGAAACTGATGTTATTAGGGTGTAAGATTAGCATGTGGTGTAGAATGTCAGTGAGATAGAGTATGATGGCGTTGTATGACATTTGAGTTTAAGGTGGCAAAAGAAGCAAACCCCAGAAGAGAAGCCATGACAAAAGGGGGCGTGATGTTATGTTCCAGGAGGAATCAGACAACCTAAAAATAAAGGTCAGAGAAAATGATAACGTGAGAGACTCTAATGGCGCAAGCCACGTGTGCGAGTCACCACAAGATAATTGTATGCAAGCCACAGATGACCGAGCCATGCGAGCGGGTCTGAAGGCAGAAAAGACATGGAACCTACTGGTTGCGGGACCACGCAGCTGGCCTCGACTGGCGGACTTGTGTGTGTAGAATTTGAATGGGGAAGCGATACGTGAGAGACTCTAATGGCGGAGCCATGCGTGAGAGACTCTAATGGCGGAACCATATGTGTAAAAATGGCACGGAGAAGCCATGCATGAGAGACTTTGAGGCGGAGCCATGCGTGAGACTCTAAAGGCAGAGCCATATGTGTAAAATCCACCCGGAGAAGCCATGCGTGAGAGACTCTAATGGCGGAGCCATGCGTGAGAGACTCTAATGGCGGAGCCATGCGTGAGAGACTCTAATGGCGGGGTCATGTGTGTGAAATTAGTACGGAGAAGCCATGCGTGAGAGACTCTAATGGCGGAGCCATGTGTGAGAGACTCTAATGGCGGAGCCATGCGTGAGAGACTCTAATGGCGGGGTCGTGTGTGTGAAATTAATACGGAGAAGCCATGCGTGAGAGACTCTAATGGCAGAGCCATGCGTGAGAGACTCTAATGGCGGGGTCGTGTGTGTGAAATTTATACGGAGAAGCCATGCGTGAGAGACTCTAATGGCGGAGCCATGCGTGAGAGACTCTAATGGCGGGGTCATGTGTGTGCACTTAGTACGGAGAAGCCATGCGTGAGAGACTCTAATGGCGGAGCCATGCGTGAGAGACTCTAATGGCGGGGCCATGTGTGTAACCCTAGAACGGAGAAGCCATGCGTGAGAGGCTCTAATGGCAGGGCCGTGCGTGAGAGATTCTACTGGCGAAGTCATGTGTGTGACACTAACGGAGAAGCCATGCGTGAGACTAATGGCAGAGTCGTATGTGTGAAACTAACACGGCAAAGAAATGCGTGAGAGACTCTAATGGCGGAGTTATGTGTGTGACACTGAAACGGAGAAGCCATGTGTGAGAGATTCTACTGGCAAAGTCGTATGCGTGACACTAACAGAGAAGCCATGCGTGAGACTAATGGCGGAGTCCTGTGTGTAACACTAAAACGGGGAAGCCATGCGTGAGCGACTCTAATGGCGGAGTCATATGTGAGAGTCTCTAATGGCGGAGTTATGTGTGTGAAAGTAAAACGGCGAAGTAACGCGTGAGAGACTCTAATGGCGGAGTTATGAGTGTAAACTAACCGGCGAAGTAATGCGTGAGAGTCTGTAATGACGGAGTAATGTGTGTAACCTAAACGGCGAAGTAATGAGTGAGGGACTCTAATGGCGGAGTTATGTGAAACACTAAAACGGAGAAGCCATGTGTGAGAGACTCCAATGGCGGAGTTGTATGTGAAACACTAAAACGGAGAAAGCCATGCGCGAGAGACTCTAATGGCGGAGCCATGCGTGAGAGACTCAAATAGCGGAGTCGTATGTATACAACTGGACGGAGCAACCATGCGTGCGAGACTAATAGTGGGGTCGTGGGTGCGTACTAACCGGAGAAGACACGCGTGGGAGACCAATGGCGGAGTTCGGTGTGTAAAACTAAAACGGAGAAGCCCTGCGTGGGAGATTAATGGCAGATGAAATTATTATTATATATATATATATTTTATTTTCCTTTTTTTTTTTTTTTCCCCACTTATGCGACCCCCCAATGACTCGCATAACCATGACCATCTCTGACAATGAACTTGAGACACTACCCCGTCTACAACCGTATGGTACCCCTAATGGACAACACGAAGAACGGTCACCGGGCCCCCGAAGCCAAGGGACTGAACGGGGTGACCACACGGTGATAAGTAGTTAAAGGGACTCTGTCACCAGTTTCTAACCCCCACTTTTATAACTATGGTTCTCTCTATTGTCCCCTTCTCATTACAAAGCTGCTGTTAGAAGTAAAATCCGCCGTGTAGTTTTCATATAAATCACTTTTATCTAACCTGTCAATCTTCAGTATAAGGTGCCCAGGGCGTTTCTGTTGTTCTGAATGTGCCGGTTTTCGCCGCCGCCGTTGGTGCCCAGCTCCTCCCATGTTCTTTTCTGCGCCACCTCGATGTTATGCAATCCTCCTCCGGCTCTCGTCAGTGCCCCCTCCTCCTTTGCAAAGATCTCGCGCGTGCGCACAGGCCTGTGCCTGATGCGCCCGTGCGGACGTTTAGTTTCTGCCTCGTGGAGCGTACTGCGCATGCGCGCGATCCGGCCATTCACTCGCGCGCGAATGCACGTGCGCGAATGCGCGCGCACGTGCGCGAACGCGCGCGAATGTGCGCTCGCTTAGTTCAGCCTCCTCATAAGACGAGCAGTGCCGCCAGCCACTCAGCTTCCGAATGAATGAATGGCCGGATCGCGCGCATGCGCAGTACGCTCCACGAGGCAGAAACTAAACGTCCGCACGGGCGCATCAGGCACAGGCCTGTGCGCACGCGCGAGAT
This sequence comes from Bufo gargarizans, assembly GCF_014858855.1. Classification (NCBI taxonomy): domain Eukaryota; kingdom Metazoa; phylum Chordata; class Amphibia; order Anura; family Bufonidae; genus Bufo; species Bufo gargarizans. The sequence continues at coordinate 150,400,286 of NC_058081.1, forward strand.
CTTTGCAAAGGAGGAGCTTTAGTGGAAGCAGGGTAAAACGCATGATGTAAGAACAAGTGGGTGAATGCAGCACTGGATGTGAGTGGTGCCTAACTCCTATGCCTAGAAATGAAAAGAAATGCAAATCGTAAGAGCAGGTGTGTGTACCTGGTGGTAAGAAAATCTCAGAATACGTGTAAAGAAAAATACGTCTATGCTAGCCCGCCTAAAGGGGTTAAAGAAAGTGGTAAGACGAGTGTGGACTGTGGTGCGAACGGACACATGACCTTGATGGGATCATGAAAAAACGTGAGTGTGAAAACAAGTACCTGCTTGCGCGTGTGACTGGTTGGATCGAGACGTGAGAAATGAGGCTTGGCATGTGGGCTGGAATGACCGTCATGGACGTGTGACCGCCTGGTCTACGTAGGCGCCATACCTATTTTATTTGTTTATTTATTTATTTATTTTTTATTATTATTATTATTATTATTATTTTTTTTTTTGGGACTATGGACTATATGGCGGGGGTTTATCCTTCTTTTTTTTTTTTTTTTTTTTTTTGGACCATGGAGCACGAGGGTGATGTGGCGGGTTTTAGACTAGGTTACCGTACCTGGTAGCAAGAAAAGATTCACTGGACACACGTGCAGCGCAAATGTGTTTAAGCTTGACCGCCTAAAAAAAGGGGTTTAGACAGAAAGTAGTATGCCGAGAGTGGACTGTGGTATGAACGTCGGCATGACCTGAGAGGATCATGACGTCAGCAGCAGTGGTGCCACGGCTGTGCGGATGGCGTGCGAATTGAGGCCCGTGACGTGGGGGATTTGTTGCGGAACGTGTAATCAGCAGACCGTATGTTTTTTTTTTTTTTTCCATATGGCGTTTTTTTTTTTTCCCATATGGCGGGTTTTTTAGTTTTTTTTCTCTATGGCGTTTTTTTGTTTTCCTTTCCATATGGCGTTTTTTTTTTTTTTTTTTTTTTTCCCATATGGCTTTTTTTTTATTTTTTATTATCATATGGCGTTTTTTTTTTTTTTTTCCCATGGCGTTTTTTTTTTTTTTCATATGGCGGGTTTCTTTGGTGATTGTGTGATGCGTTTTGAATGGTGTGGATTTTATTGTGGTGGATTTGTTTATACATTGATGTTGGCATGGCGGGTGTGTTCCCTGATGCAAGCTCTTGTGATGATGACTTGCGCCCCCCCTGAATGCGCTGCCTGATGGAGGGGAGCGGTAGCTGGATCTGTGGTGCTGGTGCAGGGGTCATGACGTGAGCAGCAGTGGTGCGAAATGAGCCCCCGTGACGTGGAGGAAGGTGTGATTCGCAGACCGTGTTTTTTTTTTTTTTGTGCCAGGACTATATGGCGGGTTTCTCTTCTATGACACTGAGGGAAATTATTTTTTTTTTTTTTTTGGGACTACATGGCGGGTTTCCTCCCTATGACACTATGGAGCTTTAATTACATAATTTTTATTTTTCCTTTTTCGGGGTACGCGGGTGATGTGGCGGGTTTTATAATGAAGGGGGACTGTGGCCTGGTGTGGTGGGGGGTGTAGGTGTGATGGGGAACAGTCTGAGCCCCTCCTGGGTTGCGCCGCCTGTGGGAGGGGGGCAGTGGCTGCAGCCTGGGGCAGAGTGTTGTGGTTGGACCGGGGCCGAGCAGACCTGTGGCGGCCCCCTCCCCACACACCAGCCGCACCAGCGGACGGCCGTCGGGATACCGCGCACGCGCCGACGCGCATGCGCAGTACCCCGGCCGCGCGTGCGCAGACCAGGGACCGGGACGCGGGCGGCCGCCATCGGCAGGAGAAGCAGCGGGACGGGCCGGTGCAGCGGTGGGGAGAACGAGGAAGTCCGCAGCAGCAGCGCTGAAAGTGGAGGGGGAGAATGTGTGGTGTTGCTGGAACGAGCCAACCATGTGGCGGGTGTGAGTGCGGGCACATGTGTGGGAGGTTGCCGTGGTGATGGAGGGAAACTGAAATGGTCGCAGCCCCGGGAACGATAACCCGTGCTGTCTGGTGACTTGGAGTAGGGATGCAGCGCAGTCGTGTTCTTGCATGATCCGGAGCATGACAGACAAGAAAAAAGCCAGTGACTTGTGAACGAAAAAATAGCGTGACATGAGTGAACGAAAGGTGAAATGAATTGAGCTAGTACAGGGGACAACCGTGAGGCCCCGTGCTGTACCGTGTGGATGACTCATTGACAGGCATAACTGACACGAAAATCGGCATGATTCGAGAGTGAGAAAACCTGACCTGAGTCCAACAATGGCGAAACGAAAATGAGTGGCACAGAGGAACAAGCGGAGAGGCCCCGAGCTGTACCGTGTGGACGACCCACAGCTTCACGGGCCACGCGACCCACAGTGAAACCGGGCGGAGCAGGAAGAACGGAAACAGGAATGCTCCAAATCCAGAACACCGACGGCGACGAACTTCCAGAAACTCAGCAACTCGCAAGCAAAACTCCCGCGACTCCCGAAGCGACTCTCTCTGTCAAAGCTCAGACCTCGGACGGTGCAGGAGCCAGGTAAAGGGGGTGCCCTAAATAGGCTGGAGGCGGACCTCAGCCCCTCCCACAAATCCAGGCAAACTGCCTTCACACATATACACACACACACTCACCTAAAGAATTATTAGGAACACCATACTAATACGGTGTTGGACCCCCTTTTGCCTTCAGAACTGCCCTAATTCTACGTGGCATTGGTTCAACAAGGTGCTGATAGCATTCTTTAGAAATGTTGGCCCATATTGATAGGATAGCATCTTGCAGTTGATGGAGATTTGAGGGATGCACATCCAGGGCACGAAGCTCCCGTTCCACCACATCCCAAAGATGCTCTATTGGGTTGAGATCTGGTGACTGTGGGGGCCATTTTAGTACAGTGAACTCATTGTCATGTTCCAGAAACCAATTTTAAATGACATGGTGCATTATCCTGCTGGAAGTAGCCATCAGAGGATGGGTACATGGTGGTCATGAAGGGATGGACATGGTCAGAAACAATACTCAGGTAGCCCGTGGCATTTAAACGATGGCCAATTGGCACTAAGGGGCCTAAAGTGTGCCCAGAAAACATCCCCCACACCACCACCACCAGCCTGCACAGTGGTAACAAGGCATGATGGATACATGTTCTCATTCTGTTTACGCCAAATTCGGACTCTACCATTTGAATGTCTCAACAGAAATCGAGACTCATCAGACCAGGCAACATTTTTCCAGTCTTCAGCAGTCCAATTTTGGTGAGCTCGTGCAAATTGTAGCCTCTTTTTCCTATTTGTAGTGGAGATGAGTGGTACCCGGTGGGGTCTTCTGCTGTTGTAGCCCACCTTTCTTTCCCATTCTGACATTCAGTTTGGAGTTCAGGAGATTGTCTTGACCAGGACCACAACCCTACATGCATTGAAGCAACTGCCATGTGATTGGTTGACTAGATAATCGCATTAATGAGAAATAGAACAGGCGTTCCTAATAATTCTTTAGGTGAGTGTATATATATATTATTATTATTATATATTTTTACACATAAATCCGTACTATTTATTGCAGTTTTTCTAATCGAACGGCAGCGCAAGGGGTAAACTAAGAAGCTGGTATTTGTAAATTTGCCCCAATATTGTGTCCAAAGATTGTGCAGCCCCGGTGTCGGGGATCATGCACATGAACGTATTTTTGGTCTGCATCCAATCAGCATGTTTTGCAGGTCAGATGTGGACCCGTTCACTTCAATAGGGCTGTAAAAGATGCGGATATCACACCTGTGTGGTGTCTGCATCCATATGTCTGTTCCGCAGCCCTGTAAAAAATAGAACATGTCCTATTCTTGTCTGTTTAACAAGGATAGGACAGTTCTATAGAGGGCAGGAGGTTGCGTTCCGCGAAAATGCGTAGCACGGATGGTTGGTGTCTGTGTTTTGCACATCCGCAGTTTACTGACAGCAAAACGGGCATGAGCCCTTATAGTGACTAGTTTAGTTGCTCATATCTCCAGAAGGATATTGATACTTTGGAGAGAGTTCAGAGAAGAGCTACTAAACTGGTACACGGATTGCAGGATAAAACTTACCAGGAAAGGTTAAAGGACCTTAACATGTATAGCTTGGAAGAAAGACGAGACAGAGGGGATATGATGGAAATGTCTAAATACATAAAGGGAATCAACAAGGTAAAAGAGGAGAGAATATTTAAAAGAAGAAAAACTGCTACAAGAGGACATAGTTTATTATGCTGTTTGTTCCTGTGTTCCAGCCCCTAACCGGAGTAGTTTTCACTTCACTTTTGTGTCTGTTTTCCTAAAAGAAGAAAAACTGCTACAAGAGGACATAGTTTTAAATAAATTATTTCAGCAGCTGTCTTAAAGAGGACCTTTCACTACTCTACAAACGAAAAACTAACTATACCTGTGGGCAGAGCGGCGCCCAGGGGTCCCCCTGCACTTACTAGCAAGTCTGGGCGCCGCTCCGTTCGCCCGGTATAGGCTCCGGTGCCTGCGCTCCCTCTGACTGTTTTCTTGTAGGAGGCGTGTCCCTTGCTGCACTGCTGGCCAATCGCAGCGCACAGCTCATAGCCAGGCTATGAGCTGTGCGCTGCGATTGGCCAGCAGTGCAGCAAGGGACACGCCTCCTACAAGAAAACAGTCAGAGGGAGCGCAGGCACCGGAGCCTATACCGGGCGAACGGAGCGGCGCCCAGACTTACTAGTAAGTGCAGGGGGACCCCTGGGCGCCGCTCTGCCCACAGGTATAGTTAGTTTTTTGTTTGTAGAGTAGTGAAAGGTCCTCTTTAAGCAATACTTGCCTCACTACTTTGATATCTTTGTGGTATCCACTTACCAGACCACCTTGTGTGCATTGGATCGTTATAATGATTGAAGCAGATGGATGCAGGTCAATGGCAGAGTCCCTGTTATATAACTTCTGCACATCTCTGGATACTGTCACCCTGTCTTCCTTTACTCTCAAACTCCTCCATCAGTCAAATGTGCCTTTCAAATTCTTGCAGGGTGACAGGGAAGGGATACCTGCTGTCACCACTGCTTCCCTGTCATTCACATAGCGTATTTTACAAAAGAGGGTTATAGCAAAGTGCTGCATTTCTTAAAGATAACTTGCTACTTGGACAATTTTCTAATTTAGGGTCCACTTAACGGGGTTGTCCCACTAAGACCTCTTATCCCCATCTACAGGATAGGGGATAAGTATGTGACCGCTGGGGCCCCTGTCGATCTCAAGAACAGGGGCCTGTGCTCCACTTTTGAATGGAGCAACAGACCTGCATACATGTCCGCTGCTCCATTCAACATTATGGCAATACCGAAGAGAGCAGAGTACAAGTGCCCATAGATTTGGACGGAGCGGCAGCAAGCATGCGTTACAGTGGAGCAGGGGCCCCAGCAGTCGGACATCAGCAGTTCAGACATTTATTCCCTATCCTGTAGATAGATAACCCCTTGAACAGCAGCATGATAACCCTTGGCCATCGATCCTGATAATTGCTTTGTTCATTTACGTGATCGTCCCATGCTGAGACCTGTGATGAATGCAGATGTCAGCTTACTATGGTATTCCATATTACAAGTACAGGTCTGTACTGCTAGTAGCCAAGACGATACAAAAGTGCTGGAAGAATACAGAGGACGCCTGCCTCTTCCTGCCCCTCATGGAAGTGATGGACACCGTGCATATAAAAGAGCCTGCCAGTCACCATCCCTCTTCCTTCTTTACTTCCTGCCTTCCTTCCTCTGTCCATCTCTCCTTTTATCTTCTAGGCCGTGAGCATCTCGCATTTTCCCTTCCACAGGTCCCGTGCTATGTTACAAATTTCTATTCTTGTCCTCAAAATGGCCAAAAATAGGTCATTTTCTACACAAATATGGATGCGGACAACACACGGTGCACTGTCCGCATCTCTTGCGGCCCCATTTAAATAAATGAATGAAATACGGTTGTGTGTATGAGGTGACCAGCTTATAGCGACCTGCTCTGGGCTGTGACCAATACATTCTTGAATCAAGGCACATGAAGTTAGCCTTTAAGGCCTGGAATAGTCCAGGCCTGAAACTTTTTGTAGCGCTACTGATGGGTGCGATGCTTTTTTTCACGCATCAGTTTTGCGTTACGTGAGAGTCGCAGCATGTTCTATAATCTGCATTTTTCACGCAGCCCTGGCCCCATAGAAGTAAATGGGGCTTCAGTGAAAAACGCATTGCATGCGGATGTAATGCGTTTTTCACTGACGGTTGCTAGGAGATGTTGTTTGTAAGCCTTCAGTTTTTTTTTCACGTGGGTGAAAAAGGCATCAAAACGGATTGCATCGTAAATTTTCATACACCCAGAGAATGTGGAGGAACACAGAAAGCATCAAAACCGGAGCAGCAGGGGATCGATGAGTAATACTCCTATTATAGTATATGTCTGACTTCTTTAAAAAAAAATTTAAGAAATAAAAATGATGGGCCATGCGACATTTTGAATTTATCTCCCCTACTGCTTATTGGAAATTGATTTTTTGCAAGAAACAAAGTAATCACATTCACAAACAGTAGCCGTGAAGGTGTTGATATATAAAATAGAGGCAATTATTATCTCAGCACCGCACACGTACATAATGGCTTAATGACTGGTGCAGAACAATACCATGGACTGTTTATCCCGAGCTGCTGTATATCTGAGGGATGACGCCGCGTCTTTCTGCCGGCAGGCTGAGATTTCTGAGCAGTGCGCTTGTGTGCGGCTTTTATAGAGGAGAGAACAGGTTTTATGAATGAACTTGTCAGCTGTTCCCGCTCTGCAGCCGCGCACGTGTCACCTGACTTGACTCTCCACAGCTAGATGTGTCCTTGTTTAAAGGGGTTTTCCGATTTTAAGTAATGGAAGCTTAAAGGAGTTGTTCAGTCACCAAAAAATGTATTACAGCCTGTTCAGAATTCTGGAAATAATAAAAGCAGTAGCCATTTATCAATCCCCCACTGCGGCCAGTTCAGTGTTTTCCAGGTCCCCACCGCTCTCTGTATCTTGGTGTCCAGTGATGACTATTTAACATGGACGTGTGCCCACTGCGTTCAGTCGGTGGTTACAGTGAAGAGCAGTCCCCAGCTGCAGCGGGCATGTGCCTGTGACAAAACATTACTGCTTGACAGTGATGGCCAGTTCAGTGTTTGCCAGCGAACACATGCGGGCTGCCATCTTGACTCACAAGTCTGGCAAAGCACAGGTAAGCCCTTGCCTGTGCCCCGAGCCGGTCTGAAATCAAATGCAGTCACCGGGAGCAGGCAGTTCCGAGAACAGCCGCCGGGGGCCTTCATCGGGCTGTTCTTGGAACTGCCTGCCCCCGGTGACCGCATTTGTTTCAGACCGGCTCGCGGCACAGGCACAGGTAAGGACTTGCTGGCGAACACTGCAAACTGGCCATCACTGCTGCTTGACACCAGGATACAGAAACCAGCAGAGACCCGGGAGGGGATTTGTAAAGTGATCATTTTTGGTAGACATACAACCAATTTTATCACTGTAAAAAGAATGGGAGTCATTTAAAACGGGCAAAAGTTTTTGGTGTAAAAATTGTTGTAAGACCCCATTTTTGGACTTTTTAATGTCCGAATGACAATATTTTGTTTGTGGGGGCTGGGTCGGGTCATCAGGCCCATTGAATTTACTGGCGCAGATTGATTAAGATGCAAAGGAAAACAGGCTTAGTTGCCCATAGCAACTAATCAGATTCCACCTTTCATTTTTCAGAGCTCCTTTGGAAAATAAAAGATGGAATCTGATTGGTTGCTATGGGCAACTAAGCCAGTTTTCCTTTACAACAGTTTGATAAATCCCCCCCCTCCCCCACTAAATTTTACATCTGGTGCTCGACAAAAAGGGTACAACTCGCAGCAGTGCCCCATGATGTTTTTTGTAATGATAGTCAATGGTGTCGCAGTGTGACTCTCGCGCAGAAATCCAACTTGGATGGATTATAGTGTGACTGTCGTGTCGCAGTTGCAACATGTCACAGTCCGACACCATGGACTATCATTACAAAAATGTTGCACACCAAATGTCGTTGTGTAGCCCTAGTCTAAAAGAGGAGTGAAAACGACTCCAGTCGGGGCTCAGAGTAATTTTTACTCCAGATGCACAGACTGGTGGCCATGCATCTAGTTTATGTTGAGGCCTGAGCGTAGTCAAAAAATGAGGCGCTTTCACCATCAGTGTATTACACCTGTCTTTCTAAATAACCCCCAATATGTTCTGCAAATTAAATGTAATATTGGGACACAATACTACATAACACATAAACTCTATAGAAGCAGTTTCCTAGAATACGTTTTGTAGAATAAAAAGCACAAATTAAAAATGTAGCAAAGTAATTATGTAATATACGTTTTTTACTTTGCCCCTACTGCACAATGACCACCGCAGATGCCATCATATCCAAACAGTGGACACCAGGTTAGAACCGGCGATGCATTGTTTTCCGTTGTAAACTAAAAACCACCACGCAACATGTTAGTGTGAACAGAGCCTAATATATTGAAAATGATGAGGAATGAAAGGATCAAATTGCTGTATAACTTTTCATTTACGTCCAACCAGAAAATCTATTTCATTCTCATCTATCCCTGTAGGTGGCGTTTTTCATATGTACTGTACATCTGCATTGGAGTAGTAGACAGTAAACTGTAGGGTATTTTTCTTGCTTTGATGGTAAGGGGGACCTATGAAATTTCTGAAAAATGTCAGTCATGTCTTAAGCCTCATTCACACATCCGTGCTCAAATCCGTGGGCAGGTGGTCATTAATGCATCCGTGTTGGGTCCGTGTGTCCATTTATTTTTTTCTGTCCGTGTTGCGTCCGCGTTTCACTGACACTGAACAGCTGAAAAATAATTTTCAAAAGCATCTCTTCCTAATGATCTGTGAAACACGGATGCAACTCAGATGGCATCTGTGGTTTTCACGGACCCATAGACTATAATGGACGTGATGGATCCATGAACACGGGCAAAATAGAGCATGCATCCGTGCTGAAAACACTGACCCACGGACCGTGCTGAAACACTGATGTGTGAATACACACATTCAAATGAATGGGAATGTGTGTTGTCCGTGGAACACGGACGTGTGAATGAGGCTTTAGGCTGGGTTTTCATGTTCAGTTTTTGAGGTCAAACCAGGTGTGGATCAAAAATGCAAAGTAAGCATAAATGACAGATACAGCCTCACCTGTTTTTAATCCACTCCTGGTTTTGGATCAAATTAGTGCGTCAGAAAACCTTAATGTGTAAGTCCAGCCTCGGGGTGCTGTCACACGTGCAGGGTTTGTTCATGTCTCTTGATGTAGTTTTTGAAGCCAAAACCAAAAAATGAATTCAAAGAGCAGAAGTATCTGTATACAGTCTCTCTTTTGATGATCCACACCTGATTTTGATTTAAAAAAAACATGAGCAAAACCTGCATGTGTGACAGAACCTCCAGAAGACCACCTGCGACCTAGACTAGAACTTTCTGTCATGGATTTTCATGAGATTCTCCCATATTCTGTGTGTATTTTGGGTTCCTGTTTGCAAAAGACCACCACTCTAGAAGACAGTTCTTCACAGCAATTGTGGGTGGTCGTCTTCTGGAGGTTCAGCTGTATTTGTTATTTTTTGAGTCATGAATGATAATTCATTGTGAACCCGTTGACCATACTTATTTATTTTCAGTAGATGATAAAACTTGTACTGAATGGATGGAGATGATTCATGTTGCGCTATACACTGTGCTGAAATATTTCCAGTTGCTCATCTTCACGAGAACCTTTTTGTCATCAATGTTCACCAGCAGTTTTTGTTTCCTGAATTGGAGTGGTTTGGGATGTAACAATCCAGACCAATATGTTCTTAACCTTTATGAGCGCCCTAGGCCTTGGGGAGGCAGTGACCTGTCCACCAGTGTCACAGTGTCAGTGAAGACACAGCTGCCCGTCAGTAAGAAAAATGAGGTCACATGCACAAACGGCAAGTAGCCAAGTGTTCCAGCAGATCCTAGAGATGATGTCAAGATGCTCTTGAGTGCATGAAGAAAGGTTGTTGTTTCACGCACGTTAACAGGACAACTAAGGCTTCCCTTACACATACTGTAAGATAGTTATTTTCATGTAATGCCCCTGGTCATGCATGGTTAGCTAATATCATCATTCTTGGCCCAGATTCACATACAGTAGTGGTGCAGTGGGAGCAGTGTAAAAGAAAAATGTATATTAATATTATTATTGCGTTTTTTTTTTTTTAGAAACGTTCCTAAGAACTATTTGTGGCAAAGCATGATTGTGGCACTGTGTAATGTCACACTGGCCTTTTTTTTATTTTATATATTTATTATATGCATTTATTTAGCGCTTCTATATTCCGAATCACTTTACAGACATTGGCATCAAGCTGTCCCCAATGGGGCTCACAATCTAAGTTCCCTATCAGTAGGTCTTTGGAGTGTGGGAGAAAACCGGAGTACCCAGAGGAAAAGCACACAAACACGGGGAGAACTTAGAAACTTTAGAATTTTTTATCTTTCACATTTTTTTATGCAAATACATTTTTTAAAGAGGACCTTTCATCGGTCCAAACATTGTGAACTAAGTATTATGACATATACAGCGGCGCCCAGGGATCTCGCTGCACTTACTATTATCCCTGGGCGCCGCTCCGTTCTCCCGTTCTGTCCTCCGGTATGTTCGGGGACTTGGTTATAGTAGGCTGGGCGTCTCCTTCTCCTAGGCTGTAGCACTGGCCAATCACAGCGCAGAGCTCACAGCCTGGGAGAAAAAACCTCGCTACAGCCTAGGAGAAGGAGACGCCCAGCAGAACAAGGGCAGACTCCGCCTACTATAACCAAGTCCCCTAAGTCTCCACCTACTATAACCAAGTCCCCAAACATAACGGGAGAACGGAGCTGCGCTCAGGGATAATAGTAAGTGCAGCGAGATCCCTGGGCGCCGCTGTATATGTCATGATACTTAGTTCACAATGTTTGGACCGATGAAAGGTCCTCTTTAAAGCATATTCAGTGGTCCTCTGTACTAGTGATTAGTGGGGATCCTAGCGGTCGCACCCTACCTATCTAGCATTTATCATCTATCTAGTTAAAAGTTGAAAAATGCTTTAGACCAGGTATGGCCGACCTGCGGCTCTCCAGCTGTTACCAAAGCTACAACTCCCAGCATGCCCAGACTGTCTACAACTATCAGCCTACAGCAGGGCATGGTGGGAATTGTAGTTTTACAACAGCTGGAGAGTAGCAGGTTGGTCAGCCCTGCTTTAGACTGTAATACCCCTTTAAAGGGGTTTTCCGAGATCAGTATCTGATCGGTGGGGATCCAACATCTGGGATCCCTGCCGATCAGCTGTTTGAGAAGACACTGGCGCTAACAGTAGCCAGTTAGGCCATGTGATATTATGTTCATCAGTCTCATGGCCTAGGTACAGATCAGACCCATTGCAGTGAATGGGGCTGATCTGCGATACCAAGCAGAGCCGCTATACAATGTACGGCGCTGTTCTTGGTAAGCTGCGAGAAGGGCGTGGTACTACTGTGAGCGCCGCTGTCTTCTCAAACAACTGATCGATGGCGGTCCTGGGTGTTGGACTCCCACCGATCAGATACTGATGACCTATCCAGAGGATGTGAGGATTACTTCTGTCAGTATGAAAGGGAAAATGACCTAATAATTCCAGGGCTTTGTTAAGAAATGTGGCTATGTGATGCTGAATACTTCTGTGCTAATAAAGCCGAAAGTATTAAGGGAGTGATACCTTTATTGGCTAACCAGCAAAAATCATACTGCAATCTTTCAGAACACAAAGGCTCCTTCTTTAGGCTGAATTGCAAAAAAAATATTTTTTGTTAGTAAGTCTGCCTGAAGAAGGAGCCTTTGTGCTCTGAAAGCTTGCAGTATGATTTCTGCTGGTTAGCCAATAAAGGTATCACTCCCTTAATACTTTAGGATTTATTAGCACAGAAGTATTCAGCATCACATAGTGTTCTTTTCTGGCTAAGGCTACATGCACACGAACGTTGTTTGTTTCCGTGTCCTTTACGTTTTTTTTGCGGATAGGATGGGGACCCATTAATTTTAATGGGTCCGCAAAAAATATGGACAGCATACCGTTTGCGTACGGATGTCATCTTTTTTTTTTTTTTTGCAGATCCGCAATTTGTGGACCGCCTAACACGGTACTATGCAATTTTTGTTACATGTTATTAAAGAGATTTCAGTATGCGACTTGTTGTTTGATGTTCTTTTAAGATATACTGTGTGAAGAAATTCCATGATTTGAAGTAAGGCTTAATGTAATGACTCTGGCACAAAGCTGGAACCTGTGGTTGGTATCTATCTTATCCAATTATGCAGTGAGGATGACTAATTCTATCAAAAGACCCTTCAGATTCATTAATGAGAAAAGAGAAAGAACACCGACTCAACATGTATTATAATGAACACGTTTACCGAAGAACACAAAGTCCTGAGGAAATAGAATGCGTGGCTGTTTTACTTAAAGGGGTTGTCCAAGGTACAGCTGAGAACAGTGATTGGCTGCAGAGGTCATATGTCGTTTCCTAGCATGTGACGTGTGCATGCACCTGGAGGACCGGACCAGCACCGCAGAGAACACGCTGAAGAAGCGTGTGTACGGTTTTTTATTTTTAGTTATTTAGTATTTTATTATTTATTTCGTATTTTAGTTTTTCTAGGGGCTGTCCGAGCTATTGAGTTACCTAGGACAACCTCTTTGTTTTCAATAATTAAGGCTGATTTCACCTCTGTGTAAAGGCCCCCATGCACGTCAGTGTATTGTCAGATAACCCCGCCGAAAACAACTGGTTCAACCGACAGTCTAATGCGTGTGGGGAGCTGAGAGGAAGATGGGGGAGAGAAGAATTGGCCAAAGTGAGTATTTTTGCCCAATCCTTTTGTTCTCCCAGTAGAGATAAGCCTCTGGCAGCGGCTTTCACCCCTCTCTCCATTGAATATGCCTACACGTATGGCCAAACCGAATGTGTATGGGGGAGCTAGGAGAGTTAGCTGAGATAGTTCGGCCAACAGATATTGAATGTGTAGGGCATGTGTAGGAATTCAGTTTTCTGTTCTGTCATAGAAACGGAATTTAAGATTTGGGTTACTTCAATGGTGCCTGAAGTAATTGGGGGAGATTTATCAAACTGGTGTGAAGTAGAACTGGCTTAGTTGCCCATAGCAACCAATCCGATTCCACCTTTCATTTTCCAAAGAAGCTGTGAAAAATGAAAGGTGGAATCTGGTTGTTATGGGCAACTAAATTCTACTTTTACTTATCAGTTTGATAAATCTCCCCTATTCATGTATAACTGGGCCCCTAGAGTTCTGTCGTGTTGTCCAGAAAAAATAGCATTATACACTTTGCAATTTTTTTCTGGCAATTATCACATCTGGAGAAATCCACATCTGAGTCTCCAACACATATTTGAACAGAACTGTGCTCTTGCATAATTCATAATTTGTACTTTAACGGGGCTATCCAGGATTAGGAAAACATGGCTGCTATCTTCCAGAAACGGCACTACACCTGTCCATGGGTGGTGTCTGCTATTACTAATTATTATTAATACCACACATGTAAATCGAAGACAGGCGTGCTGCTGTTTCTGGAGGAAAACAGTGCTATTTTTCAGATCCTGGAGAGCCCTTAGTCAGTGGTCATCCATGTGGCCACCCAAACAAGATGAGCACAGCTGACAGGAGGTGACAAGGCATGAGGCTTTCCTAGTCCGCTGTCACTTTATTTTAGCAGTCACAGGGGTCTGACCCCCACCAATTGGACATTGTAGCATACTAGCATTTTTTATTTTTAGCTATAGACCTTGTAGGTTAGAAAACAATGTTAGGAATTGGATGCATTCTTTCAAGAGATAATGCCAGCAGGTGCACTCAATGAAGTTCTGACCTCATACTGGAAGAACTTTACCTCACTGGAGGGAAATGCATATAAATTTCGTCCTCTGGTTAAACAGTAGACATTTACAATTAATAACCGATTTGAACTGGTTAGGGCTATGTGTGAATAGTAATATGGATATAACATGATGTTTTCCAAGAAGACACTATAGGGAGAGATTTATCAAAATGAGTGTAAAGTAGAATTGGCTTACTTGCCCATAGCAACCAATCAGATTCCACCTTTCATTTTTGACAGCTCCTTTGGAAAATGAAAGGTGGAATCTGATTGGTTGCTGTGGGCAACTAAGCCAGTTCTACTTTACACCAGTTTGATAAATCTTACTCTATGGCAGGAGAATAAAGAAAGTTCATCTATAAATTTATGTGCGTTTTTCATGGAAAGACCCATATGGAGATTTGTGTTGTACAGTGTCTGTCTGACCAAGTCCACTACTCATTTTATTAGTTGTTGCTCATTTTACTTTGTGATCTTGGCCAGAACTCTGAGTGCCGGCAAAGTCATCTCGTAGTGAAGCGGCCCAGACACCTTTCATTAAATTATCCCTACATCTAAATTCCTAGAAATATATAGGTGTATTTCTCTTTAGACAGTGGATAAGGAAATTTGGGTGAGGGGAGGGGGGGGGGATTACATACCATAGTGCTATTTATTAGTGGAATCACTGGGGCTGTGTGTGGGGAAGAGAGACAGGGTAACAGAGTTTTGGTACTGGGAGGGGAAGGTTAGCAAGAACCGACTGCAATGCTCTCCTGGGAGATGCAGGTACTTGATGTTTACATGTGGAAGCTGCTGCTCACTCACAGAAAGTGAAGAGACCTGAGGTGCAGAGGGATGAGTAAAGAAACTAAGGCGGCTGAAAAACACTAGAAAACTGAATTATTATTATTTTTTCATTGACATTTTTGATTTATGATATAATCCCTTGGTTTGTATCCTCAAAATTGTTTTCTGGTTTAGATCGGTTTTCAAATACCTTGTTAGCACATTCTATATCAGGGATCAGCAACCTTCAGCTGCTGAGAAATTGCAACTCTCAGCATACACAAATGCTCGGCCGTTTGTCTAACTCCCACAGAAGTGAATGGAGCTTTCTGGGAGTTGTAGTTTCAGAAAACCTGGATTGCCGGAGGTTGCTGTTCCCTGTTCTATACTATTTGATGTAGGTCTGTCATGTCTCTCTCAGGATCCTCATTTGGAGAGTACTGTAGGTACCAAGAGTGTCTCCAGAGCACCTGGCTTGTCCATGCAATACTGGTGACCTGTTTTTGTAAGTCAAAAAATCAAAACTGAGGAAAATTATTCTTTACTTTACTTTTTTTTTTTTATGCCAAAAACTGCTTTAGGGCTCATGCACATGAACATATTTTCTTTTTGTGTCCGTTACATTTTTTTTTGCCGACCTTATAAGGAACCATTTATTTCAATGGGTCTGAAAAAAAAATTAAATGAAAGGTACTCCGTGTGCATTCTGTTTCCGTATGTCCGTATTTCCATTCCGCAAAAAAATAGAACATGTCCTATTATTGTCCACATTATGGACAAGGATAGTACTGTTCTATTAGGAGCCAGCTGTTCCGTTCCACAAAATACAGAATGCACATGGACGTCATCCGTATTTTTTGCGGACTGCAAAACACATATGGTCGTGTGCATGAGGTCTTAGGGTAAATGACACATTGCATATTTGCTTTCCATTTTACGTGCAGATTTACCAATGGTGGATTCAACAGATCTCATCTACACCACTACACACATATAGCCGTACCCTAAAATCTGCAGCTTGTCATGTTATTTCACAGATTTTCAGTGCAGGTTTTACTCTTTTTCAATGTGAGGGATGAAATTCACAGCAAATTCTGCATCTTATACATGTGGAGTTTCCGGCGCTTTTGTTGAGAATTCTGATATGGAATTTGTAGGAGAATATTCTGTACAGTGAGCTGCCTGCCTTAGGCCTCTTTCAGACGGGCGTTGCGGGTGCGTTGTGGGAACACGCGCAATTGTAATGCGTTTTGCACTCGCGTGAGAAAAATCGCGCGTGTTTGGTACCCAAACCCGAACTTATTCACAGAAGTTCGGACTTGGGATCGGTGTTTTGTAGATTGTATTATTTTCCCTTATAACATGGTTATAAGGGAAAATAATATCATTCTGAATACAGAATGCATTGTAAAATAGCGCTGGAGAAGTTAAAAAATAAAAATTAAATAATTTAACTCCCCTTAGTCCAGTTGATCGCGCAGCCCGGCTTCTCGTCGGTCTCCTTTGCTGAACAGGACCTGTGGTGAGCATTCATTGCAGGAACAGGACCTGTGGTGACGTCACTCCGGTCATCACATGATCCATCACCATGGTGAAAGATCATGTGATGGATCATGTGATGACCGGAGTGACGTCACCACAGGTCCTGTTCAGCAAAGGAGACAGGCGAGAAGCCGGGCTGCGCGATCAACTGGACTAAGGTGAGTTAAAAAAAAATTGTATTTTTTTTTAACCCCTCCAGTGCTATTTTACTATACATTCTGTATTCAGAATGCTATTTTTTTCCCTTATAACCATGTTAAAAGGGAAAATTAATAATGATCGGGTCTCCATCCTGATCGTCTCCTAGCAACCGTGCGTGAAAATTGCACCGCATCCACACTTGCTTGCGGATGCTTGCGATTTTCACGCAACCCCATTCATTTCTATGGGGTCTGCGTTATGTGAAAAACGCACAAAGAGGAGCATGCTGAGATTTTCACGCAACGCACAAGTGATCGGTGAAAATCACCGCTCATGTGACCAGCCCATAGAAATGAATGGGTCGGGATTCGGTGCGGGTGCAATGCGTTCAACTCGCGCATCGCATCCGCGCGGAATACTCGCCCGTGTGAAAGGGGCCTTAGGGTGTATTTATTCATAGAAGTTAGGCCTCCTGCACACAGGTTTTTTTATTTTTATTTTTTTTGCTCCGTATACGAACCGTATACGGAACCATTCATTTCAATGGAGCCGCAAAAAAAAAAGGAAGGTACTCTGTATGTCTTCCATTCCGTATTCCATTCAAACATAGAACATGTCCTATTATTGTCCGCATAACGGACAAGGATAGTACTGCTCTATTAGGGGCCATATTTTCCGTTCCGCAAAAAAACGGAATGCACACTGACCACAAAATACAGAGACATACGGATTTACTTTATAATAAATATATTCTCAGATACCTTTCATTTTTTATAATGGCTCGTATTGTCTGGGGAGCAATCATCAGCTGAAACAAAATGTCTGCCGTCCCATTTGTTCACACAAAACCTGTCCTAATCACACAGAGAACAAGTTACTTCACAATACTGAGGTAAAGAGCTGCCTCATCCTCCTCTCTACTTGTCAGGGATTATGATCCTAAATACAGATCATAAGAACTTTAGCTGAATCTCTGGGAAATTAAGTTCATGAGTAGACATGAAGTACAGAGAGGACAGACAGGACAGACTGTTGTAAAGGAGACTGCATACAAGAGCTGCTGCTCATCAGCCACATCTCCCCCCTCCTCTCATGTCTCCTTATCTCCATTCCCACAGAGATTCACCTCTATTCAGGATTATAACCCCTGATAAGCTTAGCAGAGAGGAGGATGAGGCAGCACTGGCTCATTGTGATGAAGTAACTTGTCCTGCTGTGTAATTAGGACAGGTTTTGTGTGTACTGATAGGACGGCGCCCATTTTATTTCTCCTAATGATTGCTCCCTAGACAAAATGAGCCATTCTAAGTAATGAAAGGTATTTGTAAATATATTTATTATAAAATAATATTTAAGTATTTACATTTTCTTAATTCCCGGAAAACCCCTTTAACCGCCTCCGGACCGCCTAACGCAGATGTGCGGTCCGGAGGCGGCAGCCCTGCGCAGAGTCACGCATATATGCGTCATCTCGCGAGGGCCGGGATTTCCTGTGAACGCGCGCACACATGCGCGCGCGCGCTCACAGGAACGGAAGGTAAGCGAGTGGATCTCCAGCCTGCCAGCGGCGATCGCTCGCTGGCAGGCTGGAGATCTGATTTTTTTAACCCCTAACAGGTATATTAGACGCTGTTTTGATAACAGCGTCTAATATACCTGCTACCTGGTCCTCTGGGGGTCCCTTTTGTTAGGATCGACCACCAGAGGACACAGGTAGGTCAGTAAAGTTGCACCAAACACCACACTACACTACACCCCCCCGTCACTTATTAACCCCTTATGAACCCATGATCACCCCATATAAACTCCCTGATCACCCCCTGTCATTGATCACCCCCCTGTAAGGCTCCATTCAGACGTCCGTATGATTTTTACGGATCCATGGATACATGGATCGGATCCGCAAAACACATGCGGACGTCTGAATGGAGCCTTACAGGGGGGTGATCAATGACAGGGGGTGATCAGGGTGATCACCCCCCTGTAATTGATCACCCCCCCCTGTAAGCCTCCATTCAGACGTCCGTATGATTTTTATGGATACATGGATCGGATCCGCAAAACACATGCGGACGTCTGAATGGAGCCTTACAGGGGGGTGATCAATGACAGGCGGGTGATCACCCATATACACTCCCTGATCACTCCCTGTCATTGATCACCCCCCTGTAAGGCTCCATTCAGACGTCCGCATGTGTTTTGCGGATCCGATCCATGGATCCGTAAAAATCATACGGACGTCTGAATGGAGCCTTACAGGGGGGGTGATCAATGACAGGGGGGGTGATCACCCTGATCACCCCCTGTCATTGATCACCCCCCTGTAAGGCTCCATTCATACATTTTTCTTTGGCCCAAGTTAGCGGAAATATATATATTTTTTTGTTTGTTTTTTCTTACAAAGTCTCATATTCCACTAACTTGTGTCAAAAAATAAAATCTCACATGAACTCACCATACCCCTCACGGAATCCAAATGCATTTTTAGACATTTATATTCCAGACTTCTTCTCACGCTTTAGGGCCCCTAAAAAGACAGGGCAGTATAAATACCCCACATGTGACCCCATTTTGGAAAGAAGACACCCCAAGGTATTCCGTGAGGGGCATATTGAGTCCATGAAAGATTGAAATTTTTGTCCTAAGTTAGCGGAAAGTGAGACTTTGTGAGAAAAAAACAAAAAGGGTGGTTCATTTGGGTGGTAAGTTGCATGACCGAGCGATAAACGGTGAAAGTAGTGTAGTGCCGAAGTGTAAAAAGTGGCCTGGTCATGAAGGGGGTTTTAGCTAGCGGGGTTGAAGTGGTTAAACTACATCCACACGTGAATACCTTATGGATTGCTGCCTTGGCTTTGTGTGCGGGAAATCTGCAGTGTATTAGTAAATACACATACTCATACACAAGCTGCTGAAAAAAATCTGCAGTGTACTCTGACCTGTTGCGGATTTCCACTGCGATTTTCACCCTACAATGCAATCTGTCAAAAAACATACATTTTGCTGTTTCCCTTCGATTTTGGCTTCGTTAATGAGGCATGAAGCTGAGTTCGGCTTAGTATTTTGATACAGTAATTTATGCGAATAAACAAAGTGACATGAGATAGAGGCGAGAAGAATTAAGTCTTGCGCTATTTGCTAATACTTCGGAAAGACCTCCGCGGAGGACATACATTTTACAGTAGGACGGCGCCAATATTCTTAACACAGTTTTTAAAAGAATCTGGTTTGGATACAGCAATCTAAACCCGATTCGCTCAACCCTGCTAATAAGCTTATTGGAGCGCCAAGGGGAGTGCACTCGGATCGCCGTTTTACACCTGTTAAGCTTTAGTCCCTGGATTGAGTGGGCTAGACTTCTGGTCTAGCCCATTCTACTTACGCCTGCACTGTGACCAAGTCTCAGCGCTTGCACAGTGGAACTTCTGCTGCTTTCTGAGAAGCGCATTCCTACTTAGTGCAAGATGACAGGTCTCCTTGCTTGCTGTGTCTCACTTGGAGAGCAGGAGAAGTTCCACTGGGCAAGCACCTTGACTAGGAGACCCCCCACTGGCGCAAGTTGGCAGGTCTTGGTGCTTGCTAAGTGGGAATCTGCATTGTTTAGAGAGCAGGAGAAGATGCTGTGCAAGTGCTGAGACTGGGCCATGGCCAGGCATAAGAAGACTGGGCTAGACCAGAAGCCTAGCCCTGTCAATCCAGGGGAAGGACTAAAGCTCAATGAGTGTAACAAATTAGTAATCCAAAGGCTCTGGCCAGCCCCTCGGTGCTCCAAGTAAGCTTATTTGCATATGAATAAAAATCCAGTTTTCTTATCAATGGGGCAGTGCACTGTTATAATTAGGGTTGATCTTGCTGATAAAAATGATACCCTATCAGGCTGTATGCCTGGTTTAAAAGTGTTGATCATGCTGACAGATGCTCTTTAATGTACATAATAGATAAAAGTGCTAGGACTGTCTCAGCTCATACCTAGCAGCAGGTAGTACTGAATAAAGCAAAAACTAGAATAGTTTTTTGATGACAATACTATACTCCAAAAAGGGAAAGGGGATGAACAAATTAGGATGATCTTGCCATATAATGAGCAATACGGAAAGATTCGCAAGATCATCAAGAAATACTGGCATATGGTCCGGAAGGACAAAATTATTGGGAGTATGATGCCAGAATTTCCACTTATATCATTTACAAAAGCTCCAAATTTGGGCCTTAAAATAGCGCCAACAGTCAAACCTAAAAAAGGAGCCCAAACGCTACAAAAATGGGCTGATATCAAAGGTTTTTTTAGGTGTGGACAATGCAATAATTGCAAGTCAACATCCTTCCCTAAAAAAACAATGGAGATTGTCTCGACCTCAAATGGATTTAGACATATGATTAAAGAATTTCTGTCCTGTGATACAAGTGACGTTATATATGTCATTGAATGTCCTTGTAAACTACAATACATCGGGAGAACAAAGAGATTACTTAAGAAAAGGATAGCGGAGCATATTAGTAAAATTAAAAAGGGCTTCGAAAATCACTCCCTTTCAAGCCATTTTAAAGATGTACATCATCAGGATCCCTCAGGCCTTAAGTTTGCAGCCCTTGAAAAGATACATAGAGATTGGAGAGGAGGCGATTACATAGCCAAGATGTCAAGAGCAGAAACTCCAAAATTTTTCTAATTTGACACACTTCTCCCAATGGGATTAAATTCTGAATTCGAACTGTTTGGCTTTCTATAGGGGAGAGCGCCATCGGCCGACTAGTGACCGTGCCATATTTAAGGTGGCCGGTCCCTCTCTGCCGCTGACGCTCCCCCCAATATACTACAATAAGATCTGAATTCGAAATAGATAGTCATTACAAGAGGTTTTATATATAAGTATGAAATGTAATTTAGGATTATTTTTTAGGAACCTGATATGGAGATTTTATATTTTTATTACAATTTTTATATATTAAATGGATTTAAGAAACCAGTTTTTTCCTCAGACATGAGTAAGGAAATACCAATCTTCGTACATTTATTATTATACATTTTATACGTTTTTATGGTATGCTTGCATGTATCTTTGGGAATTTTATGTTATTTATGTATTATATAGCATGTTTTATCGTTTTTCAGAAAAACGCAATGAAAACGCATCAAAACCGCATATGCGTTTTTTTTTGTTTTTTTTTTTATTGCAAAATCTTCTGTACACTGTAACAAGGCTATATAACATAGCCCGACACGATGGTGACCTATTATTTGATATTTATATATTTTTGTAGATATGCATATGAGGGATCTATATAGTCATGAAACCTGGATTGTTTTGAATATAAATACATATGCGGTTTCTTTATATTTGGTGCATCTTTGATATATATAATCCAGATTTATGCATATCTAATGAAAATTATGGAAAGGATTATGGAGGATATTCTGTTGTATTGGAAATTATAATATTGATTTATTTGAAGAGATCCCAATATTGAGATCCACTACAGATTTTGAGGAGAACCTGATCCATTTCAGAATTTGAGGAATACTTGGTTCACTTCCAAGTTGGTCTGATTACTGAAGTCCTCTATAAAAGGAGAGACATTAGGGAGGGGAGGTCAACCACTGAGGAAGGGGCCACTAAGAGCCCCGAAACGCGTCTGGTACTGGACCCCCCGATTGGACTTAAGGACCACTAACCCTTGCAGCTTCGACCCTTCTTGGAGAAAAAACACTGAAGGTTGATCGCATACCTGCAGAGCTGTGGGCTATAAAGATACTACTGGCGCCAGTAAGTGAGGAACTTTGATTGTTCAATTGAAAAACAGCTTGTTGAAAACTCCTTGTGAAATCCACTAGGAGTTATCATAGACTATTCCATTGTGAAGTCGAGGCTCACACGTACAAGCGGAGATCATACCCTGACCATTACGCGGGACGCCGCGGACTGCTGATCTGAGCCGCCTAAGTACATTCATTATGTGAGTAGACTGAACTATAATACAACCGACAAACAATCCATTTGGAAATTAATGCTGTTACCTTGAACTGAGCGAATATATTTGAATTCAGGATTATTAGTCTCTGCAATAGATCCTAGGATATCGGATCGACTAATTTATTTGTCCTTTTTGTATATGGCACATTTCTGATATTGGACTGAACATTCGGATAGATTTGAATTGTTCCTATCCTCCATGTATGCGAATTATTGGCCACATCCGGTCTTTTACATATACCAAATAGGTCCTATTACCATTGTGGTACAGTGATTGTATATATTTTAGATATTATTATTATTGATGTGTATGAATGTGTGTTAGAACATGTGTTTTTAATAATATAACAATTTATTTTATTCAATAAAGTACCACGGCTACTAGATATAGTGAGTGCCCAGCCCTTTCTTTTGTATAATTTTTTGCTTGTTAGATTGGGTGAATCTGCGGGCTGTGAGCACCCATCCGGGTTTCCCCATAGAGTAGTGCGACCCATCATTTGTGAACCAAAAACTAGAATAGGTTTGCACAGACACTAAGTCAGTTTTAACGGGGAACAGATATTTTTTCTGCTCTGGCATTTAAATGTCTTCCTACACATTTCCTTGCGTTATTATGTTGCAATTGATATGGAGAAATTGTGGCTGAGTAATTCATTCTGCATATCCTGCAGTCAGCTCATCTTGTTTAACACCTTCAGTCTAGCAAGGATTCTGATCAGGGTGGGGAATATTCAGTTCCTTAATGATGAGTGATCAGTATTATTATGCAGTTGTTTCATGTACCGGTATTAAACCCATCTTGCTGACTAAACTGTTTTGCCCCTGTAATTGTTGTTTCAGGGTGTGTACTGCAGAATTTCCGGAATAATTATTGCTGTACGGTCTATTGGATGATAAACCTAAGAAGATAAATTATTTCTGACAAATATTTTATTATGTTGTCTGATGTGCTGCATTATTAATGCATATTTCTTTGTTATAACAGTAGTTTGTGCCTAATTGCAGTAGTCTCTGTATTGTCCGTCCAGTTATTAGAAGCATTTCATTTCCATGTGCATGTTCAACGAGCATTTCTAGATCATCACTCAATTTTGTATTAAATATTTATAATAAACTGAAAATACCCAGTCAATAAACAGTGAGTTTATTACTGATTAATAGATTTAACAATTGTTACTGGCGTCTTGTCTTTCCTATGGCTGCAGTACGCTACCTGAGACTGGCTTGGGGAGACAGAAGATAAAAAAAAAGGTCTTTAGGCAACTTAAAGGGGTTATCCAATCCTAAAAAAAGCCGGCCCCCCACGCTGAATATACTTACTCGGGTCCCCGCACGTCCGCTGCTGCTTCATCCCCTGCACGGATGAAAACATCCGGTGTTAAGGGGGAGGGGGGCTGGGTCAGCCAATGGCAGGCTAGGACGGGGACGAGCCTCCTTAGCGTCGCAGGTGACGCTAGAGAGGCTTGTAACCCGCCTGCCCTTGGCTGTCCCCCCCCCCTCCCGACACTGGATGTTTTCATCCAGGCACAGGGAGAAGCAGCAGCGGCGGTGCGGGGACCTGGGTAAGTATATTCAGCTTGGGGGGCTGGCATATTGGGGAGATTTATTTAGGATTGGAAAACCCCTTTTAAAGGGGTTGTTCTATCTGGATATGCATAAAAAACTGTAGGTTCGGGACCCTTCTCTGTGACCTGCTCTTTTGTTAAGAATAGGACTTTGCAGTGAACAGTAGTGATGGACTAACATCGGGCGGGACGTTTTGCGAACTCGCGTTCCTGATCAAAAGTTTGTGTACCGCGCGTTCGCGGTGGGCCCCATTCACTTTATTGGCAGGCGAAACTGAAAAAACCTTCAGCTCATATTTTCAGCCACCTAATGCTTATTAAAAGTGCACAGATAGTCCCACAACATGGGCAGTGACATACCAGAGGGGGATCAATGACAAAAATTCCCACAAAAAATATTTATTTTAATCAAGGGCCATTTTTATGCGTCTTAAAGGGAAACTCTTAAAAATGTGCCGTACTGGAGCCTAGAAACATTTTATTTTAGGCCAGTGGAGTACAGTCCCCAAAAATTAGGCATTCACCGGACAGAAAAGAACAAGTGATTATGTGGCTGGAGGTACATTAGGCGGTCACTGAATAACAATTTTACTGTAGGCCACTGGAGTATAGGCCCCCAAATCGAGGCATTCACCTGACAGAAAAGGCCTTTTATGCCGCTGTTTATACATAAGACAAGGATCATTCTTTGTTCTGGGTGGTGGCGGATATGTGTGGGTTGGCATGAGGAAATTAAATTACACGTGGTCGTCACAGGTGTTGAATTCCTCCAAGATCCATGTCTCATTCATTTTTAGAAATCTAAGGTAGTCGTGAGGTAGGCGAGTGCGCTTATTGGTCACGATACCCCCTGCTGTGCTTAATGTCTTTTTGGACAGGATACTCGACGAGGGGCAAGCCAAGAGTTCCATGGCAAACTGTGTCAGCTGATGTAGTCAGACACCTGTCGGTCTTGGCGTTCCCTGAGGCTGGATCCGGAGGGCGGCTGTCGATGGGTTGGCTGCAAGAATGATCTCATATATATGAAGTGACCAACCCTTCAAACCGCCCCCTTCTTGCAGGCGCGGTAGGATTGGTACCGGCACCTGTTTTGCAGTGCGTGGAAATTCCTCTGCCAACGCTCGCAACAGCAGAATGCAGCATCTCTCGCAGCAAGGCCTGGAAATGCTGCATTCTGACAGCCCTCTGTGATGCTGGTAACATGTCCGCCATTTTGGGAGAAGGAGCAAGCTTTGTCCATGTGTTGAAACGTCTCAATTTGCTGTCCTGTCCCACCTGATGTGTGTGTTATGGGTCAAAGTTCGGCACAATGCAAAAGAATATGGTGTCAGCGGACATCGCCATTGGTTCGCATGTTCGGCGAATTGCGAACGCGCAAAGTTCGCCGCGTAATGACCGCCGGGCGAACTGCAAGGCCATCTCTAGTGAACAGAGCCCTTTGCACATGGGTGGCATTTACTCTGTTCACTGTTATAGGACTTACAAAAATAGTTGAGCGAAATGGGGGAAATGAACAATGAAAATACACTGACAGAATTAAAATGCTGCAGATTTCAGGGTCTGCACCACAGGTCAGTTTACAGGCAGAAAGTTTCTGCAATGTTTAGGTGAGATTTATAGAATCTCTTCTACTTAGCTGATACTGTATTAGGCCGAATGCACACGGCCGTTTTTCACGGCCATGAGCGGTCCGTGGAACCGCGGCCTGGATTCCTGCTGAGAGCAGGAGCGCACGGCGTCACTGGTTGCTATGACGCCGTGCGCTCCCTGCTGCCGCCACAATACAGTAATACACGGCCTTACACTGTGGATTTTCCGAATGCAAAGCCACACGTAGTACGCCGTATGTACATGGAGCCAAAAGGGTTTGTCTGGGATTAGAAAAATATAGCGTCTTTCTTTCAGTGCCACCTCTTGTCCATAGGTGGTGTCTAGTATTGAGGTTAAGTCCCATTAAAGGGATTATCCCAAGAAAATAATTACTATGCAATGGGGCATCTCAAAAGAAGGGTTGTTGTAGTATACATGATAAAAATAGTTCTTTTTATGTACATTTCATTTTCCTCTCTGGTAGTTTATTCCTGTGGTCCTCCTCCTGCGTTCAGTGGTGGTCTAACATGTTCAGTAGCTTCCCGCTCTCACCCCTTTGTGCTAGCGTAGTGATCTTTATAGAGAAGTAGGTGAACTGGCCCAGACACCTTTCATCCATTCATCCCTACTTCTAAATATGTCAGATTAGACAGCAGAGAATAAATCTGTGAGGACATCACATACAATATATATTTCTGGGGCTATATATGAGGGACTACCATTTATGCAGGGGAGGAAGAGGTTAATGAGCTAATTGCAATGCTTCCTGGGGGATGCTGCCCACGCACAGAAAGGAAAGGAAGTCCTCAATTTGTAGGGTAAGCCCTTTAAAGGGAACCTGTCATCTCCCAAAACCATCCCAAGCCACCAGCAGTACCTGCGTGTAGCCAGCAGTGTGTTTCTGATGATGCCTTTCTTCCTGCAGGCAGATGAAGCAAAAGCTGTAAAAACGTTCTTTAACCACTACAGGACCGCCGCACGCAGGATTGCGTCCTGGCGGCGGCCCTGTTATTCCTTCTGGACGCGCGGGCGCGTCCTCTCGCGAGACGCGCGATTTCATGTGAACGCGCGCACACAGGATCGGCAGGTAAACGAGCTGATCTACAGCCTGCCAGCGGCGATCATTCGCTGGCAGGCTGTAGATGCGATTTATTATATTTTTTTTTAACCCCTAAAAGGTATATTAGACGCTGTTTTAATAACAGCGTCTAATATACCTGGTCCTCTGGTGGTCCCTTTTGCTTGGATCAACCGCCAGAGGACACAGGCAGCTCTGTAAAGTAGCACCAAACACCACTACACTACACCCCCCCGTCACTTATTAACCCCTGATCACCCCCCTATCATTGATCACCCCCCTGTAAGGCTCCATTCAGACATCCGTATGTGTTTTGCGGATCCGCAAAACACGGACACTGGCAATGCTTTCCGCATTTTGCGGATCCGCACATTGCCAGAACTATATAGAAAATGCCCTTTCTTGTCCACAATTGCAGACAAGAATAGGACATGTTCTATAGGCTCTACAAAAAACAGTGTTCGCCCGATCAGGCCTGATCTTGTGCGCACACTTGCATTCAGTCCGCCCCACCGCAGTGACAGAATATTCCACTAACTTGTGACAAAAAATAAAATCTCACATGAACTTGCCATACCCCTCACGGAATCCAAATGCGTAATTTTTTTTTGACATTTACAGGGAGTGCAGAATTATTAGGCAAATGAGTATTTTGACCACATCATCCTCTTTATGCATGTTGTCTTACTCCAAGCTGTATAGGCTCGAAAGCCTACTACCAATTAAGCATATTAGGTGATGTGCATCTCTGTAATGAGAAGGGGTGTGGTCTAATGACATCAACACCCTATATCAGGTGTGCATAATTATTAGGCAACTTCCTTTCCTTTGGCAAAATGGGTCAAAAGAAGGACTTGACAGGCTCAGAAAAGTCAAAAATAGTGAGATATCTTGCAGAGGGATGCAGCACTCTTAAAATTGCAAAGCTTCTGAAGCGTGATCATCGAACAATCAAGCGTTTCATTCAAAATAGTCAACAGGGTCGCAAGAAGCGTGTGGAAAAACCAAGGCGCAAAATAACTGCCCATGAACTGAGAAAAGTCAAGCGTGCAGCTGCCAAGATGCCACTTGCCACCAGTTTGGCCATATTTCAGAGCTGCAACATCACTGGAGTGCCCAAAAGCACAAGGTGTGCAATACTCAGAGACATGGCCAAGGTAAGAAAGGCTGAAAGACGACCACCACTGAACAAGACACACAAGCTGAAACGTTTTATGGACTGATGAAATGAGAGTGAGTCTTGATGGGCCAGATGGATGGGCCCGTGGCTGGATTGGTAAAGGGCAGAGAGCTCCAGTCCGACTCAGACGCCAGCAAGGTGGAGGTGGAGTACTGGTTTGGGCTGGTATCATCAAAGATGAGCTTGTGGGGCCTTTTCGGGTTGAGGATGGAGTCAAGCTCAACTCCCAGTCCTACTGCCAGTTTCTGGAAGACACCTTCTTCAAGCAGTGGTACAGGAAGAAGTCTGCATCCTTCAAGAAAAACATGATTTTCATGCAGGACAATGCTCCATCACACGCGTCCAAGTACTCCACAGCGTGGCTGGCAAGAAAGGGTATAAAAGAAGAAAATCTAATGACATGGCCTCCTTGTTCACCTGATCTGAACCCCATTGAGAACCTGTGGTCCATCATCAAATGTGAGATTTACAAGGAGGGAAAACAGTACACCTCTCTGAACAGTGTCTGGGAGGCTGTGGTTGCTGCTGCACGCAATGTTGATGGTGAACAGATCAAAACACTGACAGAATCCATGGATGGCAGGCTTTTGAGTGTCCTTGCAAAGAAAGGTGGCTATATTGGTCACTGATTTGTTTTTGTTTTGTTTTTGAATGTCAGAAATGTATATTTGTGAATGTTGAGATGTTATATTGGTTTCACTGGTAAAAATAAATAATTGAAATGGGTATATATTTGTTTTTTGTTAAGTTGCCTAATAATTATGCACAGTAATAGTCACCTGCACACACAGATATCCCCCTAAAATAGCTAAAACTAAAAACAAACTAAAAACTACTTCCAAAAATATTCAGCTTTGATATTAATGAGTTTTTTGGGTTCATTGAGAACATGGTTGTTGTTCAATAATAAAATTAATCCTCAAAAATACAACTTGCCTAATAATTCTGCACTCCCTGTATATTCCAGACTTCTTCTCACGCTTTAGGGCCCCTAAAATGCCAGGGCAGTATAAATACCCCACAAATGACCCCATTTTGGAAAGAAGACACCCCAAGGTATTTCGTGATGGGCATAGTGAGTTCATGGAAGCTTTTATTTTTTGTCACAAGTTAGTGGAATATGAGACTTTAAGAAAAAAAAAAATCATTTTCCGCTAACTTGTGACAAAAAATAAAAACTTCTATGAACTCACTATGCCCATCAGCGAATACCTTGGGGTGTCTACTTTCTGAAATGGGGTCATTTGTGGTGTGTTTCTACTGTCTGGGCATTGTAGAACCTCAGGAAACATGACAGGTGCTCAGAAAGTCAGAGCTGCTTCAAAATGCGGAAATTCACATTTTTGTATCATAGTTTGTAAACGCTATAACTTTTACCCAAACCAATAAATATACACTTATTGCATTTTTTTTTATCAATTTATGTAGAACAATAAATTTAGATAAAATTTATATAGAAATGTAGTTTTATTTGAAAAATTTTATAACTGAAAGTGAAAAATGTCATTTTTTTGCAAAGAAATCGGTAAATTTCGATTAATAACAAAAAAGTAAAAATGTCAGCAGCAATGAAATACCACCAAATGAAAGCTCTATTGGTGAGAAGAAAAGGAGGTAAAATTTATTTGGGTGGTAAGTTGCATGACCGAGCAATAAACGGTGAAAGTAGTGTAGTGCAGAATTGTAAAAAGTGGTCTGGTCATTAAGGGGGTTTAAGCTAGGGGATCTGGTTAATCCCCTGCCCGGCGCGCTTCTCCACACATGCTCGAAGTCACGGAGGCAGCGGCCTTCTTGCTTCAAGTCACGGTAACCGCGCCTCCTTCCCTGCCCCTTCGCTGTGACTGACAGCCGGCAGTTCGGCAAAGGCAGCGGAACTCTGGTGCATAAGCGCTGTCAGTCACAGCGAAGGAGCAGGGAAGGAGGCGCGGTTACCGTGACTTGAAGCAAGAAGGCCGCTGCCTCCGTGACTTCGAGCATGTGTGAAGAAGCACTCCGGCAGGGGATAAAACAACGCTTTCAGTACTTTTGCTGCATCTGATCGGGCGAACACTGTTTTTTGTAGAGCCTATAGAACATGTCCTATTCTTGTCTGCAATTGTGGACAAGAAAGGGCATTTTCTATATAGTTCTGGCAATGTGCGGATCCGCAAAATGCGGAAAGCATTGCCAGTGTCAGTGTTTTGCGGATCCGCAAAACACATACGGATGTCTGAATGGAGCCTTACAGGGGGGTGATCAGGGGTTAATAAGTGACGGGGGGGTGTAGTGTAGTGGTGTTTGGTGCTACTTTACAGAGCTGCCTGTGTCCTCTGGCGGTTGATCCAAGCAAAAGGGACCACCAGAGGACCAGGTATATTAGACGCTGTTATTAAAACAGCGTCTAATATACCTTTTAGGGGTTAAAAAAAAATATAATAATCGCATCTACAGCCTGCCAGCGAATGATCGCCGCTGGCAGGCTGTAGATCAGCTCGTTTACCTGCCGATCCTGTGTGCGCGCGTTCACATGAAATCGCGCGTCTCTCGAGAGGACGCGCCCGCGCGTCCAGAAGGAATAACAGGGCCGCCCGCCAGGACGCAATCCTGCGTGCGGCGGTCCTGTAGTGGTTAAAGAACGTTTTTACAGCTTTTGCTTAATCTGCCTGCAGGAAGAAAGGCATCATCAGAAACACACTGCTGGCTACACGCAGGTACTGCTGGCGGCTTGGGATGGTTTTGGGAGGTGACAGGTTCCCTTTAAAGTGAATATGGTGGTGGTACACATACCAGACTGAACCTGTGGACATGTATGGTAGTGTTTTTTGTTTTTTTTAACCCTGGATAGAGTATGTGGAATGATGTGGTCTGCTGGGCAATAAAGATCATGTTCACCTTACCACCCTTTACAAAAGTTTTACAAATGTGTCCCCAGACTGCAGGAACTAGCCAGCAGTAGGGTTGCATCTACAGGAGTGAAGAGGCTTCTCTAGATGCAGTTTATGAATAATCTATGGATGGATAACGTCCCTAGCTCTCTATAGACATAGCCCTACATATCTCATGCATTGACTCGCACAGACAAGGTTCGTGTAGATTGGCATTCCCTTTCCTATAGCCATGCTCTTGGGTACCAGATTTACAGCAGGTAACAGCAGATGTGACTTTTCTATTTTAGACGTGATATCAAACTAGAGGGAATGAGTGGACTGCAGTGCAAAGAAAGATTATCAAACATGGGGTAATGTAATTTGGAACTATAAATAGAAAAACGGGCAGCACTCCATGCATTGCCTGTATGGATGAATAAACTTTTTTTTGCATTTTTTACTTCATGGAGTGCTGCCCGTTTTTCTATTTCTATATACTGGGTTTGCTTACTTTTTTCTATATATATATATATATATATATATATATATATATATATATATATATATATATATATATATATATATATATATACACACACACTTACCTAAAGAATTATTAGGAACACCTGTTCTATTTCTCATTAATGCGATTATCTAGTCAACCAATCACAT
This sequence comes from Bufo gargarizans, assembly GCF_014858855.1. Taxonomy (NCBI): domain Eukaryota; kingdom Metazoa; phylum Chordata; class Amphibia; order Anura; family Bufonidae; genus Bufo; species Bufo gargarizans. The sequence continues at coordinate 150,431,588 of NC_058081.1, forward strand.
GGCAGTTGCTTCAATGCATGTTGGGTTCTGGTCCTCGTCAAGACAATCTCCTGAACTCCAAACTGAATGTCAGAATGGGAAAGAAAGGTGGGCTACAAAAGCAGAAGACCCCACCGGGTACCACTAATCTCCACTACAAATAGGAAAAAGAGGCTACAATTTGCACAAGCTCACCAAAATTAGACTGTTGAAGACTGGAAAAATGTTGCCTGGTCTGATGAGTCTCGATTTCTGTTGAGACATTCAAATGGCAGAGTCCGAATTTGGCGTAAACAGAATGAGAACATGTCTCCATCATGCCTTGTTACCACTGTGCAGGCTGAGGCACACTTTAGGCCCCTTAGTGCCAATTGGCCATCGTTTAAATGCCACGGGCTACCTGAGCATTGTTTCTGACCATGTCCATCCCTTCATGACCACCATGTACCCATCCACTGATGGCTACTTCCAGCAGGATAATGCACCATGTCACAAAGCTCGAATTATTTCAAATTGGTTTCTTAAAAATAACAATGAGTTCACTGTACTAAAATGGCCCCCACAGTCACCAGATCTCAACCCAATAGAGCATCTTTGGGATGTGGTGAAACGGGAGCTTCGTGCCCTGGATGTGCATCCCTCAAATCTCCATCAACTGCAAGATGCTATCCTATCAATATGGGCCAACATTTCTATAGAATGCTATCAGCACCTTGTTGAATCAATGCCACGTAGAATTAAGGCAGTTCTGAAGGCAAAAGGGGGTCCAACCCCGTATTAGTATGGTGTTCCTAATAATTCTTTAGGTGAGTGTATAGCTCAATGAACAGAACAGAGATTTGTCTAATAATCTTTAGGTTCCTAGGTGTGTCAGGGCCCTATTTTCTGACGGTGCAAGCACGGATGGATGATAACACATCAGGGGGTGGACCTGTGTCTCTTTTTTCATCCTTGTCAGTTTAAAGGCAGGGGCGGTTTGGCCATAGACCATACAGGGAAATTTCCCGTTGGGCTGATGCCCAGGGGGCCACTTGGGCCATCCTCACGGCTGGCCTGTGGAAGTTTTTGGGGTACTGTGGTATTTGCCTCTGTTGTGGTGGTATAATGTGCCAGAATATGGTATTGCTGGCCTGCCTTCTATCAATTTAGACCCGACTACAAAACAGGGCCACTTTTAGTATTTTTTCCAGGGCCACTTTAAGTTCCCATTCTGCCCCTGTTTGTCTGGTTTCCTATATTGATGACCTCTCCTCATAATTACACCTGCTCGCTATTGCGATATTGACGATGAGCAGGTAAATGGCTGAACAGCGGGTGTGCCAGGAGTCGGACCCCCACTGATCTGATATTGATCATTTATCCTGAGGATGGACATCAATATATCAATATAGGAAACCTGACAACACCTTGAAGGACTAATAAGGCTACTTTCACACTTGCGGCAGGATGGATCCGACAGGCTGTTCACCATGTCGGATCCGTCCTGCGGCTATTTCGCCGTGCCCGCGGACCGCCGCTCCGTCCCCATTGACTATAATGGGGACGGGGGCGGAGCTCCGGCGCAGCACGGCGAAAGCCGCCGGACTAAAAAGCCTGACATGCAGTAATTTTAGTCCGGCGGGCTTTCTCCGTGCACCGCCGTGCTGCGCCGGAGCTCCGCCCCCGTCCCCATTATAGCGAAATAGCCGCAGGACGGATCCGACATGGTGAACAGCCTATCGGATCCGTCCTGCCGCAAGTGTGAAAGTACCCTTATTCAGATGGCCATAATATGGGCACATTCCAGCATTCATATTACAGCTTTAAATCCTGGCCAGAAGTGGGGCTAAAGATCTAAACTTGGGCTTCTTTCAAATTAGCATTATAGTGAATGGGGCCGGGGTGGACTTTCGGTAGCACACATGGTCTAGTGTTAGTACGGATCCGGCAGGCTGTTCCCCTGCCGGACAGTCTTAACGCTGATGTGAAAGAAGCCTTACCGCATCATAGATCCCTATGATGCTGTTAGTTTGAGTTTTTACAGCTTTTTCAGCTGTAATAGTCACTAAAAAGCACCTGCATCGTTTCCATCTAAATAAGGCCTAAAGCTGAATTCATACATGCGTGTTTTGAAGCCGGTCACTTGAATAATCATAGGAGGGATTGTGAAAGAAATGAGAAAATGGGCGAGATTTATCAAACTGGTGTAAAGTAGAACTGGCTTAGTTGCCCATAGCAACCAATCAGATTCCACCTTTCATTACTCACAGCTCCTTTACAAAATGAAAGGTGGAATCTGATTGGTTGCTATGGGCCAGTTCTATTTTACACTAGTTTGATAAATCTTCCCCAATATGCCTTTTTGGATTTTGTATTCTTATTTGGTTTATTGAAAAAACTAAAAAAACTTACATGTCAGAACCCATCCTAAGGCCCCTTTCACACGGGCGAATTTTCCACGCGGGTGCAATGCGCGAGTTGAACGCATTGCACCCGCACTGAATCCAGACCCATTCATTTCTATGGCACATGAGCGGTGATTTTCACGCATCACTTCTGCGTTGCGTGAAAATCGCAGCAAGCTCTTTTTTGTGCGTTTTTCACGCAACGCAGGCCCCATAGAAGTGCAAGCAAGTGCGGATGCAGTGCGATTTTTCACGCACGGTTGCTAGGAGACAATCGGGATGGAGACCCGATCTTTATTATTTTCCCTTATAACATGGTTATAAGAGAAAATAATAGCATTCTGAATACAGAACGCATAGTACAATAGGGCTGGAGGGGTTAAAAATTTTTATTTTTATTTTTTAACTCACCTTAATCCACTTGTTCGCGCAGCCGGCATCTCTCCTGTCTGTCTTTTGTGAGGAATAGGACCTTTGATGATGTCACTACGTTCATCACATGGTCCGTCACATGATCCGGCTGCGCGAACAAGTGGATTAAGGTGAGTTATTTTTTTTTAACCCCTCCAGCCCTATTGTACTGTGCATTCTGTATTCAGAATGCTATTATTTTCCCTTATAACCATGTTATAAGGGAAAATAATACAATCTACACAACCTTGAACCCAAACCTGAACTTCTGTGAAGAAGTTCGGGTCTGGGTACCACATTCAGTTTTTTATCACGCAGAAAGAAAAAAAAAGATTGAAGCGTGGTGTTATATACCAATATACTTTCTTTATAGTGCATTTGCGCGTACGCGAAAATTATATTGCCGATATTTCGCATTGAAAACAAAAATGAATGGAAATCGCAAATTTGAATAATATATCTGGTATATCACTGTCCATGTTGTAGGACTAGTTGTGCACTTCTAGTAATTATTTCTTGGCTGCAAATATAAGCTGACGGTTTCTCAGGTTCGCCTGCCATTAAAATGAAAGGGACCCGCCGTGAACTTGTGGTTCGTGAACATTTTATCGCGTTCGTGCACCGTCCCGGCAGATGTTCGTCCATCACTAGTGAGGAGTACAAAGAAAAGTGTCTCATGGTGGTGGGAGTGTCATGGTTTGGGGCTGCATGAGTGCTGCCGGCTGTGGGGAGCTACAGTTCATTGAGGGAACCATGAATGCCCACATGTACTGTGACACACGGAAGCAGAGAATGATCCCCTCCCTTCAGAAAATGGTCCGCAGGGCAGTATTTCACATGATAACGACCCAAAACACACCTCCAAGACGACCACTGCCTTGCTAAAGAAACTGAGGGTAAAGGTGCTGGACTGGCCAAGCATGTTTCCAGACCTAAACACTATTGAGCATCTGTGGGGCATCCTCAAACAGAAGGTGGAGAAGCGCAAGGTCTCTAACACCCACCAGCTCCGTGATGTTATCATGCAGGAGTGGAAGAGGATTCCAGTGGCAACCAGTAAAGCTCTAGTGAACTCCATGCCCACGAGAATAGAGGAAACCACATTAACACCTTTTATTCCCTGGTCTCTAAAGAGGCAAGAAATATCAACAAGACCTCCAAGGTCAAGAACAACCTAACGAAAAAGGAAAAAGATGCACTAAAAGAACTAAACAATAATGACCTTCTTGTGATCAGGTGTGTGGACAAGGGAGGCGGAATAGTCCTACAAAATAGAAATGATTATATAATGGAAGCAAAGAAGATCCTGAATGACCCTCTTTACTATGAACTCCTCTCACATAATCCAGTTACAGAAGACCAAAAGAAGTTGAATATGTTGCTGAAACAGGCTGAAGAAAACAAAATTATCACCAAAAAAGAAAAGGAGTACATAACAGTTGAACATCCAAATACAGCACTTTTTTACCACCTACCGAAGATTCATAAAAACACCAAGAATCCTCCAGGTCGACCAATTATTTCGGGAATAAACTCTCTCACCAGTAACCTCTCCCATTATGTAGACCTATTTCTGCAAAGCCACGTTACAAATCTCCCCTCTTACCTGAGAGATTCCACACAACTAATCAGTTCGCTTAAAAATATTATTTGGGAACCCCAATACAGTTGGCTTACATTGGATGTCGCAGCCCTCTATACGAATATCCCACATGCAGCAGGCATTGAAACAACAAAACATTTCCTAGAAATGGATGACCAGCTCTCCGATAAGCACAAGAAATTTATACTGGATGCGATTCACTTCATCCTCACACACAACACTTTTACTTTCGAAGGAAAGATCTATAGACAACGAAACGGGACCGCAATGGGGACGCGCTTCGCGCCGAGCTTCGAACTTATACACGGGCTGCTTTGAAGATGAATTAATTTATTCCAGTCACAATTGGAGGAACAATATCATCTTTTACAAACGGTACATTGATGACCTCATTGTGATTTGGAACAGCCCCAAAGAAGAAGCTCAGGCATTTGTCACCTATCTCAATACGAACAGATGGAATCTTTCATTCACCTCCAATCTAACAACCACGTCCATCGAATATCTGGACTTGATCCTTTATTCAGAAGACAAGACCATCAAGTCCAAGACATATTTCAAAAGAGTTGACGGAAATAGCTACCTGGACTATGGGAGCGCCCACTACAAGAAGTGGAAAGACAATATCCCGTTCAGCCAATTCAAGCGCATCAGAAGGAACTGTACGGATGAGGATGATTTTCTCTCTCAAAGCAAAATACTAAAGTCTAGGTTCACTAAGAAAAAATATCCAAAAAGAATTATACAAAATGCGGGCAAAAAATCAAAGCCAGGAAGAATGCTTGACTATAAAAAAGAAAAATTAGCGGACCGAAACAACCAAAACTACAGAATATAAGACATCTTTCATCACGACCTTCAATCCTAACCACGCAGCCCTAAGAGCCATTCTATCAAAACATTGGCACATCTTGAAGGATGACCCATATTTGAAAGACCTGATACCATCAAAACCCTGTATCACCTTCAGGAGAGCAAAAACTCTGAAGAACATACTCGCACCGAGCAAACTTAAGAATAAAAAGAACATCAATACAATTAAAGCCGGTCTAACGTGTCAGCCAAAATTCAAAGGCAGCTACAAATGCAATCACAGACTATGCAAATGCTGCGATAATATTTCAAACCGCGTCCAATCCTTCAGGAGTAACGTAACTGGAGAGGAATACCCGATCAAAAGCCTCATGAATTGCTCATCGACTTATGCCATATACTTGATAGAATGCGAATGTGGGCTACAATATATAGGCCGCACCATCCAGACACTGAGAGAAAGATTGAATAAACATCGATGGAATATCTCACGAGGCTACCTTCAACATAGTGTGTCCCGTCATTTTCTCACTACTATAATAAAGACGCTTCGAAACTAATAATAACACCAATTGAGATCGTTTTGGAAACAGCATCTGATAGATTCAGGACACTGCAGAAGAGAGAGATGTATTGGATATTCAAACTCCAAACCTTGGAACCGTACAGACTCAACGAGTCTTTGGAGAGCAAATGCTTCTAACCGGTCCTGTCCATATTAGACCATTCCCCACATCCCAGTGCCCCTCATTACACATATCCCCCCACCCCCAGCCCAACCACATACACATTCCAGGCATATCTCTCTGGCCCACCCCTCTTGTCCCCACCCATACCTCGCACCCTGTCCCTTTCCCTCCCTCCCCCTCTGCCCCTCCTCCCCATCCAACACCCCTGTCACCTGCCCTACCCACACCCACCTCAACCCTTTTATAGGTTGGATTTCAGTGGGCTTATCCAAATGCCATCCCTAGTCCATTTATCATCCCCTTCCACAGATACCCAAATTGAAACCCAGTCTCCCCTGTCAGTTAATCATGCTGTCATATCCTTTCCCCTCTCCCCACCTGCTATTATCAATTTATCCTGCCCTAATAAATCGATCTCCCCACCAGTACCCTTTGAACCAACAGCCACTACTATCGTTTCAACATCAGTCTAGAATATTTTTGCATTGCGATTCTCTGACATAGTGCCGCACACACTGTTTCCAGCTTTATTTTCCATCAGTGCAACTTTACTCCGATCCCTTTTTCTGTCCCTGTCCAGCTCTCTCTGTGCGCCACTGGTGACTCCGCCCCCTCACGAACGCTCTTCCAATGAGGCTAGTCAGGCCCTCCCACACAAGCCCTCTTAACCTACAACAGTGCTGATCAGCGTCCTCCTCGTGTCATTTCGGATTCAGCCACGGCACAGCCCTGCTGATCCGACCCAGGAAAGATGCACCCTAACATCAGAGGTCCTTATCACTTTAGCGGTCACATCCCCAGGCCTCACTGTGGTTCACTAAACATATTACCTCACCTCTAGCCCCTGATCGCTAGCCCATATGCCTACCCCGTTTATATATAGATACACATGTCCATTTATTTATATCCCTTCTGTTTCTGGCTGTGTTGGCAACTATACCTATATACATGTTGTTTTTCTTCTCTATTCTAGTCCTAATGAAAATATACATTTTCTGGTGTCCCTATCAACCATTATAACATTATACTAATTTTGTATGGACCCCTCTAGGTTATGTGTCCAGTCCTGGCACAATATAATAGTTTCCTATTCTACCATTGGACAATTATCTACCATTGGTCTCCTAAATTGCAATCCTCTAAATATATGCGACATTGGTCATTCTATGAATTTTATATATGCATTTTTTCTGGTTCTCTTGAGGCCACAAGCTTCCGTGTATATTTAATATTCGTTATGAATTTTATATGTAACTTTTTATTATATGTATATACAACTCCTTACATATATGTAGTGTATCATTTTTATTTATTTTTTATACATTATTATTGATACAACTTTTATCTCCATCCTTATATGTATTTATATCTATTTATATATGCGTATATTTTTTATTTTATATAACATTTTATATTTATTATCATACTATTGTTTCCTTATTTGGATGGGCACATCTGTATTGTGCCTCTACATATGTGTCCTTTTTTCTTTTTATTAATCCACTGTCCAGACTTGATAAAGGGGTCCCCAGTACCCCCGAAACGCGTTGTCCATGAATAAAGCGAAAAATAGCTGAAAATATTGTCCACGACCGGTTTTGTCAGTGCGCCCTCTAAGGTCCACACGCTGGACGTAAAGTTCAGCGTCTCGTTTTCCTCTACCGTTACCCGAGTGGCAGGGTGGCTCCTGCCCAAGGCGACCGGACGAATCTAGGCGGCACCAACCGTTGCAATTCTCTGCTTTTGGCCTTCGTTGTGGTTGCGCCCAAATTGGTGCAACCCCAATAGGTGAGCAAACCACCTCGTATAGTTGATTTTATCTTTTATTGAACATACTCACCCTATGAGCGCCTTTCTCTATTTTAATCGCCACAATTCACGAGAGTTAAGGCAGTGCTGGAAAATAATGGTGGCCAAACAAAATATAGACGCTTTAGGCACAATTTGTCCATTTTCACTTAGGGGTGCACTCACTTTTGTTGCCAGCGGTTTAGACATTAATGACTGTGTGTTGAGTTATTTTGAGGGCACACAAAATGTACACTGTTATACAAGTTATACACTGACTACTGTACATTGTATCAAAGTGTCAGATCTTCAGTGTTGTCCCATGAAAAGATAGAATAAAATATTTACAAAAATGTGAGGGGTGTACTGACTTTTGTCAGATACTGTAATTGGCAGCCTTGAAAGGGAACCTGTCACTGGGATTTTGTGTATAGAGCTGAGGACATGGGTTGCTAGATCGCCGCTAGCACATCCGCAATATCCAGTCCCCATAGCTCTGTGTGCTTTTATTGTGTATAAAAACCTATTTGATACATATGCAAATTAACCTGAGATGAGTCAGAGCTTGAAAATATGACTCTTCTCTGGTCACACAAGATATGACTCTCGTGTTAATTTGCATAAAAGGCGGGAAGTACAAAAATGCATAATACTTATTGAATTCATCTGCAAATGAAATTACTAGTGTAATTTATATGTTTAAAGGGATTCTGTCACCTCCCCTCAGCCAAAAAACGATTTAAAAGCAGCCATGCAGCACAGCTTACCTGGATTAGGCTGTGCTCTTTTATCTTGAAATCCGTCCAGCAGTTACTTCAAAAAACGACTTTGATCAATAAGGAAATGCGTCCTGAAGGTGCCCAGAGGGGCGTTTTTTCTTCCTAGTGAGCCCAGTACCGCCCCTCTTTCAGTGCCCAGCCCGCCTTCCTTGTATTTTCTAACCGCCGCCCCCAGCCTGCCACAGCCTCCCCTCCCTCTCCTCCCCCTCCCTCACGCCGAACGAAGTCTCGCACAGGCGCAGTACCCACTGAGGGCTGCGCCTGTGCGATCATCAGGAGACTGAGGGCGGCAGCTTCATCTTCGTCACTGGGCATGCGCCGAGCCCAGTGACGTCCGATGCTCGCTCTTCCCTCAGTCAGCAGGGAAGAGCGAGCATCGGACGTCACTGGGCTCGGCGCATGCCCAGTGACGAAGATGAAGCTGCCGCCCTCAGTCTCCTGCTGATCGCACAGGCGCAGCCCTCAGTGGGTATTGCGCCTGTGCGAGACTTCGTTCGGCGTGAGGGAGAGGGAGGAGAGGGAGGGGAGGCTGTGGCAGGCTGGGGGCGGCGGTTAGAAAATACAAGGAAGGCGGGCTGGGCACTGAAAGAGGGGCGGTACTGGGCTCACTAGGAAGAAAAAAACGCCCCTCTGGGCACCTTCAGGACGCATTTCCTTATTGATCAAAGTCGTTTTTTGAAGTAACTGCTGGACGGATTTCAAGATAAAAGAGCACAGCCTAATCCAGGTAAGCTGTGCTGCATGGCTGCTTTTAAATCGTTTTTTGGCTGAGGGGAGGTGACAGAATCCCTTTAAGGGAAGAAACGCTCAGTGAGGGTAGCATAGTAGAGGTGACAGGTTCCCTTTAACAGTGTTTTATGTAAATTAAATTACATTTAATTTTTTACAAATTTTATTTGGATTTCCTTATGAATGTGGTACACAAAAATCTGGGTTATATGTATTTCTAGGATATCAAGAATTGTGTATATTAGTTAGTTATATAGTTGGTATTGCAGTTGTGCAGCACATTGACTTCTATTAACTAACTTCCAAATCCCTGTGTTTTGTATTGTGGCAGAAGTATAAAACACAATTGTACAAAAGTAATGATCGGCTCACTCGGTAATGATTTGTGATTAATAAAATCCATCTGTATAGCACTATATGCTGTTTGTTCTTTTCCTTATTTATCTGTCCACCTCCGTAAAATTGCTGAGAAGGTCGCACATGTTCAGTTCCATTCTTCAAGGGCCACCAGCCATGACTAGTGTTAGAAGCTCTGACATTTACAGGGAGAGAACTACAGCAGAAAGATATGATGTCTGATTTTCATCTTTTACATCAATCATTGAATAACCCCTTTAACACGTTTGTAAAATCAGATATATAATTTTTGATTTTCATTTTTTAGATCGATCATGGAATAACCCCCTTTAAGGGTCCATTCACACGTCCGTTGTTTCTTTCCTGATCTGTTCCGTTTTTTGCGGAACAGATCTGGACCAGTTCTGTACCCATTCATTTTCAATGGGTCCTGAAAAAAATTGGACAGCACAATGTCCGATTTTATTTTTTTCAGGACCCATTGAAAATGAATGGGTACAGAACTGGTCCAGATCTGTTCCGCAAAAAACTGAACAGATCAGGAAAGAAACAACGGATGTGTGAATGGACCCTAAGTCAGATCTTTAAAAATGGCACCTGCTCAGAGGCTGAGTGGGCACCATAGCCACGGTGTTTCTGCTGTTCTAAACAGCAGATACCCAGAGCTAATGTCTGCGATCAGGGATAATGTTGATCAGTCATTTAACCCCTCAGATACCATGGTCAATTGTGACATGACATATGAGGTGGCTTTCTCCTGGAGCACTGTGCTCCCGGAGCCCGAATGGCAATCCTGCACTGAGATCAGAGAAGCAGTTCATTCCTTGTAGTAGCCTTAAAGGGGTTGTCCAAGTTATATTTATTGATGACCTATCCTCAGGATAGGTCATCAATATCAGATCGGCGGGGGTCCGACACCTGGCACCCCCTCCGATCGGCTGTTTGAAGAGAAGGCGTGCGCGGTGTCAGCGCTGCCTCCTCTTCATTGTTTACCTTCTAGCCGTTGCATCTGCAATGGTGAGTAGGTGTAATTACATCCAAGCCGTCCCATTCATTTCAATAGGAAGGCTTGGGTGTAATTACACCTGCTCACCACTGCAGATGCAACGGCTAGAAGGTAAACAGTGAAGAGGAGGCAGCGCTGACACCGCGCACGCCTTCTCTTCAAACAGCCGATCGGAGGGGGTGCCAGGTGTTGGACCCCCGCCGATCTGATATTGATGACCTATCCTGAGGATAGGTCATCAATAAATATAACTTGGACAACCCCTTTAAGCCCTCTGAAGAATACAAGGCTACCACAACAATAGTTGCTATGGAGCCCTGCCTGTGGATTATTGTATACAGTTGTTTTCACTGCACAGAGGGGATTCTATAATTGTATACATTCTAGGTCAAGGGTGCACAACCTTTTCTGGACCAAGGGCCACATTACATATTAAACATACTCCCATGAGATGCAATAAAACATATTGCCATGTGACACAAAAGTTTAGGTGCCAACTCCAGGACTCTATTTATCTTGAGAAATTGGGTTCCCAGAGGAAGGGACCATGCTTGTGACTCACTCTATTGAAAATTAGGAGTCCTCTGGTAACAGCTTGGCATTCCACAACTCCCAAATTCTACAGTGGACAGAGCTTAAGGCCCCTTTCACACGGGCGAGTATTCCGCGCGGGTGCAATGCGTGAGTTGAACGCATTGCACCTGCACTGAATCCTGACCCATTCATTTCTATGGGGCTGTTCACATGAGCGGTGATTTTCACGCATCACTTATGCGTTGCGTGAAAATCGCAGCATGTTCTATATTCTGCGTTTTTCACGTAACGCAGGCCCCATAGAAATGAATGGGGTTGCGTGAAAATCGCAAGCATCCGCAAGCAAGTGCGGATGCGGTGCGATTTTCACGCATGGGTTCTAGGTGACAGTCTATTCACTGTATTATTTTCCCTTATAACATGGTTATAAGGGAAAATAATAGCATTCTGAATACAGAATGCATAGTATAATAGTGCTGGAAGGGTTAAAAAATAATAAAAAAGTTAACTCACCTTATCCTCTTGATCGCGTAGTTCCCGGTCTCTGCTTTACTAGCTGTGGGCTAAAGGACCTGTGGTGATGTCAGATCACATGCTCCATCACCATGGTGATGGACCATGTGATTGGAGCATGTGATCTGACATCACCACAGGTCATTTAGCCCACAGCTAGTAAAGCAGAGACCGGGAACTACGTGATCAAGAGGATAAGGTGAGTTAACTTTTTTATTTTTTTTAACCCTTCCAGCACTATTATACTATGCATTCTGTAGTCAGAATGCTATTATTTTCCCTTATAACCATGTTATAAGGGAAAATAATACAATCTTCAGAACATCAATCCCAAGCCCGAACTTCTGTGAAGAAGTTCGGGTTTGGGTACCACGCGCATTTTCCCGCAACGCACACGCCTCTTATCCGGGCCAAAAATATGACGCCCATGTGAAAGAGGCCTTATAGTCAGCCGTCTCTGTAACACATATACTCATTTCTGGACTGCCAAATAGGAGTCAGGGGACCCAAAGATAGCTGCCCAGTGCAACATTAGCGCTTACCCTACTCCTGAGATGTATGCCACTCCTCTCTGACATGGAAACTACATGGGAACAGTCACACACAAATATGCTTCTCTGTGTCTGTATTGTTGGGGGCCACACAGAATTGCATTGCTGGTAGCATGTGACCTCCAGGTCTCAGGTTATGTAACACTGATCTACAGTAGGTGATCTTTTACTGATGTACAGTCAGGTCCATAAATATTGGGACATCAACACAATTCTAACATTTTTGGCTATATACACCACCACAATGGATTTGAAATGAAACAAACAAGATGTGATAACTGCAGACTGTCAGCTTTAATTTGAGGGTATTTACATCCAAATCAGGTGAACAGTGTAGGAATTACAACAGTTTACATATCTGCCTCCCACTTGTTAAAAGTAATGGGACAATTGGCTTCTCAGCGGTTCCATGGCCAGGTTTGTGTTATTCCCTCATTATCCCAATTACATTGAGCAGATAAAAGGTCCAGAGTTCATTTCAAGTGTGCTATTTGCATTTGTAATCTGTTGCTGTCAGCTCTCAAGATGAGATCCCAAGAGCTATCACTATTAGTGAAGCAAGCCATCATTAGGCTGAAAAAACAAAGCAAACCCATCAGAGAGATAGCAAAAACATTAGGCGTGGCCAAAACAACTGTTTGGAACATCCTTAAAAAGAAGAAACCCACCGGTGAGCTCTGCAACACCAAAAGACCCGGAAGACCACGGAAAACAACTGTGGTGGATGACTGAAGAATTCTTTCCCTGTTGAAGTAAACACCCTTCACAACAGTTGGCCAGATCAAGAACACTCTACAGGAGGTAGGTGTATGTGTGTCAAAGTCAACAATAAGGAGAAGACTTCACCAGAGTGAATACAGAGGGTTCACTACAAGATGTAAACCATTGGTGAGCCTTAAAAACAGGAAGGCCAGATTAGAGTTTGCCAAACGACATCTAAAAACACCTTCACAGTTCTGGACCACCATCCTATGGACAGATGAGATCAAGATCAACTTGTACAAGAGTGATGGGTAGAGAACAGTATGGAGAAGGAAAGGAACTGCTCATGATCCTAAGCATACCACCTCATCAGTGAAGCATGGTGGTGGTAGTGTCATGGTGTGGGCATGTATGGCTGCCAATGGAACTGGTTCTCTTGTATTTATTGACGATGTGACAAAAGCAGCAGGATGAATTCTGAAGTGTTTCGGGCAATATTATCTGCTCATATTCAGCCAAATGCTTCAGAACTTCTTGGACAGCGCTTCACAGTGCAGATGGACAATGACCCAAAGCATACCGCAAAAGCAACCAAAGAGTTTTTTAAGGGAAAGAAGTGGAATGTTATGCAATGGCCAAGTCAATCACCTGAACTGAATCCGATTGAGGATGCATTTCACTTGCTGAAGACAAAACTGAAGGGAAAATGCCCCAAGAACAAGCAGGAACTGAAGACAGTTGCAGTAGAGGCCTGGCAGATCATCACCAGGTATGAAACCCAACGTCTGGTGATGTCTATGCGTTCAAGACTTCAGGCTGTAATTGACTGCAAAGGATTTGCAACCAAGTATTAAAAAGTTCAAGTTCAAGTTTGATTTATGATTATTATTCTGTCCCATTACTTTTGCTCCCTTAACAAGTGGGAGGCACATATGCAAACTGTTGTAATTCCTGCACCGTTCACCTGATTTGGATCTAAATACCCTCAAATTAAAGCTGACAGTCTGCAGTTAAAGCACATCTTGTTCGTTTCATTTTAAATGCCTTGTGGTGGTGTATAGAGACAAAAATGTTCGAATTTTGTCCTTGTCCCAATATTTATGGACCTGACTGTATGTCTTAAACCTCATTAGGTTCTTCTATTACTAAGCAGAAGTTCTTGTGTCTATTCCAGTAACGTGTCACAAGATGTAAGCTGGAATGTGTGTGTGTTTATGGAGATGCAGATGTCTTGATCTCTTTTATTATTGTGAATTTTAAAAATGACGAGAAAAGAGCTGTTGGAAATGCATCCGTGTAAATTGTCTTCTAGACTGACTGATGTTGTTAGTTGAAGGGGTTGTACATTTCTGATAACCCGGTGTAATATCTTCTATACAGCCATGCTGAGCTGCTTAGAATATGGCTGCCATCAGCACATTACCAGGCGACACATCACTGAGTGGCCAGGGACTAACTGCTGCCATTGTGTCAGCCATTGGCACTGGCTGGCATCTTGTTTTAGGCTGGAATGACACAAGCAGTTTAATAGTGATTACAAAAATATCCATCTTTCCTTTATACATTTCTTAATTTTTTCGATCCACTTCTGGCTTTGGAGCAAAAGACTGCCCCAAAAACGGCATGTGTGATTCATGCATGATGTATGACTATAATAAATGTGCACCAAATAATGTATGTAGAAGTTCTTTATTTCTTTTATGAAGTTTAATATTACTTATTTTGGATCTATGAATTCAAATGGGGAAAGCATATGTTGGCATCTAGCCAATGCTCAGTGGTTGAGAGCAATTTCATACTCATAGCATCTGGACACTTTTTTGGCTCTAGGAGGACTCCATCCAGTCAAAGTAACGTTACTTACATTTATAACAGAGCCCCTACAACAACCCATATAATCCAGACAACTCATAAGTACAGGACTGTTACTGGCCACCATTGAAGGTGGGGGGAATCTGCCTATGTAAATGTGTACGTAGATTTGAGATATAATATGATTCTTTCTTGTGTAAATTAAGCAATTTTTCCGGGCTGTGGGATACTACACCCCTCCATTAAGTCCAGCACCACCCCACTTTTTAGAAAGTGACACACACGTCATAAAGTCCATCAAAGTTTACAATTTTGAAATATGGTGCTTGCACAAAAACTCAGATTTTCTGACTTTATTCGTAAAGGGATTGAAAAATTCCACCCATGTGTTTGTAAGCTTTTAAATTGTTCCATTAGCACCCAGCAGCATTGTGGATGATAATGGACTGTAATAGCTGAAGCTTTTCTCTTCCCTAAAGCATTTTAAAATTTTTATCAGCCATCTCTTTGCTCGGTGTCTTCTCTTCGACTTTCCCTTTAGAAGTTTGTAATGGCTGGCTATGTATAGAAATACATATATAATGGCCGTCTACTTCTGAAATAATATCCACATTGGATGGATGTTTTCTCCGGCCTGTAGAATGACTTAATATTGGCAGCTGTAATCCGGGAACTGAAAACCTCATCATTTACGCTGAGAACAAGCTGTTGGAGTTCCTCTGTGATCTGCAGTTTCATCCTGGCTCTGCATATGGAGTCAATGTATATATTGTTCAAACAGAAACCGAGTGATCCGAACGATAGATACACATGTGGTCCTTGTTTCAGACGCCAGCTACGTGTGCCGAGGGAGAGGACATATGGAGACAATAGAGGTTTAGCTTGCGGAGAGCAGTCCTCGGATGTATTGTGTTTGGGGATCCTGCTCCTTCAGAGGTGTCGACTCTGGAACTACAGTATGTCCTTGATCAGCTGCTACCTATTGTGTGCTGCCACTTATTACCGTAAAACCGCAAAGTTCTCACCATTTCATCTGATGAGGTATTAATGCATTAAAGGGGTTTTCTCATTTCAGCAAGTGACATTTATCATGTAGAGAAAGTTAACGCAAGCCACTTACTAATGTATTGTGATTGTCCTTATTGCTTTTTTTGCTAGCTTTTTTCCATTTTTCCATCACATTACACAGCAGTGGTGGACGCGCTTGCACACTATAGGAAAAAGGGCCAGCCCTATGGTAGAAGTGCCTATTCTTGTCCGCAACTGATAGAGCATGTCCTATCTTTTTTTCAGGGCTGCGGAATGGAAGTACTGATACGGACGCTGTCTGGGTCCGCCTCCTATCCTCAAAGTTACGGAACGGATGCGGACCCATGAATACAATCATGTGAATGTACCCTAAGGGACAGGTGGCCATGTGTGCACTCATATGGTACATTTAATATAGTAAATTAGTTTCTTCTATCAGATGTGATGCCGCGGATATCACATATTTGGGAACTTTTATTTTAATGAATGGAGTTTCTTTTGAAAATACTTTTACAGACCAACCTTAGGCCTTTTGCACGCAGACGTATTTTCATTCAGTTTCCGTTTTTTTTTTTTTGCAAACCGTATACGGAACCATTCATTTCAGTGGGTCCGCAAAAAAAAAAAAACTGTTATTCCGTTTCCGTATTTCCATTCTGAAAAAAAATAGAACGTCTAATATGTCTTATTATTGTCCGCATTACGAACAAGGATAGTACAGTTCTATTAGGAGACAGCTGTTCCGTTCTGCAAAATACGGAATGCACACGGATATCAGCAGAGGTCCGTAATATGATTTTTGTTGGATATTCGCATATTGGCAATGTTTGAGAGAATGAGAGTCCTTTTTATGGATGGGTGTATCTGCTACTGAGAGAGTAGCGCGTGTCCTGGGTTAGAGGGACTGGGATATGTGGGGCCCTTAGTGGCTGATTGCTCCTCTCTCGCTGCCCAGTTCATGGCCATATTATTAAGGGGGTTGTCTGGGCTACAGATATTGAGCTGTTCTCAGGATAGGTCATCGGTATCCGATCAGTGGGGGTCTGATCAGCTGTTACAGGCAGCTTTGTAGTTTCTGGCGCCAGTGTACTTCACTTGGATGGGAGCGGAGCTGCCGTACACCGATGTGACCACTATACAGTGTAATGGGCTGTCCTCTGTACACAGTAGAGGTGCCTAGCGTCTGACCCCCCCACTGATCTGACACCGATGACCTATCCTGAGGGGAATATATGCCAAAGACAATAATACTATTCCAATGAATTGAAATCTGTGCCAAGACACTTACTCTGCTTGCTGGTGAAAATCTTGTTGGAGGCTTAGATAGCGGATACCCACCTGTTTACTACGCACATTCTGGTGGTGACGTATGGCCACTTGTATACAGGCTACGTGCTTCCAGTACAGCTATGGGATGGCATATAGTGTATGTGCAGTAATATCTGCCACTTTCTAATGATTAACTTTAACTTTACTGAATATGAACCGTTTAAAGCGGCAGAGGTTTTTATTATGCTGGGTGATGCCATGAAATACAAGTCACAGCCATTTCTGTTCATCCGCACTTTATTGTGGGTTTATATAACAAAGTTTCCCTGTGCACCATTCTGTCTGACCCCGATCTATCGTTTGTAAAGGATGGAGGTATGTGTGCAGCATATAAAGAAATATTCCAGTGCAGCATGAAGGTTCCTGTAGCTGAAGCCCTGCTTTCTGATGTAAATATCATTTTTGTTTTAAAATATATACATTTTTATTATGGCATTTTGGTCTGTGTCCTTTCAGATTGTCATGCAGTGCAGCATCCCCCTATCTCAGAGCTGCTCGAACCCCTGTGAAATTAGAGGCACCACAAGAAGACAGCAAATGGGGGGGGGGGGGGGGGGTAAATCTGTGCAGATTGTATGGGCCATTCAGAGATATGGAAAGTAGGGGGATATTTTAAATGCTATAATGGCTGTGACCAGTGTTGGCTGAACAGTGGTTAGGTTGACTGCTGTCGAAATGTCTATGTCCCTCTCCCAGTGGAATAGACTGTACTGGGTGGACAGCCTCTGTGCTCGTGCCGTAGGCGGCTGCGAGGGTGGTTACTACAGAATCAGCAGGAATTTGTTTTTTGTGTTTTCTCTGTACTGAATATCATTTGGTGTTTTAGACTTCACTGGTCCTATTCAGCATTTACTTGCTACAATGCTCCCCAGTAATGTGGTCAAGCTTGTTGGAGGAGCTTGTTAACGTGTACATCTTCTGTATTCATGTGAGCAAATTAGTTTCTCTTACCTATGCATTCTGTGTGTATTTTGGGAGCAGTTTATAGCTTCTGCAATCACACCTACTGGGCAGAGCGAAGGCATTAGAGGGAACCTGACACCATGGAAGTGCAGTCCTATCTCCAAACAGTAGATTTCCATGTGTGTGTGTATATATTTATATATTAGAGAGAAGGAGCAACTGAGCAGCTAGATATATAGCTATAGGGGTAGTTCTACTTACTGATGGATAACTTTCTGTATGCTTAGTTATGCAGGGGTAGCTTTTGGTCACTGATTAGGACTCCTAGTCAGAATGTGTAGAGGTTTCACGGAACCTTTTCCCACAAAACTATATACAATCTGCTCAGCTTCTCCTGCTCTATAACCTGCTGCCTGCAGACTGTACCCAGCATTAGACTAGCCCACCAGAGTACCATAGGATCCTCTGGTGGGCCCAGGCTCTGATACTATGCAGGGCCTCAAAGCTCCAGGAGAAAAAAAAACATTTGGAGCTGCCGTTGAAGCCAATAACTTTCCACTGGGGTTTATGTTTTTTTTAATTAATCAAAACCTATTAGACGTCAATGATGTTATTAATAATTTTCTCTGGTGGGCCCAAGGAACCCTAGTCTGACCCTGATTGCACCTCATTTTTATGGTGAAGGGTTCACATTAAGGCTACATGCCCACAACCGTGCTGTTTTTTGCGGTCCGCAAAAAACAGAAGCAGCCCGTGTGCCTTCTGCAATTTACGGAACGCCCGGCCCATTGTAGACATGCCTATTCTTGTCCGTTTTGGACATGCTATGTTTTTTTTTTGCGGGGCCACGGAACGGTGCAACGGATGTGGACAGCACACTGAGTGCTGTCCGCATCTTTTGAGGCCCCATTGAAGTGAATGGGTCCGCATCTGAGCCACAAAAACGACGGCTCAGATGCGGACCAAAACACGTGTGCATGAGGCCGAAGGCTATTGCTATACTTTCAACGGCTCTACTTCTATAATTTGTGTATGGAATAACTTGATTTGAATGACAGCGACTTGATGACGGTGCTTATTTCCCCCTATAATATAAAAACTTTTCTTACATGTTATTTTCAGGAGACTTCGCTATGATTACTGTATGAAAAAAGTAAAGCCTCAAAAACCTGTGTAACCATAGCTTAGGGTTTAGATCTATAAAAGCTACAATTATCTGTTAGTGTTGTCATTACAGCTTCTTTTCCTCTTCCGAGTGTAACCACTTTGTCTCTTGATATTAGGGACTTGCATTATTTGCTATTTAGTAATATCATGTTAGCATTGGCAGCCTTTACATGTCACTTCTGATTTACAGAGCAGGGCAGACAGGAGAATAAGATTACCTGCAGAGTCCCTGCCGGAGCCATTAGGAGAATACAAATGCCATTAACGGGAGCCTGGATTGTAGGCATAGCATTCTCACAGAGGTCTGGGCATTATAAAGGGAGCCTCCGATAGCTTTAAAGAAGACCTGACAGCCCACTGGTATTACAATTCAGTGGGTTAGATTTACTAATGGCTAGCCTAAGACTATCTAGTCTAGGCTCTTACCACTTATTGTACCAAAATCCTGCTCCAGGTTTTTTCCCGCATCTAAAGTCACACCCTTCCACTGATAATAAATTCTAATAAATGATACTAAAGTAATAAATCTGGTGCATGGTTTGTGCATGAGAATATTGGCCAGAATTTGTTAAAATTAGAAAATCTCTCCTATCGTGATTCAATTATTTTTTGGATTTTATTTTGTGGATTTTGTTTAATATCCTCAAACCTTGTCCTAGTCAAGGTCGTGATGAGGTGATAATACAGACAGTGATTATCTTCTTGGAGAGACCTGCAAAAAAAACTGGTTACCATAGCAAGCACAGGGAATTATCTTTAGACTGCAGCTCTCCATCTAATGCCCTGTACACCATCCAAATTGGAGAAAACATTTTCTGTCTACTACCTTTTAGTGCTGTGTTTTAGGTATTAAAGGGGTTGCCCTTTTCGAAAACATTGGCCCCTGTCCACAGGATAGGGGATAAGTGTCAGATCGTCGCGAGTACAACCATTGGGACACCTGCTGATCACGCCACTCCTCCCCGTTTGAATGAAGCAGTGCCACCCCATTCAGCTCTATGGGGCTTCTGGAGATAACCAAGCACTAGAAGTCAGTATCTCCAGCAGTCCCATAGAGTTGAATGGATAGGCAACCTCTTTTACAACTTTCAAAAAGAAACACAGGCCACTGTTCTCGTGGACGGCAAAGGCCTCCAGTGGTTGGACCACCGATGATCAGACTGTTATTCCCTATCCTGTGGATGGGGGTAAGTTGTCGTAATAATCCCTTTAACGCCTAAAACACAGCACTTAAAAAGGGAAAACCCCTTTAAGCTGATTGATGGTACATGTTCTTGTAATCCATAAGGCACTCCAACCTCTGACTACTTAACATGATTGTATTATAATTTAATTATAGTATTATAGGGGTATAAAGAAAAAGGTATGGGATCCAGCTCCATAAAACAGGTGTTTCTTTATTTCATGCAGTTAAAAAAATCCAACACTTAATACACAGTAACTAGTCTACGCGTTTCGGACTATAAAATACCAGTCCTTACTCATGACCCCACGTAGACTATTTACTGTGCATTAAAGAGGTTATCCCACTTCGCCTTTTCATACTCCCCTGCTGCCAATGCGCCGTTAACTTCCTGGATTCTGGTTGGGTGCGGGCTTCATCTTGATTGGAGTCTTCTCCCGGCCAGGCCGCACGCTGGACTGAACGTGCACGCCGCCACGCATGCGCCATGGTGACTTATTCCTGGCCAGTCTAGTAGGCTCTGTACTAGTCTGGCCAGGAAGAAGTCACCATCGTGCATGCGCGGCGGCGTGCACGTTCAGGACAGCGAGCGGCCTGGCCGGGAGAAAAGGAGTCTAATGCGCAAGTGCGGCCACCGGGATTCCGGAGAAGAGCGGTGGCCGTAACCAGGAGAGACCGAATGACAACAATGAGGTAAGTGGGGATGAATTTTATCTTAAACAGTGGGAATTTGTTAATCAAATATATTTACAAAAATGATCACTGTCAAATAATTAACAGATTTAACAGTGATCATTATGATGGGACTGACTATGTGGAGCCAAACTGATCCATCCTGACTTACAACGTAAGTCAATGGGGACGGATCCGTTTTCACTGACACAATATGGTGCAATTAAAAAATGATCCGTCCCCCATTGACTTTCAATGTAAGTCAGGACGGATCCGTTTTGACTTAGACTTTTATTTGAAAGAATAATGCAAAGGGATACAAGCGTTTGCATTATCGGTGCGGATCAGTCTGTGCAGATACAAGACAGATCCGCACCGAATGCAGGTGTGAATGTACCCTTAGAAATAAGTTCTATAAGAAGCAGCTGTTGAATGATGACGGACCTTGGTCTTACCACCTTTGTCCCTCCTTGACCTCGGTCATCTTCACAGGGAGCCTACATGCACTTGGAAGATGATTGCATAATGAAGGCTCCCAGCAGTATCCACATCACCTCGGCTCCGAACATGGTAGATAATCAGCAACTTAATTGTGTTTTCATAGAACTTGCAGCTTTTCTTGGGTGTCTACGGTGGTGTGATCCTAGTGTGCTATGTAATAATCTCAGCCAGTAGTCTCCTACTGAAGGGGGGACTGACGATATGCAATCTCAGTTTGTATTAGCACCTCTCCAGAAACAATATTATGTACGCTGCCTGGTGAGAACAAATGAACGTGAAGTTATGAACATTTTTTAAATTTATATCTAAATAATTATTTCGGTTGGGTCTCATACTGGTTGCTATAGAAGGAGTAATGACCTGAAAGATGGCAGGGCCAGCAATAGTGGCTGACCGGTACTTGGCAGGTAATATGATCGCTTTGTTATATTAGCAATAGGATAATGTTTGCAATCACATTTAGTGATCTTTATATAATTCATCAGAGGGGGCCATTTGTTCTCATAAAAGTAATTTATACAATTTTTAATCTAATAAAGGGCAGCAATAATCTCAATCAGCAGGGAATGTTATCTGTGGGAGTTTGCCATTATTATTTAGCAGTAATTGTATTGTCACATTGCAGTGTTGTAGTGAGAATTATCTATTAGCTGTCATATACTCATTCTGTATAAAGTCTTTATTGCAGAGATATTGGTGAAAGCGCTGGTGCATTGCTGTCAGGATGTGGCAGATTTCATGGTGTCAAACATTTTGGATAAAAATCCTGCACAATGCAGATCTGTGTGTATGAAGAGTATAGGGACTATGGAGGCAGAAGGAGTACTTGTTTACGCACATTGGCAAAAAAAGAAAAAAACAAAGCTATGCCACCAGATTCAAGGTAGCTATCCTAGAAGTCAATGTTTGAACTTTTAAACAGGCCTTGAAGCATAACTTGGCTGATAGTTAAGCCGGTACCCTCAACAGTGCAGAGCAGAGAAAACTGGTGTAACTGGGTGAGAGAGCTGAGGCTAGATTCACACCTGCGGCTGCCTCTCCAGCAGGCTGTTCTGGCATAAAGCAGCCTGCCAGAGTTCTCCAGATCTGGGCAGCACGGTGGCTCAGTGGTTAGCACTGGTGCCCTGCAGATGCGAATCCAATCAAGGGCAACATCTGCATGGAGTTTGTATGTTCTCCCCGTGTTTGTGTGGGTTTCCTCCCACACTCCAAAGACATACTGATAGGGACCTTAGATTGTGAGCCCCATTGGGGACAGTGTGATGTCTGTAAATTGCTGCTGAATATAGTAGCACTATATAAGTGCTTAACATAAATAAATAATACTGCTGCCTACCCTCTGGACCCCATTGACTATAACTGGGTTTGGCTGCACGCAGCGTTTTTCATCTGGCAGATTCCCGGAACAACCTGACACAGGTGTGAAACAAGCCTGAGCCTCTGATGCCACCAAATGTAAAATAACTATCCTATAACTCAATGCTTGATCTTTTTAACAGCCTTGAGACATAATTTAGAATTCTAAGTCAGTATCTCATCTGCAGACAACTGTTTCAGGGATATTGCCTCTCATAAGTGCAGAGCAGAAAGAACTGGCTCACGCCTACTAGGCGCTTTCCATCAGGGTAAATAGAAGCCCCTGGATTATGGCAAAGGACTCTTATGCAGTTTAGCCATTTCTATGTGCTCTGGATTTGATGGATCTCCCCCTTTGTTTTACTACATGGTACCTATGTATGGAGTCATGTATAGCGGTATAGTAGGACCCAGAAAACGTTTATTTGCACTGTATTATGGCTCAGTTGTTTGTAGGCTATGTACACCTTTCAGTTTGCATTGTACTCATTTTGAGCTAAAAATCAATTGATTCTTATTAAAAATTTTGAACCACTGTCTTTGTGCAGCCTTGAGTTTATCTAGTAGCAGGATCTAAATCAGGCAGAGGGCTCCTTATCTCTGACCTTATAAACACTCATTAAAGCTCAATTCTTATCTTACTGATAAGAATGTGGCTTAAATAAATTAATGTTTTAGTAATTTAGGGATAAGGTTTATTAGATGACCAAGTGAAAGTAAAAAGTACATTCACACAGTTAGAAAAACAGGTAACCATTTGTGACTGAACAGCTCAATATTTTTTTTAATAAAGACCAATTGAAAAAAAATGTTTTGCCTAAAATGAGTAAATTGCAATCATAAGAAAATTGCCTCCAAAGATGTACATAGCCTTCAAAGGGATTTTCAGAGATGCAGCAACCAGCTCTTACTAACTGACCCCCAGTGTTGCATTAACTCATGGATACTGATTGTATTCAAGATGTCAATGAGATGTTTTTTATACTCTAGGGAATTGTTAGAACTTCTGAGAAATAGATTGAAGTAACACCTGCTTCTTTACGTTGGAAGATTTCTTCTGTAAACCCATTGACTGAAACATTAAATCCTTGTTTTTTGTATACTAAGCCCAGATGATTACAGAGGTTTATCCCATAAATTGCCGTTTATTTTGCATGCAAAGGTTTGCCTTTTCAGCATGAAGATTGTCTCCTTGGCTGAGCAAATACATCTTACCTCCCGATATTATCTTCATTGTGCGCCTTTGTTTTGACTGAAATCGCAAGACAAGTTGTAATCACAAGATGAACTCTGAGAAGCTTTTCTTAACTTCCTATGCCCCTGCTTTCATCTTAAGTTGCATTGACTGTAAATGTAATCTTCTATCCGCTTGTATATGACAAACCATAGTCATTGCTGTGGGAATACTGCCCAACAACCGCAGTCTTTTCAATGATGGTACATATGTTGGTTTACTTCTTGCCTTGACTATGGCCGGCTGCTAATGGGGAAAGTGTTGTCCCTTGCGACATCATAGAGCAGCAGGTAGCCAGCGCTGCAGCAGAATGGTCACCTCTGCTTACAGGTCTGTTTTAGTAAGTGATTGAGGGGTGTTCTGTTGGATGGTGTCCCTGCACTGTCTGACACTGTCCAATCAGTGCTGCCAGTGTTAGGCTGTGCAGGGACATGCACCCAGTTGCAGATTCATCAGTAAACGTCTAGTTGTAATAAATGTGGAACTCCACAAAACAGTTACATGAACAGATGCTCCAGAATCACTATTGCATGGGAAATGCAGTGTTTACAAAGACATCTCTTAACAGAGAACCTGTCACTTGTCCAAACACATCTGTTTTAGTAATTACCATACTTGTATTCCCATTGTAAAAACAATTCTGAAGCCTCTATTCTTATGATTCTATGATGTGCCATTCCTTATTCCTTCAGGAAGTCATGAATGAATTACTAGCAGTTTGCCGTGAAGGTCCAGATGGAGGTTACCAGTTATGGATGTGTCTGCATAGCCTCACACTAGCAGCACTGATTGTATAGTGTCAGACTGTGCAGCGACACCCCCCTGACCAGTAACCCCCCATCTGGACCTTCATTGCAAACTGCGGGTAATTCATTCATAAACTTTTAGCAGGAATGATAAAGGAATGGCACCTTATAGAGTCCGATAACAGAAGCTCTAGAATTGTTATTGCAAGGGGGATGTAATTAGTTGCTAAAGCTGAAATGTCAGAAGAGATTACAGTTCCTCTTTAACCCCTTCCCGATCACCCAATGTAATTTTACATTGGGAGTCGGGTATTTATATATGGCGCCTGGTCGCCAGCGCAGCGGGTGCCTGCTGTTTTAAACTTATTGCTAATGTATGCAATGATAACGTAACACGCACACATTTACCGCTCAGATGCTTTGGTCAAATGTGACCACGCCATCTGGGAGTTTAAAAACCTGGGAGTGGGCTCGCCCAGTCATGAAACTGCTCCCCCCAGCAGGGATCGGGTGATCCTGATGGTGTGTACGTCAGCCTCGGTCCTCCTGAATGATCCAAGGCTGCCGCAGAGAGGTTCCTATGGAGAGCCATAGGAACTTAGTAGAATTCTCCTATACTTAAATGCCATTACATTGGTCTACGAGAGAAGCAATCTAATGATTGCTTGTTCAAGTTCCCTAGGGGAACTATTAAAAAGTGTAACAAAAAAAATAGTTTTTAAAAATTCAAATCCACCACCCCATCCCCAAACACGTGCACACAAAACCTGTCCTAATCACACAGTAGGACGAGTTACTTTACAACACTGAGCTAAAGAGCTGCCTCCTCCTCCTCTCTGCTCTGCTTGTCAGGGATTATGATTCTGAATACAGATGATAAGATCTTCAGCGGAATCTCTGTAGGAATATAATTCATGAGCAGATATGGCTGATAAGCAGCAGCACTTATATGAGCTTGTGCATCCTCTCTGTACTTTGTCTCCTCATAAACTTCATTCCTACAGAAATTCAGCTAAATATCATATTAAACTGTATTCAGGATCATAACCCCTGACAAGTAGGAGAGAAGTAAGAGGCAGCTCTTTATCTCGGTGTTCTGAAGTAACTTGTCCTCCTGTGTAATTAGGACAGGTTTTGTGTGTACTAACAGGACGGTGGCCATTTTGTTTCTCCTATTCATTGCTCCCTAGACAAAAAGAGCCATTATAACTAATGAAAATAATTTGGGAATATATTTATAAAAAAATAATATTTACGTATTTTCATTTTCTTAATTCCTGGAGAACCCCCTTAATTACAGTTGGTAGAGAAGACGCTGTGAGGCCTCAATCATAGTGTACTGGTTCACAGACTCCGTGGATACCAGTGTGCTCCCATATATTTGAATTGCGTTGCTTTTCATCCATTAACCCACTCTTACCTCTTTGATATTTGCAGAGGACAGGCTTTGATAAGCAGCTCGCTATGGAAAGATCAGTATGGTTTGTCATTTCAGCAACCTTATTCTGCAGTCTTCCATTTGTCTCATGAAGAAATTGCATCATTTACAGCTATCATCTTCACAACAAACATACACTGTGCTCCTACGTAACTCAGTGTGTGTGGGGGGGGTTTACCAGTCAGACAATGCGATATTAAAAGCTGCTGAAGGGTGAGGTAGCGTGCCGTCCATCAACATCTTTCAGATTGCAGCAAGAACAACGTCTTCCTTCTTTGTAGTTTGGAAAATAGCTAGAGTATTAGAAACAGAGACAGGATGACTATATAGCTCTTTTGACAGACACTTCTCTCTTCATGATCAGCTGTAATGCTGCCTAAACACTAATATTGTATTAAAGGGGTTGTCCCATAAAAAATATTTTACATTTTTCCAGGGCTGTGGAGTCGGTAGATAAATGCTCCGACTCCGACTCCTCAGTTTTTTGTACCTCCGACTCCGACTCCCCGACTCCGACTCCTCTGTATTTAATATGCGAATGTATTTTATACATTCCTTGAAGGAAAGAAAGAAGTTCTTCTAAGCTCTTCTAGCACAGAGAGGTAGTTGGGCAGAAGCTGCTGCCTTCTCCTTTGTGTGCTGATCTTCTGCTGAAGATAGCGCAGTGGGAGGATCCAGGAAGGGACATTTATTTTAAAACATGATTTCCCTAGTAGAATCCCATAGTCATGTTTAAAGTTTAAGATAACATTCTGAGTTTACACGTTTTATAGCCTTAGCTGAATGACAGCAGTTTTTCCAATGGTTTACAGCTTCAGTCTTGAACTATTGACCCTCCATTCCCTTCACTTATACAAGTGTCTCTAGTCCTGCAAAACACATATTTACTTAATCCCTTATCAGTGAGAGGCTAGGTAAACCATGGGCATTGTGTTCCCTGTAACATCAGAACACAACACAATGGAAAGTATATGTATTGCCACTCCTAATTGTGCATTGCGTGCCATATAGTGAAGCATATGAAAAGCATGCTTCTTCACATCACTGAACGCGTTTGTTTTGCGGTTACGTGAGGCACTGCATGCATTGGCCTTTATTCTTACAGTAGAGAAGTAATTAATTATAACTGTTTATGAATTCGGACATTTAAACTTGCTTTTTTTTTTTATTCCAATTTAAATTTAGTAGGAGTCTGAGTCCAGGTACCCAAAATTGACTCCGACTCCGACTCCTCGACTCCGACTCCGACTCCACAGCCCTGCATTTTTCAAACCAGCACCTAGATCTGAATACTTTTGTAATTGCATGCAATTAAAAATGTAGTATACCACTGAGTTTTTTATTAAAATATCAGCATAGCACCACCTGCAGTCATAGGCGTGAGCAGCCTATTGCATTAGGGTGTGCACCCTAAAGCGCACACACACACACACACACTGCATGTGTGTGTGTATTTGTGTGTGTGTGTGTGTGTGTGTGTATATGTGTGTGTATATATATATATATATATATATATATAGCGCCTTTGTGCCTCATTAGCCCCCATTATCAGCCCTTATGCCTCATTAGCCCAGTTATGCCTCTCATTAGCCCCCATTATGCCCCCAGCAGCCTCATTTTTTATAAAATAAAAAAACACTTACCTCTCTGACCCTGGACGACGACTCTCATCGCCACCCTTGATTTCCTTACTCCTGATGTCTGTTCTCGGCTGTGCGCTCTGAACTGGCGTTTACAACGTAACGTCACAAAGCGCTTCACACTGTGTGCAGCCCTGCACAGCCGACAGCGGAGGACTAGGAAGCGGTAAGTACAGAGCGTTCACCGCTTCCTGGTCCTCCGCTACTGATGAGCTCTTCCAAAATGTAAGCGCTTCATTAGTATTTGCCAGCCAGCGGGGCTCAAGAGGCAGCTGCCGGAGGTGACAGAACCACAATTTTGAGGCTGGATTAGGGTGTGCCCAGGCACATCCGACACACCCCGTGCGCACGCTTATGCCTGCAGTTTATTTTCTCACAGGGGTGGACACATACTCGGTTCATCCTTCAACTGTTATTAGCTGCATCTTCTATTAGAAGCTGTAACACTTACAGGGAGAAAACTGCAGAATAAATGATACACCCCCTGAGCTGTGATAGGGAGAAAGCTGCAGCAGAAAGGACACATCCTCTTAACTGTAATAGAGAGAGAGCTGTGGCAGAAAGGACACATCCCCTGAGATGTAATAGGGAGAGAGCTGCAGTAGAACGGTTGCCTGAACTGCCAGCCGGAAATAAATCTTGAAGAGCAAATGCATCAATGAATGAGTACAGCTCAGGATCCATGTGAAGTACAAAGTTGGTTCTAGCTTTGATATTCATTTTTCATATTAGTCATGGTATAACCCCTCTGTTTTGTCTGGGCTCTGCTTGGTCTTTGCAAAAAGGGCTTAACAGTTAAGCCTTAGCGGAGCTCAGACAGCAGGGGGAGGGCTGTTTAACCCCTCATATCTCGGGATCGTTAGCAGCTAGAGATATGGACATTGTCTTGTTTGACAATCTAAGTCTTAAAACAAGACCAGAATTAGAGCACCATCTCTTGTACGTCGAGAGATATTGCTGTTAGAAATTGGGTCAGGAATGATAGCAGCTTAAAGTGAAATCAGATTTCAGCTGCTTTCACTTCTGACTCGGCCCTTATCTGTAGCTGCTACCCAGCCCAAGATATGAAGAGCGACCCACAGAATAAAGCCAAAGTTATTTATATCACACTGTGAACAACTTAAAAATAAACCCTACAAAATAATGTTAAAATTGCTGTTTTATCGTTCCCCCTATAATAAAATAATGGAAGTTATTTAATATACTATATGCACCCCAAATTGGTTCCTAAAAAAACTACAACTCGTCTCTCATACAGCTAAATTGAATTAAATAAATTAAAAAAAGTAATGACATAGAGGAGGAAAAATGTTAATTTTTTTTTTAGGCTCAAATTGGTTATGTCGCTAAGGGCTTGCAAATGCACTTCAGTCACCTGAGTTGTGTGCCAACTATATTTACTTCAGACAGAAATTCTAAATTTACCATAAAAAAGTGACATTTTCGTGATGGTTTTTCCAATTTTATTGTGACTTTTAAGGGGTTAATTAAGTTTGGGGATATTGTGAAGCGCCCCCCTATAAGAAGGGGAAGTAGATATACATATTATGTCATCTTACACCTGCTGTAACCCACTGCAGTCATACAATGGAGATTTTTGCCAGACACAATATAGAAGATGATCCATAGATATGTATGTTTAGGAATGTATATATATCGGTTCTAATATTCCTGTAATTTCAGGATTTGACATTACTAATATTGGTGATTGCACCGTAAACTTTTTATAATAATTCTAAAAACTGAGCGCTATCCAAGCTGCAGAAGGATTCCTTTTAGCTTGCATGTAAACAGCACCAGGTGGTGCAGAGGTAGCAGTCACAGACCTTGTTTGAGTTGGCTAGAGACCCCATAGTCATATAACAGTACAACTGTCCTATTAAGGAGGTTGTCCAGTGGGGCAACATTTTTTGTAAGCTGCTCAGTAGTCTTAAAAAAAAATAAAAAAATAATAATCCATACTTTCACCGATCCCCCACCACAGCTGTTCTATAGCTACCCTTTTTGGTCCAGTTTTGATAAGCAGGGCATGCCATGAGAGGTCAACTCAGCCAGTAACTGACTGAGGCGGGTCACTGCTGCGGCCAGTGATTGGCTCATCTTATGGCCCTGTGCACAATGCATAATTCTAATCTTGGAGAACCCCTATTAAAAAAAAAAAAAAATCTCCATCCAAAACCGTTAACAGATTTATTTAACCAATCATTAGTAACAGGAGTCGTCCCGGAAGATTGGAAATTGGCAAATGTCGTGCCCATTCACAAGAAAGGTAGTAGGGAGGAATCGAGCAACTATAGACCAGTGAGTCTGACATCAATAGTAGGCAAATTAATGGAAACCCTATTAAAGGATAGGATTGTGGAACATCTAAAATCCCATGGATTGCAAGATGAAAAACAACATGGGTTTACTTCAGGGAGATCATGTCAAACAAATCTTATAGATTTTTTGGACTGGGTGACTAAAATAATAGACGGTGGAGGTGCAGTAGACATCGCATATCTAGATTTTAGTAAGGCTTTTGACACTGTCCCACATAGAAGACTTATCAATAAACTGCAGTCATTGAGCATGGACTCCCATATTGTTGAGTGGATTAGGCAGTGGCTGAGTGACAGACAACAGAGGGTTGCAGTCAATGGAGAACATTCAAAACAAGGTCATGTTACCAGTGGGGTTCCACAGGGATCTGTACTGGGACCAATTTTGTTTAATATCTTCATAAGTGATATTGCAAAAGGCCTCGATGGTAAGGTTTGTCTTTTTGCTGATGACACAAAGATATGTAACAGGGTTGATGTTCCTGGAGGGAAACGCCAAATGGAAAAGGATTTTGGAAAACTAGAAGAATGGTCAGAACTCTGGCAACTGAAATGTAATGTGGATAAGTGCAAGATAATGCACCTGGGGCGTAAAAACCCAAGGGCAGAATATAGAATATTTGATACAGTCCTGACCTCAGTATCTGAGGAAAGGGATTTAGGAGTAATTATTTCAGAAGACTTAAAGGTGGGAAGACAATGTACTAGAGCAGCACGAAATGCCAGCAGAATGCTTGGATGTATAGGGAGAGGTATAAGCAGTAGAAAGAGGGAGGTGCTCATGCCGCTGTAAAGAACACTGGTGAGACCTCACTTGGAGTATTGTGCGCAGTACTGGAGACCATATCTCCAGAAGGATATAGATACTCTAGAGAGAGTTCAGAGAAGAGCTACTAAACTAGTACATGGATTGCAGGATAAAACTTACCAGGAAAGGTTAAAAGACCTTAATATGTATAGCTTGGAAGAAAGAAGAGACAGAGGGGATATGAAACTTTTAAATACATAAAGGGAATCAACTCGGTAAAGGAGGAGAGCATATTTAAAAGAAGAAAAACTACCACAAGAGGACACAGTTTTAAATTAGAGGGGCAAAGGTTTAAAAGTAATATAAGGAAGTATTACTTTACTGAGAGAGTAGTGGATGCATGGAATAGCCTTCCTGCAGAAGTGGTAGCTGCAAATACAGTGAAGGAGTTTAAGCATGCATGGGATAGGCATAAGGCTATCCTTCATATAAGATAGGGCCAGGGACTATTCATAGGATTCAGATATATTGGGCAGACTAGATGGGCCAAATGGTTCTTATCTGCCGACACATTCTATGTTACACTACATTTGGGTGTGCTGCGCCGACGCAGAAACTGATAGGGGGCGGTGCCAGTGCTGTATATCTGTCTAATCCGTGCCTAAAGAAAGAAAATAGTCGTCTTCAAGGTTTAAAGAGGACCTTTCATTGGTTTGTAATAAGTGAGATAAATATCTGTACCTGCGGGGTACCCTGTGCTGATGCTGCCATCCTGCTTGTTTTTTTAAAAAATAGCGCTCCTGTGCCCTGTTATGGCCCCCGCAAACTTTGCACTCAGTATGCCAATACTGAGCATCGGCGCAATGGGGAGGAGACACAGTCTTTCTCTGTGGGCGTCTCCTTCTCCCTGGCTGTAGCGCTGTCCAATCGCAGCACAGAGCGTCACAGTAGGAAAAGTTCTATCTTTTAGAGGAATGGAAATGCGGAAATGGAATGTATATTACGTTTTTTTCGCGGAACCATTGAAATGAATAGTTCTGCATATGGACCGCAAGTGGAAACCGCAAAAACGGAACGGAAACGGAAATAAAATACGTTTGTGTACAAGAGGCCTAAGGGGGTACGGCAAGCTGGATTTTAAATGTGAAGGCCACTTGCCTTCAAGCTGCTCATTTAAATAGAGCGGGAATGGATAAAGGTTTCTTTCCTGTGAATTTGGCCTTGGGAAAAATTTGATAAGGTTTTTTTTTGTTTTGTTTTGTTTTCTGTGGTACGATCTGTTTGGATTTGGTTAATAAATCTGGAAGGCTGAACAGATCTCCCTTCTGCTATTTGGAGCACAAGCTCAATCCACCGTCACTTTGTCGATTACTGTGAGCTTGCCTTAGGAAGGAGCTGAGATATTACAGATGACATCGATGTGACCGCTGTTTGATATCTTAGGTTGACCTTTGTATAAATTCGCTCCGTGTCCAGTTCCTCGTATTTTTTATGTTTTTCTCCCTGTTGACCTCACCTTTTGCAAGGCTGTTTATTCCAGAGTGACAGAAACGCTTACAGATTTACAAACCAATATCTCTGCACAGCTTGTTCACAAGATGAAAGAATAGACTGTAATTGGGGTTTCAAAATATTGATTTTGGCATTGTGAGAGAACAGTACAATGCTGAAGGAGGACACAATCAATGCTTATTGTCACGGAGTTCAAGTATTATTCCGCTTTTTGGAAATAATATCCTAGAACCTGACATCATGAACCTCTCCGGTCTTCAGGCTATTTGGTCTTTCTTCATTTTTTAACTGCATTAATATTATAGTCATATATTCTTTTTTTACAAATCTTCCGGTGTAACAGACCTCTATGACCAGGGAATTTTTCCCCCAAATCTGACAAAGTTGGCAGAAGGCTATGGCAAAATAGTTAAAAATAAAAGTTTTACAAGTACCTAATAGAAATGGATGATAAAAACTGTGGACACATTTTCTTCTCTTTTTGAAGGCTAGGATTAAAGGAGAGATCTTTTCAGCTCAATGTAATTGTATTTACCATGAATTAGTAATTCTGTCTGATATTTATTTATTTTACGCACTTTTATAGCGCTTCTATATTCTGCAGCTCTATGCAGACATTGGCATCACCCTGTCCCCATTAGAGCTCACAATCTAAGTTCCCTTTCGGTATGACTGGAGTGTGGGAGGAACCCGGAATACCCGGAGGAAGCCCACACAAACACAGGGAGAACATACAAACTCCATGCAGATGTTGTCCTTGGTCAGATTCTAACCTAGGACCCCAGCGCTGCAAGTAACCAGTGCTAACCATTGTGTTGTGTCTTCTGTTATTGTTACTAGAAATTTATGAATAAATTGACAACTGCATGTTACCAGTTTGATGGTGTGTACCAACACAGTGTGATACTGTCCAATCAGTGCTGATGGTGCCAGTTCTACACTGTAAGAAAAGACCCCTTTGACAAGGAGAATGGTCACACCCAGTGTCATCTAGGAAGAATAGTGACAGCACACATAGATGCTCCAGAAATGTTTATGGGGAATATAAGTATTTACTAAAACCGATATCTCGGGAGAGGTGACAGGTCCTCCTGAAGTGCAAAATACAGATGCAGCCGAGCTAAACTTGATGGTTAACGTGTTAACTAAACATGGCAAAAAACATACTTTTTCAATGGCTTTTGTCACAAGATAACCGAGATAACACTGTGACATGTGTTATCAGTCAATTTTAGCTATGCTACATCTGTAAATGTTGTTTGTCATGTTGAAATCTGGATATACGGTAGTTCTAGTCTTTAACCCCTTGAGTACTGTGCCTATCATCGTATTTGCGTTTTTTCCTCCCCACGTTCCAATAGCCATAACTTTTGAAATTTTCCTTCATAGAGCCATTTTTTTTTTTTTTTTGCAAGATAAGTATTATTTTTTTTAAATTGTGAATTATAGCGGCTCACTCTGTTTGTCACCACGGTAATGGTGCTCTGCTGCAAGTGATTCACCTAATCTCTTAGTCAAGATCAATAAATATAAAATAATCAGCAGGCACTCACCATCTGGGTTTCATACATATATAACACATTTATTATTTGGATTAAAATAAGAATAATTAAAAATAATTAAAATGAATAAAATGTTGTAGATAAAAAATGGATAACAATATATCTTATTTAACACACAGTATAGAAAGTATATAACCATATAGCAATGGACAACAGATATTATAATGAGTCAATTTGTAAAAGATCAAATATATATTCAAGTAAAAAATCAAGTATAAAATCAGATTAGCAGAAAAGTATCCTTAGAATATTTTGTATATAACTTTCGGGTATTATACGAATGTAGTTCCGAAAATTTGCCAAGTGTACTTGTCTCTTTATTCTTATGGGTAATCCAACACAATCCAGTACTGAGTTAATTGTAGAATATTGGTGTTATAATCGCCCAAATTTTCGTATATTGCCTTGATTTATACCATAAAGTAGTTGGTATTTGCAATGGAACACTGAGGCTATATAGGTCAATGGGTGATTTTCGAATAAATTGTTCAGTATAAATAGTCACTTGTAGAATTCGATTGTGCTTGCTGTAGAGGCGTCCCTCTCACAGTTAAAGGGCTTCTGTCAGCCCACTAAACCTTCTTTTTTTTTTTTTTTTTGGTTAATAATAATCCCTACACTGCGAGCTCCCTATACATAAGCTAAATATTCATTTTTGTTCAGTAGATTTTGTTAAAAAGCAATTTTTATAATATGTAAATTACCTTGCTACCAGCAAGTAGGGCGGCTGGCGCACTGAGAGGCGGCCGCTCTGTTGGCCGCTCCATCCTCAATGCGCCTGCGCCGATGAAGTCACATCTACACCCGGCGCAGGCGCATTGAGGATGGAGCGGCCGAGAGAGCGGCCGCCTCTCAGTGCCCCTGCGCCGATTAAAGACAGGTACGGCGCAGGCGCGATATTTTGAATTCAAACAGGGCCAGCAGAGAACGATCCCGTTCCCTGGCCCTGTCACTCACACAGCGGAGGGGGCGTCATTATGAGAGGAGGATGCGGCTGCTACCAGCAAGTAGCCGCTCTACTTGCTGGTAGCAAGGTAATTTACATATTATAAAAATTGCTTTTTAACAAAATCTACTGAACAAAAATGAATATTTAGCTTATGTATAGGGAGCTCGCAGTGTAGGGATTATTATTAACCAAAAAAAAAAAAAAAAAAGGTTTAGTGGGCTGACAGAAGCGGACTAAAGGAACCAAACTACAGACCGAAATATCCTGCAGGATTAAAGACTTGAAAAAGTAAGGATCATACAAGACCTACAACAATCTTGTCTTTTTCGTCCAATACTACGTCAGACACTGACAGCTGAAACTAATATACTACACAGACAAACGCTCTAGGTCTGGGTGAGTAGCTTAACTGTGAGAGGGACGCCTCTACAGCAAGCACAATCAAATTCTACAAGTGACTATTTATACTGAACAATTTATTCGAAAATCACCCATTGACCTATATAGCCTCAGTGTTCCATTGCAAATACCAACTACTTTATGGTATAAATCAAGGGAATATACGAAAATTTGGGTGATTATAACACCAATATTCTACAATTAACTCAGTACTGGATTGTGTTGGATTACCCATAAGAATAAAGAGACAAGTACACTTGGCAAATTTTCGGAACTACATTCGTATAATACCCGAAAGTTATATACGAAATATTCTAAGGATACTTTTCTGCTAATCTGATTTTTTTATCCGATTTATTTTTTTTTTACTTGATTTTTTACTTGAATATATATTTGATCTTTTACAAATTGACTCTATTATAATATCTGTTGTCCATTGCTATATGGTTATATACTTTCTATACTGTGTGTTAAATAAGATATATTGTTATCCATTTTTTATCTACAACATTTTATTCATTTTAATTATTTTTAATTATTCTTATTTTAATCCAAATAATAAATGTGTTATATATGTATGAAACCCAGATCGTGAGTGCCTGCTGATTATTTTATAAGTATTATTTTTTATTGGCACAATTTAATTTACCATATCTTGTACAGGAAAATGGGGGGGAAAAAAATTATTTGTTGTGTTAAATTGGAAAAACAAAACACAATTCCAACAAGATATTTTGGGTTTTGATGTCACGGCGTTCACCTTGTGTTAAAAATGACATGATGTTCTTATTCTGCAGCTCAAAACAATTACAGTGATGATAAACTTGTATTTTATTTTTTTATTTTTTTACTACTTAAAAAAAAAGAAAAACTTTAGCAATTTTTTATTTTTTATTTTCTTTGCATCACCAATATTACCACTTTGCAAAGCGTTGGTGCGGACTCATCTGGAAAATGCAGTTCAGTTCTGGGTACCAGTCCATAGAAAGGACTGCTCTGCAGCTGGAAAAAGTACAGAGGAGCGCGACTAAACTGATAAGAGGAATGAAGGGGCTTAGTTATGAACAAAGATGAAAAGAATTGAATTTATTTAGTCTTGAGAAGAGACATCTAAGGGGGGACATGATTATCCTATTCAAATATATAAATGGGCCATACATACAAAATACAGTGAAAAACTGTTCCATGTAAAATGCCCTCAAAAGACAAGGAGGCACTGCCTCCAACTGGAGAGGAAAAAGTTCAGTCTCCAGAAGCGTCAAAACTTCTTTACTGTAAGAACTGTGAATCTGTGGAATAGACTTGGACGTGGTCACAGCAGGAACAGTGGACAGTTTTAAAAAGGTTTTAGATGAATTATTAAAAGTAAACAACATTGATGCTTATGAAAACGTGTAGAGTCTCACTTCCTTCTGGGATTCGCTTCCCCACTTATCCCTTGGTTGAACTTGATGGACTTATGTATTTTTTAAACTGTATCAACTATGTACCGTAACTATGTAAAAAAAAAAATATATATCAAAATTTTCTTTGCATGACCAATGTTTTTTGTTGGACGAACTGTAGTTTTTCAATAAAAAAAAATCACAGCCGGCACTCCTGAGCGTGGTACACTGTCAGCAACACTTCTCTTCCAAGGACCATGCAGTGAATAGGTGGTGTGTAAACTTTTTAATATTTTTATGTTTTACTATTTTTGTATATTTTTTTATTTTTTACTTTAACAATAACTTTTACACCCCTTAGGGGACTAGAACCTGGGATCTTTTGATCCCTTATCTCATTCATCCTAATAGACATCTTTAGGGTTAATGGCATTCTGACACGCTCTCTGCTGAGGTGTGCCCAGGCTGTGATGGTAACTGATCTGAGCCCCACGATCTCACTGTGGGGGCTCCAACCGGAAAGGCAGGGGGAGCTGCATCTCTCTGCCTAACCTCACAGATGCTGCGATTGCTGTTGAATGCGGCATCTGAGGGTTTAAATGACCGGTTTTGGTGTTACCGCAGCAGCCCGCTCCATACAAGCCCTCAGTCACTGTGATGTTTGGGTACCTCATGGTAGCTGAAAGGGGTTAAAAAAAATCTTGTCTCCAATATATCAACCCCATTCTATATTGAAGTGGGTTTAGCTTCATAATTCCCCACCGGTTAACTTTCAAGATATCGGACAGCTGAAATGTTTCCAAACTTATATTGGCTATCCTGGAAAAGCCATCAAGCTATGTCTTTATATACTCCTCAACATTGATATTACAAGTCTAAGAAGGAAAAGTTGTGACATTACGCAAATCACAGGATTGATGGGTTAATGATATGCAAATTATAAAAAATGGAAACAAAATATTGACAGCAGCTCCATTTATTCTGTATGGAGTATGACCACCACACACAGAAAT
Organism: Bufo gargarizans; assembly: GCF_014858855.1. Lineage (NCBI taxonomy): Eukaryota > Metazoa > Chordata > Amphibia > Anura > Bufonidae > Bufo > Bufo gargarizans. The sequence goes on from NC_058081.1 coordinate 150,469,325, forward strand.
ACATGTACTTTCATGCCTTGGCATACTGTCAGTGAGGTTGTGGAACATCTGTAGCTGGATATCTGGCTCATAGCCCAATGTTGTACCAATGCCTTCTGATGGTTTGTGTGGACACTTTTTGCCGACCTAGGCTTGGGATGTGACCGATTATACTTGCAGTACAGAACAGATCACTATGTGCTATACTTCTAATCACATGATCTGTCTCTGCACAGGTTCTCCTCTGTGCACCTCTTGCTGTCATTCTAGTTCATTGTCGTTACCCCAACTACTGGGAAATGCAAGATTGAACAGTGCTGACATCTCGGACTAGGCGCATAGTGACATGCCAGAGTGATAAACCAAGGTCTTTCAGTTTTGCACCAATTGGCGATAACTGGCACATCGATGAACAGGAGGCATCATACAATCATCCCACACGACTTGATCAGATTTTTCAGGTTTCATGTGACTAAAATAATTTGAAAAATAACAGGGAAGAAAAATAGTCAGCGGCACTCACCAGTGTACTGTATAAAATCGATGCTTCACCAAAAACATGGTATGGGGCAGACTAGTAAGTACACCGTCCCAAAGAGCGGCGGCCGTTTCTCGCTACATGCGCTTCATCTGGCTGTGTGTTAGCGCGTCCATTTGCGCCGCCCCTTTAAAGATATTGGCATTGTGCGTTGCCATGACAACAGGCAACAACAATGTGCCTACCTGAAGGGTCAAGACATTTCATAACCACATAGAGACCAATGCAGAACATAATTATGATCCAAAACAAGGCGGCAATCTCGCATCCAATCAGAGGAATACACTTAAATAATTTCTATCATTTAGGCAAGTTCGCCTAATGCCTGGGTACGCAGAATCCACATCGCTTCTCTCTGCAGGAGGAGGCGGTGTCTGTCTCCTCCCTGTGGAGGGGCGGGCACGGTCTCCAAGCCTGCAAAGGAGATGCAATCTAAACTACCTGCATGAGCAGTGCTTACGTGATCTATGAACCTGGGGCAACCTTTTCCTGTCTTTACAGAGTTAAAATGTTCCCGCACTCGTTCAAACATACACCTAATTGTCTTCCCAACATACAATCTGCCGCAATTGCAAAGCAACAACTAAAATAATTTGCTTTCAATCTGGATTTTATGCCCCACCCACATACCATAGAATGGAGCTAGGTGCTTGAAAATGTAATTATTCGCAGATCTTGGTGATACCTGCTACTTCCTTGATTTGCAAAACTTTCTTGATGTTGCAATTTTGATGTTGAGGAGGATAGTTGTTTGTTTTTATGACTCTTCTCTGGAGTGACATATATAACCCCAAAACAGCCTTTTGCAGTAGTATACCTTCAATTGTTGACTATAAGTGCTAGAGATGAGTGAATTGGGCTTCAGATGTTGCATCTGAAGTCTCTTCGTTCGTAACTTCGGATTAATACAGAGATCCGTCTCCGTACAGTATTAGAATGTATGATCTCCATACAGTATTAATCCGAAGTTTATGAACGAAGCGACTTCGGATGTAACATCTGAAGCTCACTTCGCTCATCTCTAATAATTGCCCATTTCAGGCGGAGAGACTAACTTTAATCTCTTTTTAGTCAAGGTGACTTGTCAGCAACATATTATGCACACACCACCCCCACCCTGAAGCCACTGATTGATCGATTTCTCGCTATTACTAGGGTGAATGCAGTCAGCGCCAGGAGACAGGGAGAGCCTGCCTGCTGCAAGGATTAAGATATACGGGGCATTCTCAAAGACTACTCCCCATTAACACCTAAGCAGTGTACCTCTGAAATCAGCTTGTCTGCCATTACTCATAGAGGGTAGCACAACGAGGCTGGCAGCTGTAGTTTCTGAGTCCAGAAAAATGTCAGCTCTCCCCATGATGATGCCCACTACATTTGATCAAATCTCTAAATGTCTGCGTACCTCCATATTACTAGCAACTCTGTTTCACACTGGCGGTATGGCATTAGTTCTGGAGGGATTTCCAGGAGTTCTGCCAGATGTTACTGGAATGCTCGCTGGCCCCATTGACTATAATGGTTTCCAGTGGAGATCCGGCCGCTACCCGGTAGATTTTCAGATGGGAACAGGCTACTTTCTTTAGGTTTGCATTACTGGAAATTGATACTGTGATAGAAGCAGTGGGAGATTGCATTCTCGGTTTCTCCCTCTCCTGTGTCTCCTATTGCATCACTTCAGCATGAGCTAGTCCTGCTCTTGGAATATTGGCTCCCTTGGTGCACTTCGGGTATGGGCACAGATTCACCTGTTTGCATTTGTTCTCACTGTACTCTAGATTCATCCAAACGCTTTAACGCAATAATACAAAAATGTACTTGGCTTTACCTGAAATTGTTTCTTTTATTTGTGCGTGGTGTAGATAAATTAGAATGTAAAGGCGCTAGCTGCCACCGCTGCATTGACATCATTATGTAGATGTTAATGCGTTTTTTTTTTTGTACAGTTTTGACCCAAAATTAATCTATTTTTAAATAGCGTAAAACCAGTTAAAGGGGATATTTAATCAGAAAATGACTCATTGTTTAAAAGCGCTACGGGCTAATAATATACTAATGCTTGTTCCTGATAATTAGCCCTTGTAAACGTGTCGGCATTCAGTTGACAAACAAGCGCACTCTCATTTGCCTGCGGATCCATTCAAGTTTTTATGTTAAACATATTCCTGACCCATTTCACCAATGATCTCCTATCGTCACAAGCTGGCATTAGGAACCGTATGGCTATTTCAGTGTTTTGCGGTCCGTTTTTCACGGATCTGTTGTTCCTTTTTTTTTTGTTTCTGTTGTGTGTCCGTTTTTGTTACGTTTTTCTGTTTAGTTTTTCAGTATGGTATAATATACAGCATACAGTAATTACATAGAAAAAATTGGTCTGGGCATAACATTTTCAATAGATGGTTCCACAAAAACGGAACGGATACGGAAGACATACGGATGCATTTCCGTATGTGTTCCGTTTTTTTTGCGGACCCATTGACTTTAATGGAGTCACGGAATGTGATTTGCGGGCAATAATAGGACATGTTCTATCTTTCAACGGAACGGAAATACGGAAACGGAATGCTTACGGAGTACATTCCTTTTTTTTCTGTGGAACCATTGAAATGAATGGTTCAGCATACGGAACGCAAAGAACGGCCCGCAAAACGAAAAAATAAAAACCGGTAGTGTGAAAGAGGCCTAATTGGAATCTTCTTTATTAACCTTTTCAGCCTTGGGTATTTTTTTGTGTTTTCACTCCCTGCCTTTCCAGGGCCATAACTTTTATTTTTTTCTGTTCACATAGCTGTGTGAGGGCTTGTTGTTTGTGGGACAAGTTGCACTTTCTAATTTTACCGTTTAAGGCTACTTTCACACTAGCGTTAATATTTTCCGGTATTGAGATCCGTCATAGGGTCTCAATACCGGAAAAAATAAACGCTTCCGTTTTGTCCCCATTCATTGTCAATATTGACATCATTGACAAAAAGCGTGCTGCAGTTTGCTTTCCATCCTGGGATGCGGAGCAAGACGGATCTGTAATGACCCACGATGCAAGTCAATGGGGACGTTTTCTCTGACACTATCTGACACAGTAGAAAACGGATCAGTCCCCTATTGACTTTGTTTTGGGTATGTTAAAGATAATACAACTGCATCAGTTATGAACAGGTCCGGAAGGTTGTATTATCAGTAATGGAAGCGTTTTTGCTGGACCCTCCCAGATCCAGCAAAAACGCTAGTGTGAAAGTAGCCTAATATTGCATACATTAAAGAGGGAGCTGGGAAAAAAAATTCCAAATGGGGTAAAATTGGGAAGTACAATTCCGCAATAGTTTTATGTTTTTTTTTTTTTTTTTTATTCATTTCCCACCCCAATCGCAAACAGAAAATAAAATCTAAATGAATCTACCATCAGAAAGTAAAAACTGCTAAGAAATAAAGAATATGTTTCTGGTTTTAATTACAGTAGTTAAAACAAAATCTTGATGATACATTCCCTTCAAAGCTCCACAATAGTCTGAGCTTGTTCTCTGTTCTGATCTGCAGAATATGTTGGTTCTGTAGTATGTAGTAGTGCTGTTTGGATGATGCCTTTACATTTTCCAGCTTTATGACTTCATTACCCTCTGAAAAGTATCTTTTTTTTCCCCCAGAGAACAACCCATCTTCACCACGAGAGCACATGTCTTCCAAATAGATCCCAGCACCAAGAAAAACTGGGTCCCTGCAAGCAAACAAGCCGTAACCGTCTCCTACTTTTATGACAGCACAAGGAACAGCTACCGAATCATCAGTGTTGATGGGACCAAGGTGCGTACGCCTTCAGTATAGTAGGAGCCATGGTTGTTGGTAGTTTATTGGAAATCATTTGGTTGATCTGTTTTGCAGTGTTGATTCCTGATTAAACCTCTCACCGTATGCCCTCCGAGACATACCGGTCAGTGAGCGGGCCATATGTCCCAGAGCGGCATACATCGTGCGCACGGGAGCGCACAGCACCATAGATTACTATGCTGCTGTGCGCATCAGGCCGCCCGCGGGGACTATTGTCCCGCACTCATAATATCATATGAGTGCGGGACTATACTCCCGTGGGTGGCCCGATGCGCACAGCATCATTGTAATGTATGATGCTATGTACTCCCGTGCGCATGATGTATGCCGCTCCGAGACCTATGGCCCGCTCACGAACCATCTCGGAGGGCATACGGTCGTGTGCATGAGCCCTAAGGATGACTGTTTTTCTGCCTGGATGATAATGGCTTTCCTGTCACTGTCACGAAGAGTGGGTGGTGCAGGCTTCATTTTCTTTAAAGTTACTTGATGATTCAGTAGCTGCCCCTCATCAAGGCTATCCGAGGCTTTTGACCCCTTAGTATTTTTAGCTGAATGATGTAAATGTTGTAATTTACGAGCAATCAGGGAAATGCCGGTTTCTGCTATCTCTCTTTTGTAATTGTGTAGTAGACCTCTCGAGTGGTCTAAACGTGCACATGAGACTAAGGAGAGGAACCCTAGTGACTTTCACCAGTCATTTTAAAATATCCACAGAACCTAAAATACAAGAGCATTGGTTTGCCTTTGAGCAGTATTCTAGATCTGCGCATCAACATTAAGCAGTATAGTGTGGATTATACCTGTATTTAACCCCTTCCTAAGGGATTTTTCCATTTTTTCTCTCTCTGCCTTCCCAGAGCCAAAACGTATTTACTTTTTCATTCACATAGCCGTATAAAATTGCATACAACGTGGTAGAAAGCTGGAAAATATAAAAATGGTGTGGAACGGATAAAGAAAAGGAATTCCATAACAGTTTGGCCGCAAAACACCGAAGCCGCCTGTGTGCCTTCCTCAATTTGTGGAATGGAACAGGCGGCCCATTGTAGAAATGCCTATTCAAGAATCGGACATGTTATATTTTTTTTTACGGGGCTACGTAACGGAGCAACGGATGCGGACAGCACACGGCCCCGTTGAAGTGAATGGGTCCACACCCGATACGCAAAAACTGCGGCTCTGATGCGGACCTGAACAACGGTCGTGTGCATGAGGCCTTTTATGGATTTTATTTTTACAGCATTCCCTAAACAGCAAAACTGACCTGTTGCCTTCATTCTCTGGGTCAGTATGATTGCAATAAGGCCACATTTATATAGTTTTTCTTGAGTTTTGATAGTTAGAAAAATTGTAAATCTTTTCATATTGAGGGCCTAGCCACTCAGACCTTATTTGCATAAATAATAGACCTTGTTGTAAATATAATGTAGGTGAGGGTCCCAGAGTTGGGACGCACACCTATGGCACATTTATGTTCTATCCTGTGGATATACCATAGATGTCAAGATGGAAATAGTCCTTTAAATATGGATATAATCTACATTGTATTCATTATACTGATCCGAGGTTACAACCTGTATTATCGTCCTATAGAAATATGGTCCACATGCTGTCATAAGGCATCAATGAAGCAAGAATTAGTTATGTATATACAGTGCAGGTGCTCCAGATGCCATCATACCAGTCACAAAGACATGTCGCTGAAGAAAGTCCTAAGGGACTGAAGCGTTCTGTATTAACCCAGTGGATGTGACTAGCACGCCTCATAGACGCCTACATGTTATTTTCTGTTTTACTAAAGTACCACAGTTCAAACTGCATGGGTCTTTGGGTGCCATGGATCAATCTTTTCTGCTGTATTGTAGTCCAGAGCTGCACTCATAGTTCTACTGCTGCAGTTGGAAACTGATGACAACCCTTCCAGCTGAGTTGAGCTCTTATAAGGTAGTCAGGTACTTGTTGTTGTTTTTCTACATCAGATTACAGTACAGGTCCTGGTATCAAGAGTAGAATACCGAAATCCAAGCTCTGTGCAGAAAAATGCCAGGCAAATTCTGCTCTGAAGTCAGCAGAATTATGACTGGAGCTCTGGACTAAACTACAAGGCTGTAACTTCTGTTTCTTCTAGAAATCTATAGAAGAAATGCAATGCAGTTTATTTATACCATTACCACCCATTTTTATGTAGATTGTTTATTTAGGTTAACTGGTGACCCATTGTCATACATTGCATACTTGTTATAGTGCTTTGGTTTTTCTGTAGGATTTCCGGGTAACAGCATTTCTAGTCGATCATTAGCTGGGACCTCATCTTCCTTCCTTTGTTCTGCTTAATCAGTGCCTATACTAAACATGCTTTGATGGGTGGCATTGTGGGAGACGTAGTGATTCAACGTCACAGGAATCTGCATCAGATTTGCCACAAATTTCCCAAGAAAATTCTTTCAAAGGAATCTGAAGTTTTGACGATTCACTTTAAAATAATTGCGCAAAATGGCGCCCGCTATTTTACATTTAATATTAAGTGCACTAGTGAGGAAAACAAGGTAGGAAAGATGAAAGCAGATGTGTACCTATGAAACTGGCTGACCTGTTACATGTGCACTTGGCGGCTGAGACATCTGTGTTGGTCCCATGTTCATATGTGCCTCTTGGAGAAATGGGGATGTTGCCATTACACCTAGAGGCTGTACACTCTCTGCAACTCCCATACCCTCTGTACTTTGACCGGGCCAGGTGCAATTACATTTAGGGTTCATTCACACAACCATATAAATGGGTCCACATCGATTCTGCAATTTTGCGGAACGGGTGTGGACCCATTAATTGCAGTGGGACCGCAAAGATGTGCCATCCGCATCCATAGTTCCGTTTCACTGCACTGCAAAAATATAGAGCATGTCCTATTCTTGTCCGCAGTCGTAGACAAGAATAGGCATTTTCTATATAGCTCCGGCCATGTGCAGTCTGCAAAATGCGGAACCACACGGCCGGTATCTGTGGTTTGCAGATCCGCAATTTGCGAACGGCAAAACACTTATAGTCATGTGAATGCACCCTTACACTGCCTGCTTAATTCTTCTCTGCAATGCATATTTTCTACTTATTCAACCTTCCCTGATGGTTTAATGAAGTGGAGTCCCTTCATTAGGCGTTACACAACTGTTATAAAAACATGCACAGATATATATACAAATACAAACTAGAGTTGTTGCAATACCAAATTTTTTATTCTGTTTCGATACCATAAAAAAGTATTGCGATACTCTATACCATTCGATGCCACGTGAAAAAATGAACCAAAAAAGCCACGTGCATTCCACATTTTAAAAAATGGCGAATCGCGCAGTTTTTATTAATTTTTTCTGTTCCGGCGTAGTTTGGACTTTTCTGACGTGGCAATATGTAATATGTTTATTTATTGTTTATACATTTTATATGTGAAATTCGGAAAGAGGGTGATTCATACTTAATATTTTGGTGGGGGGTTTTTTTTTACTTTTTTTTTTTTTTTTTACACTATTTATTTAATAACTATTTACCCCCTAGGGGCTAGAACCTGGGATTTTTTTCATCCCTTGTCCTATTCACCCTGATAGAGCTCTATCAAGGTGAATAGGACTTCACACTCTCCCTGCTGCCCTGTGCTCTGTACACACAGCATCAGGGATGTTACCATGGCAGCCAGGGCTTCAGGAGCGTCCTGGCTGCCATAGTAACCTATCGGAGCCCCAGGCTTACACTGCTGGGGCTCCGATCAGAAGCTGCCACTGCCACCAATGAGGAGGGACAGAGGAGACCCTGTGGCCATTGCCACCAATGATTTTAATACTGGGGGGTGGAGGGAGGGGGCACTGTGCCACCAATGATTTTAATGGGGTGGGGGTGTTGAGCGGGGGGAGGGCGCACTGCACCACCAATGATAATTACCTTAATACAGGAGGCGGGTACTGGCAGCAGATCAACGGCACCTGAGGGGTTAACTGCCGCTGATCGCAGCTCCCTGTCAGGGGCAGGTGCCGGCTATGCGATTCTGCTGCCGGCACCCGCCTCCTGTATTATGTGTTAAAGACGAACTTATATGGTCCAGACTTTCAGTATACAGTACACAGAGCGGCGCCCAGGGATCTCCCAGCACTTACTATTATTCCTTGGCGCCGAGCCGTTCGCCCGCAGTGCCCCGTTGCTGTCTCCTCTCCTGCTCCATATGCTAATTACTATCGGAGCAATGGGGAGGAGACATCAGCTTCTCTAGTGGGCGTTCCTTCTCCCTGGCTGTAGCGCTGTCCAATCGCAGCGCATGGAGAAGGAACGCCCACTAGAGAAGCTGATGTCTCCATCCAATTGCTCCAATAGTAATTAGCATATGGAGCAGAAGAGGAGATAGTAATGGGGCACTGCAGGCGAACGGAGCGGCGCCCAGGAGTAATAGTAAGTTCTGGGACATCTCTGGGCGCTGCTCTGTGTAGGAAAAGTCCGGTCATTAGTGGCGCAGTGCGCCCGCCCCTCCTCTGCCCCTCTCTCCGTTCATTGGTGGCAGCGGCACAGGGGGAGGGAGAGAATGCTTACTTCTCCAGTGTGCTGCTGAGCGCTCATGTTTAGAGATACTAGTATAAAAAAATGGAAATCCCGTTATCGTATGGTTAGCGGGACAAAAGTATCGATTGGGTATTGAAATTTCGATACCCGCAACAACCCTAATACAAACACAATGGAGCCACCCCTTGCTCCCTGGGTCACAGGTCAGGGATGATTGAGCTCCCTCAAGAAATTACAAAATAATGAAACATTTCAAGGGTGAATAGTATAATTTAGTATGAATAAACTTGAAATTATGCTTTTAAAAGTAAAAAAAAAGAATAAGAATAAAAAGCCACCCAGTGTGTACCCCATAAGTGCCTAGAATATGAGTTAAAACCCTGAGGGGAGGATAGCATTAACCTCCTCCTTCCTTCTGGCTGGCTTAGATTGCAAACCAACTCTATAAAAATATCACATGACCTAACCTATCAGGTAAAGACCATAAAATAAAATATAGAAACTGCCCCAAATTTTTTTGTCCCCTCAGATCACAAAAAGTGTAATACCAATACCAAGCAATCAAAATGTTATATGCACCCCAGAATAGTACCAATCAAACCATCAGCTCATCATGCAAAAAAAAAGCCACTACATAAGACAGTTGGCCAAAAATAAAAACAAATAAAAATATGGCTCTCAGACTATGGAGACACTAAAACATCTTTATTTTGTTTTAAAAATGCATTTATTGTGTAAAACTTAAATAAATAAGAAAAAGTATACATATTAAGTATTACTACGTCCGTAAAGACCTGTTTTATAAAAATATCACATGACCTACCCAATGGTGAACGCTGTAAAAAAATAAAATAAAAACTGTGCCAAAACAACCAATTCTTTGGTCACTTTGTGAAGTCCAGCTAGAGCCTAACCCTAACAAAAATGTAAATGATAAAGTTTAATATTACTTATAACAAACACATTGTCCAATAAATGTCCAGGCCTACACCAGACCATCCAGATACATAAGCTTACGGGGATGTTAAAGAGAACCCTAAGTTATAATCCCTAATACTAGGCCCTGAGCCCAGGGGCGACTCCTGATGGTGGAGGCCCCCTGTCCTCGAACCTAACTAGACACTCCTGATGTGCCCTAACAAGTAAGGTGATTGAGAGTAAGGATTAAATGTGGTGGGCTGGTGTAGGCGTGGACAAGGAGGATCAATAACACGCAATGCACAGTGTATACAGCCCTGTTGATGCAAGTGATCAGCAGGTACACGGTACAGTAAACTACACTACAATTAAATGAAGACACCAATTGAATGATAATCAATAATGTCACAGATCTAGTCTGTGTAAAGCCCCGACGCGTTTCCCCCACCGTGTGGGATCATCAGGGGGTGGATACATATAAGATAAATATTCAATAAAGATAATAAGGAAAAACCATGTCAGACGGGTGGAGACCCAAGCAATGTTGGCATCCCTATAATATAGCCGTCTAGCAGGCGGTGTCAAACAACATACATAGTTAAAAAGTGGACCAGATAGTATTCCTGGGAGGTCCAGAGGGGTAGACACAATATCAAACGTCTTGATAAAGCGGGCATGTGCAACTCGCATATGGCCATCAAACATGGATGTTAGAGTAAGGCAACATATAGAGCGCATACGTGATCATGGTTGATGCCAAGAGATATAGATGACAGTCTTCTAAATAGTGGTGCTTTAGACAACAGATTGTGTTAATGTTGTCCACAGTCTGTTTGACTCACATCCAATATGATGGGATACTTTAAAGGTGATCTGGATAGTGTAGTCCGGCCCCTCAAGATCTGGCCGTCCACTAGTTGAAATACACTTAGTGACAAAGGAGTGTATATATGTCACTTTGCCCCAAAAAATCATTCAAGCATGGTACCAATAAAAAGTCAACTCTTCCTGCAAAAAAACAAGCCCCTGCACAAGACGATTGGCAGAAAAATAAAAAATAAATGACGTTCAGAAAATGGAGACACAAAAACAAATTGTTTTTCAAAAATGCTTTATGTAAAACTGAAACAAACAAAGAAAGTAGACATTTTTGATATTGTTGCACCCTGCTCTATAAAAAGATGCACATGACCTAACCTGTCAAATGAACATTGTAAAAAACAAAAAACAAAACTGTGCCAGAACAGCCCTTTTTTGGTTACCTTGCCTCATAAAAAACATAATGTAGAGCAATCAAAAATCATATCTACCCCAAAATAATACCAACAAAACTGTCACCTTATCTGGTAGTTTCCAAAATGGGGTCACTTTTCGTGAGTTTCTACTGTAGGGTGCATCTGGGGGAGGGGGGTTCAAATGGGACATGGTGTCTAAAAACCAATCTAGCAAAATCTGCCCTCCAAAAACCATATGGCGTTCCTTTTCTTCTGCGCCCTGTCGTGTGCCCTTACAGCAGTTTACCAACACGTGGGGTGTTTTCGTTAAACTGCAGAATCAGGGTAATAGATATTGAGTTTTGTTTAGCTGTTAATCCTTGATGTGTTACAGAAGAAAATTAATTAAGTTGGGAAATCTGCCCAAAAAAGTGCAATTTTGAAATTTCTTCTCCATTTTCCTTTAATTTTTATTTCTACTTCAGGGGTGCATCAGGGGGGCTTCAAATGGAACATGGCAGCTTAAAATTATCCCAGTGAAAATTTCCAAAAAACCATATGGCGTAAATTTCCTTCTGCGCAATGCCGTGTGCCTGTACAGCAGTTTACGACCACATATGGGGTGTTTCTGTAAACTACAGAATCAGGGCCATAAATATTGAGTTTTGTTTGGCTGTTAACCTTTGCTTGGTAACTGGAAAAAAAAATAAATAAATGGAAAATCTGCCAAAAAAGTGCAATCTGAAATTTCATCTCTATTTTCCATTAATTCTTGTGGAACACCTAAAGGTTAACACAGTTTGTAAAATCAGTTTTGAATACCTTGAGGGGTGTAGTTTCTAAAATGGGGTCACTTTTTTGGAGTTTCTACTCTAGGGGTGCATCAGGGGGGCTTTAAATGGGACATGGTGTCAAAAAACCAGTCCAGCAAAATCGGCCTTCCAAAAACCGTATGGCATTCCTTTCCTTTTGCGCCCTGCCGTGTGCCCGTACAGCAGTTCACGACCACATATGAGGTGTTTCTGTAAACTACAGAATCGGGGCCATAAATATAGAGTTTTGTTTGGCTGTTAACCCTTGCTTTGTAACTGGAAAAAATTGATTCAAATGGAAAATCTGCCCAAAAAGTGAAATTTTGAAATGTTATCTCTATTTTCCATGAATTCTTGAAGAACACCTAAAGGGTTAAAAAACATTTGTAAAATCAGTTTTGAATAACTTGAGGGGTGTAGTTTCTAAAATGCGGTCATTTATGGGTTGTTTCTAATATGTAAGCCTCACAAAGTGACTACTGAACTGGTCCTTTAAAAGTAGGTTTTGGAAATTTACTTAGAATTTTAGAAGCAATTCTTAAGATTTTAAAGTCTTCTAACATCCTAAAAGAATAAAATGACATTTAGAAAAGTATGCCAATATAAAGTAGACATATGGAGAATGTTAAGTAATACATATTTTATGAGGTATCGCTGTGTTTTAAAGCAATTGCAAATTTTTCCATATTTTGGGTAAATTTTGGATTTTTTCATGAATAAATGTTAAATATATTGACTCAAATTTATGACATGAAATGCAATGTGCCATGAAAAAACTATCTCAGAATGGCTTGGATAAGTAAAAGTATTCCAAAGTTATTACCACATAAAGTGACACATGTCAGATTTGCAGAAAATAGCCTGGGCAGGAGGGTGAAAACTGGCCCAGGGTAGAAGGTGTTAAGACTGGCCTTTTAGATGCTGGTCTTATTAAAGCCCTAAACTGGCAGAGGATCCGCTGATGTTATGAAGAGGCTCAGGCCTCTCAATAACTTCGGCGCATATAGTGCCAGTTCTAAATGTAAAACATTTAGACTATTTTCTGCGCCTAAAACTGGCATTGAAAATGGTAAATGAGAAGGGCCTTCCAGCCTATCTCCTTTCCCACCAATGCCACACCCACAATTTTAGACCAGGCGTGAAGTTACAGATAGCAGCGCAATAAGCGCTGCACCACCATCTGCGCCTGAAATATGCCTAATTTAGGTATATTTCAGAATAATAAATGACCCCCATGGTCTTGTTTAAAAGATCAGAATCGCAGCACTATATTGATAGAAATTGGGTCAGGAATGAAAGCCGCTGAATATTTGCTTTCACTTTCACCTGCTATCATTTCCAACCTGATTTCTAACAGCTATGTTTCCCGATGTAGTGGAGATAATGATGTGATTCTTGTTTTAAAACTTTTACTATCAGCTTTCAAACAAGACTTGAACAATATCTATAGGTGCTCCTGATGCAGTAATATGAGTTGTTAAAGCAGTTCACCACCTTTACCTTGCTGTCAGAGCTCTTGAGACAGCAACCCTGGTACACTTCAGCCCCAACAAGCTCCCAAACACTGAAATAGTGCTGAGGGGCCCGGCAGATGAATAAGACATAGAGCCAGTACATAAACACTGTGACTGACATTAGCAAACAGATACACCCTGCCTGAAAATCCAGGTTCAGTTCTACCTAGACTGGGCCCTTTCTCTGGAACATACCCTATTGCGTGATCCCATGGACTTCTGGGCAGGCAGATTAGAACAGTAACTGGAACTGGCCGAGTTTGCTATCTGTGTATCTAGCCTTCAGTATACTGTCAGAGAGGGTATTTAGTGCAGCAGGTGGCTTCATCACCACCCGAGTGTACAAAATTGTACTCTGCAAATGTGGGAAACATCACTTTTGTAAAAATAAATGAGGCTTAGATCCATGAGGATTTTCATACATCTCCAGCTGAGGCCAATGAACAGATGTATCATTGCTGACAGTGGCTATTTGTTGCCAGCCCAATCATGCCACTGTTGCTGACTGCCTGTCAATCAGGTTCAATACTGTATTGCTGCTGTCGACACTGGAGCTGCTGCTCCACCTATTTCCAATATCCCTACACAGCTGCATATCTCCTATCTGCCGCGCTCTATACAGTCATGCTGTCACCTTGGCTATTACTACCACTGCTACCCGTTCATAGCCACACATCTGCCTTCTCTATCAGGTTTCATATTGTGCTACTGCTGCTACCGCTGCTATTAACCCTGTAGAGCTTCACACCTCCTGCCTTGTCCATGAGGTTTCACATTCACACTGTACTGCTGCCACTTCCAGTGCAAGCCACTGCTTCTTCCGATACTAAAATGTTTGTCTATAAACAGGGGCAGGCATATGTCCCTATTGAAGAATAATTAGTGGACTGCTTGTTGAGAACAAGCCACTGTTTCATCTGCTAACACTGTGTGTGTATACAATCCTGCAGGTATCTGACCCTTTTAAGACATAATTTTTGGATAGCTTGTTGAGAGCAAGCCACTGCTTCTTTCAATGCTACCAGGTATAAACCCTGGGCAGGCACATGCCCCCAGTAAGAGACAATTTTTGGACATTCTTTAATTTGGAAAATAATTTTAAAAAATCTGACGAGGCAGTGTGTTGTTAAACAGGTTTTTTACAACTGTCAGGTCTTTCAACCATACTTTTACCCATAGCTATATATGTCAGTGTCACTCTGACATTGTTTACTGTTGCCATCTTTGTGTTAAACAGTTTCAAAGGGGTAAATGAGAGAGAGCGATAAAAAAAAACTGAATAAAACTGAGAAAGACAATAGGGCAAAATTATGAGTCCTAGGAGACCTCACTGTGTCATACACCAATTTTCAGGCCAATTAGAGTACTTTTGATTCAGGTCCAATTTATTATAATTGTTTTTATTAATATTTTTAAAACACAATAACATAAGAAATAATCATCAGGCATATTTGAAAAAAAATCACTACACCCAAGAAATGGATGTTACAGTATGAAATGCAGAGTCATGTCAATCCCGGAAGATCTGCTAAACACACGCAGATTATATATAGATCATGGATCTCCGGGAGCATCTCCTGAGCACATGCTGGAAATCCTCACTACCCCTACCACCATATTCATCTCTGCATGTTTGTAGAGTCCTCGGGGAGACGAGACAGTGAGAGAATAGCAAGTAGACAATTCAGCATAAAAAAATGAACGTTCCACCCAAATAACTGAACAGTGGCCCATCTCTCTATCCCGCTCCATCCAATCAGTATTAGAGTGATCTCAGAGCGCTCTGAAAATTTTGCAGCTCAGTTTGATCTTAGAGGTACAATTTATTCATACCCAAATCAAATTTTCAGACTGGTTTGTTAGAATCGTACCAAAACAAATTTCAAGAAATTCATTTATCTCTACTTACCATGCTTTTCAGATAGCCATCAGTCAAACACTTAACTATCCAACAGCTTTTCCTCCTAAGCCTCTCCCATGCATATTCATACTTGGCTTGGCCGATCATGCTGTGTGCTTATTGGGGAGAAGGGTATATGCCAAGTTGCAGTTCAGCATCCCCGACCATCCTTTCCACTGCTGCAACTCCCGTCTGGACATCGCCATGCACATTATATGGGAAGCCAATCCCATTGAAAAACAGTTTTTCAATGTTAAATTAAACTGTTGTGCTTTTTAGAATTGGAAAACTACCAGAGCACAGAGTAATTTGTGTTTTTATGGTTATTTTACATGGCAGAACCAAATGTGGTATGCTCACCAGACTGTCTACAATACCTGTGCATCTTACTGCAGCATCTTATTCCTTTAGAAGCTGTTGACATTTAACATGCATAGTTATTCTATGGCATTCTCTTGCTTGTGCATGTTTTTTTTATCACACCCTCAAGCTCGGTAATCTATTTTTACTGTTTTCCGTCTTGTGTTTCCAATGATAAGAGTAACATATTTAGACAAAGACATCAAAAATAATCTGGTTGCCTTGTCTCCCTGTATCTGCTGCTTGTGCTTCTGGAAAATACTAATATTCAGATGTTTCATCTTGTATTGGTGTAAAAATCGATGAGAACAGAAAAGACTGTCATTTTCTGTTTCTGTCCTTCATCTATGGAAAAGACCCTTTGTAACACCTAAAGAATGTGCACAATGGCAGCCTTGAAGTCTTTTCATGTTGGTCCAATTAAAGGTTTCACTTTCTTCAAAGGGTTCTTGTCTTTCAAGCTAATATGACATACAAAAAAGCCTTCTGTCTATACCACGTCATTCAGATACCTTATCGAAATATTAACAGTTCATCCACCGCAATAGGAAGTCGTCATGCAGTACCCCAATGGGCCAGATATGACTTTGAGAGTTTAGTAGTTAACTCACTTGCTTCTGCCATTGATAGACACTAGACGTATGGTATGTCCAGAAAATACTGTAACTTTCCAAAGATGGTGGAATTTCACACAAAAAAGTGTGTAAATTGATGTATTTTATTTAAAAAAATGTACGTGTGCTTTATGGCAGCTTCAACAAATGGGAGGCCATTGACAGGGAAATACAGTATTGTAGAATATTCCATTCTCCAGGAGGTCATGGCATAGAGCCCACGCTCCACAGGCCAGGATATGACAAGGAAACTGTATAAGGAGCCTTATCTGTGAGTAAAGTGTTGCTGTCCTACCTAATTTAGACCCCTGCTCTGTCCAAGTCTATACAGAAAAGCTGACAAGTGAGCTGCAGAAAACAGTGCATATTGTGTCTGCTCCAGTGGCATTTGTGAAAACCTAAACATTTAAAGGGGTTTTCTAATACTTGACATTTATAGCATATTGATAGGATATGCCATAAATGTCACATAGGTGTGTGTCCCATCTCTGAGACCCACTCCTATCTCATAAACGGGGGCTTCTGAAGATTAGCTGTGTTATGGAGGGTGGCCGTGTATGTGCAGGTTGTTCTCCATTCACTACGGGACTTTCGAGAATAGCCAAGCGAGGGAGCTTGGTTATTTTCAGAAGTCCCACAGGAGTAAATGGAGAGGGCGCTGCACATGTGCGGTGTGCTCTCTGCTGACAGCATGGCTTCCTTCTTGAAATAGGAGCAGGTCCTAGAGGTGGGACTCAGACTTGTTGAATATTTACGATGTGTCCTATCAATATGTCATAAAACGCACATAATTGAAAACCCCTTTAAATATATATATTTTTTTAATTCTATAATTCTGATGCTACATTCCTCTTCATTAACACATTGCTTTGTTTTTGCCTCACCACATCCCGACAGCTATAACTTTATTTTTTTCATTGACATAGTTGTATGAACCTCAATGCCAGGATTTGCCTTTTTTCGATACTAGGCTTCGCTATTGTGTAGTCTAGTATCAGAGAACAATGAGCGCGCTGCTCTCAGTGCACTCCATGTTCTCATCAGTAGCACAGGGGAGAAGGAAGCAGTCTCTCCCTCCCCCTGTGCCACTGCTGCCGGTGCCACCAATGAGGAGAGAGGGGCAGGCGCACTGCGCCACCAATGAAAGGAAATATTTAAAGAGGACCTTTCAACTGGCAAAAAATTCTGAACTAAGTATCATATGTACAGCGGCGCCCAGGGATCTCACAGTTACATAGACACTGTGTATTAACTTTCTCTACATAATAAATGCTATTTGCTGAAGTGAGACAACCCCTTTAAATGGATTTTCCAGTTTAGATCTTTTAATAATTTATGATGGTAGCAATATTTTTTTTCTTTTACCTTTATTTGCGTCTATCTTCCATTCTGTACTGCGGTCACATGACCCTGTACATACAGCTCTTTCTTATTTCCTGTGATGTTATGTCCATGGGTGTGTCACAGCAGTAGTGTCAGTGATGGGGAAATGTCTATGTAGCTAGCTGGTGGGAGGAGCTATAAACTAGCTGGGTGTTAGGGGCAGTGATGGGGGAGGATCTATGTAACTAGCTGGTGGGAGGAGCTATAAACTAGCTGGGTGTTAGGGGCAGTGATGGGGGAGGATCTATGTAACTAGCTGGTGGGAGGAGCTATAAACTAGCTGGGTGTTAGGGGCAGTGATAGGGGAGTGTCTATGTAACTAGTGGGGTGGGAGGAGCTATAAACTGTGCTGGAGCTGTGGCAGAGAAAGGAGAAGTGGGTTTGGTTGGCTACAGGAAGTGCTACATACAGGATGTAATAAACCACAGTTATTGGTTTACATGGTAAAAAAAACTGTTTCCAGAGTTCCACAATCTGTGCCAGAAATAGGCCTAATATAGGTGTATTTCTGGCTGATAAATGACCCCCTTTGTCTTTGTTTACACCCCTCGATGGTGCTGTCAGTATTGGTAGCATATAAGGGTTAATTGTCCCCCTTCTACATATGCCCCCATACTTAGGCCTCTTTCACACGGGCATCACGTGTGAGGGCCGGATAGGATGCGGATGCGTTGTGGGAAAATGCGCAATTTCTCAGCGTGAGTGCAAAGCGTTTTAATGTGTTTTTCACACGCGTGAGAAAAATCGGCATGTTTGGTACCCAGACCCGAACATGGACTTCTTCACAGAAGTTCTGGTTTGGGTTAGGTGTTGTGTAAATCTTATTATTTTCCCTTATAACATGGTTATAAGGGAAAATAATAGCATTCTTAATACAGAATGCTAAGTAAATTAGGGATGGAGGGGTTAAAAAAAAATAATAATAATTCAACTCACCTCATCCACTTGTTCGCAAAGCCCGGCTCGTCTTCCTACTTCTTCTTTGATGACCTGGGAGGAAAAGGACCTTTGACGTCACTGCGCTCATGCGCTCATCACATGGTCCATCACCATCAGTTTTTATCTATTTACTTCCTACTTCCTTTAAAACACTTCAAATCTTTATTTAAAAAAAGAAAGGTTTCACAAAACCGTACACTTTTTTTTGTTAAAAGCATGAACACAAACGTATTGAATCCACATCCGTCAGGCATATATGTTAAAAAAGATAGATGACCACAAAATTGCATAGGTTTTTTTTTTTTTTTTTTTTTTTTACTGCATGTCTAGAGGTATCCATGCTGGCATGCAGCAAAAATGAGATGTGAGCGGGCCCTAAAGTGTTGCATTGTCTTTGTATAATGGTCTATGGAAAGGACGAGTTATCATGAAAGGATTTCACTAGTTTCATTGTGATGAGTCATTGAGCAATTCATCACTCCCATGATTCATGTAGAAGTCATAGTGTATATGACCTTCTACGACCGTATTCTCACATTATTCCAGTGCTTCCAGCTATACACGTCCCCAAGGACGCTTGGCTTCCTGCTCCATACTGCAGAGTCACAGGTCAGAATAGTGGCGTCACATCTCTTGGTGGTTTTCTCAGTAAGATTTGAGCAATCCAATTCAGCATTCACAAAACATGGGGTATTTAAAGGGATCTGTATTCATCGCATTGTGTATCCAGCTGTCAGAATAAAACGTTTCAGCTGACACTTGTAGAAGGAGACAGATGTAACCAATATAAAACTTCAGTCTTTTATTGATCCATTAAAAACCGGGCTGATGAAGATGAGGAAATGCACTATAGGCAATGGTCGTTTCACAACTATGCACTTCTACAGACCTACAGGGGCCCAGAAGCAGCCTGGACAGGACCCTCCGAGCTAGAATGGAGCTCTGGTGAAATACGTTTTTTTTTTTTTTTTAGGTTGAACAATTTTGAAGCCATAAGTAAAATTGCTCTGCAGATCAGACAATCCCTTGAAGCCTCTTTACTTGGCAGCTTCTGTAATGGGTGTACTAGTGCCTTTTCCTTCATGTTATACTTATCATAAAGCTTTATGTCAGGTCATTTCCCCTTGTCTTGAAGGTAGTACTGGCCCTGGTGTATTTTGTGTTATTTAGATGCCTTTAGATTCATATGTGAGTGGAAGGTAATTGTTTCCCATGCTGAGAAGCGCATACCTTCAGGCAACATCTCTTGCTGCAGGGAAGTGTGTAGAGATAAAATGAATCCACTCAATCACAGATTCCAGATCAATTAGACGCTACTGGATACTCTTGGCTGTCTTTAACTAAAGTAACAGAATATTAAACCAGAAGGTTATCTGGCTTCTCTGGCTGAAGGCACAGGATAGCATTAGCATTCAGAAACGAAGAACCATGTATTCAAGAAATGTACGATAAAAAGCCAAAGGATGAAGACTACTTATCAGCTCTCCTGACATGTCTGTTTCAGTAACTATTTTAAGTCCTTTAAAAAATAATTTAAACAATTTAATTCTGTGGATGTTAGACTATGTAGAGACACATCCGACAAAATAATGGGGCACACATTTACTAAATGAGGCTTCTGTATAATTTAGGCATTATTCACACAACTATATTCAATTTTCCATCTGCTCCAGTGGAGCCCATTCTAAATGTTGTTATAGGGCCCTATGCTTTCTGTGTACTCCTCTGGAGGGAACAATATACACAGAAGAGAGAGATGAAAATCAGCTCTCTAAGTTTCTTAAAGTGTCTCTGTACTTTGGGAAAAGTTTTGATATGACCTAGAGATGATGGGGGTCTGAGTGCCGAGACCCTCACCGATTGCTAGAACGAGGAGAGATAGAGCTTCTATATTGCACACTCTCCTCGCTGCAGGAGACGGAAGCGAGGTGAGCTCAAAAGAAAGTCTATAAACCCATCTCGATTCAGTCTCCTGCAGCGAGGAGAGAGTGTGCTATACCTGAGCACTTCCCTATCCTAGTCCTAGTGATCGCCTGAGGTCTGTGTGCTCGGACCCCCACCAATCAAACTTTTCATATATTACTATAACATATCAAAGTTTTCTCAAATTACAGTGCCACTTTAATAATTAGTAAATGTATATGTAAATGTATTCACTGATATAAAACACTATGAGGGTCATTTATTGCTGCGGGAGGATGCGCTTTAATGTATGATGAGGTGCATACCTTGCCTTAAATTGGGTGCATGCTCCAGCAGTCTGTGCACCAGGACTGAAATTTAGTCCAGCTCCTAACCACCATAAATGATAGGCGATGGCCCTTCCCACCCCACACCTGAATTTCTCAGAAAGTGGTGAGGGCAGCGTGCAAACGCCATGTGCCCCTGAACCACTGGATTGCAACTCTTTAAGGACAGTTTCTGGCGTATAGGGTCCTAATTAGAGATGAGCGAAGCCGCTTCTACATCCACAGCCGCTTCTCGTTATAATACTGTACGGAGACTCGTCTGTACAGTATTAGAATGTATGGGCTCCGATGAGTCTAAGTAAGTTATTCACCAAGTCGCGCGAGACTATGTAGAATAACTTCAGTAATTGATTATTACAGTGGAAAACCACTTCAAAACTTAAAACCGAACTCGGCTTCGAAGTCATACAATATTAGAATGTATTGGCTTCGATGAGCAGAAGTTATTACTTCGCAAAGTCTCGCGAGACTTCGGAAATTAATTATCACTGTAAAAAAAAAATTGATACCGAACTCTGGTTCGGTTCCAAGTGGTACCTTGGAACAGAAGCAGAGTTTGGTTCCAAGATTTTTCATCGTAATAATCAACAAAGTTATCCAACGAAATCTCGCGCGACTTCGTGACTAACTTACTTCGACTCATCGGAACCCATACATTCTAATACTGTACTGAGACGAATCTCCGTACATTATTATAACAAATTGTTTTAGCGAAGCGACTTCGGCTGTAGCTTCGCTCATCTCTAGTCATAATAAATGACCTCACTATTTGAAAGATTACTATGGTAGAACTATTAGTCATCTCTACATAGGGAACCATGGCGTCCTTTTAGCGTATAATTGCAATGAATGTATCCAATATGGATTCATCTATTTATTAAGAAGCTCAGAAAGCTATTATTTTGGGGCTTTTGTAAGTTTGTCCAAACCAGTGAACTCGGCTTTCTTATCATTGTGTTCATCTACTGAGGCACTAAAAAAAAAGTTCTTCTTCCTAAGGGTGGGTTCACATGTGACGTAAATACTGCGGATTTACTGTTGCAGTTTTTAGTGCAGCAAATCCATGGTTTGCAGTATCAGTAAAGTGGGTTAGATTTTGACAGACCTTATCCACATGCTACGTAAAAAAAAAACATCCACAGTGTAAATTGGCATGCTGTGTGGGTCTCCACTTCAGATTCCACTCTATGCAGTGGAGAGGTCTTTTGTCGAAGATCCGTTGACTTTTCCTCTGTAGTTTTCGTCCCATGTGGACGTACCATAGAATGATTTGATCAAGCAGCAAGAATGTAACTTATACACATTAAACTATTTTACTTTGATTGCTATAATTATTCCCTTTAATGTGCTGCTCTAATCTCTTGCGGAGGGGAGACGGTCACCATATATAGCAGGGAATGCTGGTTACTTCCTTATCTCTATGATATAATCACGCTTAATGGTTTTATGTAGAATGAGGGGGCACTGGTAAACGACTCCCGTGGTTTTGCATCTTGTCCTCATTATATAATTTACTAAACTAATAGACTATAAGAAAACTGCTAATAGTCATTTTCCATCAAAGCCAAACAAAATAGTCATGAAACCTCAAGATGAGTTTCCTTGGAGCACAATCCAAGAACATGTGAATCAATGTCTTGCTTTATTATGGATAATTAGCCGGGTATTATTATTCAGCAGATGCCAGTGAGAAGGCGTACCCACTTCTTCTTCCGGCTCTAGCTGAATGTGTTCTGATAGATGCCCCTCACTGTGCATGTGTTCATTAGGCAACATATTCCTCAAGGCTTGTAGCTGCCTACACAGTTCTGGTTTGCTCTCTGTATTATTTTATTCCCTACAGTTTGCAAATGTAATTTCCTTTTGTATTGACTTGAGACTCGAAAACAGAATTACGGCTAAAAATGCAGTTTAAAAGCAGCATGAATCCCCTAGTACTTAATATGCAGAATTGCTTTTTTTTTTTATAAATAATGCTTCTATTAGATGAGTCTGAATTTATATATTTCAATTTCTTATAGCTTACCTGAGTAAAAAAAATAAAAAATTGCATCATAGCTCAGCTTTTTTGTACAATCATAACTGTGAAGGAAGAGGTGTTTTTGGGGCTTCCCTAAAAAGCTTTTTCAGTCATATTATTCCCTGTTTAAGCTGCATGGGTAGATGCATTTCACTCAGAAGCAAAGAGCATATCCCTTTTGTGAAATCTGCCAGCACTGTACTGCTGTGGCATCCTTTACCTTGCTTTCCACTATGTTTTCAGCTCCAGAACACACACAACCTTATTTTTCTGTCTGCAATTTTGCAGATCGGATGCGGACCCATTCATTTTAAAAGATGCAGATCCTATTCTTGTCCGTTTTTGATGAGCCATCTTCTCTAGGGATGTTACTAGGGATGGATCTTGCCTGACAACAGGCAGTGGACTGCAAATAACGTGGAAGTAAGACCCTTTGTGACCATGAATTTATAGCTTATATTAAGTGGATCCAGGCATATTTTTTAAATGAAATGATTTACAAATTTGCTAGTTACACCATTCTCTACTAACCCCGTTGAATATTGGAGTTTTTGTTTTTCATTTTTGCATTTTTCTTCCCTGTCTTCACAGAGCCATAACTTTCCATTCACAAAGCAGTATGGGGGCTCGTTTTTTTTGTGGGACAAGTTGTACTTTCTGGTTCCATTAAATATGGGATACAATGTTGTAGAAAGCAGGGGGAAAAATCCAAATGGGGTGGAACTGGAAAACAATGCAATTCTTCCACCGTTTTACAGGTTTTGTCCCCACGGCATTCCCTATGTGGCAAAACTGGGCCACTGCGATAGGATGCTACTAGAATAGGACATTTGGATAGGGTTTTTTGTGTTTTAATACTGAAAAAATTCTTTTTACGACATATTCTGACCCCCATAACTTTTTGTGGGGGCTTATTTATTGTAAGACTATTTGTAGAGTTTGTGTGACTTTTTCATCAAGTTTTATTACTTTTTTTTTTTGGGGGGGGGGAATAATTTTTTTTATACTTTAATATTATGGGCATTTTTGGACACAGCGACGACATGATGTTTTTTGTTTATGTATTTTGTTTATTCTAGGGATATGGGGGTGATTTAAAATTTTTATATATTTTTTGTAGGCGGCTACAATATGCACTAGTCAGATTTATTTTTCTTATCCTGTAGTTCCATAGAACTACATACTTAGGCTAGTTTCACACTAGTGGCAAGGAACTCCGGCAGTATGTTTCGGCGGGTGAACAGCCTGTCGGATCCGTGCTGCCGCTAGTGCACGTGTGCCCCCGGACTACCGCTCCGGCCCTATTGACTATAATGGCATGTCGTAGTTTTATTCTGGCCGCCTCTCGGCATGTTTGCCTTGCTGCCACCTGAACTCCAGCCCGCCCACATAGTCGATGGGGGCACATGTGCATTAGCGGCAGCACGGATCCGACAGGCTGTTCACCCGCCGGAACAGCCTGCCGGAGTTCCTTGTCGCTAGTGTGAAGCGAGCTTAAGCTCTATTTGAGGTTATTCTTTGGAGGCCTGCCACCTGCAGGCCTCCATAGAAACTACAGCGCTGATTAGAACAAAGGAACACGTCCCCTGATCGTTGCACCAGGTTTTTTGCAATTTAGATGTTGTGGTCACTCCTGATCACAGCATCTAAAGGGTTAAATGTCTGCAATTGGCACTTTTTCAGTTCACAGACATTAGAAACAGCTAAGAGCCCCCCCTTCCCCGGCCATGGTGCCCACTGCGCATACAAGCGGGCACCATATTTAATCCCCCTAAGGGTTAAATGAAATCATGTGAAAGTACAGTGACTCTTTGGTCCCTTTCACACTGGTGGGTTTTCCACGCGGGTGCAATGCGCGAGGTGAACACATTGCACCCGCACTAAATCCGGACCCATTCACGCATCACTTGTGCGTTGCGTGAAAATCGCAGCATGCTCTATATTGTGCAATTATCACGCAACACAGGCCCCATAGAAGTGAATGGGGCTGCGTGAAAATCGCAAGCATCCGCAAGCAACTGCGGATGCGGTGCAATTTTCACGCACGGTTGCTAGAAGACGATCGGGATGGCGACCCGATCATTATTATTTTCCCTTATAACATGGTTATAAGGGAAAATAATAGCATTCTTAATACAGAATGCATAGTACAATAGCGCTGGAGGGGTTAAAAAAATAATAATAATGTAACTCGCCTTAATCCACTTGCTCGCACAGCCCGGCTCCTCTTTTGTCTTCTTCTTTGCTGTGTAAAAGATCATGCGATGGACCATGTGATGACCGGAGTGACGTCACCACAGGTCCCTTTCCTACTGGTAACACCCATCTGGACCTTCATTGCAGACCGCTAGCAATTAATTTATAACTTCTAGCAGGAATTGCACAACATACAGTTACAAGAATGGATGCTCCAGAATTATTACATGGTGAATGCAAGTAGTTACAACAACTGACATGTCAGGAGAGGGGACTGGTCCTCTTTATATAAAGTGGTATAACAAGTTATAGACTACTGTTGTCAATGGCCGTGTAGTTTACTGACTTGAGTCAGCGTTTAGATTATAGCAATTAGTCAAATGGCTAATCCCATTAACATAAACCTATATAAATGAGCTTCTGAATACAAAAGTGAGAGGTCAAGCAGGAGGCACACAGGATTATCAAGATGAAGTTAATTATGGCTGTCAGATTAAACTGCTCTGAAGATAAGTAAGAATTTAGTTTAGGGGTTTCTGGGGATAATTTAAAATAAGGAGACCGATTGGTACAATCGAGGTGTGAAGGAGGCCATCTACGTAAAAAATGGAGAAGCCAAGCTTGAATAGAGGCGGGGGGGGGGGGGGGGGAGGTTAGACATCTATTGTCTGCCACATACAATGCTGTCTTGACACCTTTTTCTGGGAGGTCATTATCACCTACTGACTCCAATTAGGATAATGGAATCAACACCTTTGACCCTGTGCTGGGTATAATGACCTCTGACCCCATGCTGGGTATAATGACCTCCGACCCCATGCTGGGTATAATTACCAGATGTTGATTCAGTTACATATTTATTCCCAGAGAATTCTTGCACAGTCACTCAGAATTGAGAAAGCTTGTTGGAAGAAAGAGTGAAACGTTTTGAAGAAATCTACAGTAAGTCCAGTTGCCTTGATTTATTCTTTACAGATACACATATTGGTGAGTTTTCCTGTCAGGCTGCTCATCCATAACAGCATATCATAGGCAGGATCACATCATTACCATCTATTGGAGAGCAATGTACTGTGTAGTGGGCTCCCATTTCTCTCCCCCCAAACAGCTCTGCAAGTGGTGGTAACCAGTTTTGCTCACATTCTAGGACACGTTGCTGGTGGTCATTTTAAATAATTCCTGGAGAACCCCTTTAATGTCAAACTACTAATTGTTGGTTTCAGTGTATACAGTGGATCTGTAGACTGGTTGTCTAGGTGTGGACATGTATTGATTTTACAGTCTGGAGGCCTTTTGTACGGAAAAGCCCATACCAGTATGAGCTCAAAACATGCTAAAATCCTGAGGCCAAGAGAATCTGCTTACATTTAGGGTGGCCATTTGCTTCACCCTCAAAAGCTGGACACTATAGCCACGCCCCTGAGACCACCAAGCCACATCCCCAAGTCCACAAGCCATGCCCACAGTTGCCAGGGAAGGGGGGGGGGGGAAGACCTGGCAGATGGTGAGGTGAGCTGCACTGTGGCAGGTAATGCTTCTCTCCCATTCAGTCAGCCAAAGAGAGCCATGTCTGCTGGGCCTAGGGACTGACTGGGAGTCGGAGAAGCCTCAGTCGGTTAATATGTTGCTGCAGCTCACGCTCAGACAGTGCAATGCTGCTGGAAGGGAGGACATCCCTGCATCCGTCCAGGCCCTGTGCTGGACTGAGAACAGGGAGCCAGAAAACTGGACTGTCCTGCCTAAAACCAGATGTCTGGCCACCCTACTTACAATGTGAAGAGCTCCGTCCTGAGGCTTGAACATGACTTTGGAAAGTCCAGACTCTTTTTTTTTTTTCTGCCTCTCTCATTCTTCCAGGTCTCAACAATTTAATTCTTCCCTCTATCCCTTTTCATGTTTTATAGTATTATAAACATTTCACAGTGCAGTTGGACATTGCCCAGTATTGGAATATTCATGTTAGATCCTGAACATTAGGTCCATATGCCCCTTGCAGTTATTGGTACATAATTTTTTAGGATGCAGAAATATCCACGGTGCCATGGTGATTTCCTTAGAGCCTAGGCCTTGCATAGTTGTGTACATTTAGTGTCTTATACCGGATGCTGAATGCCTGTAACCGTCCTTCTGCCCTGACATAGACACTTGTAGACCGCTTCTGAATGGTATATTTTGCATGTAGCTTCTGGATCATCTGCAGACAGAGCAGGAGCATGGTTACCGTAATTGGCTATTATATGGCTTCTGCTGCTGCAATGGGTATTGTAGAGTTTTTTTCATTATAAAGTATGTAGAGTTTATATTTACTACTTAATAAGATCAAGCCGTCTATCAGTTGTGTTGCCTAATTACAGTGGATAAAGGCATTAATTACTCACCAGTTGACATTTATTAATAGGTCACTGGCAATTGGGAAAAGGGAGCTGTAGGATAAGCAGATCAGAAGAACACACCTATTGGTTGGGTGCCCAGCAATCAGCTGTAATCTGTGGGGAAGGTCACCATCAAGTGCAGAATATCGCTACAGTGCCACCACTGGAAAAATGAAGCATTGTACAGTACTCATTGACATGATTTGGCTTTCCACATCATGCACAGACATGCCAGGTCCTCCAGAGTGAGAAATATTCCACTATAGCTAATATAAAAGGAGGTGTACATATGTATTTGTATTTATATAGATATCAGCAAAGGAAAGCAGCACATGGATATTGTAGGCAAGAGTACGTGCATGTGACCAAGACCTGAATCATCGGTCACAGTAGAGAAACAGAAGGGATCACATCTCTCCATCAATTAGCATATACAGTACACTATGATGTTTTTTTTTATTCACTTGTGTCTATTGTGACATTTCAGCCCCCATTGGGGAGGTGACACTGATGAAAAAAGGCACATCATATGTGCTAATATATATATATATATATATATATATATATATATATATATATATAAAAAACAACATTTTTTAACAGACACCCCTCTTTTTGAGGGTGGCCTCATACTGCTAGATTTAATATGTGAATCCAATAATCAATATTCTCTCAAACTAGATAATTGGTGCTTATAATATTATTTTTATATATATATATATATATATATATATATATACATACACACAGTGCTACCCATAATTATTCATACCCCTGGCAAATTTTGACTTAAAGTTACTTTTATTCAACCAGCAAGTAATTTTTGGACGGGAAATGACATAGGTGTCTCCCAAAAGATAGTAAGACAACGTACAAGAGGCATTATTGTGGAAAAAAAAATTCTCAGCTTTTATTTATATTTGAGCAAAAAGTGTCCAGTCCAAAATTATTCATACCCTTCTCAATAATCAATAGAAAAGCCTTTATTGGCTATTACAGCAATCAAACGCTTCCTATAATTGCAGACCAGCTTTTTGCATGTCTCCACATGTATTTTTGCCCATTCATCTTTAGCAATGAGCTCCAAATCTTTCAGGTTGGAAGGTCTTCTTGCCATCACCCTGATCTTGCTCCCTCCACAGATTCTCAATTAGATTCACTTTTCATTGGCTGAAAAACACCCCCAAAGCATTAGGTTCCCACCACCATATTTGACAGCGGGGATGGTGTTCTTTGGGTTGAAGGCTTCTCCTTTTTTACGCCAAATGAAGGAAACATAATTGTGACCAAACAATTACATTTTTGTTTCATCTGACCATAACACAGAAGACCAGAAGTCTTCTTTTTTGTCTTCTCTGTCCTGATGAGCTTTTGCAAAGGTCAAAAAAATGACTTGCTGGTTGAATAAAAGTAACTTTAAGGCCTCTTTCACACTTGCGTTGTCCGGATCCGGCGTGTACTCCACTTGCCGGAATTACACGCCGGATCCGGAAAAACGCAAGTGAACTGAAAGCATTTGAAGACGGATCCGTCTTCAAAATGCTTTCAGTGTTACTATGGCAGCCAGGACGCTATTAAAGTCCTGGTTGCCATAGTAGTAGTGGGGAGCGGGGGGGGAGCAGCATACTTACCATCCGTGCGGCTCCCGGGGCGCTCCAGAGTGACGTCAGAGCGCCCCATGCGCATGGATCATGTGATCCATGCGATCACGTCATCCATGCGCCTGGGGCGCCCTGACGTCACTCTGGAGCGCCCCGGGAGCCGCACGGATGGCAAGTATGCTGCTCCCCGCTCCCCACTACAGTTTACCATGGCTGCCAGGACTTTAGCGTCCCGGCAGCCATGGTAACCATTGAGAAAAAGCTAAACGTCGCATCCGGCAATGCGCCGAAACGACGTTTAGCTTAAGGCCGGATCCGGATCAATGCCTTTCAATGGGCATTCATTCCGGATCCGGCCTTGCGGCAAGTGTTCCGGATTTTTGGCCGGAGCAAAAAGCGCAGCATGCTGCGCTTTTTGCTGCGGCCAAAAAACGTTCCGTTCCGGAACGGAAGACATCCTGATGCATCCTGAAGGACGGACTGTCCATTCAGAATGCATTAGGATAATCCTGATCAGTATTCTTCCGGCATAGAGCCCCGACGACGGAACAGTATGCCGGAAGACTATAACGCAGGTGTGAAAGGGCCCTAAGTCAGAATTTGCCAGGGGTATGAATAATTATGGGCAGCATTGTAGATATATATATATCCAGAGCACGTGAACAGCACCGCAGAATATGTTGAAATTGGGTGCCAGCGGCTGTCGGAGTGATCCTTACTCCCAAAATATATAAACCAGAAAAGTCCACGGCACTACAAAAGTGTAGATTTATTCACCAGTAGCAACATTTCGGTCTACACACTGGAACCATTCTGCTTGAGAAAGGTTCCAGTGTGTGGACCGAAACGTTGCTACTGGTGAATAAATCTACACTTTTATACCTAAGGAAGTGCCTCTCTGGACTTTTCTGGTGTATATGTATGTGTATATATATATATATATATATATATATATATATATATATTATATACATCAGTGTAGAGAGAAATTTTGTTTTGTGTCTGAATCAGTGACTTTAAAATAAAATAAAAATTAATTTGGGTCCAAATCAATTTTACACATGAGGGAGGGAGTCAGGGCCGGTGCAAGGATTTTTGCCAACACAAGCGAAGCTACATTTTGCCCCCCCCCCCCCCCGCTTCTCCTCTCTGTGGTTCTGGTATCTTCTCTCTGTTTCGGACAATGCTTGGTTTAAGGACCATATTTTTCGCCCTCTAAGACACACCTAGGTTTTAGAGGAGGATAATAAGAAAAAAATATTTTCCATTACACCTCAGGTCAGACCAGCAATCAGACCCCCAATATTAATCAGACCTCAGCTCACAGCCCCAATCAGACCCCCAATGTTAATCAGACCTCAGTTCACAGCCCCAATCAGACCCCCAATGTTAATCAGACCTCAGATCAGACCCCCATGTCAGACATCATCCCCCAGCCATCAGCCCCCAATGTCAGCCATCAGACCCCCATGTCACATTTCTCCCCCTCCATGTCACATTTTTCCGCCCTCCCTCAGGGTGCGCCCTAAGGCGACCGCTTGGTCTGCCTTATGGTAGCACCGGCCCTGGAGGGAGTCTGACTTTTTATGGCTTATTCTCTCAATTTGCTTGAAACGAATCTCAAGAAATTCACGCCTCTCTAATTCTTCCAATGTGTTGGAAAATGCTTAGATTTCAATGCTGTGATCTTAATCACTCATTACTGTCAGCTCTCGCCAGCCCACCTTTAGACCTTCCAAGAGTGGCTTGTTGTCTTACAGATGGATGGACTTTGACATATCTGCCTTTTGCTTTAAAAACTGGTAAACCACTAGTTCCTAGTGAAAGCCCGAATTCTTTACCTTGGCGAATAAACCATTACTGCTGAGTACAAAGGAGAGGTGGACATTATTGTTTTCAAATATATTTTCTCCATTCAAAGCTTGTCTTCTTTTTTTTTTCTTTTTTTCCTTCAAGATTAGTGAACGGAATTTGCCATTGTTTGTAACAATGACTCGACTGAACGCGATTGTTACCCAAATATTTTCATTTCCAATCTCTCCAGTGACGGAATCGTGGTATAATTAAGACTGAGTCATGTATCCCGCGTAATGGCTGTGTGATGACAAGTTTCCCTATCAATGAGTGCTATGCATTGTGCTACGTTCCTGCATATGCATAAGTAGCAGAGACGTATACATCCCTTTACAATAATATTCAGTGCTTTAAAGGGCTCCGTTTTTCTCACTATTACCTGTTGCAATGGAAATAGCCTCTTCTGAGAAGCAAAGTAGAAATTGCTACAATCACTAACAATCATTTCCAAGTATTAGACAGAAATAATGAAGAAAAATACTTTATAGTCTACCATTACCAGCTCCACAGCGATGAGCGAGGAAGAAGTATAGCTTCAATTACTTTTAATGCATATGGTATTTAGAGATTAAGTTGCAAAGAAAAAAATAATAATCACAGTACATATATATGCTTTTTCTCACAGTACCTCAAAGCGCAGGGATAGTTGTGTAGCTGGGGCAACTCCTTGGGCTGCCATATAGAAGCTCGATTTTGTAGGACGCCAATTTGCCTATTTGTATATTTTTTGGTGTTGAAGGAAACCAGAGTACCCAGAGGAAATCCACTCAAACATGGGAAGGGCATACAAACTCCATGCAGATGCTGTTGTCATGAACGCTTCCGTGACAGGTGCCAGGAGATCAGAGAGACTAGCAACATGTGGGTTAATCTGACTGGTTCCTTGTGGATCATTTGTGTCTGTGTTGTTTTGGTAATGACCACACCCCTGGCAGGTGTTTTTGGTATGGTCATTTAACCTCCCTTATTTATAACTGCGTACTCCTTCTGGGGGTGCGGTTTATTACTTCAGTTTCTGGGCTCGCTGGTTGTTTGATCTTGGTTGAGCTCCTGGCGCTGCCTTTTTTCCATGTGAAGTTAAAGGATAACTGTCATATTTTTTTATTTGCTAGTTTATTAGAGCTAGGCATGTATACCTGAGTTAGTCTGTCAATGATTGCCAAAAGATCTCTAATTACCTTATAATAACGGCTTTCATTAATGTCTCCTGTCCCTTTCCACTGCTCTCTTAAAAGACCGTTACTATGGCTCATTTGTCTCCGGCTAGGAAGACAGAGGGGCGGTCCTTCACACTGCATGCCTGCATTAGGCTTTAGAGTGAGGAGGCGTGTCTCTCAGTAATCCAATTTGATTGGCTGGCAGGAAGCTGCTGGCTACAGCAAGTTTGTATGTAACCTGAGGAAATGCAGTTTTGGCCTCAGAAAACTGGCAGAGGAGCCATCTTGAGAAGATCCTCATAATGTAGGATTCAAAACAGCCGTAACTAAGGGGAAAACTCAAGGAAAACAGTGGTAAGTGAAGAAACTAAAGATTTTTATTCAGAAAACGTGAAATGTGGCTTTCCTTGTGCGAACCGTTTTTCTGAATAAAAATCACAATCGACTTGCTAAAAATTTCTGGCTGTGATTTGTATTCCGTAAGTTATCTTTTAAGTGTCGTCTTCCCTATTTGTATTTTGTTTGTTGTATTTCCCTGTCTTTTGTATCTAGGCCTGAGGGAGACTCCTGTTCATCCTTCTGGTGGAGGAATAGGTTGTTTCTAGTCTTGTCACTATACCAGGGCCCTACAGGGTGTGTTAGGGTTCTAGGTTCCTGTGTATGAACTTTCCTACCTTCAAGGTCAGTTTATACTGATAGTTAGTCAGGACTTGGATTAAAGTTTTTCTATGAGGTGATCTTCTCCTTTACCCTAGTTTCCAGGCCTAGTTCCTGTTCCCTTTCCTCCTGTGCTTGGTGTGGAGTTTTCCACCCACACCGCATCATCCGTGACAGCTGAGCATGGTAAAGCCTCGCAGAGAGGCATTAGGATTTACGATAAAACTGGAAAACGTTTTCTAAAGCTAATGCTCAGGTAAGAGGGCATATTACTTTAAGCATGACATGTCTTATTTTAATGATGGTGGGTCAGTAGCTTCTTCGTGGCGCCCCAGTAGCCATCACTGTTGTCTCATAGCACTGAGGTCCCAGGATTGACTCTAACCAAGTGCAACTTTTGTATGTAGTTTTTGTATATTCTTTGTGTAGTTTTCCAGACTCCCAAAAATTTTTTACTGAGCACTGAGCCAGGGCTAATTACCAAAAAGTCAAGAATTGTGCCATTTGTGAGAGCTGAGAGAGAAGACTTTTCATACCGTATAGTTTGGTGCTGGAAGAATGCAACCATTTCAAACCTCAGTTTACTGTTTGGTTGGCTATTGAATTTGATTTATCCATTTTATACGTGGGTTTAAATACTTTACAGTTGTTCATGAAAATCCACCCTATTTATCCTGTTGAAGCAAGTGATGTCACTGAGACATGCGTACAAAGGGATATGGGTGACTTTTTTTATTTTTTTTTAAACTGGCTATTCTAATAATGTCACTAATTCTTAAATTGTTCCTGAACTTAAAAATAAATTAAAAACGTGATGTCATTGTGACTTATCGAACATTTTGATCAGTGGGGGACTGAAAGGCCCCACATTGCTAACATTTCATAGAAAGAAGCGCCCACACAGAGCACGGTCTTTCCTCATTGCTGACGATAGACTGGACATGCTCGTCTATATCTTTAATGTCCCGAAGGATGTATACACCAGAGATGGGCTTACATTGACTCAAGTTGTCATGCTTAGATCAATGACTTTGAGGATTGGACTATGTTGAATATTGCCTTTATGTACAACATGGCTGCATCCAATAGGTGCACCTTCAGCTTTTCTAAGCAGCGTTATAGATGTCTTAACATGTAAAAGGAACATTCCACTATATTTCTGAAAGCGGCGTTCACATGAATCCAGGTTAATAAGGTACCCTGGCTGCCAGATCTGGTTGAACTAGCAGAAATGATGAGGCAGGAACCTAGCAATTATAA
Source organism: Bufo gargarizans (assembly GCF_014858855.1). Classification (NCBI taxonomy): domain Eukaryota; kingdom Metazoa; phylum Chordata; class Amphibia; order Anura; family Bufonidae; genus Bufo; species Bufo gargarizans. Next base: position 150,503,223 of record NC_058081.1, read on the forward strand.
GATCATTTCAAGGGTGTAGGCATACTAATCTGACATGTTGATATTGCATATGACTTAAGGGCATGCAGTAAGGATACACAAAGAAAATTCATAACCTAGTGTATTAGCACCTGTTGACGGGGAAATTGCTTGGACAGCATTTGCCGCCAGTCATTACAAGTAAGCACAATTACCTTTGGCCATTAATACAGCTCTAAACGACGACATAGAGACGTAGTTTGCAGTTGAAGCGTTAGCACCACTCGCTACCTTTCTTTTCTCATCCCGTAATTGTTGTTTCCTCAGTGACTCACTCTTGGCACAACCTATAATGTAATGTCTATACAGAGCATATTCTGTAATAGAAGTGACCTTTTCAGGCTGGTGATGAGAGTTTAAGGTTAATTCATCCCATTCACTACTAGATGAAACGCAGAGTTCGTACAATAGCAGTAGACTCAGATTGATTTTCTGCACGTTTATTTTATTATGGGATTCATTTACTTACCAATAAAACCCATGAATATTTCATCTATGATACTGTGAAAAATAAAAAGGAACAAAAATGACTCTGACACTTTCTTTGCACCAGTTGTTAAGAATTGCTTAACCCAATACTGCGTACAATGCCATGGGATTATAAATCATACCCAAACCCTATAACAGAATTTGTAAGGCAGCTCTCACCTGCGGTGGTTAAATCACCTGCTGTGCACGGATGCCGCACCTGGATGCGGTAAAGTCCAGAAAATAGTGAAGAAATATCCAGCTCAGTTCGGGTGAAGTATTATAAAAGCATTATAAAAATCTGTATACAAGTGTAAATCTACGCGTTTCAGACCTCTTGGATATGTGGGTCCTTCCTCATGAGGAACTATTGGCCTGGGGAGAGATTCCTCACTATCTGAATCCCTACCCACCTCCTGACCGGAAAACCGCCAAGCGTCCACAAAATCACCTGCCGCACCAGCCAGCTCAGGAGGAGGGGGGGAACAAAGTTCTTTAAACAGGAAAGCACAGAAGACAAAGAGGCAATGACGGAACTCAGACCACTTGTGCACTCACCACCCTCAGAAGCAGAAGCCTGGACACCTGCAGACGATCTAGGGAAATCCTGTAGCTGTGGTCCCTCATCCAGGCACGCACTCCCCTGGCGCTCAACACCTGAGTGGAGCTGCTGGGAGGAATGCTGTACAGCCAGCCTTCCATCTCTGCGCCTTTCTCTCCTCCTTGACTGGACCGGAATGTTGGTGACATCAGTGGAAGCTCTCCCTGCCGAAGAAATCTCAGGAACAGGACCCAAACACTGAAAATCGCAGAACCGAAACTCTGGTCCAAGATTTCCGGGGACATCAATTCCGGGGGCACCGCCGACGTCATCTAGCTGCTGCTGCTTCCAGCGCACTAATTTGCAGAGGAACCGCGTCTCTCAAGCCTCTTCCTCTCCTGACCGGACCTGCGTGGAGAAGGAGAAAAATGGATGCGCTGCCTCTTCTCTCTCACAGAAGAGCGCAGCGTAGGCAACATGGAGGGAGCACCCGGATCCTCAGCCACCATCACTGACTGCTCCGAAAACGCAATGGAAGCGCCGACCGCTGCAGGAACCGCTGAAGGGAAAGACATCTCAGCCAGGCAGGACTGAAGCCAGGACACTGTGTCACTATCTCCAGCGCGCCTCCTAAGTTCAGCAACGAAATCCTCCATCATGTAAAAGACAGCAGGCGGGAACGGACAGCAATTCTTCACAGGGGAGAGCACAGGCAGAAACGGGCAGCAAAACTTTCCTCAGGTACTCGTTCTGACAGCACACAGCTGGCAGCCACCTCTTCTTATAATCATAACCTGGTCCCAGCCCAGAACTCCCACCCAATCCCATACCTGTTGCTGGGCATCCCTACTCCATTCTGCCCGGCAACGAAATTCCATAGGTCCCTCCCTGACCCAATCAATGACTTCTCCTACTCTGCCCGGTAACCTATCTATTCTTAGCCCTGAACCTCATTTTTTTGGCGGGAAAATTCCTGCCAAAAGCTCCTAAATGTAAAACTCTGGGATGATTATAATCCCATGAGGATCCCTCCATATTTCTTTTCGGGATCCTGACATTCTCAATGCCCATCTACCACTAATAGTTCTCTTCGTAGATGGGTTCCAAAATTTTCATCCTCAACCTTCCTTTTATGGAGATTTTACAGAACTCTGTAGTCTGGAGCGTCACATTTCGTGTACATGGGGCGCTAATTGACCAAACGATCAGTCAAGTGAATGTTTCTTCTTGATCTTTTCTCCATGAAAAAAACATATCCACTGACTAAATGGCAAACCATCAAACACTCTTTTAGGTGGACATAAAAATAATCATATGTCAGCAGCAATTTCCCCCCCCCCCCTTCCTGTAAACAGTGGTGTGCTGCCAACAATAGTGATCATTCATCTGGACATACAGATGATGATTGCACCATGTAAATTATTGCCAATCGACTTAATGCATCATCGATTGTCACTTGTTACAGGCAAATTATCTGCCATAAGGATGGATCTACAGATGCTGTTTCTGGAATCAACACAGGAGTGGATACACGAGAAGGCCTTACTTCAGCCCTTGCCTTCCTTCAAGATCCACTCTTGAATTTTGCTCAAAACACTGCATCAAACAACTGCATCTGTAGCATATGATCTACCTTAAAATGGTTTCCCTATACAATAGAAGGAAGTTGATGGTTGAACAACAATTGAACAAACCTTGTCTGGTAAACAGTCACTTGGCGGACACAGCCATACACATTATAGAAAAACCAAAAAAGGGGGTCAGTCAGCACATACCAAACCGCATGAGCACATTGCTATGGCAGGGAACAACATTGAAAGACAAAAACATGCAATGTGACAATTAACTGCAATATAGAGTACAACATTGCATAATAATAACAAGTGCTACACTATAAGTGCGAGATACTTGGCAAATCGTTTTGTACAAAATTATTTGAGCCCGTCTACCGAGCGTCAAGGCGATCTCTGTTAGACGGGTTCCTACGCTAAATTCTACCTGTTAGGCCTCTTTCACACGGGCGTCATGTTTTTTGCCCAGATAAGAGCCGGGTGCGTTGCGGGAAAATGCGCAATTTTCCCGCGCGAGTGCAAAACATTGTCATGCGTTTTGCACTCGCGTGAGAAAAATCGCGCATGTTTGGTACCCAAACCCGAACTTCTTCACAGAAGTTCGGGCTTGGGATTGATGTTCTGAAGATTGTATTATTTTCCCTTATAACATGGTTATAAAGGAAAATAATAGCTTTCTGACTACAGAATGCATAGTATAATAGTGCTGGAAGGGTTAAAAAAATAAAAAAGTTAACTCACCTTATCCTCTTGTTCGCGTAGTTCGTTCCTGGTCTGATCTTTGCTAGCTGTGGGCTTGGGCTGAATGACCTGTGGTGACGTCAGATCACATGCTCCAATCACATGGTCCATCACCATGGTGATGGAGCATGTGATCTGACGTCATCAAAGGTCCTTTAGCCCAAGCCCACAGCTAGCAAAGAACAGACCGGGAACGAACTACGCGAACAAGAGGATAAGGTGAGTTAACTTTTTTATTTTTTTAACCCTTCCAGCACTATTATACTATGTATTCTGTAGTCAGAATGCTATTATTTTCCCTTATAACCATGTTATAAGGGAAAATAATACAGTGAATAGACTGTCAACTAGAACCCATGCGTGAAAATCGCACCGCATCCGCACTTGCTTGCGGATGCTTGCGATTTTCACGCAGCCCCATTCACTTATATGGGGCCTGCGTTGCATGAAAAACGCACAAAATAGAGCATGCTGCGATTTTCACGCAACGCATAAGTGATGCGTGAAAATCACTGCTCATGTGAACAGCCCCATAGAAATGAATGGGTCAGGATTCAGTGTGGGTGCAATGCGTTCAACTCACGCATCGCACCCGCGCGGAATACTCGCTCGCGTGAAAGGGGCCTTAGGTGCCATGACGGCTACCATACACTTCAGGGATGTAGGTTCCACATTCCTACATTGAATTCTACCTGTTAGGTGCCATGACAGCTACCATACACTTCAGGGAGTGTAGGTTACACAGCAGGCCCACTCCACAACGCCACCGGCGCCAAACGGCTACCAAGGACTGCAGTGAGAGTCCACAAACTATCTCACTCCTGGTGCCATGGCTTCTAGGAGCGAGGGGGAGCAGGCCTGACTATGTACTAACACTAATTAAAATCAGCCTATAGGGCAGACAGGGTGGTCAGGAGTGCATGACTGAGGAGGCAGCCACACCTCCAGTACAAACTGCAAAGAAAAACCAAAAAAGGAGGTCAGTCAGCACATACCAAACTGCAGGAGCACATTGCTATGGCAGGGAACAACATTGAAAGACAAAAACATGCAATGCGACAATTAACTGCAATATAGAGTACCAAATTGCATAATAATAACAAGTGCTACACTATAAGTGCGAGATACTTGGCAAATCGTTTTGTACAAAATTATTTGAGCCCGTCTGCTGAGCGTCAAGGCGATCTCTGTTAGACGGGTTCCTACGCTAAATTCTACCTGTTAGGTTCCATGACGGCTACCATACATTTCCGGGAGTGTAGGTTCCACATTCCTACATTGAATTCTACATGTTAGGTGCCATGACGGCTACCATACACTTCAGGGAGTGTAGGTTACACAGCAGGCCCACTCCACAACGGTGCATTATGGAAATTTATATTGACATTGTACTTTTTTGTCAACTTTAGTCTAATATGTTTGAGCACTAGGCTTGAGCAAATTGACCTTCAGATCATAGAGCTGAAGTCGATCGGTTCAAATACTTACAATTTAATGCTGTACCTATACAGCATTATAATGTATTGACTCTACTGAGCCAAAGTTAGTTTCGCCCGTGTCGTGCGAGTCTTCAATTAATTCATACTGTATGCATATCGGCATATTGAAAAACAATTTAAAATAGCAATCCAAACTGGGCTTTGGTACTGGCTATTACCTCGGTACCAAAGACCAGTTCGGATTGCTATCTTAAATTGTTTTTTGATACGCAGATATGCATAAAGTAGTAATTCACCGAAGTCCCGCGCAACTTCGGACGAAAAGAACTTTGACTCCACTGAGCCAATACATTTTAATGCAGTACGGATATAGAATTAAAATGTAAGTATTTGAACTAATCGACTTCGGATCTGTGATCTGAAGGTCAATTTGCTCAAGCCTAATAAGCAGTTTAAAAGGAGTTAAAAAAATTCAGTAAGTGGATCAGTTTGGTCATATTTATTTGGGAATTACTAATGTCCCTACTGTTGCACATTTTGTGTACTTGTGGTTCGGTCACCAATGACAGACTCTCAGACTTCAGGGGTTAAAAGTGCAGACAATGCTTATTTTCCTTTATCCAGCATAATACAGGGTGTCCAAATTAGCCATCACTTGGGTGAAGCCACCACACATAAACCATACTAATATTAAAGAAACACCTGTCTGGACGCGAGCTGTACAGAGACTTTTCTCTCACCTATGCTTTAATGTATACTGAAGCTCTGAAACCTTCATTTATTCCTCAGTAATAATCCCAGCTGCCACACCTGGGATCTGCTCAGACTATCTGCACATGAACACTAACCGTGGGGCTGCCGCAGCGGATCACGGACCCATTAACTTTAATGGGTCCGCGATCCCCCGACTCCGCAGAAAGATAGGACATGTTCTATCTCTTTGCGGAACGGAAGTACGGGACGAAACCCCACGAAAGCACTCTGTAGTGCTTCCGTAGGGTTCCGTACCACACCATTCTCAATCTCCTGGCGGAATGCCAACGTAACGGTGCCCGTGTATTGCTGATCCACAAATGCGGTCCACAATACGGCCACGGAGCGCACACATTCGTGTGAAAGTGTGTGGGTTGAATGCATTTATTCTTGTGCAAGGAATCTGTGGCAATTCAATTCAATTGGCCTTTGATTTTGAGAATACAATTTAGAATTTCAGTCTAATCTAGTACTTTAATTTTATATATATATATATATATATATATATATATACACACACACACACATAAGTCATAATATTAAAACAGTTGATAAGAAAGGTAAGCCACTATATACCAAAGTCTACTTGTGACGAGTTGGATTATACAAGGTGGCAATTGAACAGTCAGTTCTTGACTTTAAAGAAAAATGTCCCGTCATCTGAGAAACTTTGACAAGAGCCAAATTGTGATGACTAGACAAATGAGTCAAAGAATCTCCCAAACTTTAGGCCTCTTGGGACAGTTAGTACCTACCAAAAGGTAGGACAACTGATGACGCCTTGACAGGGTTATTAGCGAAGCCTAGCCCATCTGGTCCTATCTCACAGACAAGCTACTGGAGCACTACTTCCTGAAATAAGTTAATTCTGCTATGATTGAAAAATGTCAAACCCACAGGAAATCGCAGCTTACTGCATATGAGGCTGTGTAGCCATAGATTGGTTAGCGTGTCCATGCTGACCTCTGTCCTCACCTCTAAATGCACCTTCAATGGGCACGTGAGCCTCAGAACTGGACTATGTTAAGGTGGCCTGGTCGCATAAATCAAGATTTCTTTTACACCATGTGGATGGTTGGCTGCCTGTGCATATAGTATTTCATACTGTACCGTTAACTGTAACCGTAAGCGGTTTTAAATACTTTGAGGCTGTTATTTTGTGTTAGAAACTACTGGTTGGTGTTAACCTATTCAGCTTATAAATTGCTTGTTGAGTGTGGTAATGGTTCACTGTCAACACTGTCAGAGCTAATTTGCCATTTGTTCCCCTGATGTTACCACAATTATGTATGTGTTTATATGCTGTTGATTTTTTATTTTGTAGGTTAGAGATTTTTCTTTAAACAGGTTTTCTGGGAGTTCAGGGAAGAAAAGAGCTTGCATAGCAAAAAATAATGCTTTCATCACCTGCTATAGGTTCCTCTGTTCCAGCACTGTGGATCCGTTCCCCATGGCTTCCGTTTCCTGTTAAACCGGAAGTGATGTCACATCCATTGTTCACATGATTGTTCAGCCGATCACTGACCTCAGTGGTCACGTGTTGTTCATGTACCCCTGAGGAAGCCCCAGGGAAGACACCCACAGTGCTTGAATAGATGGAGCTGTAGCAGGTGAGGAAACCGTATTTCTTTTTTTTTTTTTTTTTATAAGTCACTTTGCTCCCCTCGAAGTTTTGAAAACTGCTGGGCAACCCTATTGCTTTCTTAAAACGAACTGCACCTTCCGGTTTTACATTTCTTCCATCTTAATGGATAATTCTCGTTCAAGATGAGAAAAATAAAGGTGATAACAAGTAAACCCAAATAACTAAAATTTCCACCTTCTGTTTTTTCTATTATACTTCAGGTAATCATAAACAGCACAATCACACCCAATATGACGTTCACAAAAACCTCTCAGAAATTTGGCCAGTGGGCTGACAGCAGAGCAAATACAGTTTTTGGTCTAGGATTTGGATCTGAGCAGCACTTGTCCAAGGTAAGTGTTCTGTAATACTCTGTGTGCAGATTCTACTTAGAAGATCTTGTCTGTCAACTGATCACCCGCTTCCAGGACATCCCTCCTACTGAACAGGCACATCGTGGTTTATTGAATCTGTGTCTGTAGAGTGTGAAATATTATCTTTTATTAGCTAGTATTTCATCACGTTTCTATGTTTCCAGGTACTTAGAAAGATACATAGGACTTCCTTGCAATACCAGCTAAGTGTGAACAGCTTCCAAACTTTATTTGACTCTGGGCTCTAAAAGTGTCTGTGATTTGCACTTTACTTTTAAGTTCTAAATCTTGTTGGTTTTGAGCAATAGGCATTGTGTATGAATATTTGATGTCAGTTTTCTTTTAGTCTACATTGGTGTACTTCTCACCAGATTTATCAAATGGTGCAAGTTGTTAGTTAGGTTTGTAGATGAGCCAAATTTAACAGTTTTGTCTAGAAATGGTACTCTAGTTTTCTGCACTACCCACTTACTGGATTGGGTTTGGAACCTTTTTTTTTTCTTTTTTCATTTTTTCAATTTAGATCGGTCGGTCCCTGTGATAAATCTGGAATGAAACTTGTTAACATAGCTAACCACAGCAACTTTTACACCTACTTTTCAAAACTGGAGTGAGAGGTGTAAAATGTAAAAAGTTGCAAAAGTTTTTCACAAGTGACCTCAGAAAGTCTCAAAATCCCTATTTTGCGCCTTTTTAAAAGCAGAATTCTGAAATGCAGAGCTTGATAAATTCCCCCCAAAATCTGCAAATGGGGAAAATTCAGGACAGTTGCTCCTTTACCTAAGAGTGGACAACCCATTGAGTTCATACCAAGAGCGCAATGGGTAACTGCAAAAAACCACAGAAGACTCAAAAACCTCTGGTGATGTGTCCACTCTGGAAAGGAAGGAAGGAAGCCACTGCTGTCAAAAGAGAAGAATAAAAACTTTGCAACCTTTGTCAAGTTTGCGTTAAAGGTCCTGAATGTTCTATGGTAAAATGTTCTTAAGTTCTTAACACAAATGTACAACACTATTTAGGAAAAGGAACACTGCACACCAAAAACCTCATCACATATTTAAAGCATGGTGGAGCAAAAGAATTGGTAAAGAACATTTATGTTTTGAAATGGCCAAGTCACCTATTTTTACCATTTGTAATGCAGGCCAGTGCACTGTGGTGCCCTCAAACATCATTCCAGCCATACCTCTGTTTATCCACGTTCCTCATCCCCAGAAAATGAGTCTCAAAGTGCCCAGCAGAGCATCATCAATTGTTCAAAAAAGCCCCAGATACACCTCTCCCAAGAGCCCCAGACCACCTGCTCATTTTGTGCCAGTACCTCCCCTGCAATTACAATTCTGTCCCCTCTGCTGTGACATCAATACTTCCACTCCCCTCTGCCCGCTATGTCAGCTGTCTGTCTTTGAAATTTTGCGCAGGTACATGCGCTTTACATTCAGTCTGATGCCCACTGTAGGTAAATCAGTGCGCAGTGCTAGCCGATTCCTGGTCTGTGTCTTTAACCCTGTTGGAATACTGTGGCATGAAGAGAGTTGTGCATGGAAGGCATAATAATAATCTTTAGGCCCCATTCACATGACCACAAGGACTCTGTGCCCATATTGTTGGCTGCAAACGGTGGGTCTGCAATATACTTGCACTGGCCCTAGGCACTCTGTGGTGCAGATCGACTTGAATGGGTCCACGATTTGCAAGATACCAAAGATAGGACATGTCCTATCTTTTGCCAAATCTTGCGGATCATGAACCCAGTTAAGTCAATGGGTCCGCACTGCATATGGCATTCACACGGCAGGTGTCCATGCATTGTAGACCGCTATTTGCGGTCCACAGCACTGGCACAGCGCTATTACGCTTGTGTGAGTGGGTCCTTATTTATATAGCGCCAACATATTCGGAGTCATAAGAGTCATAAATAACATAGCAGCCAACAAAAAGAGAAATGAGGGCCCTGCTCACAAGAGCTTACTATCTATGAGTAGATGGGGGTGAGACAAAAAGTAGAAGTGCTTGTTTTATGCAATGGTCCGGCCATCTTAATACAATAGGGGAGTAGATATAAAGCTGCATGAGCCGTCACCAGCTGATATCTGTAGTGCTTCTGAGTACATGGGGTGTGGTGGATGCTGATCGATCAGCATTAAGACATTGAGCATTAATCTCATCAGCATTGAGATTAAAGCATCTCAAATATGGATGAACTGAAACACATTGGTAGGGAGGAATGGTCCAAAATTATTTTTATTGTTATTTGCAGCAACAGGAAACATTTGGTGGAGGCGAGCGGGATCTACAGGTTATTGTGATTGCATAACAATTGGATCACATTTCATCAATGGAGATCCAGATAATCCCAAGAGGTTCACTTTTTATCGCAGCTGTGGATGGCTAGATGGACAGATTAGTTGGCTTCTTCAGTTATAACGAAGTATAACTAAGTAAAAAACAGGTGATGTTCAATATGCTAAGCATGTTTGTTCCTTAATGTGCCTGTATTAAATGTAACAAGTACACTGGTCCTCGTGAGTTCATTAAGATGGTTCTGAAGTAAATATTTATCCTAATTATGTACCTTCCATAACTTTGATAACTTGTTAAAAAATAACTAAAAACCTTATATCTAGTTGGTCTGGAATAACACTGCAAGTAATTTCCATAGCAACCTCCTACTTGACAGAACATCTCACATACATGTCCTCCTACATTCATTAGAAAACACTGTCTGGTTCACACTAGACTCTTTCTATAAGATTGTGTCTTTTTTTCTTGATTTCCTGTTCCCCATTCATCTTTTTCTTAGTTCTAGCAACATATTTATCTCTTAATTGTGGGTGGGGGGGAACAAAGCTGAAGATAAATATAGGTATGATATACAAAGCTGCTGTGGAGATTTACTGCATTTAATATGCAGTAATTGATTACTTAAAAATTCAATGACTTGTTATTACCCAGCCAGGCTACTTTTATACTTTCTTTTTCCCCTTCTGGTATTGAGATCTGTCATAGGATCCCCATAGCGGGGGAAAACGCTTCCGTTTTATCCTCATTCATTGTCATCGAGGACAAAACTGAACTGAACAAGATTCACACTTAGATCTTTATTGTATGGTAATTAGGTGACTCCAAAGTGCATCTTTTGAGGCCCCATTGAAATAAATGGGTCCACATCCGACACACATATACCTACCTCCTGGAGAGTGTTCTTGATCTGGCCAACTGTTGTGAAGGGTGTTTTCTTCACCAGGAAAATAATTCTTCGGTCATCCACGACGGTTGTTTTCCGTGGTCTTCCGGGTCTTTTGGTGTTGCTGAGCTCACTGGTGCGTTCCTTCTTTTAGGATGTTACAAACAGTTGTTTTGGCCGCGCCTAATGTTTTTGCTATCTCTCTGATGGGTTTGTTTTTTCAGCCTAATGATGGCTTTCTTCACTGATAGTGACAGCTCTTTGGATCTCATCTTGAGAGTTGACAGCAACAGATTCCAAATGGAAATAGCACACTTGAAATGAACTCTGGACCTTTGATCTGCTCATTGTAATTGGGATAATGAGGGAATAACACACACCTGGCCATGGAACAGCTGAGAAGCCAATGGTCCCATTACTTTTGCTCCCTTAACAAGCGGGAGGCATATATGCAAACTGTTGTAATTCCTTCACCTGATTTGGATGTAAATACCCTCACATTAAAGCTGACAGTCTGCAGATAAAGCACATCTTGTTCTTTACATTTCAAATCCATTGTGGTGGTGAATAGAGCCAAAAATGTTAGAATTGTGTCGATGTCCCAATATTTATGGACCTGACTGTATGTCAGTTACATATACAGTTGATATCTGTTATATATTGTGAACCTTATTATTGGTTATATATATACCACAAACATCTGATATCATTAGTGATAACTTTCTTATTTCTGATTGATCATATTAGTGGTGTGATATAACTCCTGTTTCCAAATAGTCTGCACTTTTTGTGCTAAGTGTGATAGAATGAGATGTTGCAATAAAAATAGTTTGCATTGGGCTACTTTCACACTGCGTTTGGTGCGGATCCGTCATGGATCTGCACAGACTGATCCGTTCAGTTAATGCAACCATCTGCATCTGTTTAGTACGGATCCGTTTGTATTATCTGTAACATAGCCAAGACGGATCCGTCTTGAACACCGTTGAAAGTCAATGGAGGACTGATCAGTTTTTTTTTTATTGTGCCAGATTGTGTCATAGAAAACGGATCCTTCCCCATTGACCTACATTGTGTGTCAGAACGGATCTGTTTGGCGTTTTGGTGTCCGCTTCCAAAGTGGAATGGAGACGGAATGGAGGCAAACTGATCCGGTTTGGACCGCTTCTGAGAGCCCTTAAACAGATCTCACAAACTGAAAGCCAAAACGCCAGTGTGAAAGTAGACTTATATTGTATCCACCATTCACCTATATCTCCTTTAGGCTGTTCTTTCCATTCGCCTATACTGGTGTTGACTATTTTTAGCAATATAGTCCTAACAGTGATCAATAGTGTGTACTCACTGTTGGTACTTTATATTCACCAGACTTGGCTCTGCCTCCGCGTCTCTATATCCAGTGCAGGTGATTAGTTATGCCCCTCATTACCCCCACACAGTAATGATGTCCCTCAGTACCCCCACACAGTAGTTATGCCCCTCAATACCCCCACACAGTAGTTATGCCCCTCAGTACCCCCAAACAGTAGTTATGCCCCTCAGTACCCCCACACAGTAGTTATGCCCCTCAGTACCCCCACACAGTAGTTATGCTGTCATTGTTCCCCTTTGCAGTAGTGCTTTCTCTTAATGCCCCCCCCCCCCCCACACAATAGTTATTCCCCCTTAGTTCTCCTCACAGTAGTGCTGCCCCTTACATTAGTGAAGCCTCTCTGGTGTAAATAAAAAATAATAATATGTAATGCACATCTAGGACCCATCTCCCCCAATGAATGGGGCACATCCCGCCCTCCCCAACAGGCATTATGCAGTGAGCTATGGAACTACCAATGCCCTCTCCACTGCAGGCCCAGTGGCCACCACTACGGTGGTAGTCCTGACTGTGCCAGAATTCTTACTTTACTTTAATTTGCACATATTACTGGCATGCATACTTTGCTCCAGCTTTATTATGTTTTAGGCACTTTTTGCTTCTTTTTTCGAGAAGGGCCGGTGGTGATTTAAGGCTACCTTCACACTGGCGTTTCTGGGTCTGCTTGTGAGATCCGTTTCAGGGCTCTCACAAGCGGCCCAAAACGGATCAGTTCAGCCCCAATGCATTCTGAATTGATAAGGATCCGTTCAGAATGCATCAGTTTTGCTGCGCTTGGTCTCCGTTCCGTTTTTTAGACGGTCACTAAAACGCGCCTTGCAGCGTTTTGGTGTCCGCCTGACTTTGTGGAGCCAAACGGATCCGCCCTGACTTATAATGTAAGTCAATGGGGACAGATCCGTTTTTCACTGACACAATATGGTGCAACTGAAAACGGACCCGTCCCCCATTGACTTTCAATGTAAGTCAAGACGGATCCGTTTTGACTTAGACTTTTTTTTTGAATGAATAATGTAAACAGATCCGTTATGAATGGATACAAGCGTTTGCATTATTGGTGCGGATCCGTCTGTGCAGATACAAGATGGATCCGCACCAAACGCGAGTGTGAAAGTAGCCCTAGCAAAAAGGTGTGGCACACATTTTCGCACAAAGTAAGCTGACCAGTAGGTGGCATAAAGTTCTTATCCGGCATCACACACTGTGATAAGTTTGTCTCCTCTTTAGACTAGTCTAAGTGTTAACTGTCTATACATTAGACGGGATTCGGAAGTGTCTGACCCACATTTCACGCATTGTTCCTCGGTATGGAGCTACTGGGCAGCATTATTCCTGAAGACGATGAATACTCCTTTAGGGGGCTGTTTGCAGTGCAGCTAAGAACCCCCTGGATCACACTTCACATCCATTCTTCTAAAGTTTTATTCTCTTCCTGATAAACCATACCAACTTGTGGTCTGTGAAGTGGAATCGTAATCCTCTACTGCTCAACACACTTTATCAATTGCAAGCAATTAGCTTAAAACGGATAGTGCCTCAAACCGCGAATTCCATCATAGTGTCGGGCTAAGTGATTACAAGTTGTTTGCAATTGCAGCAAGTGTTGGGCATGGAAAGGGTTAAACTGTCTGCTTTACTACCATAGCAACCAGTGCATCACTGAAAACTAATGATGGTTTAAGACAACCAAACCTAGTGCTCGGAATCCCTAAAAATAACTTAATTGTTTGTCTTGAGAGCGTCTATGCTGGAGCCGGGGCTGACATCACGCTAGGCGTCTGCGTGGCTTTTGTAGTGCTTCAGGCTTCAGTTCAGCCTCATAATAAGGTGGCCTTTTTAGCAGATCTGTCAGCTTGACGACGTGTAGGCAATTTTGTTTTTTTGTTCTTCTTCGTAGAACCAGTCTGCATGTTAACCGTTTTCTACAAATCACTGCCAGTAATTGATCCCCACCTCTTTACTATTGTATGTCAGGTAATACATTTCAGTGACAACCCAGGGGTATGCTCATCTCTGATCACTTGGATAATGATCTGACCACACTGACTGGTGCAGCACTAGCCTGCGGTGGAGCCGCCTCCCACTGTCTCGCTGGCTGTCCGTAGGGTGGGTATGCTCCTGTTGGCTCTCAGAGGGCCAGCGCACACACCCGAGTATTCTCCAGCCAATGGGCAGCTGAGCAGTGTATTCCTAGTCTGCTAGTTATCCTGCTAGATGTGTTGTATTTCATTTATCTGCCCGTTTTCTGAATATTGACCTAAGCTGCCTGATCTGATCTGTGCATGTACTCCATATTGACCTTGTGCTGCCTGCTCTGGCTTTGAACTGTATAGCTCATACTCTGCCTCTCCCTGACTACGGTTTTGCTCGATCCGTCAGTGCCAGATCCCTTTGACCCCCGTGGGTCAGCTGTCAATCATACAGAGACTACTCCAGGAGTTAGCAGGCTGGTGGTTTTCCTGCAGCAAAATTCAGGTCCCTGTACAGAGGTCTAAGGGTGAAAACCAGGGGTCTGCCAAGATAATACCCTTAGGAGTAGCCTGAAGTCATAGGTCATCAATATCAGATCTGTGGGGTTCCAGCTTCTGCCACCCCCCACCAATCAGCTTTTTGAAGAGACTGTTGCTCTGAGTTCTGCAGCCTTTCCCTAGGCCAGTGATATCTCATTCATTGATCATATGGCCTAGACTCAGCTCCAGTCCTATTTAGGCCTCTTGCACACAAAAGTTTTTTTTTCTGTTTACGTTCCATTTTTTGCGTTCCCTATAAGGACCGTATACAGAACCATTCATTTCAATGGATCCGCAACAAAAAGAAAGGTATTCCGTATGCCTTCCGTTTCCGTTTTTCCGTTCCGTTCAAAGATAAAACATGTCCTATTATTGTCTGCATAACCCACAAGGATAGTACTGTTCTATCAGGGACCAGCTGTTCCGTTCCGCCAAAGAACGGAATGCACACGGACGTCATCCGTATTTTTTGTGGACCGCAAAATACTGAAAAAGCCATATGGTCGTGTGCAAGAGGCCTTAAGTGAATGAGCCTGGTTACAATACCAAGCATCGGCTCTATAGAATGTAGAAGTGCCGCAGCCCTTTCAACCAGCTGATCAGACCCCCCACAATCAGATATTGATGACCAATCCTGAGTATAGAGCATTAATTTTGTACTCCTGGAAAGCCCCTTTTTTAACTTTCTTTTTTATATATATATATATATATATATATAACCTGTCTGTGATGATAATGAGATGACTGCTGAGAATTCGCCTCTACAAACCTGAAGAGTCAGTCTATTGTGAAGATGAGTGAAAATTGTAGGATCCCGGATTTGTTTTAAGCAGCATTGGTAGTTTATGAAAAATTACCAAAAATAAAGTTGTTTTAAAGTACTGTAAAACACACAGGGGGCAATTTTTTAAACCACTTCACACCAAAACTCTGGCTTCAAAAAGTCGTGAATAGGGGCCTTGCAACTTTTTGGAATCTCTTGTGCTAAGCTTTGCGACTTTTTAAAGAGGACCTTTGGTGGGTCCAGACATTATCAAATAAGTAGGGGGTTGTGTAGGGCATATTGCAGGCATTCAAGATCACTTACTAGCTTAGGCTACTTTCACACTAGCGTTCGTCGGTCCGCTCGTGAGCTCCGTTTGAAGGGGCTCACGAGCGGACCCGAACGCTTCCGTCCAGCCCTGATGCAGTCTGAATGGATGCGGATCCGCTCATCCGCTCAGACTGCATCAGTCTGGCGGCGTTCAGCCTCCGCTCCGCTCGCCTCCGCACGGACAGGCGGACAGCTGAACGCTGCTTGCAGCGTTCGGGTGTCCGCCTGGCCGTGCGGAGGCGTGCGGATCCGTCCAGACTTACAATGTAAGTCAATGGGGACGGATCCGTTTGAAGATGCCACAATATGGCTCAATCTTCAGGCGGAATCCGTCCCCCATTGACTTTACATTGAAAGTCTGGACGGATCCGTACGAGGCTATTTTCACACTTAGCTTTTATATGCTAAAATAATGCAGACGGATCCGTTCTGAACGGAGCCTCCGTCTGCATTATTATGATCGGATCCGTTCAGAACGGATCCGATCGAACGCTAGTGTGAAAGTAGCCTTATCTGTCCGGCGCTCAGTTTGCCCGCTGTGCCCCCCTTTTACTTTTCCCGCCTGGTATGTAAATGATCATCGGTACAGGGAGAAGGAGACTGCCCTGTTTCTCAATGGGCGTCGCCTTCTCCCTGGCTGTAGCGCGGTCCAATCGGACCCGAAGGCGTCACAGCGAGGGAGAAGGTGAGATGTTTTTTCTCCCTGGCTGTGACGCTCTCCGCTGTGATTAGACCGCAGGTTCGCATCGCAACTCCAATCCAAAAACTAACCTCAAATACACCTACAATGATAAATGCCCCCATACTTTGAACTGTAGGTTACTGTGTCTAACAATAGTTTTCCTTTAAGTAAAGCGGAGATGCTGCAAATCCATTTTCCTCTTAATTGAAAATAGGATGGAGAAGTCTTCATAATATTACATTTGAGACCAGGAAACTTTAAAGGCCATTAAGTTGCCTGTGGTTGAAATGCCAGGTTTATTAAATGTTTCCTGCCTCCTGCTGCTCGTCCTTTTGTACAGCACTGATTGGAGTCGATTTGATAAGTGTCAGATTTGGCTGCTTCTGTTTGACAACTAGTAGCCAGCACACCCACGAAACATTTCTGTTTCTCAGCTGCACCTGTGCTATTTCCCCATTAATTTCCTGAAAGTGCTCCAAGAAAAGGGTCTCATTTGATTAATTACAGGATTTGTACTTTTTTTAAAAATTAAATTAGCAATTTTGTGGTCATCAGACAAGTCCAATGTTAATCAGTCAGATCAAGGACAGACTGCAAATATCTGAATCCTTCAAATGTTACTGCTTACGCACACGGACATATTTTGTTTCCGTGTCTGTTATTATTTTTTCGGCCCTATGTGGAACCATTCACTTCAATGGGAAATTACTCTGTGTGCATTCTGTATCTGTATGTCCGCATGGCTGTTCCCCAAAAATATAGAACATGTCCTATTATTGTCAGCATTACGGACAATGCGGAATGCACATGACCGGTATCCCTGTTTTGCGGAAAACATCCAACAGTGTTGTGCTTGAGCCCTTATCCTCTTCAGGACACGATTTCCTGGTACTTAAGGACACAGGGCGGTGATCGGAAGCCGGTGCCTGCTCAAATCATTGAGCAGGCACCTCGGCTAAATGTGAAGGTCAATTCAGACGTGCGGTTTGCGGCTTTTACCTATTGCGGTGGCGGCGGTGCCATTGGGTCCCCATGGGGCTGTAAGGCGGACCCGATGGCATCGAAGGCAGCGCAATGCCTTCCTGAGGCATCGCCGTTGCCTTCCTGTGATGTGCCTGTGAGATCCAGCCCCCTGGATCTCACAGGCCGGAAGCTGTATGAGTAATACACACAGTATTACTCATACAGCCAATGCATTCCAATACAGAAGTATTGGAATGCAATGTAAAGGATCAGACCCCCAAAAGTTGAAGTCCCAAAGTGGGACAAAAAATGAAGTAAAAAAATAAGTTTCCCCCCAAAAAATGTAAAGTTTCAAGTAAAATTAAACAAAAACTTCATTTTCCCCAAATAAAGTTAAAAAAATTGGTAAAAAATAAAAATACATATTAGATATCGACGCGTGCGTATCGACCAGCTCTATAAACATATCACATCACCTAACCCCTCAGATGAACACCATAAAAAATAAAAACTGTGCTAAATAAACAATTTTTTGTCACCTTACATCACAAAAAGTACAATAGCAAGCGATCAAAAAGGTGTACACCCACCACAATAGTACCAATCTAACCGTCACCTCATTCCGCAAAAAATGAGCCCCTACCTGAGACAATCGCCCAAAAAATAAAAGATCTATGGCTCAGAATATGGAGACACTAAAACATCATTTTTGTTGTTTTTAAAAAGCTGTTATTGTGTAAAACTTTCATAAGCAAAATAAAAAGTATACATATTAGGTATCGCCGCGTCCGTATCGTCCGGCTCTATAAAAATATCACATGACCTAACCCCTCAGATGAACACCGTAAAAAATGAAAACTGTGCTAAATAAACAATTTTTTGTCACCTTACATCACAAAAAGTGTAATAGCAAGCGATCAAAAAGTAATATGCACCCAAAAATAGGGCCAATTAAACAGTCATCTCATCCCGCAAAAAATGAGAGCCTGCCTAAGATAATCGCCTAAAAACTGAAAAAACTATGGATCTCAGACTATAGAAACACTAGAACATGATTTATTTATTTTTTGTTTCCAAAATGAAATCATTGTGTAAAACGTACATAAATTAAAAAAAAGTATACATATTAGGTATCGCCGCATCCGTAATAAGTTACTCTATAAAAATATCACATGACCTAACCTCTCAGGTGAACACCGTAAAAAAATAAAATAAATAGTGTAAAAAAAGCCTTTTTTGTCATCTTACATCACAAAAAGTGTAATAGCAAGCGATCAAAAAGTCATATGAACCCCAAAATAGTGCCAATCAAACCGTCATCTCACCCTGCAAAAAATGAAAGCCTACCTAAGATAATCGCCCAAAAACTGAAAAAACTATGGCTCTCAGACTATGGAGACACTAAAACATGATTTTTTTTGTTTCAAAAATGAAATCATTGTGTAAAACTTATTGACAACCTGCTCAATAAAATTACCACATGATCTAACCTGTCAGATGAATGTTGTAAATAACAAAAATAAATAACTGTGCCAAAACAACTATTTCATGTTACCTTGCCTCACAAAAAGTGTAATATAGAGCAACAAAAAATCATATGTGCCCTAAACTAGTACTAACAAAACTTTCACCCTATCCCATAGTTTCTAAAATGGGGTCACTTTTTTTGAGTTTCTACTCTAGGGGTGCATCAGGGGGGCTTCAAATGGGACATGGTGTCAAAAAACCAGTCCAGCAAAATCTGCCTTCCAAAAACCGTATGGCATTCCTTTCCTTCTGCGCCCTGCCGTGTGCCCGTACAGCAGTTTACGACCACATATGGGGTGTTTCTGTAAACTACAGAATCAGGGCCATAAATATTGAGTTTTGTTTGGCTGTTAACCCTTGCTTTATAACTGGAAAAAAAAAATCTGCCAAAAAAGTGAAATTTTGAAATTGTATCTCTATTTTCCATTAATTCTTGTGGAACACCTAAAGGGTTAACAACGTTTGTAAAATCAGTTTTGAATACCTTGAGGGGTGTAGTTTCTTAGATGGGGTCACTTTTATGGAGTTTCTACTCTAGGGGTGTATCAGAGGGGGTTCAAATGGGGCATGGTGTCAAAAAAACCAGTCCAGCAAAATCTGCCTTCCGAAAACTGTATGACATTCCTTTCCTTCTGTGCCCTGCCGTGTGCCCGTACAGCAGTTTATGACCACATATGGGGTGTTTCTGTAAACTACCATTATAGTAGTTATTAATCATATTACTATGTATTATAGAAGTATTATAGAAGTAGAGAAATTGAAACTTTTTGGAAAATTTGGTATTTTTTTAAAATAAAAAAGTTTTTTTTTTTTACTCCATTTTACCAGTGTCATGAAGTACAATATGTGCCGAAAAAACAATCTCAGAATGGCCTGGATAAGTCAAAGCTATTATTATTTTAAAGTTATCACCACTTAAAGTGACACTGGTCAGATTTGCAACCTGGTCCTTAAGGTGAAATCTGGCCTGGTCATGTGCATGGGCGGATTTGGCATTTCTGGGGCCCCAAGAAAAATATGTCTGAGCTAAGCTCTGCCCTATAGCAGCGCTAAGCTCTGTCCCGTCACATTGCACATATAGTGACCACTAATGTGCCCTTCACTCAGTATGATGCCTGCTTATGTGCATGTCTTTTCATGGTCCCCTTTTATTCCCCCAACACAATAAGAATGCCCCTTTAGTACTGGTGGTAAGTTCTTATCTGTAACCCGACATAAAAAAGTGTTGGGTTACATTGCAATCTGCCGGCGCCCCTTGGCACAGCAGATCGCTGTGACCGCACTGTTATTAGACAGCTGCAGTCATAGTAAGTATCCCAGAGACCAGACAAAGTGGTCTCCCTGTGTGGCATCGTTGTAGCACAGTGCTACATCTCAGTGAAAAGTGAAAAAGCCAGGGGAGCGCTTTTCTTGGTGTGAAAGCACCTCCTGCTGGTCGTAAAATGGTGAGCCTGCAGTCTGTGAATTAACCCCTTCCTGTCTTGACTGTGGCAGAAAGGGGTTAATTCACACTTTTTATTAAAATATTAAAATAAAAAGAAATTTCAAATGAATTTTTTTTTTTCTCTTAATCATTCATTAAAAAAATTAAAAGAAAAAATATATATTAGTTTCAGCAAAAGTATAACAGACTGTGTGAGTGTAAAATACAGATGTATTTGTTTTAGGCTACTTTCACACTAGCGTTCGGGCGGATCCGTTCTGAACGGATCCGCTCATAATAATGCAGACGGAGGCTCCGTTCAGAACGGATCCGTCTGCATTATATTAGCAAAAAAAAGCTAAGTGTGAAAATAGCCTGGGACGGATCCGTCCAGACTTTCAATGTAAAGTCAATGGGGGACGGATCCGCTTGAAGATTGAGCCACATTGTGGCATCTTCAAACGGATCCGTCCCCATTGACTTACATTGAAAGTCTGGACGGATCCGCACGGATCCGCACGCCTCCGAACGGCCAGGCGGACACCCGAACGCTGCAAGCAGCGTTCAGCTGTCCGCCTGTCCGTGCGGAGGCGAGCGGAGCGGAGGCTGAACGCCGCCAGACTGATGCAGTCTGAGCGGATCCGCCTCCATTCAGACTGCATCAGGGCTGGACGGCTGCGTTCGGGTCCGCTCGTGAGCTCCTTCAAACGGAGCTCACGAACGGAAACCCGAACGCTAGTGTGAAAGTAGCCTTAACTATATTTAGTGTAGCAGGGTTTTTTGTTCGTAAAATATACAAATGCACGCATATTATTTATTTTTTATTTTTTAATTTCTAAAAAACAAAAATACAGATTAATGGAGGTAAGCACTCCGGTAATGAAGTGGTTAATTGCGCCTCCCAGCACTACACCGCTGGTCACTGGGTTCATTAGAAACTGTACTATTTTTTTTTTCTTTCTTTTTTTTTTTATCAGCCCTAAAACTTGACTTGGAGGGTGGAGAGTGTTTTAAAAAAAAACTGTGAACACACACAAGAAATCAAAAGATATATATAAAAAAAAAACTTACAAGGGAGTATATGGTGTCCCAAGGGAGTATATAGTGTCCAAACGCGTTTAATCAGCTTTTTGGCCCTAGAATCATCAGGGGACACTGGTCTGAGGTGTCCTACACAGCAGTGGACGGTGTACTCAACCACATGTCTGAAAATAAATGCAGAAAGTCAAAGAACTCTGATAAAGGCCTCATGCACACGACCGTTGTGTGCATCCGTGGCCGTTGTGCCGTTTTCCTTTTTTTTTCGCGGACCCATTGACTTTCAATGGGTCCGTGGAAAAATCGGAAAATGCACCGTTTTGCAGCCGAGGCCGTGATCCGTGTATCCTGTCCGTCAAAAAAATATGACCTGTCCTATTTTTTTGACGGACAACGGTTCACGGACCCATTCAAGTCAATGGGTCCGTGAAAGAACACGGATGCACACAAGATTGGCGTCCGTGATCCGTGGCCGTAGGTTGCTTTCATACAGACGGATCCGAAGATCCGTCTGCATAAAAGCTTTTTCTGATCTAAGTTTTCACTTCGTGAAAACTCATTTCCGACAGTATATTCTAACACAGAAGCGTTCCCATGGTGATGGGGACGCTTCTAGTTAGAATACACTGCAAACTTTGTACAAGACTGCCCCCTGCTGCCTGGCAGCACCCGATCTCTTACAGGGGGATATGATAGCACAATTAACCCCTTCAGGTGCGGCACCTAAAGGGGTTAATTGTACTATCATATTCCCCTGTAAGAGATCAGGGCTGCCAGGCAGCAGGGGGCAGACCCCCCCTCCCCAGTTTGAATATCGTTGGTGGCACAGTGTGCCCCCACCATCGCCCCCCCCCTCCCTCCCTCTATTGTATTAAATCGTTGGTGGCACAGTGTGCCAACCACCATCGGCCCCCCTCCCTCCCTCTATTGTATTAAATCGTTGGTGGCACAGTGTGCCAACCACCATCGCCCCCCCCCCTCCCTCTATAGCAGTAACATTGGTGGCAGTGTGCGGTCTCAACAGTAGAAGATTCATACTTACCTGCTTGCTGCTGCGATGTCTGTGAACGGCCGGGAGCTCCTCCTACTGGTAAGTGACAGTTCTTTAGCAATGCGCCGCACAGACCTTTCACTTACCAGTAGGAGGAGCTCCCGGCCGGACACAGACATAGCAGCAGCAAGCAGGTAAGTATGAATCTTCTACTGTTGAGACCGCACACTGCCACCAATGTTACTGCTATAGAGGGAGGGGGGGGCGATGGTGGTTGGCACACTGTGCCACCAACGATTTAATACAATAGAGGGAGGGAGGGGGGCCGATGGTGGTTGGCACACTGTGCCACCAACGATTTAATACAATAGAGGGAGGGAGGGGGGGCCGATGGTGGTTGGCACACTGTGCCACCAACGATTTAATACAATAGAGGGAGGGAGGGGGGGCCGATGGTGGTTGGCACACTGTGCCACCAACGATTTAATACAATAGAGGGAGGGAGGGGGGCCGATGGTGGTTGGCACACTGTGCCACCAACGATTTAATACAATAGAGGGAGGGAGGGGGGGGCGATGGTGGGGGCACACTGTGCCACCAACGATATTCAAACTGGGGAGGGGGGGGGGCTGCCCCCTGCTGCCTGGCAGCCCTGATCTCTTACAGGGGAATATGATGGTACAATTAACCCCTTTAGGTGCCGCACCTAAAGGGGTTAATTGTGCTATCATATCCCCCAGTAAGAGATCGGGTGCTGCCAGGCAGCAGGGGGCAGTCTTGTACAAAGTTTGTAGTGTATTCTAACCTGAAGCGTCCCCATCCCCATGGGAACGCCTCTGTGTTAGAATATACTGTCGGATCTGAGGTTCACGAAGTAGCTCATATCCGACAGTATATTCTAACATAGAGGCGTTCCCATGGTGATGGGGACGCTTCAAGTTAAAATATACCATCGGATTGGAGAAAACTCCAATCCGATGGTATAAAAGAACTCCAGACTTTACATTGAAAGTCAATGGGGACGGATCCGTTTGAAATGGCACCATATTGTGTCAACATCAAACGGATCCGTCCCCATTGACTTGCATTGTAATTCAGGACGGATCCGTTTGGCTCCGCACGGCCAGGCGGACACCAAAACGACTTTTTTTTCATGTCCGTGGATCCTCCAAAAATCAAGGAAGACCCACGGACGAAAAAACGGTCACGGATCACGGACCCACGGACCCCGTTTTTGCGGACCTGTGAAAAAAAACTGTCGTGTGCATGAGGCCAAAGATAGAAAATAGGAGTATAAGTTACCCATCACCTCAAAAACTTACAGGAGGGATGTGGTCATGATCCCTGCTAAGTACTTAGGGTGGCAGTACCCTGAGGCCAAAAAGCTGATTAAACTCGTCAGGACACTATATACTCCCTTGGGACACCATATACTCCCTTGTGAGTTTTTTATATATCTTTTGATTTCTCGTGTGTGTTTTCTGGCACATGTTTTTTGCTTTATTACACTTTTTTGGCACTATTTTCACAATACAGTTTTGTATAATGGTAGGGTTGTCTAGGGTCTCCAGAGAGGGAAAGGTTCCGGACAGGGCCGCTCTTTTCAGGGCGATGGCTCTGTATTAGGAGTTCATTAGGGTCAATGATAGCCTTGATAGGACATCAGGATTAGCATGTTTCTCCATCTATATCCACCAGATGTGATGTCAGATGTTAACCGAAAATCAAGAGTAGCAGTAAAATGGATATGACTTCTGTAACCTGTTCCTGAGCCAAGTCCGCATCTCCTAAACGGATGGACCAAAGCAACGCTAGATAAATAAGAAGGTTGAGGCATCAAAGAAACAGAGTTGCCATACACCTATCCTGAATCAAGGCCATGTCCATATCCTGTGGAATCTATGGACTGGCAAGAACTATCATTTTTTACCTACCCACTCTTTACACCCTACTTGTCAGGGTCATTGTTATATGTTGGTGGCAACCAGTAGATCCTTTCTGCAGACAGAACTGTAGAGTTGCTGCCGACAGTGGTGTAGTTACCATGGAGGTTGAACATGAGCTGCTATGAGGCATGGGTGGGAGGGCACCCAGTGCTGATCTCCTGCTTCCTGATATGAAACCATGACATTTTGCTGTAGCCGCCCCTAGGGGGAGCTCAGTGCGTAGAGATTTTGACAGATTTCATTAAGTTCTGTTGTAACTACAAATTCCTATGTACTGAGCTCCCTCTAGTGGTGGCTGCAAACAGCCAGCTCTATAATATACTGCATGAGTTCAAGCAAGAGATTTAGAAATATATGGAGGAAATTTAATATAGTAATGCCAGTGGTCTGCTGTAACTGACTGAGAAATATGGTTTTCAGGATGAAAGCCATATTTATGACGCACCTGTTTCATTTTTCTCAACATAGAAGGTGGGTAAAGTGAGTGAGGTGGGATTTTATAATACAAAACTGAAATTTGTCAGCAATCTTTTGCTATAGGGCTATAGGCCCCTGGCTGCAGGGTAGGTTGAAGCAGGTTTCTCCAGAGTAAGGCCTCTTTCAGACGAACGTGACGGATGGGCTCCGGATGCGTTCAGTGAAGCTCGCACCATTTTGCAAGCAAGTTCAGTCATTTTGTCTACGATTGTGTTCAGTTTTTTCCGCGCCGGTGCAATGCGTTTTGATGCCTTTTTTTTTTTTTTCACGCGCGTGATGATAAAAATACTGAAGGTCTACAAACAACATTTCCTAGCAACCATCAGTGACATGAGCGAGTTTTCCGCGCGGGTGCAATGCGTGACGTGAACGCATTTCACCCGCACTGAATCCTGGAAACTGGAAAAATGCTGTGACTGGAAAAATGCAGCCCTGTCTCTTGGTTTTGTCTGAAGCATATAAAAGCAATGAATAGTCATTTTACTAACTAGAACTGGATAATGATACATTTCTTTTCTTTCTAATGTGTTAATCAGCCGTGCAGTGTAATTACAAGTGCTTGTTCCAGTCACTTGAATGGGAAGAGCACTTGTAACTACACTGTGCGGCCGCTGTAAGCGAGGCGAGGAGCAGTGCCTCTCCTCAGACAGGGGGGTTGATAGTCGGACCCCCACCATTCAGATATTGATATTCCATCTTGCGGATAGGTCATCGATATGTACTGGCTGCACGACCCCTTTATGAACCATAGGAATTTTGTATCTGGAGATGACCTACTGGAGCAGATTTATGAAGACTGGTATTCATACACTAGTCTTAGTCAGAAATCTGTATAAATAAGATGCACCGAATTTATTTAGGGACGTGCTTCGTTAAATTTGCATGACATCTTAGAAGCAGTGTGCCGTGAGTCTATAAGTGGCTTGTGTAACGAAATATCGTGGAAAATGTCAATGTTGGTCATAGCATCCCATCAAATAACCCCTTTCGTGTTGAAAGGAAATATACACTGAGTAGTTGTAAGGACAGATCGATAATGCCCAGTTATCCATTTATTCATAGATTTCCCAGAGGAATAACTGAGGGATAGCACAGATCAGAGTTTAAAAAAATGCTTTAGAATAGTAATTTCAGTGAGAATACAAGTTCTCTACAGAAATGTCAGCAAAGCCGACAGGTCCTCATAGGGTTTGCCCACGTGTGGCAGATACGCATGGGATTTTTGTGCGGCAAATCTCCAGCGATGTATGTGGCAGCAAAATAGATTATATTTTGAGAAATCTCATCCGCACGCTGTGTAAAAAATTTCCTAGGTAAATTTGTCCTGCGGTGCAGATTTGAAACATGCAGCATGTCGGCTTTGCAATGGAGAGGGGGAAATCCATTGCCATTTCCGTGGTAAAAACCATGTGATAAAAACTATGTAATATTAAGCAGGTTTTGCTGCAGATTCATGGCAAAATCAGCAGATGACTTTTTTTCTGCATTTTCTGCCATGTGGACGTACCCTAACGGTTGATTTTGGTCTGACACAGATCATCAGGATTTCAGCAGTATATTCTTTATGGTAAGCAGTGAGATGTTATATACCGTATATTAATTATTTGCTATGCAGAGCTTATCTATACAAAGCCTCCTAACTGTTCCCTAGATTTACAATACAAAAGCTGAACGATGAATTGGTGGGGATTGTCCCTTGAAAAGCATTTATAAATATTGGGTTTTGGGGGATTCCGATCCCTGGAACCCCCCACAATCATGAGATTTAGGGGTCCAGGGTGCCCACTCTGAATGGAGCAGTCATTCCACCACTTCTTGTAGGAAAACCCCTGACATAGACGTGAAGAGGAAAAGACCTGCATAGGAAATGTTTGAATTTGACTCTGGTCAGATTGCATGAGAATCTTTGGGCATCTTTGTGGTTAGGTGGGTAACGATATAATAAAGTTCCATTCACCGGTATTTCAGAGGGAAGAGACCGTACGTATCAAAGGTTGTAAAACAACAAACCTGTGTATAGCGTACATATCCAGTTTTAACCAGAAAAGACAAGGGCGTCTTGAAATTATTTTTTCCCCAAAAATATACCTTCCCCCATAATGGAAAATGTTCACGATTGCTTTTTAACTGTCAATCTATATTTTTTATTTTGCAGTTTGCAGACAAATTTCAGGAAGTTAAAGAAGCTGCAAAACTGGCCCGAGAACGATCGCAAGAAAAAATGGAAACTTCTAGCAATCATTCCCAAGTAGGTCCTTAAGATTGTACTGATCACATTAGTAGCAGATGGAATAATCTCGCCATACCACTCACTTATACCGAAGGGCTGGAGATGTATATATAAACGGAGACGTCAAAATAGAAGGAGGAAGCGTCTACTTTCCATTTACACCCTAGTGCAAAACTATGTCCCTATAAAGTCTATGCAGATCTCCCACCCTGAGAAGGGTTACCCCATCCAGAACATGCCACTTAATTTAGAGTTACCATACGCAGATCCCTCATTTATCCTCACGTGTTTCATGTGGTAGCTTGGCACCCCTTGAGTGAACAGAGATCTCGTCCTACTGTATCATGCATTGATGGCAGCACTAGGGCTTCCAGACACAATCCAGGCTCACTCCTAGTAGTGAGGGAAATGCCATACCACTTTGTATCAACGTACAATGCCATGTCTTGCTGCTTGGCAAGATTATTCCATGGTTTTTACTACTGCACTGGCATTATCATGAACACTATTACATCACTGTGTACATTATCTCTCTATTAATACATCACTGTGTACATGATCCCACTATTACATCCCTGTATACATGATTCCACTATTACATCACTGTGTACATGATCCCACTATTACATCACTGTGTACATGATCCCACTATTACATCACTGTGTACATGATCCCACTATTACATCCCTGTATACATGATCCCACTATTACATCCCTGTATACATGATTCCACTATTACATCACTGTGTACATGATCCCACTATTACATCCCTGTATACATGATCCCACTATTACATCACTGTGTACATGATCCCACTATTACATCCCTGTATACATGATTCCACTATTACATCACTGTGTACATGATCCCACTATTACATCCCTGTATACATGATCCCACTATTACATCCCTGTGTACATGATTCCACTATTACATCACTGTGTACATGATCCCACTATTACATCCCTGTATACATGATCCCACTATTACATCCCTGTGTACATGATCCCACTATTACATCCCTGTGTACATGATCCCACTATTACATCACTGTGTACATGATCCCACTATTACATCACTGTGTACATGATCCCACTATTACATCACTGTGTACATGATCCCACTATTACATCACTGTGTACATTATCTCTCTATTAATACATCACTGTGTACATGATCCCACTATTACATCCCTGTATACATGATCCCACTATTACATCCCTGTGTACATGATCCCACTATTACATCACTGTGTACATGATCCCACTATTACATCCCTGTATACATGATTCCACTATTACATCCCTGTGTACATGATCCCACTATTACATCCCTGTATACATGATCCCACTATTACATCCCTGTATACATGATTCCACTATTACATCACTGTGTACATGATCCCACTATTACATCCCTGTATACATGATCCCACTATTACATCCCTGTGTACATGATCCCACTATTACATCCCTGTGTACATGATCCCACTATTACATCCCTGTGTACATGATCCCACTATTACATCACTGTGTACATGATCCCACTATTACATCACTGTGTACATTATCTCACTTATTACATCACTGTATATACATTATCTCACTATTATTAAATCACTATGTACATTATCCCAATATTGCATCATTTTCCCTGTGCTGTAACATCACTGTGTGCATTATCCCTGTATTACATCAGTGTGCACATGATCCCACTATGATTACATCATTCATTCTTCCTATGCTATGACATTACTGTATACATTATTCCGGTATTACATCAGGGTGCGCATTAGTCCACTATTAATACATTATTCTCCCTGTGCATTAGAGAAACCAATCATACATTTTTCTGAACTTTCTGCTGAAACTGATCATGCTAGATTGGGGCCCGATCCAGGTTTTGCTGTAGGGGCCCCTGGTTATTTTTATGCCCCATTATTCATGTGTTTACTGTACTTAAAAACTTCAACAGAACATCCATCATGCATTTGGACATGCGGATTTGCAGATTTAATTTTTTTGCACTGTGCCCTCAGCCTCAGACATCTGTTGTTGATTTCCATCTGATTTAACTCAGCAACGTTTTTGTCAAAATCAGCATAGAAATGTATTTCAAAATTGCATACCGTATTTTTCACCATCACATCCTTACTTGCTAGGACAGGAGGGTCTAGCATTTCATGCCCTTCCCATCCATTGTATGAAAAGATGACAGCGTAACCAGGGATGTAAAAGGGATGCTAAAGTCTTATGGGCCCTGGTGCCAAAGTTCAGTTTGGGGCCCCTTCCCCACCCCATGCAGGTTCTCTTCATGCCAGCTGACCATGGCCTGCGCAGAACTTTCAACTCCATTGCTAGCATTGTTCAGTCTAAGCCTTTTCTAGCTGTTCAGTTTGGGACCTGGGTGCTACAGTATAGAACAGCAACAAATACATATAAATGCCCAGCACACTAATAAGATACAAAGTTGTCAGAGATACGAGGTCACATATTATCTACACAAATAGCTTTTAAACAACATCTAGATTTGTGCAGTGAAGGTTATTGTATGTATCCCTGGTGGTCTAGGGCAAAGAAGGGGATTATTACAATACTAGTGAAATGCCGATTAAACCCAATGGCCTAAAGGAATGAGCAGAGCACAGCAAAGAAGTCTGCAAAATGCCTTAAGAAGAACAGCTTGAAAGATGCATTCAAAGTAGAAGTTAATCGAGCAACTGAGTAGGAACAGACAGTTCACAAGACTGGCGCTAGACAACAGCTAGTTACAATACTCAAGCACTGTTTTTATCTCCAATGTCAGTATAACTAGGTGCTTTGGGGCCAGTGGCCTGCTTGCTCATAGCGGCGGGCACTTGATCTACTTGCTCTAGACCCATACACTTCAAAGCGGCTCACAGTGGCTCTCCTCGCGACCCAGACTAAGCTCAGTGCATCTCCAAACTGACATGGGAAAAAGTTAAAAGGCGCCCAGCCCCAGCGAAATTAAGAGTTTTTCTGCTAGTCAGGCTCCAACGATTCGGGCCTAGGCAGAGCCACGCTGCCAGAGTGCTCTCCTACATCCTATACTGCCACGCCGGCGGCCTCGCCGAACACCTTCATTGGCACCATAAGGTCGGAGCAGGAAGGGCAACCTGACACTCACATCACTGAGGATATTAGGAATGCAATGTTAGAAACACTGCGTTCCTCTATGAAAGAAGACATGATGGGATTGCTGAGGGACCTCAAAAGGGATATTCAAAGTATTGGAGACCGCACAGTGCATTTAGAAACCATGATGCGAAATTCGCCATTTCTTATAGACGCCCATGAGGCCATGGAGGAAGACATTGCCAAACTCACAGCTAAATTGCATGATTTGGAGGATCGGCACCGCCGTAATAATATCAGAGTATGCGGGGTCCCGCAAACTGTGGAGACACCTGACCTAGAACCCCTGCTTAAGGATCTCCTCAAAGCAGCATTGCCAACGACCACTGGCAGGGACTTGATTATTGATCGTATCCACAGGCTCCCGAAACCACAAGGTCTGAATGCGTCCCTACCTCGTGACGTAATAGCAAGGATTCATTTCTAGACGATCAAGGATTCATTTCTCCGAGCCCTAAGGCAAGACCCAATGCAGAATGGTCCAGGAACCCTACAGTATTTGTCTCCTTAGACGCCGAAAAAGCGTTTGATAGGGTCCACTGGGGGTTCCTGGATCAAGTGTTACAGAAATTTGGGTTAAAAGGGCACATATTAACAGCTGTCTCCGGCTTCTACTCCAAACCTTCTGCCAGGGTCCTGGCCTCATGGTTTCTATCCGAGGCTTTCCCAATCACGAACGGCACAAGGCAAGGGTGCCCAGTGCCCATTGCCCCCCCTTTCTTTCTTTCACCCTGGTTATGGAACCGCTGGCGGAATTACTCTGCACTTGCTCGGATATCTCGGGTATTCCAGTAGGCGAGCACTCCCGTATTATTGGACTCTACGCAGATGATGTCATTCTGACATTAACTGACCCTTTCAGATCTCTAGAGGCAGCATCTAAGATCATAACTCAATATTCCTCTCTTATTATACGCTCAATGTCACTAAAACAAATGTGTTACCTATTAATGTCCCAGACAAGCTTAGAGATAGCATTCGGAAACAGATAGCATTCGGAAACAATTTCCAATATAATTGGGCTGAGAAGTCACTGTCTTATCTAGGAATAGAGCTGACACACTCTCTGTTAAAGAGTTGGTTACATCTAATTTGAGAAATGTAAGAATGGAATTGCAAAGGGACTATGCTAAATATGCACTGGTGCAGCTATCCTGGATTGCAAAAATAAACACAGTAAAAATGCTAATCTTACTGAAAATACTGTATAAATTCCAGTGTATCCCCCTTAAAGTATAACTGTCATTTTTTAAAAAAAAATTTAGTATTGGATTGTGGTGATTTATATCACCTTGGTGGCCCTATTTCAACTTTTCACTGTGTATTCAATTACCCCTTAATTCCACAGTTTTGTTCCCTGTACTGCCTTCTTTTACCTGTGCTTAAAATAGGGTTGCTAGGCATGGTCCGTCTATCTGTTGAAGGACGGAGCACAGCAGCGTGCAGGCTCACATTCCTGACAGCCAGGGACTGTAAGTAAATGATTAAAGCCAGGTCCTCCCCAGCAGCTGATAACAGTGCCTGGGCTGTGTGCACTTCTCCCTGTCCCTGCGCTTGGCAGACGCTCCCTCACTCAGCAGAATGGGACAATGCAGAGCTGAAGCAGCGCAGACCAGGGAAGGGTGATCTGCCATCTGCTCAGTGTATAAATGAAAGCAACATGTGGTAAGAGTATGTACTTGCTTGCGAAATTGCGCATTTTTTAACTGAACGCATCCGCACCTAATCCGCTCATGCTTGTCTGCAAGGGGCCTACTGTAACTGAAGTGATCAGCCACTTCCTTTCCACGATTCCCCCACAGGTATTTCTGAGCAGAGCTGAGCCACTCAATGGGCTATTTACAGCTGACACCCCACAACGCTCTAATCTATCTATTTGGTACTCCACCCTAGTTACGGCTGACACTGAGGTAAAACAGCCATTCATGCTAAAATGGGAAGCGGAACTGGGGAAAGAATTCCTGTTGTCTTCATGGCAAGCTGCTTTATATTGGTCTATGAAGTGTTCTCGGTGTATTAACCATATGGAACAGAATAGGAAAATTCTACCCAGATGGTACTTGACCCCGAACTGGCTATCCCACATCATTCCCAATTATTCCCCTTTGTGTTGGAGGGGTTGTGGGGTACTAGGCACCCCAACTCATTTGTGGTGGCACTGCACGACAGTCAAAAACTTATACCATTATTGGAGAGGTTACAGATATCATTAATCCCGGAACTAACCATTCTCTGCATGGGTCTAGCAGAGATCCCATACTGCGCTCGCTGGATTGTGGCACATATCCTCAATTCCTCAAAAAAGGTGAAAGCCCGCCGCTGGAAATAGGCACAACCCCCCTCAACAAAGGAGGTAGTACAATTGGTAAATTTCCATATGCACTGTGAACTGTCTTTGCTCCTACAATGCAATCCAGGATAGTTACACATAATCGTTGGCTATTGTGCCTGACTAGAATCTATGCCACACCATTACCGCCAAGTGTTAATTAAAGCATAGAGGATATGCAGCTACTGCATGACATGTGACACCCCACTGCTGGTGTTCCCGAAGGGCTGTGTATGCCTAAACTCGATCAGTGACGATATATGTACTCAGGAACTACTGTGCTCGGTATACTATGTTTTGTTTTCATCCCTTTGTTATTTGCTGATTGCTTTTTTTATGATGTATACTTATGTTTTTGGAAAAAATAAAAATAAACCTTCAATAAAAATCTATTGAAACTATAACTAGGTGCTTTGGACAGGGGGCTTATTTCAGTATCCCTGGTAGTTAATGCTGTACACCTGGGGTTCAGTGGTTGCTCATCTCCTGGGCTCCTGTGTTGCTTGGGCCATAGCTTCCTGTTGCCTCCCTGCATGTATCTCTATGATCGGAGGACAGTGCAGCTATAACTGACTGGCTGCATAGTTCGGTCTATATACCATTTAAAAAGGTCAGTTTGGACCAACTCATCTGGTTTTCTTAGTCTCGTGTATAAATGAAGAAAAGAAGTGGAACACATTACTTTTGTGTGCCATGGAATTTTATCTAGTGTGGTGAGGGGGACTTGTGAGCTTGCCTGGTTTAGGGACCCTGTTGCAATTGCGACTACTATGACTCCTGTAGCTATACCACTGGGCATAATCACCTGCTAGGTTGTACCACATAGTTGCCAAGTTTGCTGAAACTGTGGAAGGGATCCTTCTTTTGATATCAGATGCTTGGGCTTCTTCTGTGTTATACATTTAGGTCCATAAATATTGGGACATCGACACAAATCTAACATTTTTGCTCTATACACCACCACAACACAATGGATTTGAAATGAACCAAACAAGATGTGCTTTAATTTGAGGGTATTTACATCCAAATCAGGTGAACGGTGTAGGAATTACAACAGTTTGCATATGTGCCTCCCACTTGTTGAGGCACCAAAAGTAATCGGACAGAATAATAATCATAAATCAAACTTTCACTTTTTAATACTTGGTTGCAAATCCTTTGCAGTCAATTACAGCCTGAAGTCTGGACCGCATAGACCTCACCAGACACTGGGTTTCATCCCTGGTGATGCTCTGCCAGACCTCTACTGCAACTGTCTTCAGTTCCTGCTTATTCTTGGGGCATTTTCCCTTCAGTTTTGTCTTCAAGTGAAATGCATGCTCAATCGGATTCAGGTCAGGTGATTGACTTGGCCATTGCATAACATTCCACTTCTTTCCCTTAAAAAACTCTTTGGTTGCTTTTGCGGTATGCTTTGGGTCATTGTCCATCTGCACTGTGAAGCGCCGTCCAATGAGTTCTGAAGCATTTGGCTGAATATGAGCAGATAATGTTGTCGAAACACTTCAGAATTCATCCTGCTGCGTTGTCACATGATCAATAAATACAAGTGAACCAGTTCCATTGGCAGCCATACATGCCCACGCCATGACACTACCACCACCATGCTTCACTGATGAGGTGGTACGCTTAGGATCATGAGCAGTTCCTTTCCTTCTTGATACTCTTCTCTTCCCATCACTCTGGTATAAGTTGATCTTGGTCTCATCTGTCCATAGGGTGTTGTTCCAGAACTGTGAAGGCTTTTTTAGATGTTGTTTGGCAAACTCTAATCTGGCCTTCCTGTTTTTGAGGCTCACCAATGGTTTATCTTGTCGGTTGAACCCTCTGTATTCACTCTGGTGAAGTCTTGTCTTGATTGTTGACTTTGATACACATACACCTACCGTACCTCCTGAAGAGTGTTCTTGATCTGGCCAACTGTTGTGAAGGGTGTTTTCTTCACCAGGGAAAGAATTCTTCGGTCATCCACCACAGTTGTTTTCCGTGGTCTTCAGGGTCTTTTGGTGTTGCTGAGCTCACTGGTGCGTTCCTTCTTTTAAAGAATGTTCCAAACAGTTGTTTTGGCCACGCCTAATGTTTTTGCTATCTCTCTGTTGGGTTTGTTGTGTTTTTTCAGCCTAATGATGGCTTTCTTCACTGATAGTGACAGCTCTTTGGATCTCATCTTGAGAGTTGACAGCAACAGATTCCAAATGGAAATAGCACAGTTGAAATGAACTCTGGACCTTTTATCTGCTCATTGTAATTGGGACAATGAGGGAATAACAAACACCTGGCCATGGAACAGCTGAGAAGCCATTTGTCCCATTACTTTTGGTCCCTTAACAAGTGGGAGGCACATAAGCAAACTGTTGTAATTCCTACACCGTTCACCTGATTTGGATGTAAATACCCTCAAATTAAAGCTGACAGTCTGCAGTTAAAGCACATCTTGTTTGTTTCATTTCAAATCAATTGTGGTGGTGTATAGAGCCAAAAATGTTACAATTGTGTTGATGTCCCAATACTTATGGACCTGGCTGTATATGCCTTTGACAGTTTATTTTTTATTTTTTACGGAGCCGGTGACTTCTCTTATCAGTAATAAGCTTGTGAAGTCAACTCATGCATTTCTTAGATTTTTATTTGCTGTAATAGCTCAAGGCAGAAATTTTGTGCATGCTCATAATGCAACCTTTATACAAGTGTATAGTCAGGTTATGATTAGTCTATGACCTTTCCAGCAGCGAAAATGATACAGATTAAACATAAGCCGTGAAAAATTCTTATAATCCATTAAAAGGTTTGGAAAAATAGAAAAAAAAAATCCAAAATAAGGAACTAAGGAAACCTTGTTGGCCTGCTGCTTATGAGCCTTGTTTTAAGATGTTACTATAGCAACCAAGAATGACTGTGGGACACCCGCCTACGCACTGTGAATAAAGGGCTATATATGGGGGGGGGAGAGAATCATATACTAGTATCTGTAAATAACACCATGCACCTTAAAATATTTATATCCCTTTTTTCCATGATTACCATGTCATGTTATAATGCTGCGGGTCATCTGAATTTCTCATAGGCTGTGTAAAGATTCCTACTAGCTACAGTATGAGCACGCATACAGTTGGATAAGATTTATGTTCAGGGTATATTTCCACCTGCATAGACAGAGCCAGTTTTATACAGGTGCATAATGGAAACAGGACTTAAAGTCTATGTACACCATTGGGAACAATTTTTTTTATTATTGCATTGTACTTATTTTGAGCTAAAAATCATCTTTTCAATAGTTTTTTATTAAAAATATGAAATGCGTTTTTCTGTACATAGCTGAGATGTTCTAGTAGCAGCCTCTGGATCTTCCCTCTTTTCCATCAGTTTAGGAGCTGACGGGCTCCTTATCTCTGCTCTCTGACATTATAAACACTCATTATAGCTCCGTTCTGATCTTACTGATAAGAATGTGGCTTGAATAAGTGTTTATGACCATTTAGTAATTAAGAGATAAGGGTTATTAGATGGCACAAAGTGAAAGTACCAGTCACACAGTTAGTAAAACAGTTAACCCTTTGTGACGGAACGGCTCAATATTTTTAATTGAAAATCCGATTTTTTTGCCAAAAATGAGTAAACTGCAATCATAAATAAAAATTTGCTTCCGAAGGTGTACATAGCCTTTTTTAAAAATTATCATATTCACCTTGTGGCTATCCTGACCTGACCTAGTCAAAGATCCCTTTACACCTTTCGCTCCTCATCTGCGTAGAGATCTGCTATATGAGATGCTATGTATTCTCTTAAATTGGACATTATGGATTAATTGATCACCATACACCTATACTGTACAGTAGTCCTCAGGGCCCACCTGCTGGTCATGATTTGAGAAGATCCCACAGAATGAATACCTGTGATAACTTCTGATGCATGGACACTAATTATATCACCTGCTTAATACTATGGAAATCTGGAAAATGTGACCGGCAGGTGGCCCCTGAGGACTGGAGGTGAGGACCAGTGCTCTACTTTATTCGATACTTAGCATTTAATGTGGAGGCCCAGGCCGGTTTTAGACATAATGTGGCCCTGGACAAAATCTAAAGTGGGGCACCAAATTTTATAATAAGGTACAAAGAACACCGTTGCGTTATGTCGATTCCTGCTTTCCCTCACAGATTTACACCCCACAAAGCTCCTCACATTGTTCTTCACCCTCATGACCCCAGAATATGCCACATGCCCCCTCCCTTCCCAGCAATGAGTTCCCCTTACTCACGGCATCCGAAATTGTTAAAAACCAAAATCGTGGGATTCCTCTTCAAGCGCGCTTTTCCCCAGTGGAGTTTGGGGAAAGCACCCTTTTTTTTAATAAATAAGCCACAGTCTGTACTAGGCTTCCAGGCTCATTGTTAGTATATCCCAGTTCAGACCACTAGATGGCAGCACTGAACTGTGATATAATGATTTCTATACAGACTAATGGAGCAATTTACATCTGATGATTGTAAATTGTGGTCCACTTGGGGGACTTAACAAAAAGTAAAAAAAATATATATATATAAATATAATATATATATAAAAAAATTGGAAATTAAAATCACCCCCATTCCCCAAAATAAAAATAAAAAATAGCATTATGGGCATCGCCACATGTGAAAACACCCATACTATTAAAATATTTAAAAAGTTAGCCCATATGGTAAATAGCATAACAGAAAAAAAAAAGGCCGATTCGCGTTTTTTTTCATCACTTTATCTCCCAAGAACATTGAATAAAAAGTGATCAGGATACACACCCCAAAATGGTCTTGTCAAAAACGACAGATCGTCCCACAAAAAATGAGCCCCCACACATCTCCGTAGACATAATTATAAAAAAAATTATGAGGGTCATAATATTGCGATTAAAAAGCTTAGCTTGCTGCAGTGAGCGAGCCTATAGAAGTCCTGAGCGGGGGTGCAACAAAAAATACTGATTACACAAGTTAAAAAGGTTGATGTGGGTTAATACGGGTGTCTTTTGATCATATTTTACGTTTTGCTCCATTTTTTTCTCAATAAAATCAAACTTTTTACTCGTGGGTACACCCCGTGTTTTGGGCAGATCCGTCATGGATCTGCAAAAACTGATCCGTTACAGTAATACAACCGCATGCATCTGTCATGAATGGATCCGTTTGTATTATCTGTAAGGCTACTTTCACACTCGCGTTTGGTGTTGATCTGTCATGGATCTGCACAGACTGATCCGTTCAGATAATACAACCGCATGCATCCGTCATGAATGGATCCGTTTGTATTATCTGTAAGGCTACTTTCACACTCGCGTTTGGTGTTGATCTGTCATGGATCTGCACAGACTGATCCGTTCAGATAATACAACCGTCTGCATCCATTGAGAAAGGATCAGTTTGTATTATTTTTAACATAGCCAAGATGGATCCGTCTTGAACACTATCGAAAGTCAATGGAGGACGGATCCGTTTTCTATTATGCCAGATTGTGTCATAGAAAATTGATCCATCCCCTTTGACTTACATTGTGTGTCAGGATGGATTTGTTTGCCTCCGCATCGTCAGATGGACACCAAAACGCTGCAAGCAGTGTTTTGGTGTCCACCTCCAAAGCGGAATGGAGACGGAACGGAGGCAAACTGATGCATTATGAGCGGATCCTTATCCATTCAGAATGCATTAGGGCAAAACTGATCCGTTTTGGACCGCTTGTGAGAGCCCTGAACGGATCTCACAAATGGAAAGCCAAAACGCCAGAGTGAAAGTAGCCTAACATAGCCAAGACTGATCTGTCATGAACTCGATTGAAAGTCAATGGATGACTGTTCCGTTTTCTATTGTGCCAGATTGTGTGTCCCCCATTGTACCAAGACGGATCAGTTTGGCTCAGTTTCGTCAAGCGGACGGCAAAACACTGCAAGCAGCGTTTTGGTGTCCACCTCCAGAGCGGAACGGAGGCAAACTGATGCATTCTGAGCGGATCTTTTTCCATTCAGAATGCATTAGGGCAAAACTGATCTGTTTTGGACCGCTTGTGAGAGCCCTGAACGGATTTCGCAAACGGAAAGCCAAAACTCGAGTGTGAAAGTAGCCTTCTTATTTAGCCTCTATTTTTTTAATGTTTCTGTGGGGATTCAAACTCACAATCGTCTACATTGAAAGCAAGAACGCTAACCACTAGGCTATAGAGCTCAATGCTGTCATTGCTGAAAAACCTCATAGAAGTTTCTCTTGTATGGAAAACCTCATAGAAGCTTCTCTTGTATGGAAAACCTCATAGAAGTTTATCTTGTATTATACAAGAGAAACTTCTATGAGGTGTTTCAGCAATGACTTAGCATTGAGCTCTATAGCCCAGTGGTTAAGGTTCTTGCCTTTTAATGTAGATGTTTTTGAGTTTAAATTCCCACAGAAACACTTCAAAAATAAAGTTTAAATTAGACTTGTACACACAGGGTGTCCCCAAGCATAGTGATCATGTATGAGAATACCCCTTTTATGTTCATAACACTGACTCCATGGGATTCAGGGCAAGGACTCCTAAGCCGGGAAATTCCCCACTCTGGAGTCCTGAGGATCTGCCAGGACTGAGGCAGGGGGCCCCTTAGAGGATTGAGGCCCTTGGCAATTGCTCAGTTTGCCCTGGCCCTGGTGGAGGCACAGTGATGTTTTTTCTTAGATTCATCTGAAATCTGTGAGTATTTACGGTCACATGCTGGGTTCTAAAGGTTTTTATCAGATGGTAGCACAGGGAGTGCCTAGGACTCTGTAATATAGAATCTGTTCTGAACACATTTGAATCTAATTGTGAACTGTAATATCTTTTCATACCTGAGAATTCCACTCATTTTTGTAGGTGGTTTCATTGTTCATGTTCCAAACAGATGTGATTAGTAGGTACACGGCGACATTTTTTCCTTATTAATGAAAGGTTATTGTCGTGGAGGAGTTTTTCTTCTTTGAATATGAAAGCTTCCTGATTAATATGCATAAATGCATGAGAAGACTGGTGAATATGCACCATTAAATCTATGCCATTCTCATCTTGTTTCACTTAAATCTTTCATGGCCTGTGGCATGCTGTTCTTTTATGTAAATAGCAGAACATGCTCCTCCATGCTGCTATAATACTTCAGACAATGGGGGTCATTTATCAAAGAGCTACATTTTTTCTTTAGAAGTCCCTGAGAATGCACCTAAATTTATGATGAGGCACATCCTCCAGTAGTCTGTGCGCCTACATTGAAAATTTCTCCAGTCCCTGACTGGAGTCGTTTTCAGTCGTCTTTTTTTTTTATAACTGTATTTTTTTTTCCTTCAAAATACAATACAAAAGTGTGGTCTGATTCGTACAAAAACAGCAAAACACACAGTGATATTATTAGATGAGAAGCATGGGGTATACCATTAGGGATGGATGAAAATACCCATAAAGCATACATTCAAGGTTATACAGAGATCTGCAAAGTCATATAAAAGAATAAGGTTGCAACTAAATGAATATCTGATTTGTTCTTCAACCAAAATAATTACTTAGTAGCCTATTTTAAGGTTTTACCTAGCTAACAAATGGTGTCCCCACAGTGTCATCCTGCTGCCACACCCAATACTGTGCCATTTGTGGCCCCTAATGCCCCAGGTACTATACTGCTGAAAAAATAGTGACCCCCAGTAGACATAATTGGGGTCATTTATCAAACTGGTGTAAAGTAGACCTGGATTTCTAAAAGAGCTGTCATATATGAAAGGTGGAATCTGATTGGCTGCTATGGGCAACTAAGCCAGTTCTACTTTACACCAGTTTGATCAATTACCCCAAATGTCCCTATAGTGTCTACAGCAGCTATAATGTCCCCTAGAGTTCCACGAGTAATAATACCACCCTCTATTGTGCTCCAGGTAATAATCCCTGTATAGTGTCCCCCAGAAATAATAGAACTGCCCCTACAGTGCCTCCCCAATAGCAACCCCCCCACGCTGCCCCATATAGTGATTTCCCCCACACTGCCCCTCCATAGTAATCCCCCCATAGTAATTTTCCACCCCACACAGTAATTTCCCCCACACTGCCCACAAACAGTAATTTCCCCCACACTTCCCCATATAGTAATTTCCCCCACACTGCCCCCATACAGTAGTTTCCCCCACACTGCCCCATACAGTAATTACCTCCATACAGTAGTTTCCCCCACACTGTCCCCACACAGTAGTTTCCACCACATTGCCTCATATAGTAATTTTCCCCCCACATAGTAATCCCTCCCATAATAATTTGCCCCCACATAGTAATCCCTCCCATAATAATTTGCCCCCACATAGTAATCCCTCCCATAATAATTTGCCCCCACATAGTAATCCCTCCCATAATAATTTGGCCCCCACATAGTAATCCCTCCTATAACAGTGTCTCACCATATATTTTTCCCCCACATGTCCTCCTGTGTGTGTGTGTGTGTGTGTGTGTGTGTGTCCCATGTCCCCCAAAGTTGGCACACAATTTATAAAAAAAAAAATAAAGGCTAAATATTCACCTGCACTTGCCCGCAGAGGAAGGCGCGCACACTTCCCTGTGCTGCTGAGTTCCGGGCACAGGTGCGCGCGATAACGTCATCACGCACGCCTGCGCCGGGTATTCACTACCGCATAGGCCTCAGGCCTACTAGGCCTGAAGCCTATGGTGGTGATCGGCGGCGGGGCAGGGAACTATGCGCTCCCGTGCTCCACCGCAGTATGTGGGCGTCAGCGCTCCAGCAATGAGCGTTTTCATCTGTATTGATGGAAGCGCTCATTGCTTCTGGCACGCCACTGATCATACCGCAAACAGGAAGCTAATAAATGGTTATTATAAGATGTATTTATATATATATATATATATATATATATATATATTCAAGGAAAAATCAACGCAGCACTCTTCTTGTAAAAAAACGCAATGTCTTTATTCACACATGTGACACAAAAATAGGCAACGTTTCAATCCCCTTCTGGGATCCTTCTCAAGCCAAGTGCACAGACCAACAAGATGCTGGCATCTAAATACATATCCAACTTTTCAATACATGTGTACAACATCAATTAATCAAGTGATTACAATTAGTGACAGCTGATACAAAATCAAAGTAAAAAGCCTATGGTCAAAGGCGAGACGCTTGCACCTGATAACCTCTAAAGTGAGTGCTGCTGGATTTCATATTATATATATATATATATATATATAAGAATGAAGAGTAAGCATGTAGGTGAAAAGAAGGTGGACTACAACAGGACATGACACAAGCGGAGGGACAAACAGGGAGGGTAATAGTGTGATCTCTAGAGGCATGTACAAGAATAATGATCCCACAATTGCCAGATGCGATAGAACCGGTCAACCTGGTTATTCATAATGGCTGTGAGGTGTTCCAATGTTCTAATGTCCATAACCTTAGTGATGAGATCAAGTTGTGAGTGCTATAGTCTTCTTCCAAAAGCTAGCAGCCATCAAAATATGTGATATCAATGCCAAAGAGTGTTTTCTCTGAGGTGTAGGGGGCATGTTAAGTAGGTAAAAGAAAGGGTCTAAAGGAAACCTAGTGTCCAGGAGTTGGTAGAAGATACCCTGAACCATTCTCCAAAAAGGGCAAATCAATGGCCATTCCAAAAAGAAATGTATAGGAGATCCCAGTCCTGTTCCGCACCTCCAGAACCTGAGACATTGGGGTTGAGAAGCCTCAACAGTTGTGGGGTATAGTACCAAAACATCAATATCTTATACAAGTTCTCTCCATGAGAGACACGAGTAGAAGTCAAGGTGGCTCTCCTCCAAATAAGTTTCCATTCTTCAGGTGAGATTACACGGTCCAAAATGGTATCCTATTTGGTCATATAGGAGTTGCGTACAGGAATGGAGAGATCTCAGAAATGAGTCCCTTGGTCGAATCCGAAAGTTTGCACACTTTCTCAAATGAGGTTGGGATAGAGACCTGTGGGGATTTAAATATACTGTTGAGGAAGTGTTGTATTTGTAGGTACTGATAGCTAGTGGAGTCTGGGAGCTGGAAGGTAGATCTAAGAGCATCAAATGGTAAGAGCCGCAGGGTTCTGTGGTCTGTTATGTCTGCAAAGCGGTATAACTTGTTAGAGAACCATGGTCTAAAAAAGGAAGGGAGCATATTCAGTCGTCTTTTATGCCCGTTTCTAGGCGTAAATGTTTTTGAATGTGCCAGGGCCAGTGGCTCGGACCCAGGACCCCAACTCTTCAGTGCCGAGGACGTTGTAGAAATTCCCTTGCAACAAACTTTTGTCACACAGACATTTAAAAAGTTGTAAAATTGGGTCTTGCAACTTTTTTACTTCAAAAACTACAGTAGCCTTGTTAGTAAATGACCCCAAATATGTTTTTGATCTTTGGTCATAATATCTGATTATAAACTTGTTCTAGTAATTAGTATATCTAGTAAAACAAAAAAAGGGAAACATCACATACTTGTCACGAGGGTGTCAAGAACCACGCCTGACTCCGTTATACCCGGGGTCAGGAAGTCGCAGCGGTTGGCTGCGCACTCTATGTAGTAAGATGGGGCTGTTTCCTTATGGTAGCTTTCTGGGTTTGCTTTGCAACCCTTTTTGGCTCACTCAGGGATCCGTAGCTCCTTCTCCTCAGCTGTTCCTTGTCCAGCACTCCCAACCTCCTTATATTCCCCTCTCCCACTTCTTTGGTTGCCAGATATAGAGCTTCCTGCCTGGACTTCTATACTGACCCACTGGAGCTGTATTGCTGCGTTCCCTGGTTGTTGTTCCAGAACCATACCCTCCGGATCCCTGTTGGGCCTTGGTGGTCTGCTGTTGTCGCCCACCTGGGATTATATGTTTGTCTGTATTGTCTGTCCTCTCCTTGGTGTTTTCCTTTTAGTGTCAGTGGTGCGGACTAGTGATCCCACCGCCCAGTTCACTACCTAGGGCTCATCTTAGGGAAAGCCAGGCTTTAGGCACGTGTTCGGCGTACGGGTGAGGAACCCGTCTAGGGACGTCAGGGCAGTCAGATGCCAGCCGCAAGGTGAGTCAGGGGTCACCACCTTTCCCTCTCCCTTGGGCAGGGCCTTCCCTTTTCCCTCCCTTTGCGTGACGCCGGTCATTACAATACTGGCTCTTGTCATTAGGATGCTGCTTGAGAAAAGTTCCAGTAAGAGGACTTGATAATTAAAGAACTTTTGAATCACATTTTTTGTAGTGCCGTGGAATATTTTTTTATTTTAGTAAGAAAAGGGCTATGAGAAGCTGGTTGGGAAACATCACATACTGGCTCTTGTCATTAGGTCATTTATACCATCATGGCAGAACACTGTATAGGAGAGTATAATTTCTTTCTAATTCAGCTTCACTGAAGGATTTGGTTACAGTTGCAGTGTAAGAGACACTCAGAGTTTATTACAGTTTTACTGCTGTAGAAAGTTGCACATTTTTGCACATGCCCTTTTTGTAAAAGAAAAGTGAGTTCTTTCGTCCTTTTATGCTGCATTAGGGTACTTTCACACTAGCGGCATGGACCTCCGGCAGGCTGTTCTGGCGGGTGAATAGCCTGTCGGATCCGTGCTGCCGCTAGTGCACGTGTGCCCCCGGACTACCGCTCCGGCCCCATTGACTATAATGGGGGCGGAGCGGAGTTCC
Organism: Bufo gargarizans; assembly: GCF_014858855.1. Taxonomy (NCBI): domain Eukaryota; kingdom Metazoa; phylum Chordata; class Amphibia; order Anura; family Bufonidae; genus Bufo; species Bufo gargarizans. The sequence continues at coordinate 150,547,318 of NC_058081.1, forward strand.
GGCGGCAGCGCCCGCCGAGAGGCCCCCGGACTAAAAGTACGACACGTCGTACTTTTATTCCGGCAGCCTCTCAGTGAGCGCTGCCTCCGCAACTCCGCCCTGCCCCCATTACAGTCAATGGGGCCAGGACGGTAGTCCGGGGGCACATATGCCCCAGCGGCAGGACGGATCATTCGCCTGAACAGCCTGCCAGAGGTCAGTGCCGCTAGTGTGAAACTAGCCTTAGCCTAACAGATTTAAGATGACTTCCCCAGTTTTCTGGAGCAAGCACCGTTAACCTGAAATCTGCACCATCTCTAAGTGTATAATGGGCATCTATCAGCAGATTTGTACCTATGAAACTGTCTGACCTGTTTCATGTGCACTTGGCAGATAAGGCATCTGTGTTGATCCCATATTCATATGTGTCCACATTGCTGAGAAAAATGAAGTTTTAATATATGCAGATGAGCCTGCAACAGGGGCGTTTCCATTACACCTAGAGGCTATGCTCTCTCTGCAACTACTGCGCCCTCTGCACTTTGATTGACAGGGCCAGACAGAGAAAACATCATCACACCTGGTCCTGACTTCTCCTAGTCAATGTAAGTGCGGAGGACACAGCAGCTGCAGAGAGAGCCAAGTCACATAGGGCTCGCTGGCTCGGCTATTTTTGGCAGCCCCATAGAAATTAGTGTAGGGCGCCCGCGTATCCCTCTGTGACTTTCGAGGCTCCATTTACCAGATAGGTGCGGGTCCCCCAGGTGGGACCCGCTCCTATCAGACAATGGGGGTATATCCTAGCGATATGCCCCCATTTTCTGAGATGGCTTTTCCCCTTTAAAGGGGGTTTCCAGGTTCATAGCTGAACCTGGATATAACTTCTTCTTTACTCATTTACTATGTATGAGTGGAGTGCTCCCCTTTGCCTTGTGCTGCACTGCGCAGGGTGAGGTCTTTTTGTTTACAGCCCAGGGCAGCACTGCAGTCCGCCCATTTGTGACGGTGACGTCACATGGGTCACTGCTAGGCGAAGTCTCCTCCTAGCATAGTGAGGACAAGCCCAGACCTTCACCTGAAACAAACAGACCTTGACCTGTGCAGTGCAGCGCAAGCCAAGGGGGAGTATCACAGCAAGGAAATACTCTGATGCTCCACTCATACATAGTAAATGAGTAAAGAAGAGGTTATATCCAGGTTCAGTTCTGATTGATTTTGGTCTTATGTTTAAATACGCTTCATTTGATAAACCTTATTTAGTCCAAGTTCACACATTGCGGGTTTGTAGTAAAAGAAACACACACCAAATCTTCAAGTAAATCTACAATACACTTTTCAGTTGCAGAATTACTTGCACATTTAAACTCCATTGAAAGAAATAGAAGATATATATGGTGTAAAGGAAACCTGACTTAGTTTCCCATAGCAACCAATCAGATTCCACCTTTCATTTTCCAAAGGAGCTCTGAAAAATAAAAGGTGGAATCTGATTGGTTGCAATGTGCACCTAAACCAGTTTTCCTTGACACCAGCTTTGATAAATCATCAGTTGCCAACGACCCCGAATTTGCACGGACTGTCCATAATTTGTGATCCCAACAAATTCAGGCTATTCTGGGTATTTGGTGGTTCTTATGTAAACCCTGCCTATAAGTGGGTGGTCCCTGCTAGTTCTTGCATTCCAGAGGCAGGGCTTAAGTTCCCCCGAAATTACCGACAAGAATGTTGGCAAGTATGCACTCACAACCTTATCTCCTTGTGAACATATCTAATCACTGTAATGTTGGGGACATCTTGTGTTCGTACTGGACAAGTCTAATTATGTCACCCTCTCCTGTAGGGTGATAACTAATGACAATTTCAAATTAGTACATTCATTTGCAGAATAACCATTATGTCTAATATTTTGTACATAGAAAAATCTAGGTAGTCCCAGCGGTCATTTTATCTGAATTGATTCCAATGTGCTATTTTATGGTTTAGAATTTGCTGGATCAGAATTGTTTCCCCACTTCTGTTATATATTTAGTGACGATCACAGCTGATCACTGTGCTGTTGGGATCTTCAGAAAACCCATAACTTGCTGGGATTTCCCGAAGCATACACTATTTAATAGTTCTGCCCCCCTCATCTTCAGCTTGGTCTCCAGATTTTTCGGAATCTGCCAAATCAGAAGTCTGACTCTTGTTCCGTACTTATTAACACGGCTTCATAAAACAACATGAAAGCCTGCAAATCCTTTTGTAATTCCCATCATTTTTAGTGCTTATATTCTGACAGGCAAGGATTTCTCTTCTGGAAGATGCCCTACTCTGAAAACAAATCACATAGTTCTTGAAGGAAAAATTTAAAACTACAATTCTATTCTGGGTACAGTTTATTCTATATTCATCTGCATTCCTTCTTGACATTAACCATTTCTGCACCTGAGGTTCATATATATTTGGTTCCATAATATTTTAATCACTCCCTTAAAGTTACTTTCCATTTAGAGGTTCCATTTCAGACATGCAAACATGCTATCAGAAGAACATCACATTGACACCTCAATTCAGTATGCAATACCAGACATGCCTCAAGGACAAACAGCTGGTCTGGAAAAACAGCTTTTCTAGAACTGGACATCTCCTATACGTTTTTGTTTGAGTAAAATATCTGCTCTTATTTGGAGGAGCACAGGAACAGAGGAGTGGGTTGCTTCTTCTGCCACACTAGACAATGAGGAACCCAGGTGGTTTCCCACCATGAAGTGCCTGATATCAGTCTGGGTCTTTTAAAGGATAACTTTCATATTTTCATTAAAAAAAATAAAAATCTATTTTAGCATATGTTACTGCTGCAGCAGCTTTATGCATAAAGCAATCTTTAGTTTCTTCAATTACCACTGTCTTCCTTGAGTTTTCCCCTTAGTTACGGCTGTTTTGAATCCTACATTATGAGGATCTTCTCAAGATGGTTCCTCTGCCAGTTCTCTGAGGCCAAAACTGCATTCCCTCAGGTCGCATACAGACTTGCTGTAGCCAGTAGCTATCAGCCAGCCAATCAGATTGGATTACTGAGAGACACGCCTCCTCACTCTGAAGCCTAATGCAGTCATGCAGTGTGAAGGACCACCCCTCTGTCTTCCTAGCCGGAGACAGATGAGCCATAGCAACATTTTTTTTAAGGGAGCAGTGGAAAGGGACAGAGGACATTAATGAAAGCTGTTATTATAAGGTAATTACAGATCTTTTGGCAATCATTGACAGACTAACTCAGGTATACATGCCTAGCTCTAATAAACAAGCAAATAAATAAAAATATGACAGTTATCCTTTAAGTGCATTTGCCTTCTCTTTGTTCTCCTCTGTGTGTGAAAATACTGCACTGTTACAAGGGGGCTAGTTTCACTCTCACGATAAGAACTCATCCACCATCCACTGGATAAGGAACAAGTATCTGATCCACCGAGGTCCATCCGCTGTGTCCCCTGGTGATCAGGAGAATGGAGTTCATGTGCGCCACAAAGAATAGGGCGTTGGCCAAGCATGCCTGCTGCTGTCCTATTCATTCTCTGTGGGACTGCCATAGATAGCATTGTTCAGTGCTCAGCTCTGTCCAGCAGTCCCATAGAAAATGTATGAGTGGCAGTGCGCATACTTGACCACCATTCCATTCTTTCAGGTGCACAGGACCTCCATTTTCATGATCATTGTGGAATCTAGCTATTGGACCTCCACAGACAAGATGCCTTCCCCCTATCCTGTGGATGGGAGATAAGTTAATATTATGCCACAACCTTTTTGAGCTGAACCCAGACATATCCCCATCTTCACCTCTCTGGCCCCCCTGATATGAGCATCGGAGCATTTTTATTGTCCAATGCTCTCCCTTGCCGTGTGCTGGATTGTGCAGGGAAAGGTTTTTGTTTTGTTTACAATAGCACACTGCTAGACGGAGGCTTCCACCCAGCAGTGTATTTGGTGACGTCACTGGCTCTGATGGGTGGGCTTTAGCAATGCCCTGGCCATTTTACAGGCTAGGACAGCGCTAAAGCCCACCCATTAGTGCTGGTGACATCACCAGGCTCACTGCTGGGCGGAAGCCTCCACCTAACAGTCCCTTTTGAGAGCCCGGTACATCACCGGATCTCCTAAAAATGCCTTTTCCCTACGCGATTCAGCGCAGGGCAAAGGAGAGCATGAAATGCTTTAATGCTCAAATCAGGGGGGGAAAAGCACCGGCCTATGTGAGCTCCCCCAGTCCTCGCCACCAGAGAGGCCGGCGCTTTTTCCTATAGTGTGCAAACACAGCCACTGCTGCTAGATTGCAGGGTGTAAACCTAGAACACCTTCCCATTTATATAAAATATAACTTTTAATGGTATCTTAAAAAACATAAGCTCAAATTAAGCTCAGACCCCATGGGTCAAGACAACACAGATACAAATGGAATACTTATTATCTCAGAACAACAGATAGCTGTTGAATTATTCCAAGGTTACTCACGGTTTGATGATATAGCCCGATGTTAATTATTTGAAGTTTGCAGGGGACTCTCTACAGAAAAGGACATGGTGAGGATATCTATTTATGAACTTTCCAGGAAAACGATGATTAGGAGCCAAAATGGGAAACAGATAATAAACACCTATTTTTCCCTATGCGTCCCTCCCTAGACCTCAGCCCAGGGACACCCCTTAATGGTAGGGGTTCTCTGTCCTCGTACCTAGTCTATGTACCCCTGTAAATCCCTACTTTAATTAAAAGGGGCATATATGGCTACATTAACCTGCTGAATACATAAATAGGTATACCACTAAAGAACAAAACCAATAAATATTGGTAGGTATATAAACCAAACAAATATCCTGATGCAGCGTTTCCCCAGTCAATAAATATCAAGACCGGTTCGTCAGGGGATCATATATACTTAGCTTAAGTCTCATGGTAGAGACTCTCACTCGGTGCCCCTCAATCAGGACCCTCTGGGAGACTAGAGCCGGGATGCAGGCTTTTGGGATGTCAGGGCTTTACAGGGGTATATAGACTAGGTACGAGGACAGGGAACCCCTACCATTAAGGGGTGTCCCTGGGCTGAGATCTAGGGAGGGACGCATAGGGAAAAATAGGTGTTTATTATCTGTTTCCCATTTTGGCTCCTATGCATCGTTTCCCTGGAGTGTTCATAAATAGATGTCCTCACCACGTCCTTTTCTGTAGAGAGTCCCCTGCAAACTTCAAATAATTAACATCGGGCTATATCATCAAACCGTGAGTAACCTCAGAATAATTCAAAAGCTATCTGTTGTTCTGAGATACTAAGTATTCCATTTGTATCTGTGTTGTCTTGACCCATGGGGTCTGAGCTTGATTTGAGCTTATGTTTTTGTAAGATACCATTAAAAGCTATATGTTATATAAATGGGAAGGTGTTCTAGGTTTACATTTTATTTATACTCCCTCATATGTCTATATACCGCCGAGGCGGTTTGGTTTCGATGGATTGCAGGGTGGTTGTAACCATGGAAACGAGCAGTGTATAATTTGATGGAAAAATGAATCCAGACAGCAAAGGAACCAATATGGACAATCACAATACATTAGTAGGTGGCTTTTATTTACTTTCTGTACATGATAAATGCCACTTGCTGAAGTGACAAAACCCCTTTAAGTAGATAATTTAAAGGTTCAAACTGATGGAGAGGTGTTTTATTTTCAACCTGTGTAACCAAGTGTGGATTCAAGGAATTATCCAACTAATAAAGTAAAAAAGAAAATACCTGGAGTAATGCCACCCATCTGCAGCTCTTGTCTCTTCCCTTTCAGTGGGTGGGTATCAACTTGCTTTATGTGGCCATCAAGCACCTGCATCTCCTAAGAGTGTATTGCACTGTGCCCTTGTTAGCCACTAATAAAATATGGTCCTCTACACGTAGCCTTACCAAGTCCACAAACAAATAGCACTATTGTATGTAATGCCCCTTCCCATTGTCCTTCCCTGTCTAGAGAGGGATATAGCTATATATGTTATGACTATAGAAGTAGGGATGAATGAAAGATCTCTGGATTCTACACTGTGAAATCATTACATCAGAACTGAGAGGAGGAAGGGAGCTGGAAAGCCACTGAGCACTGTCCCACTACTGAGTGCCACGGGAGAAACAGCAGAGGGTACAACCAGAGGGGAAAATATAATGTACTAAAAATGTTGTATTACTAGATTTATTGTAATAATACTTGAAATGCCCTACCATTGCATACTAATACTTTTTTTATGATGTTCCCTTAATTATCTGTGTCTTTCAGTTAATATTAATCTTTTATATTTATACTGTCATTGGTAATTTGTGTTGTCCTTTGTGGGTGATTTCACATAACTGTTTGTCCTTTCAGGAATCGGGTCGGGAAACTCCATCATCTACTCGAGCATCCAGTGTGAACGGGACAGATGATGAAAAGGCTTGCCATGGCACCCCTCCTGACTCCGAGCTGAAGACTGAAAATGATAAACTGAAAACTGCCCTAGCACAAAGGTAAAATACATCTAATGGCTTTGTGTTTTTTTTGTTAACAATATCTTAATAAATTTCAGAATGCCCATTGTTTTCCCTGCAACGATTTTTCCCATGTGATAATTATAACCGTGTAAGTTCCCAAAACATGGCACCATCTGTTGCCATTGTGCCAGCAACATACCAGTGTCCATAAAATAGTGACAACCATAGCACTGTCCATTAAAAGTGCCAGCTTCATTGCATATTAAAGGAGTTTGCTTTCTAGGATCTGGATATTGATGACCTATGCTCAGGATAGATCATTAATATCAGATCGGTGAGGGTCCCACACCCTGCTCAGCTGTTCCCTGCAGCCTCTGGAACTGGAACTAACACCGTCAATGGAACAGGAAGCACAGCTCTGTTCAAAGTGTAGCAGCCGCACCTGGTTAACGTGGCTCAGCTCTCATTCACTTCTATTGGAGCTGAGCTGCAGTAACTAGGTATGGCCACTACACTTTCATGGAGCTGTGCTTCCTATTCCATTGACCGTTCTAGTTCCAGCTGATCGGTGGGGGGAGGGGGGAACCCTCTTTGATCTGATATTAATGAATCTTCTTGAGGATAGGTCATCAATATCAGGGGCCTGGAAACCCCCTTAAACATTGAGTGTGTCATTTCCTGGTGCCAGTGCCAGCTGTGTTAATACAACTTCCAGTAATCTGATTCCAAATGCTCTTTACAGCACTCTTTACAACCTTTTGCTGTTGTTAATAGTTGGGCGTCTCCTCCCACACACCCACCTAGCACCATAGGCTCACTACCCTCCTGTGTGAACCTACTGCCTGTACAACGTGCTGCCCTGGGCCCTATCCCGTCCCAGGTTTAGTGGAATGCCGAGTGGTGTAGAGCGGCCCTTAATAGTCTCTGTGTCATGGTGCTCCTACCTGGATACAGCAGGGCACCAGGCTTAGGCTCCGAAGAAAATAAAAGGCAATTGTTGAGTTAGGGGATGAAGAATAACTTGAATCCAGACCTTGATAAACTTTAACAGCAGCTTTACTTTGGTAAGCTTGATTCCAGACAATATTCAGACTTTTCTTACATTCAGGCTTTCTCTTGGTCCCATCAGGCTTTGGCATAAATTGGCAGGCAAACTCTGTAACTGTGCTTTCTCTCTTTCACTGCTGGGCTGACAGGCCTGCTTAATAACTCTGCTTTCTTTCTCTCTGCTGTGCTAAACTCTGCTTGGGTCTGGTTACTGGACTTTCCGTTGGTTTTGGTATCCTTTTAATTGGGGTGCCTTCGGCTGTTGTCCCCCTCTTGACACTCAGTAAATTAGCATGGAGTCTGGGTGCTCTACAAGCTACTTCCCTTTGGTGGCTCCTACTACAGCCGAAGAACAATTTCCTCTGGCTGCTACTTCTTTCAGGTCTTCTCAACTCCAATATGGAATAATCTAGAACTGCCACCCCTCCCTTCTGGTAGGAAGCAGGACTGGCCTATTTCTGCCCAAAGGGGGCAGAATTTAATGGTGAGTTCTGGATAGCTCTACCATATACGCTGCCACCTGCTGGTGAACCAGGCATAATACGTGAACATAACAGTAACATAGAAAGATTAGCAATGCACAATGTGAAGCGCCTGAAAAATATATATAAAGAACACATTAATGTTACCATTAGAGACAGTAGCGGAGTGCAGAAATAGTAATACCACTCCAGGGTATTACACCTGATCATCTATTAACCTACAAGCTGGTCTTCTTTTTAGTACGTTACTACCAATTAAAGGTAATTTTGTTCCCGACACAGTCAAAATTTAGTTTTTCATCTGACTTTGGTTATAAATAGGATAGTATTGCATTATTTTGAGCACTGAGTTATTGTCACTTAAATCTTAGAGGGACATTTATCCAGAGGGCAAAATGCATTATGGGTTTATCCCATGGGCTGTAGCATGAGAAACGTTTCCTTGGAAAGTCGCAGTAAATTAAGGTGACATTGCTCACATATGAGGAAGAACAGAAAAGCCGTAAGGAATCATTTATTCTTGGCACTGAAAAAAACATTGTCTTAGGCTGTCTTGCTCTAGGAATCGGATACTCTTCCGCTAAAGAAATCTTTATTAAATTGTTGACATTTGCAAGAGAAAACATTATCGCCTTGCCGTTACTAGAATATCCTGCTCGGGGGTCCTCATGGAAATATCCAGAGAATGTATTTCAATTGCCTTATTATTTTGCGGTAGTTTATTCATATCGTGTTGTGAATATTTGATGCCATGATCCTGCATTTCATAAAAAACAGCTGAGATCTGCCTACTTTTATATTCACAGAAAATCTAAAGACTCACACGTTCTTTCCATCTGTATTCAAATGCATTGTACGGTTCTCCGTATATGAAGTCTGTAAAGCTGTATTATCCCTTGACTTGGCTTTTTTTTTTTAAGATTTAGTACAGAAGATGCTACATGATCTGCAGAATCTGATAACTCGATTAGATCTAGGAGTCAGTACATTTTAGGCCTGTATTACACCAACAGATTATCTGACCAATATCTGTCCAATCAGACCAATAGTTGGCGTGTATAACAAGAGATCTGTGTGTGTAAACGGCCATCTGACCAATGATTGGTCAGAAAATCTGTCAGGTCATCTGTTGGCGTAATACAGGCCTTAGAGTCCCCATTACACAGCGCAAATCACAATCAGATTGCAGCTAGTTGCCATACCATTACCGTTTTACCATTAGATAGTCCACAGATCCATACAAGTCAATAGGGCTGCTAACACATCCTTTTGTTTTAATGCATCCATGTGCCCGATGCAAGAATCACCTTCCATATTGTATTCTGGTCCGTTTTTGTGAAAGTGAGAAGAAAATGGAATTCACATGGTAGACCTCTGTGTGCTGATCCATTATTTGTGTCTGGAAAATCGTATGAATGAGGTCTAAGACTAGTGCAACTGGCGGCAGTCTTGATTGCAGTGCTCAGATTGGGGGCCATTTTCACCTGCATCCTCAAGACATGAATAAAGTTGAAACTTACGGCAGATCAAATAGGCTTTGTGCCCTGTCATTATGTAGTCTGATGTCACTGCACTGGATCACTTGTAAAATAATGGTCGTGTTGGCAGCGGATTAATCAGGTCTCCATCAGGCGTAGCTCGAGGAACAACGGGGTTTTATTCAGAAAAAAACAGCAAAACATTTGAACATGACTTTCGGTAAAATCAGAATCTCAGCACATCTGCTTCTGGCTTTCTTCTCTCTCAGCTCTCTGTACATGTGCAGCAAGTCTCTGCCCCTTCCTGCATTTTTTTTTAGCAGAACTTTATTAACAATTTTTCGCCCCATAAGATCCGCCCCCCCCCCTCCCCTTTATGGAAGCACTGTAGGGCTGCGCACAGCATGAGGGCACACTGTGATCTCACGCTGTGCCCGTCGTTTCACAGCACAGCCGGCGGCAGGAGGAGTGCTGGAGGCGAGGAGCGGCGTTTTGTTTTTTGTTTTATGTGTTCTGTGGCTGATGAGTGGCATGGGGGCTGAAATATGGCTATGGGGGCAGATATGAGGGTTTAAAAATGGCAATGGGGGCTGAAATATGGCAATGGGGCTGATATGGGGGTTGATGAGAGGCATGGGGGTTGATATGGGGGCTGATGAGAGGCATAGGGGTCTTATCTGAGGTCTGATTGGGGGTCATTCACATTGGGGTCTGAGCTGAGGTCTCATTAAGGGTCTAATCTGAGGTCTTATTAACTTAGGGGGTCTGATTGGGTCTGTCATCTGAGATCTGATTAACATTGGGGGTCTGATTGCTGGTCTGACCTGAGGTCTAATGAAATTTTTTTTTTTTCTTATTGTCCTTCTCTAAAACCTAGGTGTGTCTTATGGGCCGGTGCGTCTTATAGGGCGAAAAATAAGGTAACACTGTCTGGAAACAGGCAATCACATGATGTAGTTGCTGCAGTACACAGAACAATAAGTATTATTCCAACAGGATGGCACTCTGGTATTATTTAGGGAGGTGCTCAGTGGTAGCAATACATATAGATAAAGTAATTACGGCAGCTCAGAACTACCTTAGATTTCTGTCTTCATTTATGCCAGAAAACTGGCGTAAATGAAGATAAATTTGTAGCTGTCTAGCCATGCCCCCTTCAATGCCATGGCCACGCCCCCTTCAGCGCCATTATCGCACCCCCTTTTAGAAAACTGGCGAGGACAATTAAGAAGGGGAGATGCAATTTTTTTTTTTAAGTCTCAGTTAAAATGTCGCACCTGCCACTTTTGAACACCACTTTTCAGACGTAAAAGGGCAGCTAAATCTCCCCCTATGACTTTTTTGGGGAAAAAAGGAGTTATTTTTACTGTGTTGCATGATTAAAATGTTGGGCGAAAGTGGAATCATGGGCACAATATGGTGCAAAAACTGCGTGGCACAATTATTTTTGGAGTCACTATCTATCTGGCACTATTGTTCTTGGGATTATTTTTTTCTACAGTTATGACTTTCTTTCTCTATTTCTCTGTTTCTTTCTTTTTTTCTCTGTCTTTTTTTATTTATTTTTTTAAACATTATTTATTGGGTCAGTCAAGATACAGCATATAAGTAATGGGTATCTTGCATTCAGAAACATTTGACCAATCATAGACCCCTGTACAATCATTGACCAATTTTGAAATACAGTAACAACCCCTTCCCACCCCCCATGCTCTTGTGCTCCACAATCGGCACAGTACAGAAAGAAATTCCAAGCAACCAGAAAGTAATTGCAATATTACAGGGAACCATCGGCAATTTCCTTTCATGGCACCATTATTTCTTAAGTACTGTAATTGGGGGACAATGTGGAACAGGCCCAGAATTGAGGGTGGCAGCAGAATGGGGAGTTTAGATGAGTTAGGAAAAGATAGGGACGGTCCTGGTCAGTAAATCCTGCAGACACAAGTCTTGGCCTGAAGAACTCTACATGGCGGTAGCCGGTATGGGCCAGTAAACAACTCAAATCAGAGAAGACCTCACATGTGAGTCAATGAGGTCTTTATGCAGTGGTTTTTAGTCAATAACAGTATGGTGGTGGTGGTATTCATTCACTGGGTGGTGGTTTTATGTGGTCATGGTATTAGCCTTGTCTACTGGTATCATAGGTATTATGGCTCTCTATATAGTGCATTTTATCCAGTAACATTATGGAGGTAACATTGAATCACTGCATGGTGCTGATGTTTGGTCCTGGTATAGTGGTAATCTTTGATAACTATATATGTATATAAATGACTTTTATGCATGTCTGTGCAGAGACCAGGGAGAATACATTGTATACTTTGGGCTTGTTCCCAACTTTATAAAAACCCAGCAACACTGAAAGCGCTCCTGGTGATGTAGATCTCTTTACACCACCTTCTGAATGTGACTGTGTAAGACAAAACAGCATACTTACCAACGTTTAGATCATGGCATCCAAAATCCCACCCCTGGGGACGCCTCTACTCTGGAAATGCCCACTTATGGAAGAAGATATTGTTAGTTCCACCCATTTTTGCTCAGGATAGCCCGAACTTGCCCTGACTGTCTCTGAAAATCAGGGACAGTCCCTACAAATTCAGGAAAGTTGGCAACTATGAAATAGCAACAGCTACAGTTGTGTACTAGCAACCTGGAGAATCATCAGATGTGTACGGCAGTCTACAACATGCACTCTCTGAGGCATTCTACATCGGGGATCAGCAACCTACGGCACTCCAGCTGCTTTCAAACTACAACTCCCAACATGCAAACATGCTCAGCTGTTCCCACAGCTCCCATAGAAGTGAACGGAGCATTCTGGGAGTTGTGGTTTCAGAACATCTTGAGTGCCAGAGGTTGCTGACCCCTGGTCTTTATCATACAAGAAATAGGAGAATGCTTGGAACTTAAAGGGATAGGATATGTCATACATTTCCGATAGGTACGAGTCCTACTCCCATGGGCGGATTGGCCATAGACCTTACAGGGAAATTTCCCGGTGGGCCAATGCCCAAGGGGCCGCCTGAGCCCTCCACACCTCCGGCCAGTGGACGTTTATGGGGATGTATTTTGTGCTGATGGGGGCAGTACTTTGTGATGGACTGTGGTATTTGGCTCTATTGGGGTAGTATAATAAGCTGCAATATGATATTGCTGGCCCTGCCTACTTGTGTTGGGCCTGCCTTCCATCAATTTGGACCCGATTGAAAAATGGGGCCACTTTTAGTATTTTTTCCAGGGTCGCCCCTGGCTACTCCGATCTCAAGAACTGGCCCCTGCTGTGAATGGAGCGGACGCTGCACATACACAGCTTTCTCCTTTCACTGCTATGGAACTACTGTGAAAATAGCTGAAGCCACATGCTTGGAACGGGCGTTGAGTGAAGAAAATGGATTGGGCTGTTTAATTTCAACATGTCAACCCTGGTGCTCAAAGGAGATAAGCCACCACCAGAGGTGCCTGGCAGCAGCTTACTCCCCTCTTCCCACTGTCCGCCCATGCACCCTGGACCGAACTGAGTGTGCATTGGTATGGGGAGGTCTGGAGGAATATCTGTCTGCTAGAATGGTTTATGACCATCTTTGTATCACTTTGTATGGTGATACTTACGTGGCACGTGACAGTGCTGCTTGGCTGCCCCCTGAGCTGCAGCCTTGTAAAAGAGTGAGGCATCTCCAGAAAAGCAGTATTCTGGTAAGCAAAACCTAGTGGCCATCTAGCACTCCGGCTAAAAGCTACCTGCTGAGTTTTTGCCTAGGGTTGCACTTAATTGGTGCACTTTGCATACAAGAGCTGATATCCATGGCAATCTATTCTTTCACCTGAGATTTTGTTGGTAACAAATCACTGCTCATTAACATTCACTGTGCAGTTTTAATCAAATAAGCAAATCCTCAAATGTATTTTACAAACCGCCTGAGACCCAGCATTAATGAACTATGGAAAAGCAGCATAAAAATCTTTTCTACAGGGCAGATCATTGCTTCACCAAAGATACGTGTTTCTGATAAAATATTTGGGATATGTGAGATATGCAATTTTATAACATTGCTATACAAGGGGTTGTGCCACCATTAGATGGTTTTTTTAATATATAATGCAGCATGAAAAACTACCCTAGTTACTTTAGTAATGGATATCTCCAGTTCAGAGAGATTCTGTTTAAACACCAGGGAGCACCATTATAATGAAATAGTCTGTATAGTAACATGCACATCCACCTAATGGTTGCACATGCTCAGTTCTTTCCTTCAACTACCACCAGCCATATCTACTGTTAGAAGCTGTGATAGTTACAGGGAAAGAGCTACAGCAGAAAGGACTCACCCCCTGAGCTGTGATAGGGGAGAGCTGCAGCAGAAAGGACATACCTCCTGAGCGGTGATAGGGGAGACCTGCAGCAGAAAGGACATGCCCCCTAAGCTATGACGGCAAGAGAGCTGGAGCAGAAAGGCCATACCTCCTGAGCTGTGATAGGCAGAGAGCTGCATCAGAAAAGACATACCTCCTGAACCGTGATAGGCAGAGAGCTGCAGCAGAAAGGACATGCTCTCTGAGCTATGACAGCAAGAGAGCTAGAGCAGAAAGGCCATACCTCCTGAGCTGTGATAGGCAGAAAGCTGCATCAGAAAGGCCATACCTCCTGAGCTGTGATAGGCAGAAAGCTGCATCAGAAAGGACATACCTCCTGAGCTGTGATAGGCAGAAAGCTGCATCAGAAAAGACATACCTACTGAGCTGTGATAGGCAGAGAGCTGCAGCAGAAAGGCCATACCTCCTGAGCGGTGATGGGCAGAAAGCTGCATCAGAAAGGACATGCCTCCTGAGCTGTGATAGGCAGAGAGCTGCAGCAGAAAGGCCATACCTCCTGAGCGGTGATAGGCAGAGCTGCATCAGAAAGGACATGCCTCCTGAGCTGTGATGGGCAGAGAGCTGCAGCAGAAAGGCCATACCTCCTGAGCTATAACAGACAGAGTGCTGGAGCAGGAAGGACAGGCCCTCCAAGCTTTAATAAGGAGAGAGTTGCAGCAGAAAGGATATGTGCCCTGAGCTGCGATAGACAAAGAGCTGCAGCATAAAGGACATGCCCCCTGAGCTGCCAGCCTGATGAGAATCTAGCAGAGCAATTGAAGCAATGAAGGGTAACCTCTCTGAATCCATGGGAGGTACAGGGCCGTTAGATTATCATGTACTATATGATGTCTGATTTTACATTTTTCTGTCAATCGTTGTATAACTCCTTTAACATAAAACGTTCTCTAATAGATTCTGCCAACATAACCATAGTTGCCAACAGTCCCAAATTTGCAGGGGATTTCCTTACTTTACAGAGACGGTCCCGAACTGAAAATGGGCTTGGCTTATGTTAGGATGCAAGCAGGTCGCCTCATATGTGTGTATCTATATGTATGTAAGCTTCTGATGGTTGGAACAGATTGGCGAGTTCATACCCATTGTGTCTAGGCTAATTATCTTCCATGCGATTAGGCGCACACACCGCTTATTACACGCCGCCTGCCCCTGCAGTGTATCAGATGTTTTACTTTGGATCGATGTATAATACCTAAGAATGACAGAATTCAATATTTTACTTGTGGGTCAACGAACATTGCTGTTTAATGAAAATGCGCAGGATCGGTGACTATGCAGTTCATTGTATTTGCTGATTACTGTGCAGAAGGCGATTTTATTGTACCACAAACTGTACGCTTACTTGACATTGTGAATAGAACCCTAGAATTACTGCAGTGCTGATCAATACTGACACTTGTTGTTGTAACTGTGATCTCACCGATGCCAGAAAGTAGTTTTATTAGGAAGGCGTTCAATACTGCAGACATTGCTTACACAGCCGCGGCAACAAACGATCATTTGCTAGCTCGTCAGAGCAATGACCCACTGACTGCCGGCAACTGCCTGTATGAGGGACAGACCTTACCCAGGATCTTCTTGGCCTGTGTGTGGTATACGTGGTTCCCCACTCAGGGGTGGCAGGTGTAAACAGGCGGACACCGTTGTAAATTGAAACTGTGGTTTTTCTGAGCTCACATTTTGCAACAAGCTTGGTGGTTACAGCAGACTCGCATGAGGCAACTGGCTTAGTGGTTACAGTAGTCTCAATAGAGGCAACTGGCTTAGTGGTTACAAGAGTTATTTTTTTTAGATGCACTAGGCTTGGGCTATTTTCACACTGGCGTTTTGGTTTCCGTTTGTGTGATCCGTTCAGGGCTCTCATAAACGGTGTTCGACAGCTATGGCTAGGTTACAGATAATACAAACGGATCCATTCTGAACGGATGCATGCGGTTGTATTATCTGAACAGAAGCGTTTGTGCAGATCTATCGATCTGTGAAAGTAGCCTAATTTACTCTTCTGGCATTCCATCCAGCACTCATAATACACATCTTACTCTCAGTATATAGACATGTGGTGGTGTTTAACCCACACTCCTGCATGCACTTTTCAGCCCAGGCCATGTGACCAATATCACTGGCCTAGGAAGAGGTGGAGCGCCACCACCTGTTCAAAAAGATGATCTGTGGGGGTGGCAGGAGTTGGACGCCCACTGATCGCTGAGGATAGGCTATCAATTTTGAACTCCTGTCCGCATCTGTAGTTCAGTTCCGCGGTCCCGCAAAAAATATTGCAAATTGCGGATTCACAAAACATGGACACCGCCCATGCACGTTCTGCATTTTGCGGAACGCACATGGCCGGCACTATGCTAGAAATACCTATTCTTGTCCGTGGCTGCGGACAACCATAGGCATTTCTATCATAGTGCCGACCCTGTGCGGTCTGCAAAATGCGGAATGTGCATGGCCGGCATCCATGTTGTGCGGATACGCAATTTGTGGGCTGCAAAACACTTGCGGATATGTGAATGGACCCTAACTGTGAATAATGGCACAAGGATACAGATTTCTGTAAGAGGGGGGACAGAGCATTTTTAACTCTCTTTAAAGGGGTTGTCTCACAAGTGACATTTATCATGTAGAGAAAGTTAATACAAGGCTCTTACTAATGTATTGTGATTGTCCATATTGCCTTCTTTTGGTGGCTAGACTCATTCTTCCATCACATTATACATGTCTTGTTTCCATGGTTACGACCACGCTTCAATCCAGCATCGGTGGCCGTGCTTGCACACTAAAGAAAAAAGCACTGGCTTCTTTGGTAGCCGGGAACATAGGAACACACACAGGACATACATTTTGGAGCTCCCCATAGAAGCCAAGCCACCGATGCTGGATTGCAGAGTGGTCGTAATCATGGAAACGAGACATTTAAAATGTGATGGAAAAATTAGTCTAGCCAGCAAAGGAAGCGATATGGACAATCACAATACATTAGTAAGTGCCTTGTATTAACTTTCTCTACATGATAAATGCCATTTGCTGAAGTGAGAAAACCCCTTTAATGCTCGGCTTCCATGGGGAGCTCCAAAATGTACCGTAAACTGTGGATGGTGAACTTAACCTTTAGCACTGTCCCAGATTGGAAATGGGAGAGTGTTGGACATATTAAACTGAACCTGTCGTGTAGAACATGCGGTCTGATCCCGGCCAGCACGGTATAGACCAGGCGGACTCCCTCACATCTCAGGCTGAGTAGTTAAATTTCCGGCAAATATTATGCAATGAAAATGCACTTTTTGCACATTTATCTCAGTTTCTTATTTTCTGTTTTTCTCAGCACTTCCAATGTAAAAAAGTGGGAAACCGAACTAGAAACCCTGAGAGAAAGTAATGCCCGGCTGTCCTTGGCCCTGCAAGAGTCCATCGCAAGTGTAGAACATTGGAAGCAACAATTTCTAGCATGTAAAGATGAGAATGACCAACTCAGGAACAAGGTAAAGACAGGGCTCACCTGGTAATGGAGACTGGAGGATATGCTGATTAGGCTGATTTATATTAGTCATGTTGGATGTAAATTTTTTTCTTTAGACTAAAATTTCAGGAAATGAAAGGGTATGTGCACACTTCGCAGTTGAGGTGCGGTCCAAAACATCTTCTGGAAAAAAAAAAAAAGGATGACAGTAGTCGGCAGGCGCTTCATCCATGCGGAGTACTTGCTCCAAACACGCTCCCGCGATACTTCAGGACCAGGCAGGAGTATGTTGCTATATCGTAATGCTTCTTAAAGGAAGTACCTGCCCCTTAAAGGGCGTTAAAAAAAATTCTGACCAGCTGTCAGTATTTGTTAAACAAGCATAGATCATCGAGATCAGATCATGGGGGTCTAAGGGCAGTATTACATTTAGCGATGTGGCTGACGATTGTCAGAAGGAAAACGTTCCTTCCCGGCAATTGCCTGCGCACTAGCGGAAGAGACCACTGCCAGCGGAGGAGACTGCTAGCTACCAGAGAAGACCGCTGCCGAGGATAAATGATTTTTAAGAGTGCTTAAAAATTTGGACTGCCCGATGAACTAGTGTTTGCTCGTTCATAAGGTAATTGGCGGCACTGCCAGATCATCGCTAACGAGAGTAACTGCAAACTCTCGTTAGTGATGATCTGGCAGACATTCGGCCAGTGTAATACGGCCCCAACTCTCAGCACCCCCACAAATCAGCGGTTTGCAGGGCTGTGGTTCTCGTGCAAGTGTTGTGGTGCATGCACAGCCGCTGCTCCAGGATCGGCAGCCGAGCCTCTGCACTTGCACCGCTATTCAGAACAGAGGCGTGAGATAGTCAGGGCTGGGTGAGATGTGCGGCCCTGTCATTCAAGTGGCAGGAGGAAGCTTCTTCGGCAGCACGGACCAGCGCAGGTAGGGATATACAGTGACGTTTGCACCAGCATCTGATCCTTATCTGACATACTTTTCAACTGTATTAGCATCCTGAGGAAGTGGATACAGTTGAATGTCGCTCCCAATATGCCCCCCACGTCTTCCCTGGCACTGATAGTCACCTTTCTACCACTTGAGATGGTGCCAGAAACCTATTCATCTAAAAAATAATAGAATGTAAGCAAGGCAGAAGGAATATAATACCGAGGGGATCAAAGGCGTGCTTTAAAATATTTGGTGTTTCTCTTAGATTTTTCCACTTTGTGATAAAGGTGCAGCTTTATCACAAACACTAGAGCTTTCTTTCCATTTATCTTTTATTCTTGGCTTGCCAAGTGTCCTTATTAAAAGTTTATGATGTCCTAAAGTGTACCATGTGGGTCTTGCATTTACATATTATTAATATCCAGCACGTCTCCTAAACTTCCCTGCCGCTTGCTGCAATTTTCTGAAACGTTTCCATGAGCCTATTAAATAAATGGAAAGTGATTTTATAAATATTTCATATAACAGCATGCCTTTCTGTTCCACTAATCAATTTGTTCGCGGCTTTAAAATCAAAATCAATTTTGCTATTTTCATTCCCACACTGCAATGATAGGTCACATTAGTGTGGTAGGATTGCAGGCTTGAACCCGGCCCTTAGGGTGTTTTGTGCGTCTAAAAGGAAGGAGCCTGCGTACCTGTATTAAGACTTTGTGGGTAATTTATTGGAAGTCAGTTCTGACTTTTATGTCTGCCTATTCTTTGTTTCAAGACTGCACGTTTTAATCCACTATAGGGCTGAAACGATTACTCGATTGAATCGAGTAATTTGAAGAAAAAAAAATCCTCAATGCAAATTTTTGGCATCGAAGATTCGTTTGTGTCACGTGACCACAGAGCAGGAGTGAAGCGCTTGCTATTACTCCCGCTCCATGGTCTCCCGCTGGCCCGCAATACTCACCTTTCCAGCAGGGGGCCTCCAGACACTCCATAGCACATCCATGGTCCCGTGCTCCACTGACCTCCTGACGTACGCACGCCGTGACCTGACGCGTTGTGTGACGTCAGACGCAGATTAGCACAGAACGATGGAGTGTCAGCAGCACCCCTTCTGGAAAGGTAACTTGGTGCAAGAAAGTAAGGCAGGGCGCCTGGAGTGCACAGCGTCCTAGCAACCAATGGCGCTGTGCACTCTGAGTGTCAGGAGGAGCAGGGGGGAAGATGATTTCACAAGGGGGGAGAGCTGCTGGCACAAGGGGGGGGGGAGCTGCTGGCACAAGGGGGGGGGGGGAGCTGCTGGCACAAGGGGGGGGGAGAGCTGCTGGCACAAGGGGGGGAGAGCTGCTGGCACAAGGGGGGAGAGCTGCTGGCACAAGGGGGGACGAGCTGATGGCTCTGGGGTGGTGGAGAGCTGATGGCTCTGGGGTGGGGGAGAGCTGCTGGCTCTGGGGTGGGGGAGAGCTGCTGGCTCTGGGGTGGGGGAGAGCTGCTGGCTCTGGGGTGGGGGAGCGCTGCTGGCTCTGGGGTGGGGGAGCGCTGCTGGCTCTGGGGTGGGGGAGCGCTGATGGCTCTGGGGTGGGGGAGCGCTGATGGCTCTGAGGGGGGGGAGCGCTGATGGCTCTGGGGTGCGGGAGAGCTGCTGGCACAAGGGGGGAGAGCTGCTGGCACAAGGGGGGACGAGCTGATGGCTCTGGGGTGGGGGAGAGCTGATGGCTCTGGGGTGGGGGAGAGCTGATGGCTCTGGGGTGGGGAGAGCTGCTGGCTCTGGGGTGGGGGAGAGCTGCTGGCTCTGGGGTGGGGGAGCGCTGCTGGCTCTGGGGTGGGGGAGCGCTGCTGGCTCTGGGGTGGGGGAGCGCTGATGGCTCTGGGGTGGGGGAGAGCTGATGGCTCTGGGGGAACGGAGCTGATGGCACTGAGGGATAGTGGAGCCGATGGCACTGGGGGAACTGAAGCACTTGGGCTTATCACACGGGGGAATGAAGGGTGTTGGGGACTGATAGCAGGGGGTCTGATGAGTTTTTATAAAGGAAAGCCATCTTAATTATTTTTTTATTATTAGAATACTCGATTAATCGTAAAAATAATCGATAGAATACTTGATTTCTAAAATAATTGTTTACTGCAGCCCTAATCCACTATTAGCCCGCTTTTACACAGACCGTGTTTGATCAGTGATTGTGAGCTAAAACCAGGTGCAGATCTAAAACACACAACAGATACAAATCTTTCCATTATACCTTATACCTGTGTATGCTCCCCTCCTGGTTTTGGCTCACAATCACTGATCAAACACTGCCCATACACTGATTGTGTACAAGCGGCCTTAAAGGGGTTCTCCGGTATTTAAGAAAATGAAAATACTTAAATATTACTTTCTTATAAATATATTCCCAAATACCTTTCATTAGGTATAATGGCTTGTTTTGTCTGGGGAGCAATCATTAGGAGAAATAAAATGGCTGCCGTCCTATTGGTGCACACAAAACCTGTCCTAATCGCACAGCAGGGCAAGTTACTTCAGGCCACTGAGCTAAAGAGCTGCCTCATCCTCCTTTCAGGGATTATGATCCTGAATACAGCTGTTAAGATCTTCAGCTGAATCTCTGTAGGAATGGAGTTCATAAGGAGACATGAAGTACAGAGAGGACGGACAGAACAGACTGTGGTAATAGAGACCACATAAAGGTGAAAGTCGAAAAATTTGAATGTCGTGCAAAGTTCATTTATTTCAGTAATGCAACTTAAAAGGTGAAGCTAACATACGAGATAGACTCATTGCATGCAAAGCGAGATATTTCAAGCCTTTATTTGTTATAATTTGGATGATTATGTTACAATTTTGAGGCACCCTTTGCTCAGGGGGTATGGATTAATTAGCTGACTAAAGTGTGACACTGTAAGCCTAGAAAATTGAACCTTTTCACAAAATTCTAATTTTAAGCTGTATTAATGCAATTCATTTTCATTTTCATTACTAATAAATGGACTTTTGCACGATATTCACATTTTTTGAGTTTCACCTGTAGAAGCGCTGCTGCTCATTACTACACACTACCTCCTCTCTCTGTACCTCATGTCTCCTCATGATCTCCATTCCTACAGAGATTCAGCAGAAGAAGTTATCAGCTGTATTCAGGATCATAATACCTGACAAGCAGAGCTGAGAGGAGGATGAGGCAGCTCTTTACCTCAGTGTCCTGAAGTAACTTGTCCTTCTGTGAGATTAGGACAGATTTTGTGTGGACTAATAGGACGGCAGCCATTTTATTTATTTTAATGATTGCTCCCTAGACAAAATGAAAGCTATTTGGGAATATATTTATAATAAATAAATATATTTATAATAAAGTAATATTTAAGTATTTATATTTTCTAAATTCCTGGAGAACCCCTTTAAAGTGATTGCCTGGCTGTGTGTTTTAAAAAATAACTAAATTCGCAATGCAGTACTGGAATTCTTCATCTGACTTTCTCTGTCGCACTCCCATGGATTCCCTCGGACTTTGTGACATTTCGTCCATATGATGTCAAGTAGTAGAGCCTTCCAACGCCTGTAGACTGCAATAATGGTTTTGTCCATAGTCATGTGATGTCTGTGGCGGCCATCAGACAAAGCCATCATGTGGTGTGACATGATTTGGAAGAAGCATCGTAGAGCCCAAGGGAAGACACAGGAGTGATGGACATCAGAAGCAGGAGCTGCGAGCAAATGTAATTATTACATGTAAGGACATTGAAAACTTAAAATCAAAACAGACAATCCCTTTAAATGTTATGGTTATCAACTAATGAAACAATACCTGAATAACCATTACTTGGATCAGTTGGATATAAAGAAAATAATAACGATACCAGTTTTCGTCATTCCTAAGCTTTGTGACTGAGATGTTAAAATGACCTTTTAAATGGATTGTTTCAACATTAAATGTTTATGTAATATAACTCAGCATGAAGAATAATGAATTTAGTAAATGACTTTCTGTTACAAAAATTCACCAGTTGCATGTAGAGAGCTGCAGCAGAAAGGACATGCCCTCTGAGAAGGGACCTCCCCCACCCCGAGCCACCAACTTGGAAAAAATCTAGCAGAGCAATGAATGAGGAGAGCTCTGGATCCATGTGAGGTACAGGGCTGGTTTTAGCTTTGTCAGGAAGTGTTTGTCCTGTGCTATATTATGGTTCAATTCATTGGCAGTAAACAAATAAAAAATAAAAACTATTCTACAGAGAATATTTTGCCACCTAAATGCTGTAAATGACATAATCTGAGTTTGAGATGAAGGCCATGATGCATATTCAGTATACAGAATACTATTATTGCAGCCTATAGTCCTAAACGTTGCATGATGACTTACTGTTAATATTGAATGGGGCTCTTTGACATGTTACAAAGAAAAGGCAGTTTTTTTTTTTTTTTTTAAACTGGTGAATGATCGAAATCTTAGATCCAAATCATCCAATGCACTTAAAGTGTTATTCCTATCTGGACATTTATGGAATATCCACTTCTGGGGCCCCGCTTTGCGCCACTGGGAATGGAGAGGCTTCTTCTCACCAGCATTAAAAATACTAGGTGGACATTCTGAGGTGGAATAAAAAGTCCACCAGGGGGCACCGTAACAAATATGTAACAGCAACATCATAACACAGAACACATTTTTCTAATTTGTAAAAAAATGTTCAATGAAAGTTTCTTTTTTTGCATGATCAAAATTTAATGAAATTTAATGTTTAATTGTGGGACAACCCTTTAAGGGTTTAAGGGGGAAAAAAGAGTGCAATGTCTTTGTTAAAAAACAAAATGCTTAAAATAAAGTGTACAGAGATTTGAGTATGTAATCATATAGACAGAATGTGTCAGATCTCCTGATGGTGTGCTCTGAACATCAATGCTTCATTGTTCTGAACAAATCTATCCACTGGGTTATGTTTTCAAGATTGGAGAGCTGGAAGCACAATGTGATGAGATAGACAAGGAGCGAGAGAGGAATGAAGAGCTCAGTAAAAGACTGCAAGAGCTGGAAGCTGAAATTCAGGACAAGGAAGCTGTAAGTTGGACTGTAATAAAGCCATCTATGTTTAACCTTAAAAAAAAACTCCTTAAAGAGTCAGCATGGTCAACCCTGTTAGACCAGGTATGATGCCTGGTCGGGTTGATCATGCTGAGTAAAATGATAGATTTCTTTTTTCTCCAGGGTGAATATTTGCAGAGATATATAACATTTTATGACCTATTTCAAGCACGAAGGTGCTGGCCGTAGCACTTGGAGCACCGCTATGATTGACGGGGCCATTTAGCCCTGTGATCTCGCACTAGCACCAAATCAGCTCTGGGATTCAACACTTGCACAGTGGATCAGATGCTGCTTTCTGAGCATGGGGAGCAGCAGAAGATCCAATGTGCAAGCGCTCAGTGACACAGCCACTACGCAGAAAGCTGTGCTCATCAGATCCATGGCGCAGGCGCATTATGCCTGGATTAATCAAGTTGATCCTGCTGACAGATGCTCTTTAAGCTCAAATCTCAGGGAAGGCAATTGCAGGGATGGGTATGTCCCAGCTGGATGATCTCTTCCCAAATTAAGGCCATTCCACAGATTAGCGTATTGCTGTGGGTCTAGCTACAACAATTCCCAGTAATCAGTTGATATTGCCAGGGGAAACTCCAGGTCAGTATTGGTATCAGCAGCAGCAATACATTGGCGCCAAAATCCCAGTAAGCTTGGAAACCCCCCTGATATCTGGAGAGTGGTTTCCTCTACACGCACACACACATACTTGAACGTGTTTTATGTATTGAAATACTCTTCATTACATTTTCTAAGTTTGTGCTTTTTATCTTGTTGACTTGGTCTTACTCCCCAGAGCTGTATTCACTATTCTGCTTTTGTACTGTAATCCTGCACACTTCTAACAGATACATTTTGCTCACACTGATCCCTTGGTATTATGTATTTTTTTTTTTTTTACTGCAAAAATAACCTATTCCGCTATTATTGAAGTAAATACATTTGAAGGAAACCTGACAGTTCCCATTATAATTTAAAAGGATCTGTCATTTTTCATTTGCATGTCTTGGGTCTGTCAAACATAGTCTTAAAGGGGTTGTCTGAATGTTTAACACTGATGTCCAGTCCTCTGTATCAGATAGGTGGGGGTCCGACTCTTTGGGCAAGATAGCTGTCAGCCGACAGGTATTTCATGTTTATGGCGAGCTTTACTCACGCCCCTGTAATGGAATCCTCTGCGTTGCATTGCATTATGCCAGAGGTTTTCCTAAATCTAATTACTAATTATGTACAGATGTCTATACTTCCAAGAATGCAAACCATACAGGCAAACCTCTATCCTGCAGCTAGAAGAAGAAAATATGACTCAGCTTTAGTATCTTATGAAAGGGGTCTGAGACCTCTGACTTAAGGATGTGTATTACATTGCAATACATGGCCTTCTATATTCTACATTCTATGTATATGGTGGTACGTGTCATTATGTTGCACACTGTGTTCTGGAATATATGAATTATTAATGTACTGGAGATTCCATAAGATTACATTGTCAATAACTGTACTCCCAAAAGTCCCTGACGGCATAAGAAAATGCCTAGAACAGCGCGAAAATAATTGTGTGCCTTAGAAGAGCGTCATTTGGCTGATTGTCAAGGCACAATTGGTCCACAGGAGTACTGTAAATGTCCTTTTAGTCACTGCGGATGGAGCATTTGTGTCACTAATATTCTAACACATTTATCTCAGAGGGTCCTATGCATGGTCCTGTCCTTTGAGTCTAGTATGCTTGGTCTTGAGGACAAATCACTGAGATGAGTTAAGCGATGACATATTGGATATTATATTGGAACATACTACTGCTACTTGATGGGATTTTATTGGAATAGAGCCCTTACAGCCTTAGTACCCAGTATTTGGGGTCATAAGTATTGATGAGCAAATTATTCAAAAATTTCGACTCAGCTGCTTTGCCGAATTGTACAAAAAAACTTTGTCACAAAGCGCATTTCTTTGTAAGTAGTAGGTGCAATGACAGGGAGTGGCGATTGCACCACTCCTCGTCACTGTAGCCCTCAGATGCCACGTTCATAGCTAATCGTGGCATCTGAGAATAATAAAACAGTGTAAAATAAAAAAAATTATAAATAAAATCATACTTACATCATCCATTTGCTTGCCACAGGCCGGCCACCGCCATCTTGAGTGAAGATCTGGCACAAAATCTCGCACGGCCCGTGATGACTGTATCACATAGTCTGGCTTGGTGACGGCATACGTCGCCGAGAACGGGATTTTGTGCAAGATCTTCAATAGAGATGGTGGCTGTTGCGAGCAAATGGATGAGTTAATTTTTTTTTTGATTTTTACGTCATTTCAGGGAAAATCGATTCGCGAAGCACAAAGCATGAGGAAATTCGGCTTTGCGGCGAATCAAATTTTCCCTGAAATTCCACTTCGTGGACTTCAATTCGCTCAACACTATTCATAATGTAATTACCGTACATTAGCTAAAGTACAGAACACACTTTGGTTACATTGCACAGGGTTGTCCCAAAAATCACTTCAATGGCAAGAAAGCAACCGCACCATAAAAGTCTGATTGGTGGGTCGCCACTAATTGTGAGAACACACAGGTTAAAACCAACAGTGGACTGAGGAATCGGTAAGTGTTGGTAGATACTCCAGTGGCCGGACCTACACCAATCACATGTGGTCTTGTATATGAAGTGGCAATGCAGGGGTTGTAATCTGGAAGTCTCTCGGTTTGTTGGTCAGTAGTGTTTAGCTTGTTCTTATTTATACAAATGGCACATATGGCATCAACCAAATATTGTGTAACTAACTTCTAATCCATTGCCTTTTGTACAGCGAGTGTAAATGTCTAGTTTTATGTCGGCACAAATCATTGGACGCAGTGCAGTGGAACCTTAGTTCCATGTTCTTAGGAGAAGGACCAATTTGTGTATCATTGTCATCTGGTACCGACACACATCTACTTATAATAAAGTGATTGTGATTCTTATCATCTAAAATAAGTCATTTACATGCCTATTGCCTAGTATTAACTTACATGTCATTTCAAGAAAGCATGCACAATTCCCAGTATATTTAACATTTGGAGAAAATGCTAATTATTACACTAAGTCATGATTAAAGGAGTTGTCTGGGTTCAGAGCTGAACCCAGACATATCCCCATTTCCACACCTCTGGCCCCCATGATATGAGCATCGGAGCATTTTTATGCTCCGATGCTCTCCCTTGCCCGGCTTTAGCGCTGCCCTAGCCTTGCTAAAGCCCGCCGGCTCATTGCTGGGCGGAAGCCTCCACCTGGCAGTCCTCATGGAGAGTCCTGTACATCACTGGAGCCCTCCGTGATTCATATTAGTAGGGCTGCCTGGGTGAACATATGGGTATGTCCAGGTTCAGCTCTGAACCCAGACAACCCCTTAAAAGGTGTAAAATGTTTTTGATTTTTTTAGCAGAATATATTGTGAGGCTCTTAAACCATACCTAACATTATAATTTAAATTTAAAAACACCTGATATTGGTATTTTCTGGTTACCCTGCCATCTAAAATAAAATGGCATAAAAATGATCAAAAGATTGTATTGTATCCCAAAATGGTATCAACAAAAACTATAACTCTCCCCACAGAAATGAGCCCTTACACAGCTATATTGGCAGAAAAATCAGTCATGGGTGTCAGAATATGGCGACACAAGCAATATATTTTTTAATGAAAAAAATCTTAAATTTTTTTAAACATAGTAAAAAGTAACAAAAACCATTTACATTTGGTATGTCTATAATCATGCATATCCACATAAAAAAAGTTATGGTTTTTAAAACCCAGAGAAACGCATAGAAAAAATGAAAAAATCATTGCGTCCTTAAAGGGATTGCCCCACCTCAACAAATGGCATTTTTCATGTAGACAAAGTTAGAACAAGGCACTTACTAATGTATTGTGATTGTCCATATTGCTTCCTTTCCTGGCTTAGTCGTGCTTGCACACTATAGAAAAAAGTGCTGGCCAATGCACCTCCCAGCAATCCCTGTATGGGGGACCTATTACAGATCCAGAAGTGCAGCGCTACCGGGTTTTGATCCCCTCTCTCTACCTGTTGTCATTATATCTCGATGTGTTGTCTTGCCCCTTGGGAGCCTATTGAAGGTCATTGTTAGTGAGTAAAGCTCTTTATGAGTATGATATATCACATTGAAAGGATCATTGCCTGTGGTCACAGAAAAATTGTTTGCAAGTAATTGTGGATTAAAACCAGGTCAAACCAGGGGGAGGGATACAGCAGTTTCTTGCGGGGCTTTCACTGGGCATCATTTCAAGAATTTTTCAGTTTAAGGATACATGCACACGACCGTATGTGTTTGGCGGTCTGCAAATTGCGGATCCACCCCCAAAAAATGATGCCATCCGTTTTTTTTTTGGTTTTTTTTTGCGGATCCATTGTAACAATGCCTAAAACGGGCAGGAATAGGACATGTTATATTTTTTTTGCGGAGCTACGGAACTGACATACAGATGCAGATAGCACACAGTGTGCTGTCCGCATTTTTTGCGGACCCCCTGAATTGAATTGAATGGGTCTGCATCCTATCCGCAAAAAAAAACTGAACGGACACGGAAACAAAATATGTTCGTGTGCACGGGGCCTAATGTATTAATTACCGTATACTCTATATCAGGGGTTGGCAACCTTTTTCGGAGTGCCAATTTAAAAAAAATAAAGAAAAAAGATCAAAGCTGAAGCACCTGTATGCCGGGCAATACAGAAATGTCATATAACACAAACTGTGTGTGACAAAAACGAAATAATAAGTTTAACTTGCCATTCAGTGCGACCCTTGTTCCTGACTTTCTATGCGAAGACGATCCAGCTATAGTTCATACGAGGAGACTTTTAGGTCCCTCTGGCAGTCACATGCAGGCTCACTATCCTCCGGCACCCCCAAAGTTGTCAGAAGCTTGCTCCCCTTCCCTGCCAGCGATCACAAGCAGGCTCTCTATTTTCCAGCACCCTCTAAAGTTTTCAGAAACTTGCTCTACATAGAACCCCCCCCCCCCGTCCGTTTTCCCCAGCAATCACGTAGGCTCACCATCCTACACCCACCCCAATTTAGTCACAAAGCTTCCCCCATTCCCCAAGCTCACCATCATCCTTCCATCTCACTGTCCCTGCACACCATCCCCTACTACTCGTGTAGACCCCTGTTGCGCAAAAATTCTCTTGTTTATACAGTGCTCACCCATTTTCTAAAAAAGTGTGAGGGGAGGGGACGGGGCCTACATATTCCGACAGATTTAAAGGGCATCTGTCAGCAGATTTGTACCTATGACACTGTCTGACCTGTTACATGTGCACTTGGCAGCTGAAGGCATCTGTGTTGGTCCCATGTTCATATGTGTCCGCATTACTGATTAAGTGCAGTACATGAAAGAGGCTCACAGTACAGAAAAGAACTGTCGTTGATCCTCTTTCCTGTACTGTGCCTGCCCCTGATACTGAAGCGCACAGCACGAGACTTTAGGAGAAATCAGGCGTGATGACATTTACACTGCCTGGCCCTATCAATCAAAGTAGAGAAGGTGCGGCAGTTGCAGAGAGAGCTGAGCCTCTAGGTGTAATTGTAATGCCTCCGTTACTCTTAGATGCTTATTTGCATATAGCAAAATATTATTTTTCGCAGAAATGCGGGCTCATATGAACATGGGACCAACGCAGATGCCTTCAGCTGCCAAGTGCACATATAACAGGTCAGCCAGTTTCATGGGTACATATCGTTTGACAGATGCCCTTTATTCTTTTGAATGCTGCGAACAAGAATGACCACTGTGTGTTCAAAGAGTTTCTCCTCTCCATCGGTTCACAGAGTTTCCTAGAGACATGATCAGGGACTGGGGGACCCCTGTGCAGCCTGTCCTAGGGACCTGAAGTCCACTGAGCCTGCTATTATGTCACATTCTTTGTTGCAAAATTACAAAAAATAATGCACTAACACAGTAGATGCAAGCATTATATATGGACTAAGCCCTCACTCTAATAAAATCTGAGACTCTCAGACAATATATTTTGATCAAAACACAGCTGTGCCCACCTACCCACACCAAGGTGGTCTCAGTCAGGCCGGTCCTCTTTTAAACCTACCTATGCCGTATGGGCATCTACATTCAGGAAAGCAGACCCTGCACATATAGTACTGCTCCTAGTTACCTCTGTGTGCATCCAGCAACCAATGCGAGGAGGAGCATGTAAATCTATGTGTACCACCTTAACCACTCCCCGACCGCCCAATGACCATAAAGGTCCTGGGCGGTCAGCAGGGCAACCCAGAGAGAAGGCAGGGACCATTCCTGTGTGTCCCTTACTTCTAGATCGCTGAATACACAGAGCTCAACGAGCACTGTGTATACAGCTGAGTAAGCGATCTGCTGCTTCCTGTCCCGGTCCGGTGGTCATGTCACCGCCAGGGGGAGTGCAGGAACTGTCGGGTCTTCTTTAGGTCTGGAAGAGGATAATCAAGGTCGCCTGTTAGATAGGAAGGGCAAAAAGTGCACAAGAATGCTACTCCCAAGATAGAAGCATATTCAGACCTGAAGGTGCCACTCCTTCAAGACTAATAAAAAAAAAAATCATGGAAAAAGCTACAAAACATTCCGTGATTTTTTTTTTATTAGTCTTGAAGGAGTGGCACCTTCAGGTGTAATTGCGCTCAAATTCCTGGGGAGAAGCATTTTTGTGCACTTTTTACCCCGCCTATGCCACAGACGACCTTGATTAGGTGGTACATATAGCTGTATGTGCTCCTCCTCTCATCGGTGCAGCTGCCCTCTCTGAAAGGACATTCCAGAACATCCATTCAGAGATGAACCCGACTGCCCAGGATGTTTATAGTCAATGGGCGGTCGGGAAGTGGTTAAGGTGGTACACATAGATTTACATGCTCCTCCTCGCATTGGTTGCTGGATGCACACAGAGGTAACTAGGAGCAGTACTATATGTGCAGGGTCTGCTTTCCTCAACAGGGCCGGTGCAAGGATTTTTGCCAACACAAGCGAAGCTACATTTTGGCGCCCCCCCCCCCCCCCCCCCATGGCACATCGCCCCCCCCCCCGTCCGGACCTGGCCCCATCCCATGAGCACCCCCTATTGTGTCACATTCCCCCCCGCCCCCCCGCCCCGGCCTATTGACAATAGGGGGTAATAATATGATCATGGATGGGGCCAGGGACGTCCAGGCGGGGGAATGATGTGCCATGGGGGGGGGGGGGAGAAATGTGACACAATAGACTATTGTGTCACATTTCTACCCCCCATTGCACTTAATCCCTCCCCAGCCCGGACAGCCCTGGCGCCATCCATGATCACATCGTTACCCCTTACTGTGTCACATTTTAACCCCCCCCCCCCAGCCGACCCTTCCTGGCGGCCTGGCCCCATTCCCATGTCACATACTCAGAGTACTGTACAACATTTACATTGTACCCCCTCCCTCCATCATGTCACGGTCACACAAACTAGCGCCAGAGCAGAGGCGCTCAGGCTTTTAGCACGGCATTCAATGATGTGTTTAAAAAAAGTAATTACAAAACAACAATCATTAATATTGGGGGGGGGGGGGGGGCAATATTAATGATTGTTGTTTTGTAATTAATTTTTTAAAACACATAATTGAATGCCGTGCTAAAAGCCTGAGCGCCTCTGCTCTGGCACTAGACTAGCACTTATGGCCTCATTTTATGATTTTGAAATAATTTTAAATGATCATATTAATTATTATATACAATACATTCAATTCGGAACAGTTCAAACTTCAAGTGACCTACCTTAAGTCCTGAGTCCACTCCTGACCTGCCTGACTCCTGCTGCTGCTGGCTGCCAGTGCGTCTGGTGGTCTAATCTGGCTGACGGCTGTGTGTGTCTGTGTGAGTCAGACACAACACAATCAGTCAGCTCGAGCCTCGCCTATTAGTCCCTGCCATACCCGCCGGCGGCGCAGCTTACTACCAGTCAGGCCCCCATGGCAGGCTGAGCACATGTGACCGGTGTGTTGCCGTGACTCTGAGCGGCCGACACACGCAGGCTGGGGGCGGGCGCAAGGCGGCGGCGCTGCGGCACAAATTCAATAAAGTTATAAAAATAAAAAAAAAGAAGGGCATTCATTTTTCCGCCCTGCGCAGGGCGCGCCCTAAGGCAGCCGCTTGGTCTGCCTTATGGTAGCGCCGGCCCTGTTCCTCAATGTAGATGCCCATACGGCATAGGTAGGTTTAAAGTAGGACCTGCCTGACTGAGACCACCTTGGCGTGGGTAGGTGGGCACAGATGTGTTTTGATCTAAATACATTGGCTGAGAGTCTCAGATTTTATTATTCGAGTGAGGGCTTAGTCCATATATAATGTCTGCATCTATTGCTGTAGTGCATTATTTTCCTTGATTTTTTTTAAAATGTAGCCAAGCACATCTGCATATTTACTATCATATCGTGCAGGATGTTTTGTATCTTTTTCAGTGATTTTTCGTTTATTTATTTTTTCTCTTTCTGTGTTGCCCTAATAGCAGCCCGTGAGATAGTGACTCAGATCATAATGTATTGGCATGCCGATAGTTAAATAGGAATCCTTTATTAGAAATTAAAAAAATGAGTAAATATGTTAATTAGAAAGATAACCTGGAAAAGAATTACACAAATGTGATTATTTAGTACAAAATAAATTTTGTTGACACACCGGTACATTGCATAAAAAAAACTAAACTTATTATGTTTCCACCTGTAATAACCTGAAGAATTAATTTAAAGCATTAAGTGTAAATGAACAGAATAATAAAAAATGCAGAAATCACAGTTTTCCATATTCACAATTCATGTCACATAAAAATATTAATTAAATAGTAATTTTATCTATGGCCAAACAGCATTGAAAAAAATGTACGTTTCTGACACAAGAAAATAAAGTAATGGTTTCTAAAATGCAAAATGACAGAATCTAAAATATTAGTGGGTCATTAGGAGCTTAAAGGGGTTTTCCCTTTATACTAATGACCTATCCTCTGGGTGATCCATTGAGTAATTTGCGGCACATTTAGATGGACAGATTGTCAGGAACGAGTGTTCGCAGGAAAGGATGCCCAAAAATCAGGCAGTCTTAAATCCACCTTAACTTATTAATGCCACGCTTTATTATGAAGAAATTGACTAATTACAGTAGGTAACGTTGTCAGAGTTTCCCTTTAACCCATGCATTATTCTGTGGCACTGCCTTCTTTGCGCTGTTTTTGGTATTTTATATTGTCCACCTTCACCCTGTAATTGTTACAACTTTTACACCTTCGCACTGTAATTTCTTATGTTCTGTTTTAATGCCAACTCTTTTACCAGTCTAATAATAAAGATCTGCCCTCTGCTGCCCTGTCCTTTGTTCAAAGGATGAAATGATTTTACAGATAAGCAAGAAACAAATGGAACTTGAAATACCTGTTCAATATTGTCAGAGACTGAATCAAGGGTTTAATTGGGTCAGATCTCATTCTGGGTGGCTTCTGTTCTTACCTTATAATAGTTACAACTTGTACTTTAGAACTATAAGTCTTCACTTTCACTTGTGTTCTTCCAGGAACTTGAAGACCTCAGGAAACAAAGTGAAGTCATCCCACAGCTAATGATAGAATGTGAAGCTGTGACGGAAAAGCTCCAGGTAAGAGGCATGCCTTTCCTTCCAGAACTCAATGATTTCTGCAGTCTACACCAGTGTTTCCCAACCAGTATGCCTCCAGCTGTTGCAAAACTACAACTCCCAGCATGCCTGGACAGCCTTTGGCATTGTAATTTTGCAACAGCTGGAGGCACACTGGTTGGGAAACACTGGTCTACACTACAGTGAATGAAAAGGGAGTTATTCCGTCCAAGAACGTGCAGGCTGTAGATGCGTAGATGTGACACACTCTGCACTAGCTATCCTCTGTCCATCAAGGTTCTTTTAGTAGTTTTATGATTGTCGTCTAAGGCTAGGTTTACATGGTGCTCATACATTGTAGGGGCAAGTTATCATAGACCAGTCTATGATATCCCCTATGACTAGGCACATGCCTCGCCCCTTTCTACCATGTCCTCCTTTTTGGGAAAGTGTTGAGGGCAGGGTAGAAACGCCTTTGTGCCCTATGTTCGCATTCATGTTTGAAGAATGTCTATAGATTTGCAAGCATGTGTTAATGACCCCTAAGTTGCCTACCATCATGCATTTTTTAAGCATTCTGAAGGACACTCTTTGGCATTTGTCTGGCCAATAGAACTCTGGTGGAATATTCAGAAGTGTCCGCAGGTAATTTGCTTGGGTGTATTTCATGGGAGTGTGTGAGTGGAGACGGATATTGTGGAGCACACTCATATTCATATTCTGGCTCTTTAAGGGAACTTGTCACCATGAAAATGTTGTGCCTAAACTCACCGTGACTGGAGTCTAACTTACTTTTAGGTAACCCTATGGTCAGAGGACATTCTAATGTTAATTTCCTACCTTATTTTCTAAGCATAGATCTACCTGAGTATTAACCAGTACTCCTTCATGCTTAATTATTAATGACCTCGCTTAATAATTTAACAGCTGCATGAAAAGGTGACTTTCAATTAATACCGTAATAAGGTTTTCAAGCT
Source organism: Bufo gargarizans (assembly GCF_014858855.1). NCBI lineage: Eukaryota > Metazoa > Chordata > Amphibia > Anura > Bufonidae > Bufo > Bufo gargarizans. The sequence goes on from NC_058081.1 coordinate 150,581,241, forward strand.
TAATTTTCCCGTAATAATGCAGCTCATTTAGAGTTTATTCATTTTGTCATTATGGCTCTCACTTTACCATGTAATATCAGAATGTCACACCTTATCCCACCTCAGGACGCTACGCTCAGCATTAATTCATAACCTTGGGTAGTCCTATTATAACCCTCTGAAACCTGTGTCTGCATGCGTTTAAAAATAGTTTCTCTAGAAAGGAGACATCTTCTTCATCGTTATTTAAATTAGCACTAAGGAGGTTTTAAACTAAACGCTGTCAAATTTCCACACAAGAAAAAAAAAATCATGGAGGTGAAATGAGTAAACTGGTTGGCTGTGAACCTGCCATAAGTGGGGGGCATAGGAGGAACAAAAGGTCATGTCGTAATTAGACCTTTACCATTATGATGGCTTTCATAAGAGCAGGGCTCTAGTGCCCGACTAGACGCTGCTAGAACAGACTAGCATGTTGTAGAGCGAGAATAATTATATTTTGCTAGGGGTGAGCAGACCTCACTTTGGGCGTGAAAGGTCTAGAGTTTTGAAAGAATGTGATTCATATGTTAAATTCTTCACCCCATTAGTGGCTGTGGAGCACATTAACCTTAGTAACACGATTGAACCTGTAGAAATGTAACATTCCTTGACTTCTGGTTTTAGTTGACATTGGGTGCATATATTTTTCTCTTTTGATGGCAAATACAGTACAGAGCTTTCATCAAGCATCAGAGAGACCCAGGAGATTTTGGATTATTAGACTGATAAAAAGAAGGAAATACAAATTTATAATGTGGGGTAACCTCCCTTGTGATGATCATTTTTAACAGCTTCCCGAGACACAGCACTTACCAGTCACATCTTAATGGACTGTGCCACTTTCCACAAGGACTACTACAAGGACTCCTATTCTTCCTCATGGCATTCCTGTAATCATCTCTCTCTTTGTCTTTTTGCTGCTAACAGCAGCCCTGGCACTTACCATGTAGTACCAGAACCAATAGTCCCATGGCATATAAATGTCAGGTAGGTATAGGTCCCACCTCTTGAGACCCTCTCCTATCTCAACGGGTCTTCGACATGAACGGAGACCATGCCATGCATGTGCAACTCTCCATTCGCTGCCATGAAACTTCACAATATAGCCGAGCATGAGCAAGCACTTGGTTATATTCAGATGTCCCATAGTAGTGAATGCAGAGCCAGCCACACATGTGCAGCCACCCCTCCAGTTACTGCTATGGGACTTCAGAAAATAGCCAAGCCAGCACTCTCTACTTTCAGAAGTCCCATAATGGTGAATGTAGGGTGGCCGCACATGTGCAGCTTGATCTCCATTCACTTCAGGGGCCCTGTTCTTGAGATAGGATTGGGTCTCAGAGGTGGCCCACTTTTCACATGCTAGCCAACCTTCGCTTTGGGTTTCCAAAGTCTGATTGGTTTATATGAACAGCGGAGGGCGTAACAGAAACCTTTATGACCAACAAGATAAAGATTAACAGATGTCTTTGCTTTTTATATGCACAGGCTGTGTCATATAGAATTATGGTTTTAAAACGTGTACATTTCAATGTTCATAATAGAATTAAAAGTTTAAAACCTATTTAATAAAATTGACTACAGAAAAGTGAGAAAAAGGACAAAAGTGAATAAACATTATTTGTTTTATGGAATAAAAGTTAATGAGCAATAAAAAAAAACATACACATATTTAATATTGTGTTCCTAACAACCCCTTCAATAAATGTAACATGGCAATTATTGGGAAAGATAAATGGTTTGAAAACTAAATTTAAAAAAAGTCACATTCTTTTTTTCATTAATTTTTTGCCATTTAAAAATTCTGTCTATTTAATGCTGTCAGCACAGCAAAATTCTACCTAAAAAAATCTCTAATCCCACAAAAACAAGGCCTCAAATAGCACAGTAAATGTAAAAATAGAAAAATTATGGGAGGCAAAAAGGCCCTTAAAGTGGTCTTTAAAGGGAATGTGTTGTCAAAAAATGATCAATTTAAATCACGTTTTTATGTTTAACATATTTTTTATTATATTTTTTTTTTCCATCTCAATATCTATATTTAAACAAAACCCATAAAATCCTTCAGTTGTCACACTGTCCACTGAGCCTAATAGGCATCACTTCTTGGTCTGTACATACTGTATGACTTTACTGCAGTTATCTTCTTATCTGTCATTCTAATCCTGCCTGTAATGATATCGCCTCTGTGCACCAGTGTGCTATGCAGAGCTTTTAGCGAGCGAAGTGGCCACAGGCAGGAGCTTTTCAAAAAGCAAAAAAAAGTCTGTTTCTTTATTCATTCCTATGAGAATCCTCGATGTCTGTCTCGTAGGACTGAATATAAAAGCTGACATAAGACGCTGTGTCAGCTAGAGAGTCATTGCTGGTCACATGACACAGCGGAGGACCTGAATGGAGTGGATAACACACAACTACAACCACCAGTAAGAAGGTTAACTTTGGTAAAATTTACTTCATGTACCTTTGTAACAGGTCAGAGAATAAAACAATTTCTAGGTGTGCACAGTAGACAGTGCTTCACTGTGAAGTGGTCTCTGCATTGAGGTGCTTAACAGACCCTCTCTTCTACTTTGAGTGACAGCTGTAGCATCCAACCAGGAGACTGCTACAGCTGTCACTCAGAGCAGAGGGGAGGGTCTTTAAAGTAGCTCAATGCAGGAAGCACTTGACAGTGAAGCTCCTGCTTCTGGTCACTTGCAGGAATAGAATCTGTCAGAACAAATGTTTATGTTCTTACTACTCCTGATAATAAAATCTCTACAAAAGGTATGTTTGTGCTGCTTTTGCCAGTCCCTACCTAGTGCACTCAGCAGTTTACCATGGTCAAAACTGCTAACAGATTTTCACTTAAAATAACAGTTTACTGAATTTTCACCTATAGCTTTACTTTGAAGACATTAGATGTTTTGTCCCATTCAAAAATTTGATTTTAAAATGGAAAACTTCAGTGTAACTTAACATTAAGATTGCTATTGCTATTGAAATACAGCGTCCAGTATAGTGGTTCTGATAATGGCATACTTTCTAGTATTCCGGCTTTACATGGTATTTTAATGTTTGAAGGCATCAGCGATTTCTTCCCTCCAGAGATTAGCAGTTTTTTAGATCATTGTAAGCGCCATTTGTAAATTATTTATTTCCTTTGAAAATAATGACATTTGCATTCTACAGAGCTAGCAGTTTGGCATGTTACAGTTGAATTACTGTCATTATTAAAAGTAAGAAATGTGAAGCCATGCCGGTACTGTGATCACATTAATTGTTCTTGTCCATCCAACTGCTGCCGTTTCTGTTGTACTGTTATTTAACATGAGATTTATTGGATGGAATTATTACAATGCTGGAGCCATGAGAATTTGCATTTGGCATATGGGCTCTGTTTCTTTTTATTATAATGTAGGGACAGGGTTGTTAAACATTTTTGTGATATATTTTATTAGTGAAAGTTGTTTCTTTGTACTAGAAGACAGGGTCTAAAGAGTCTTCGTAGCAAAGCTGTAAATGAACATTGCTGAGGAGAATCTGACCAATCTTGCACTGATCACTGAAGACTCCTGTGTGTTACCAATCAGACAGGCAGGGGGATGGGTGCTGAAGACGCCTGTGTGTAATGGGTCAGACAGGCAGGGTGATGGGTGCTGAAGACACCTGTGTGTAACAAATCAGATAGGCAGGGTGATGGGTGCTGAAGACACCTGTGTATAACAAATCAGAATAGCAGGGTGATGGGTGCTGAAGACGTCTGTGTGTAACAAATCAGACAGGCAGGGTGATGGGTGCTGAAGACGTCTGTGTGTAACAAATCAGACAGACAGGGTGATGGGTGCTGAAGACGTCTGTGTGTAACAAATCAGACAGACAGGGTGATGGGTGCTGAAGACGTCTGTGTGTAACAAATCAGACAGACAGGGTGATGGGTGCTGAAGACGTCTGTGTGTAACAAATCAGACAGACAGGGTGATGGGTGCTGAAGACGTCTGTGTGTAACAAATCAGACAGACAGGGTGATGGGTGCTTGCTGAAGACGTCTGTGTGTAACAAATCAGACAGGCAGGGTGATGGGTGCTGAAGACGTCTGTGTGTAACCAATCAGACAGGCAGGGTGATGGGTGCTGAAGACACCTGTGTATAACCAATCAGACAGGCAGGGTGATGGGTGCTGAAGACACCTGTGTATAACAAATCAGAATAGCAGGGTGATGGGTGCTGAAGAAGTCTGTGTGTAACAAATCAGACAGGCAGGATGATGGGTGCTGAAGACACTTGTGTGTAATAAATCAGATAGGCAGGGTGATGGGTGCTGAAGACACCTGTGTATAACAAATCAGACAGGCAGGGTGATGGGTGCTGAAGACACCTGTGTATAACAAATCAGAACAGCAGGGTGATGGGTGCTGAAGACGTCTGTGTGTAACAAATCAGACAGACAGGGTGATGGGTGCTGAAGACGTCTGTGTGTAACAAATCAGACAGACAGGGTGATGGGCAGTGATAGGACACATCTCAGCGCTTGGTAAAATACAGAAGAGAAATTCATTAGCAACACTCAGAGCTTTGTACTAGAAAAAAAGGGTGCTAACAGTATTCTTTGCAGAGTCCCTTTTCCTAATAAAGTATATTATAAAAATGTTTAATATCCCTGTCCCTACATAATATAAAAAATGTGCTGAATTACAGCTATACTTCACGTAATATCCCTGAGTAATGGCACCGAGATGACTTCTTGTAATACTTTGAAGTTACATAGCAAGTCAGAGACAAGGGACTTTCTCTATGGAGACCTGTTCCCAGGTGTAGCAAAGGTTGTCATGTAAGTTGGCTGAGGTCCAATTGTTATCTACACCAGTGACTTCAACAGAATCTGACATAGCAATGTAGAGCAGAAAGACTGGGGCCCCACAATGTGAGGATCACTGATATGAATGAGTTTCTCAAAACTGAAAATAACAGAAGAGAAAATGATGTCCATGCCAGGAAGACTTTATCTGCTGTATACAATCCACAGTCCTGTTCAGACAAGTCATCAGCGTTTGTTTAGTGTTTGCTATTGGTTTAGGGTATGTTCACACATGATGGATATAATGATTGACCACTGCAAAATTCTGGAAGTGGAGCATCTGCAGCATATTACAATACCAGTAAGGTGGATGAGATTTTACCAACTCTCATCAACATGCTGCAGAAAATCCCGTTAAAATCCTCTGTGGATTTTTCTCTGCTGATTTTATGTCCCATGTGGCTCGATGTGATTTTCAGTGCACTGTTAGATCCTTAAGAATCCTGAAAATCCATAGCACACTTATTATGGGAGCAGGTGTTGATTCATTCATATGACTTCTCTTCCTGTGGAATACTAAGTTGAATAGTCAGCTACCAGTTAAAAGGAATGTTCAGCATTTATACAGCAGAGGCCTCTGTAGATATTGAGCTGGTCTTCTATTGATTCAGTGTAGAATACAGTATATAGACAAGTAGATGCTCACTGAGGAGAAATAGATGGAATAGACCAGCAAGGTCGTACTGACTGCGTGAGCTTCCATCTCCTGCGGCCCTTTGCATAGACAGTGAATTTCGCTAGGTATATTTTGCTGTAGAGCATTAAATAAGTGCACTGGATGAGTGGGTCCAAGACTGGCCTGTTCTTAGACTCATGAATATCTTCTAGAACAGGCATGCTCAACCTGCGGCCCTACAGCTGTTGCCAAACTACAACTCCCATCATTCCCTGACAGCCTACAGCTATCATGCTACAGAAGGGCATTGTGAGAGTTGTAGTTTTACAACAGCTGGAGGGCCGCAGGTTGAGCATCCCTGTTCTAGAACATTCTTATTTAGGAAAGTCCCTTTAATCAGGGATATTACAAATAATAAAGGGGCCCAGGAATAAAACCTAAAATAGGCCCCACTCCATCATTTCATGATCATCTTCAGAAGATGAAAAGATGATCATTATTGTTGTCTCTTCTCTGTCACATATGTCTTTCTATAAAGAGTAAGTACACTTTTTCTCAGACGGTGTAAGTGCATAGTTATAACTTATTAATGTACTTCATTCAACTGTTCCTTTCTTTTTCTGTGTAAATTCTGCCCCAAAAATCCTTTTTTCAGCATCTGTTGCAGTCCCTAAACTTGTCATCCACCAACCATTGCCAATTGAACTTTGTCTTTATCTCCAAGTAGTCTGGACGGCTCTAGCGTTGACCGCTTGTCCCTGCTACGGTCACGTGGTATACCTGCACACTTTGGATTGGCACACAGTACAGAACTCTTTTTACAGATTGACGCAGATGTAGATGAAACAGTGCAGGTATATTATGTGACAGCGGGGACGAGCGTACAACACTAGAGCCGCCCACATAGTCTTCAGAGTCCTTGGAGACAAAGACATAATTCAATTGGCAACAGGTAGTAAGAGATTAACTGCAGGAGATTAACCCTTTAGGGGGAGGGCTCTGGTTACTGACACTTTTGGGGGGCTATTGTTACTGGCTAGTGAGGGCAGACGGGATTCACCTCAGGGTGAGGGCAGTGGCGGCCATCTTACCTGAATAGTGAAATTGCAGTTTTATGCAGACTGGTTGCTAATGGCTGAATCTTATTAAATATGGGGTAAGTCAGTCTAATAGTAACTGATTCTGGAATATCATGTTATTAGTAACTACATATATGAAAATTGAAATTATGGTCTAAACGTGACAGTTATCCTTTAAGGACTGCAACAGGACTGCAAAGACTTTTGGGCAGAATTTACATAGGGAAAAGAAAGGAACAGGTGAATCTGAGTGTAAATGGGGGGGACGGGGGACAGGAAGCAGTAGGAAAATAAAAAATGGAGATCTGGAGTTATATGCAGTACTATTCATGCAGCACTGCAGATAGTAGTACAAGATCATGGTGTCAGATCACCTAAGTAATGGGAAAGAAACTGCAATACCCTGTACTACCGCTACTAAGTGGACAGCGTGCAGATAGATGAACCTATGTAAATAAAGAAGAGAGTACAATACTCATGAGCACTGGAGCCCCTTCAAACAGCTATAGGGTGGCTGTGATGATAGTCAGACCTCCACCGATCTGATATCGAGGGACCATCTCAGGACAGGCCATCAGTACTCTCATCTCAGAAAACTCCTTTAATAAAACAAATTGAATATGTGAAGTCCTATCGAGACCGTGATCTTTTATTTCTTTATTTTTCTTCTCCAGGATGCTGAGCAGAGAAACCTAGACCTAGAAGATAAAGTGAGAACACTAAGAAAAGAAGTGGAAGAAAGCAAACATAGACAAAGCCACTTGAAACTGGAACTCAAACACTTCCTGAATATACTAGATGGGAAGATTGACGATCTGCATGAAGTCCGTCAAGAACTTTCGAAACTTGAAATGGATAGTTAGAGTGTGTTGGATTGTTTTCTTTTTTATACACCCAAGATCTGTACTCAGCAACAGCAGGAGGCTGAGGGCTGGAGGATGCTGTGTTACTTCTGTCTTATTTGGATGGCTGGTATCCGTTTTCCCATTTGGCAACCAGTAGTGGCCTAAACCTTTGAAGCCATTTTGTACTGTTTCTACAAAACAGGAGCCATCCAAGTTTTACAATGCAGCACTCAAAAATTGTAAGAAAGACCAGATAAGAATCATTACAGTAACAACGTCCATAATCATTTGATCCAGAAACAATGGATGGCCTTAAAAAGATTTGAAGGCCGGGAGTAGCACCAGTATACCGCCTCTTCTGTCCTCCGCTCCCGCTACTTACTAAAATGTTGAAATTGCAATAAGAAAAAGCACATAAAGAACACTAGACCTGTATCGCAGGCAGCACTGCAGTAGTTGCAATAAATCTAATAAGATGATGGCTATGGCAGAGTTAAATGCCTCTCGCACTCACCGATGGTCAGGTCTTGGATAAAAAAGAACAAATGTACTTACGACAGGGTAACTGCCACCGTTCACTTCTTGGAATGAAAGTATGCCAATAGGCTATAGATAAATATATAGAGGTCACTATTGAGGATATTACACGGAAATGAATGGCTAGAAAGCAAACTTGCCATTATATATAACTTTACATTGGTTTTGGCTATTTATAGAGTGCATTTATCATGTCATTATCATACATTGGTTTAGTAAGGGATGTATTTTTTCAAAGGAAATAATAATCTCTAGGAGTCTATTTTCATAGTGTGAACCTTTCACCTATACATCTCAAGTATGGGTTGAACTGAAATTCATGAGAGAAAGCCAGAGACAGAGACCCAGCACCTTGTGAAGGAAAGCTAGACACATGGATATTAATTATTTGATATAGAAAATATTTCTGTAACCTGGTTCTTCCCATATGGATGTTTCCACTATATATTTGATAGTTTTATAGGCCTCTTCTGAGGCAAACAAGAACAAATCACTACTTTGCACAAGACACACACAATGCACAGTATGCTCTTCCACTTGATTTGATCTTGGTACTTTTTAACATTTTCAAGAGTTGGGCCCAAACTCATCAGATTTCTCAACGGTGTTCCAGAGACTCTTTATCCCAGTTATGTAGCTGGCATTATGGGACCGCCATGTTAATGCCTTATACATGGAACACGAGTCTGAAATGTTGTATAATTTCCTTTTATTGTATAATAAAGGGTGTTCTGTTGTGGTTGGTCTACCGAGCATTTGTATCAAAGTGTGTACAAGCCATGGCTGAGAACGTCTTCACTTGCACAGACCTCAAAGTTTCTAATCAAGAGTATACAGGGCTGTTCCTAAAAAAAAAAAAACTATAGAGTCTTCTGCCTCATTGTTCTATAATGTAGTTTATATTGTAATAAAAAGACTAATAAAATATTTGATGAAAAGGTGGTGATTTGGTTTGTATTGTAGATCCGTTACCTGGACTAACCGAAACGTAATTTACTGTGGAAATATGACAGAGAACACTGGGTTCCTGCAGCTCTTGGTCCTCTTTTTACTTGTCAGGAATGAGAGGAAGGGAGGCAATTGCCTGTTTTCCCACTGCGGAAAACACACTGGGAGAAGATTTCTGCATGCAGAAAGCTACCTACACTAGAACTACTTTTTCCAACATTATTTTACTACTATAAGAAAGTAAAGTGGGAGCCAAAACGAATGTATTATTGGACACATATACAGTAGAATTCTTTATTCTTCACCCTTTGGATTATTATAATGGACAGGAATAAGATCAAGGAAGTGGAGTAGATCATGGTAAGGCTGGGTTCACATCACCGTTTATTCTTCCGTTCTTCATATCCGTCAGAAGAACTGAAAAATAGAGAAAAAACGGATCCTGTAATTTAAGCATCCGTTATGCTCATTTATGCACATTTGGCATCCATTTTGGCTATTTCCATCTGGGATCTGTTATTTTAGACAGAATGCTGGGATAATTACTGGGTATAAATGCAGGTGACAAGCACTGATCAGCATGCAGCTTTCTATTAGTGTAAAAGAACCATAAGGCAGGTTTCCTACATGACAGATTAGCTGCAGATTTGCTGATGCTGTATTGGGTATGAACGATCATTACTATAATTGTTCATACCCCATTTGCTCTGTCACAGGGCTAATTGTTGATGTGTCTCCAAGCGGTACTTCACTTCTAGGTCACATGCTAGGCCAGTGATTGGCCGCAGCAGCGCTCATGAACCTCTCAAGAAGTTTACACACAGGGACCAGAAGGACCAGACTCTCTGCACTGGAACAGAGCGGTGGAAAGCAGGTGAGTGCCTTTTATTGCAGAGATATCTGGTGTGCGTAGCAAAATTTTTAGTAGAAATTGGGCAACCTCTTTAAGGCTGATATGACTAATAAAATCGTATATATATAGTAGCTCACCCCTCCTGATATCATGAACAGGTGCTCACACTAAATGTGGTTCACCCCAACCACACAGGAAAATTAAATAGTTATATAGAATATAGTGGGCACTCAATACCTGTAGCTACATATAGGGTACAACACATTTATTATTATACAATATACATATATATAACTCAATAAAATTCTAAAATGGCAATTAGTATACTCATAAAAGTTGCATGAATACATTCCTAAAAAATTCCACTTATATAAATTTATATCCTGTGTTGAAAATTCATATATCAAAGTCCGTATGCTGTATTAAAAATTCCTATAAAAATTTGCCGCATCAATTGGCGATAAAAAGGTATTAAATTCTAATGCAGTTCACTTGATGTGCTGTATACCAAAAATTAGTACGGATGTACGGGGTAATGTTCAATATTTCCAGGGATGGTATAATGCAGTATATTGACGGTACTTACTGCGTTAGTCCACTCTTTTTATATATCTCTGACCGTAATGGCGTCCCACTACAGATCAGGTCACTTACCCTTCTTCTTATGGGTTATGGCGTGTATCGCTCACCAATTCGTCCCGATGTCAGTTCACACATTCATTCAATGGCGCTCTTCCTGCTTGAGTTCAGCGTCCCACGTGTAGTGTCACGTGATCGGAGCTTTAACACTTTGTGACGTGATCTCTGCTTTGTTCCAGAGGCGGTACCAACCTCTATGCGGAGAATCACTCGCAGGTGCTGTGCGCAATTTTTTTTGGAAACAGTCCTTGTTGGATACTGACAATAGCTTTGGAAATGCTGTACAGTTTCTTCTTTAACGCTGGGATCTCATCCGCTATCGCTAAGACTACTCTGCCAAGCAGTCAACGCCTGTTTAAAGAAAGTTACCAGCTTGGAAGAGCTGTATCAGGGTTGTTTGAGGCCCCTTTTCACCAGGCCTTCATACTGTATATTTGTTCTATCTGTCGGCTCAACATGCAGAATTTCTCTGAAATGTGCCCTGCTGGAGCCTAGAAAATTTTATTGTAGGCCACGGGAGTACGTTGTTCCAATGTCGTTTGTCACTATCTGTAGATGAGGTAACACAGCAAAACCGCAAACCAATGCTGCACTACCTAAATGCACTATATAGAAAGTATATTATTGGTATATAACACCCCTGCTTCAATCAGTTTTTTTGGGGGGGCAACTGGTATATCACACGAGTAGAAATTATTTGTTCCCATAGTGTTTGGCATTCTGTGTAGCTGCGGTATCGCAGCAGAACCGCACACAACTGCTGCACAATACAAATGCACTATAATATACTTTCTGTTAGAAAGTATATTATAAGTATATTACACCCCTCAGTAAGTCACAGCCATCGATAGCACACCTATACCTGTCCTTAAAAGGACTTTTGTGGCCCTATTAGCTAGCGTTTGGTGTCCCTAACAGTCTGTCCCTGCTCCACACAGCAACCTCTCCCTACACTGGCAAAATACTGAATGTAAAATGGCGCCCAGATCAGGTTTATTTATAATGTAGGGGGTATGTCCATGTGCTGAAACGTCTCAATTGGCTGTCCTGTACCACCTGATGGATGTGTCATGGGTCATCGCCATATGTTCGGCCGTTCGGCGAACGAGCAAAGTTTGTCACGAAATGACCGCTGGGCTAAACGCAAGGCCATCTCTACTAATGACTGCTGACCAGGGCCATCCTTAATATTGATTGGTCCCTGGGCAAGAATTTATTTGGGCTCCCTAGATCCCGCCTTTCCACACCCTAGCATGTGGCCACTAGAGGTGTTCCTTGGCAGTAATGTAAATACTCCCTTTTTTTCTGAAAAGGCAGTGTTAACATTAAAAAGCTTGCAGAGACATGCTATAGACACCAGAACTACTACGTTTAGCTGTTGTGGTTCTGGTGCCTATAGTGTCCCTTAATATAGAGGGGGAAAAAGATATCGGCACAAAAGTATCAAATAAAATGGCTGTATCATTATTCTAAAAATTAAAAAAGCACAACTTCTGATACAAATACATAGTATTTTGCAGAATACATTTTGTTTTTACAATGTGCAGATAGTACTGTACCACTAACCCCTCCATCCACCTCTCCATCTCCCTTCTCCATCCTTACCCCCTTCTCCAACCACCCAGCACCCTTACTCACAAAAAACAAGTATTATATCTTACAGTGAATTACTGTAAATACTTACAGTTCTGAAGACTCCAGCAGGCTCAGGATCAGTTCTCTGGGCAACTGGGCTCAGGCTGGAAGTGGGCACTGCTCTGAAGTTCAGGAAAGCGCTCAGCTCACCCTCGCGTTGCAGTGCCTCCTCGTGATGTCACGGCGCGCGGCGTACACAAAGGGCAGGGGAGGTCGGGAGGAGGAGTAAGTACTGTATTTTGCGCCCTATAAGATGCACCTAGGTTTTAGAGGGGGACAATAAGAGAAAAATATTTTTCATTATACCTCAGGTCAGACCACCAATAAGATCCCCAATGTTAACAAGACCTCAGATCAGACCCTCAATCAGACCTCAGATAAGAGCCCCATGCCCCCAGTAGCCTTATAGCAGCCCCCCAGTAGCCTTATAGCAGCCCCCAGTAGATTCTCAGCAGCCTTTCCATCAGCCCCCAGTGCCTCTCACCAGCCCCTAGAAGTGTCCATCAGCCTCATAAATACAAAAAAAAACAAAAAAACACTTACCTCTCCTGTAACTGGACGCTCCTCTGCTTCAGAGTGATCTGCATCCTCCTGCTGTCGGCTGTGCTGTGAAGGCTGCACACAGCTTGACATCACAGAGCGCCTCACACTGTGCGCATCCCTGCACAGCCGACAGCCGAGGAAGTGGTGAGTACAAAGCCTTCACCGCTTCCTGGTCCTCCGGACGATTGAATTTGTGGACAGTGGCTAGCGGGGCTCAAGAGGCAGCTGCCTTGGGCCCCCCGGGAGCAACTGGGCCCGGGGGCAGCTTCCCCTTTTGCCCCACGTTAAAGACGGCCCTGCTGCTGACTGAAATCACTCTTCCTACAAACTTTAAAGTGCACGTGAGTGCAATGTATTACAAGTCACAATTCTACCCTCATTTCATCATATTTTTGGGGAGGCAAAAGAAAACCACAAATACATTTACTTGCAGTTTATTAAGAATCTAACAGTACCTGTCATTACAAATCTCTCCTTAAAGGGAACCTGTCACTGGGATTTTGGGTATAGAGCTGAGCACATGGGTTGCTATATGGCCACTAGCACATCCACAATACCCAGTCCCCATAGCTCTGTGTGCTTTTATTGTGTAAATAAACCGATTTGATACATATGCAAATTAACCTGAGATGAGTCCTGTACGTGAGATCAGTCAGGGACAGGACTCATCTCAGGTTAATTTGCATATGTATTAAATCTTTTTTTTAAGCAGTGTCCTATATTCCCTCACCCAGGGCCGGTTCTAGGTGAAATGGGGCCCTGGGGCGAAAAATAATAAGGGGCCCCCCCCATGACACTTGATGATTTTTACAGAAGAAACTGTATATTTTGTGCCAGTAGCCATAGGCGCGCCCCTATCATGTGCCAGTAGCCATAGGGCCCCCCTATCATGTGCCAGTAGCCATAGGCGGCCCCCCATGAACATGTGCCAGTAGCCATAGGCGGCCCCCCATGAACATGTGCCAGTAGCCATAGGCGGCCCCCCATGAACATGTGCCAGTAGCCATAGGCGGCCCCCCTATCATGTGCCACTAGCCATAGGGCCCCACCTATCATGTGCCACTAGCCATAGGGCCCCCCCTATCATTTGCCAGTAGCCATCAGTATTGTACAGAAAAAAAAAATAAGGAAAAAACCCCTATACTTACCTCCTTGGCAGCGATGCGATGCAGGCCTCTTCCGGCCTGTGTCCCTCGCTGTGCGCGGCTCAGGGCTCAGGCGGCGCGATGACGTCATCGCGCCGCCTGCGCCGGCCTCTGATAGCAGGGCTCCAGACTAAAAAAAATACCTAGTAGCCACTGGCTCCTGAACTGAAAAATTTAGGAGCCAAATAAAAATTTTTGTCGCCAAATTGAAACCGAGTGAAAATTTTGGTATCGTGACAACGCTACGCCGATCAGATCGACGTAGGGTTGTTTCAATACCAAAATTTTGATTCGCTTTCGTCACCATAAAAAAGTATTGCGATACTCAATACCACGCAAGAAAGCCATGTGCATTTCGCATTTTATGAAATGTTCGGCCCAGTCCTATCCTATTTTTTGGGGTGACAAGGTGACTAAAAAATGGCGAATGCTCACCACATAGGAGATATTTCTTAATAATTTAATAGTTTGGACTTTTCGGACGCAGCGCTATGTAATATGTTTATTTATTGTATATATTTTTTATATGTAAAATTGGGAAAGGGGGGATTTAAACTTAATATTTTAGAGTACTTTCACACTAGCGGTTTTCTTTTCCGGCATAGAGTTCCGTCACAGGGGCTCTATACCGGAAAAGAACTGATCAGGCATATCCCCATGCATTCTGAATGGAGAGCAATCCGTCCAGGATGCATCAGGATGTCTTCAGTTCAGTCATTTTGACTGATCAGGCAAAAGATAAAACTGCAGCATGCTACGGTTTTATCTCCGGCGAAAAAAACTGAAGACTTGCCTAAATGCCGGATCTGGCATTTTTCCCATAGGAATGTATTAGTGCCAGATCCGGCATTCAAAATACCGGAATGCAGGATCCGTCCTTCCGGTCTGCGCATGCCGGTAAAAAGATACAAGATGGATCCGTCTGTCCGCATGACAAGCGGAGACATGGATTCATTCTTGCAATGCATTTGTGAGACGGATCCGGATGCATCTCATAAATGCTTTCAGTCACATCAAGATCGACGGATCTGGCAGGCAGTTCCGACGACGGAACTGCTTGCCGGATCACACTACCGCAAGTGTGAAAGTAGCCTTAGTGTTTGTGTTTTATTTTTACTTACCATTAGCCCCCTTAGGGGCTGGAACCCTTGTCCTATTCACCCTTAGGCCCCTTTCACAGTGCACCCCCCCCCCAGTATAATAAACATTGAGTGCCCCCCCCCCAGTATAATAAACATTGAGTGCGCCCCCCCAGTATAATAAACATTGAGTGCCCCCCCCAGTATAATAAACATTGAGTGCGCCCCCCAGTATAATAAACATTGAGTGCGCCCCCCCAGTATAATAAACATTGAGTGCGCCCCCCCAGTATAATAAACATTGAGTGCGCCCCCCCCAGTATAATAAACATTGAGTGCCCCCCCCAGTATAATAAACATTGAGTGCCCCCCCCCAGTATAATAAACATTGAGTGCCCCCCCAGTATAATAAACATTGAGTGCGCCCCCCCCAGTATAATAAACATTGAGTGCGCCCCCCCAGTATAATAAACATTGAGTGCGCCCCCCCCAGTATAATAAACATTGAGTGCGCCCCCCAGTATAATAAACATTGAGTGCCCCCCCAGTATAATAAACATTCAGTGCCCCCCCCCCCCCCCTAGTATAATATACATTGGTGGCACAGTGGGCAGTGCCAATGAGGGTTAAAAAAAAAATAAAATTAACTCCCCTCCACCAATTGTTCGCGCAGCTGCTGGTCTCCTGTTCTTTCTTTAGGACCTGTCAAGGGACCTGTGGTGACATCACTGTGGTCATCACATGGTACATCATATGATCCATCACCATGGTAATGGACCATGTGATTAGCTCAGTGACGTCACCACAGGTCCTGAAGCAAGACCAGGAGACCGGCAGCTGCGCGATCAATTGGTGGAGGTGAGTTAATTTTTTATTTATTTTTTTAACCCTCATTGGCACTGCCCACTGCCCCACCAATGTTTATTATACTGGGGGGGGCCTCACTCAATGTTTATTAAACTGGGGGGGCCGCACTCAATGTTTATTATACTGGGGGGGAGGGCCCCACTCAATGTTTATTATACTGGGGAGGGGGGGCGGGGCGCACTGCGCCACCAATGTTAATACAAATGCAGGAGGTGGGTGCCGGAGTGAAATAGCCGGCACCCGACCTCTATGATAGGGGGCTGCGATCAGCGGCAGTTAACCCCTAAGGTGCCGCTCCCTGTCATAGAAGTCGGGTGCCGGCTATTTGATTCCGGCACCCGACTCCTGTATTTGTATTACAGGTCAGTTTTCATCATTGGTGGCGCAGTGGCCACAGCCCCTCCCCTCCTCCTCCCATGTCTCTTCTTATTGGCGGAGGCGACAGCAGCAGCACTATGGAAGCGCCGACGCCGTCCCTGCCTATAGTTAGTTGCGGGCCGGCGCGGGGGGCCCCTAAGGACTTGGGGGCCCGGGGGCAATTGCCCCCCTTGCCTCTATGGAAGCGCCGGCCCTGCCCTCACCATCAATTTTGTAAATTATGATTTCCTCTCTATTAGGGTTTGGCTACATGGAGAGCGTGGTCACGCAACAAGTGTTCAATTTTTATTAGCAATTCTTCAGTTCCTGTCCTGATGGATGTGGTCATATGTGATGCTGCTTCAAATGGCTGGCCTCAGCAGTGACGTGTCCTCAACCAGCACGTCACTGCTAGGTCATGCATGCTGCTTTTATGCACAACATTTTTAGACTAGGCGTATGTGTGTAGAAGCCCTAATGATGTCTATCACTACCTGACTACAGCTTTCACCAATACTGCCACTAGAGGAGACTTAGGTCACCATGAATACCATCGGGATTGTGGTAACTGCTAACAATCATAGTAAAAAGGTTGTGGTGTGTGTATGGAAACTTCTGTTCACTTACAAACTGACCTAAATATGTCAGTGTAAGGACAATTGAAAAAAAAATGCAATCAGATTAAATTTATCTTTACTACAGTACTTTGAACAGAATGTGGATTGTGGATTCATAGTATTAACCAATGTAAATATCTATTGATATCTACTAATATAAATACACAATCAATAATGACAATCAGATAGTTTCTTATAATTTTCATTCCAAAATTAGTTTGTGTGTCATCAAAGATATGTGGTGATTTCAGTCAGCAGCAGGGCCTTCTTTAACGTGGGGCAAAAGGGGAAGCTGGGCAAATGCCACAGGAGGGCCCACTGAGATTTATCACCCAAGGGCCCACATGAACCTGGAGCCGGCCCTGTTTGTGGCATATCCTAGCAATATGCCACAGATGTTGAGATGGGTATACCCCTTTAAATCCTGGAGAGAATCCCTTTAAATGTACAAAGTCATGCATAAGGCTTCTGTTATCCTTAGATGACTGTTATAAAATTAAGCACTTTGTCAGAAGCCCCGTTGTATAGATTATGTCTTTTAAGACTGTACTTTGAAATCCATACATCACTTAATAAATGCAATGTGTGCTAGTAAGTGCTTGTAGATTTCCTGCAGGTGCTGCTATTATCGCATTTGGAATTTGCATTTGCAATTCATAGTCACTTGTTTAGAAATTATCCACGTCTGAAATATCCAGTCTCCTCTTAAGCAGCTTATCTAAAGCCATAGGAGGAAATTTATCACGCCCTGCACTCCACAATTCTGGTTTCAAAAAGTATCCGAGTTCTCCAAGACGGGTGCTTCAGTTTCCATGGCAAGCTCCCTTGTGCTCCGTTTCTGCTCCCCGCTGGACCAGAAGTGGATGTGCCTACATGCATGTTACTGCTGCTGTCCAATCAATGGCCTCATGAGTGGAAGTGGTCACCTGCACACATCACTGCTGAGCCATTGACTGACCAGCGCAATGACCAGCGCAAACACCTGCACCCTGCCTATAAATATGAAAAGGGTTCCTGGGTTTGGAGAACCCTGTTAAGCCAGATTTATAAACTGCAACTTTGCATTGTCACAATTTTACTCCAGTCTGGCGTAGAAATTGGAGTAACATCTCAAGACAGAAGTGTTAGACTAGGGGTTGTCTCATCACATACAATGGGGGCATATCGCTAGGATATGCCCCCATTGTCTTATAGGTGCGGGTCCCACTGCTGGGACCCGCACCTATATCAGGAATGGATCTCCACAAGGTGGTGGCTGGAAGCGCACAGAGCATGATTGGCCACTGCTCCCATTCACTTCTATGGTCCAGACGGAAATGGCTGAGCCAGCACTGGGCTATTTTTGGCGGCCCCATAGAAAATAAATGAAGGGTGGCAGCGCATGCGCAGTGCGCCCTCCAAAACCTTCGGGGCTCCGTTCTCAAAATACTTTCGGGACCCGCACCTATAAGACAATGGGGGCATATCCTAGCGATATGCCCCCATTGTCTGTGATGAGACAACCCATTTAAAAATGCACCAAATTTACCACTGTGCAACATTTGAAAAAAATTTACAGAATTTTTGGCAAAACAGACTCCTGCAAAACTGACTTTAAAAGTTCCCACATGACAAATCTCCCCCATAGTCTATCACAACAAATAAGAAAGACTGAACCAAACTGACTTGTCGTATTGCAGAACACTCCTCCTGACATCAACTCCCATTGCTCTCTCCTAGTTACCTAGGCAAAAAATAATTGCCCTGAGCCTTGGGGATCAAAATAGAAACACAGATTTTTCTATAGTATGGTAATACAAAGTAACCCTCTCAGACACCAGTCATAATCTACCAGCAATGCCACAACCATTGCTGCACTAAGATGTACATATCAAAATCCTGTTTTATTTTCTAATGAATGATAACTGTGTTATGTATATGATTTTATCCATTTTAATTTTACTTTTCTCCCACTTCCTCTACAAATTGTATACCACGCTGCAGTATCTGGAAGAAATAGGCAAGAAGCAGAAATTCCAGTGTTTCTATATGTTCAGGAGGAGATAGGGGCGTAGCTGGAAATGCATGGGCACCATAACAAAAAAAAATTATGGCCCCCCCCCCAGCCCCCACATATCTATCGGGCCTCCCACCACCCCTTCCAGAGCTCCCACCCAAACACCCATCCTAGATCTCGCACCGCCATGAGCATAGAAAAGTCAGAGGAAAAACAAATAAGTATATGAACCTTTTAATTCAAAATTGAAAACCATCCAGTAACTGATAAAGTGGCCAATCTGAAACATGAAGAATTGAAAAAAATAAAAAATTAGTAATTGTATTTAAACGTAAAGTGTGTGTGTGTGGTGGCGGGCTGGGGGATATTAGACTTACGTGTAAGACCTGTATGTTCACTAGTTGTGAAGTGTCCTCTTCGTAGTCTTTTTTTTTTTTCATCTTCTTGATGTGTCATCCATAAATGTTACCTGTAAAGGAGAAGGGAAAGCTTTAAGATTGGATCTAAACACACAATACTACCCATCCGTTCTTTTATACTTACTTCAAACTGTACTTGTTATTAGCTCTTCCTCCGTGAAATTGTTTTTTAAACGCGATAAACAACAAAACACTTAAAACGTTGAACACCAAACAAACATGTTGAATATGTAACCTACATTTACAAAAAAAGAATAAAAAAAAAAAATATTACTACATTCCTTGTACACATGTTCACTTATTTTGCCATGTCTGTGTACAACTGCCATATAAAGAGAATTTCCATTTAGTGCATGTCTAAACTCTTTGGGGTCTCCTATCCCCCAGCCAGGAGCTGGACACTGCAAGTGATTAAGACAGAGAATTTGTAAGCCTGTAAGAGCTGGTGGATTATTTAATTATAATATGTAGTTGTAAAAAGCTTTACAAATTGTGAAAATGAGTGCAACGCGGCTGTAAACAGTGAGACAAGAAGAAGTATCTTTAACGGTCAACGTTGAACTGAAAGGGTACCTAAAGTGTCTTATTAAACAAAACCAGTGGCCTGGCCGTCCTCCTGATCTCTCTGGCACCAGTAGTGTCTGCATCACACACCTGGCTGAAACAAGCATGCAGATAATCCAGTCAGACTTCAGTCAGAGCACCTGATCTGCATGCTTGTTCAGGGTCTATGTCAAAGTATTCGAGGTAGTCTGCTGGTTTAAGGGCAGCTTCCATGTCCCTCACTTCCGGTTCCCTTTGATGCTGAACTGAAATGGTTGAAGCAGAACTACAGCCAAACAGACTTCTACCTGTGAAATATCTGCTTTGTCTTGTGATTTAAACTCCCCTGCTACATTTCAAAGGCAGATAAGTGACCCCATTACCTATGAGAACAATTCCATTCACTTCCCTCCCTTTGAAATACTTTTACTGTTTCCATCTTATAGCTAAATGCAATTTTTCTTATCAAATTTCTGCAAACTTCTAAGCCTTCTACTAGGCTTCCTTTTTTTTTGTTAATCTGCTGTGCAGGGGGAGATCTGAAGAGGAGACAACTGACAGATTTGTTTTTAAATTGAAAATATTTGAATTATGAAAAAATTTGGCTAGGATGAAACATTTGGCTGGAACTCTGCTTCTTTTTTACCACAACAGGTGGTGTAACTAGCATGAACTGACTTTCTTCAACGGAAGAAAGAAAAAACAGAAGTTTTGAAACCGTTTGAACCAGTATACTCACTCAGAAGACTGCATTAGAAAACACGTTTACGTGCTTTTACTTCTGCAAAAGTGTCCACAATGCTGTCTAGATGCAAGGCTTTAGCTCTTACATTTTCAATGCTGAGGATTGCAAGCCCAGAAAGCCTTTGGTCTGACATAGTACTTCTCAAATAGCTCTTGATTAGTTTTAATTTTGAGAAGGACCGCTCCGCAGAGGCCACTGTCACAGGAAGTGATAGAAACAACAGAAAGGCTATGCACACATCTGGTATATTTGATGCAAGTGCATTGTTCTCAACCAGGAGAAAGTGTGCAAGATCTTTTACAGTACCGGTAGGTGCCTTCTGGATTTCATCTTTTAGTGCTGCTCTAAAGCTGAGTAGCTGCCCTGGGAAAGATGGGGGTAGGTCACTATCATATTTTTCCTGCAGCTTTGATGCAGCTGTAAACAAATGATCATCTGAGACAGATGATAAAACTGCAGGCTGAAGTATATAAAAATGTTCAGTCCTTGGAATCTGTTGGCAAGCTGGTTTACTATGATGTCCAGACACTGGTAAAAAACTATGACTTTGAACCATTCCTCGGGGTCTTGCAGTCTCTCATCGACACACAGTTCGTCGTAATGTTTTTTTACAGCGCAAATTCACTTACTTTCAAATTTTGGAGCTATATTCCACTGTTCTGCAGGGTAATGGCATCTGTTTTGGCATTCTCAAAATTGTTACCGAATGCTGAAAGGCCTTCCATGGCAGTTTTTATGAATAGAGAAGCTCTAGCCAAGTCCATATTTTCAGACTGTAGAATTTTGGACAAGGAGTTTGCACTGCTTAATATTTTTGATAGCAGAACAATTAAAAAGATGAAGTGGAATGACTATTTTTTTCTTAAATGCCATAGCCTCCTCTCTTTCACTTTTTTTTAGATGACAGCAGAACAATTTTTGACAAAGCCCTCAAAATATCTGGGTAGCGGAAACGCAGGGCCAACAGTGAGTCATATGATGAATGATGATAGAATGCCCCATTGCTTCCCGCTGTCTCCGAAAAACGAATAAAGGCTTTGTAATGTGGTCATAAAACTGGATATTTCAGTGATGTCTGAAACAGCATCCTGAAGAACCAGATTTAGGTTATCGGCCACACAGTGCACATAAAGTGCATTTTCCTGTTTCTTTAAACTTCTTGCCTGCACACCAGAATATACGCCACTCATGGTGGCTGCTCCATCGTAACCCTGACCTCTACATTTGTCTAAAGGAATTCCCTTTTTTTCAAGGCTTGCCAATATTTGGTTTTCTATCCCAGATGCACTTTGATCTGTAATGGGATGAAAACCGAGAAAAGACTCATGTATAATTATTTTTGTTACCCTCATATTTGAATCTCTGTCCACAGTATTATATCGGACAACCAGGCTCATTTGATCAGTTCGTGAAATATCCTGTGTTGTAGAAAGAATTGGAAATGCTGCTGTTATCTTCTGTTGATTGCTGATCTGTGGACTGCTGATGATCTGCGGTCGTGGTTTGGCTGGTGCATTCCGGTGTGGTCAGTGAGGTCCGTGGGTGCTGCTCTTCAACTTTTGTTTGATACTATCCTGACGATAGGTCATCAATACAAAAGTAGACTCCAGCACTTCTATTAAAATCTTTGTTGTGCTTTATTTGGTTTCGTAGCAAATAACTTACAAGGGCCTCACTCTCCACGAAAGCATTTGTTGATGCGTTTCGAACACAGGTGTGTTGTTAATCATAACTGAGCAAGTCTGACTCTGCTGGGTAATTTAACCATGAGAAAAAGCCCCACCTCCAGGCAAAGTCTGGAATGGATATCCATGTAGCCCAACTCAATGAATCAAAGCTGCAGTCAGTAGTCTCCCAAACTTACTACATATAACACATAACAAGTACAAACCGGATTCCCAAAAAGTTGGGACACTAAACAAATTGTGAATAAAAACTGAATGCAATGATGTGGAGATGGCAAATGTCAATATTTTATTTGTAATAGAACGTAGATGACCGATCAAACGTTTAATCCGAGTAAATGTATAATTTTAAAGGAAAAATACGTTGATTCAAATTTTCACGGCGTCAACAAATCCCAAAAAAGTTGGGACAAGTAGCAATAAGAGGCTGGAAAAAGTAAATTTGAGCATAACGAAGAGCTGGAAGACCAATTAACACTAATTAGGTCAATTGGCACCATGATTGGGTATAAAAAGAGCTTCTCAGAGTGGCAGTGTCTCTCAGAAGCCAAGATGGGTAGAGGATCACCAATTCCCACAATGTTGCGCAGAAAGATAGTGGAGCAATATCAGAAAGGTGTTACCCAGTGAAAAATTGCAAAGACTTTGCATCTATCATCATCAACTGTGCATAACATCATCCGAAGATTCAGAGAATCTGGAACAATCTCTGTGCGTAAGGGTCAAGGCCATAAAACCATACTGGATGCCCGTGATCTCCGGGCCCTTAAACGACACTGCACCACAAACAGGAATGCTACTGTAAAGGAAATGACAGAATGGGCTCAGGAATACTTTCAGAAACCATTGTCAGTGAACACAATCCACCGTGCCATCCGCTGTTGCCAGCTGAAACTCTACAGTGCAAAGAAGAAGCCATTTCTAAGCAAGATCCACAAGCTCAGGCGTTTTCACTGGGCCAGGGATCATTTAAAATGGAGTGTGGCAAAATGGAAGACTGTTCTGTGGTCAGACGAGTCACGATTCGAAGTTCTTTTTGGAAATCTGGGACGCCATGTCATCCGGACCAAAGAGGACAAGGACAACCCAAGTTGTTATCAACGCTCAGTTCAGAAGCCTGCATCTCTGATGGTATGGGGTTGCATGAGTGTGTGTGGCAGGGGCAGCTTGCATGTCTGGAAAGGCACCATCAATGCAGAAAAATATATTCAGGTTCTAGAACAACATATGCTCCCATCCAGACATCATCTCTTTCAGGGAAGACCCTGCATTTTTCAACAAGATAATGCCAGACTACATTCTGCATCAATCACAACATCATGGCTGCGTAGGAGAAGGATCCGGGTACTGAAATGGCCAGTCTGCAGTCCAGATCTTTCACCTATAGAGAACATTTGGCGCATCATAAAGAGGAAGGTGCAACAAAGAAGGCCCAAGATGATTGAACAGTTAGAGGCCTGTATTAGACAAGAATGGGAGAGCATTCCTATTTCTAAACTTGAGAAACTGGTCTCCTCGGTCCCCAGACATCTGTTGAGTGTTGTAAGAAGAAGGGGAGATGCCACACAGTGGTGAAAATGGCCTTGTCCCAACTTTTTGGGGATTTGTTGACACCATGAAATTCTGTTTCAACATATTTTTCCCTTAAAATGGTACATTTTCTCAGTTTAAACTTTTGTTCCGTGATTTATGTTCTATTCTGAATAAAATATTAGAAGTTGGCAACTCCACATCATTGCATTCAGTTTTTATTCACGATTTGTATAGTGTCCCAACTTTTTGGGAAGTCGGTTTGTAGTTGATATGTTCTAGAATTCTGGTTTTAAATCTTCTTGAAGAAGTACCCACCTACATCAAATCGCAGTCAGTGCATAATATAATATAAACTCAATAAACTCATCAATATTAACAGCTGGACAACCCCTTTAAGCTTGTTTCATTTCTGCTAACCCGCACCCCTTATCGAGTTTGGAGGAAAAAGGTGTCTAAAACGCATAATAATAAATGTGACTTAAACCGTATACTGTATGCCAGATCTTTGGTGCAAATCAACATCATGCTTAGATAGATACTGTATGCAGATAGATAAATAGATGGATGATAGATACTGTAGATATATAATATAGATAGATACTTTATAGATGGTTGTTCTCTCTTCATACACGTTCACACAGTGTGCAGTCTGACATTCAGCATAAACCATTCCTGTCTTCCAAATAAGAGGACTGTTCTTTGTAGTCTAACTTGTTTGTTGGTAAAACAGGATTGTTTGATTGGCAAAACTACAAGAATACAAATAGAAAGTATAAGTATTAAGTATTAAATAGCATTTACTATAACACTTGCATTAACAGAGAAGGCACATGGCTGCCTATACATAAGATTGCATGTTTAGCTAACAGTATTAACAATTACAACTAGCTGAACAACTCTGCACCAGATCTCTCACCAGATATGCTTTTACAAGTATGGTGAAGTTTAAGAAGGAGATATGCAAAACTACAGCTCCGCTGATGTGTCCTGGAGACTGGAGGCGTCTCTTTCCCAGGATGCTTTGCACTCCCACAATGCAGTGCACCACCCACAATGCAATAGTCTTTGTAACAGGAAAAACAAAGTGTAATGCAACTTAACACTGCTAGATGGTGCTATAACCACACTAACCATTTGAGGAATACCATGACTCTGGCAGAACACCACTACTGAATCCTTCTTTCTTAGCAACCCATTTAGTCAATGGTCAATGGCTTTTTCAAAGCGCTTTCCTTTGAGACTGTTTGGCCTTTGCTGAGGTAGTCTAATTCTTTAGCATAACATTTGTGTTGTATAGTGCAAATTATTATGTTTTATGGACTTTTCCAGATTTACAGCGGTAAAGGCGTGTTTATAGTGGCGCTAACCTTTGCAGGGCTTCTGGCTCAGAGGTAATGTCAACTTGTAAGACTGAGCTATATGAACTACACAGGCTATAGCACAAATGAGCAACATCCAGGTGGAGAACCTGTCGAAACAATGGGATTTGAGTTGGTGGTTCGAAGTCACTGTATGTAGAACAGATACTTCAGGTCGGATTTCTTAATCTGGGTCTACCAATTCAAACATGTCGGCTCTGGTACTGAAAGACGTTGAACGATACAGGAATGCAGGACCCGTAAGCCATGTTGTGTCCTTAAGGTGGCTTGGTGCGACGGATCTAGTATCTAGTAGCGTGGTCTGCAGGATTATGGTGTGTGGGCACGTAGTACCACTGTGTAGGACAAGTGGATCTCCTGATCCTTAGCACCCGATTGCTGACATAGATATAAAAGATTCTGGTTTCATTGCAAATATATCCTTGGACTACCTTGCTGTCTGTGTAAAACTCAACTGCTTTGATTTCTGGGTTCATTCCTGTTAGTCAGCCAACTCCACTGCAAGCACAGTAGAATGTATCTGCCTTTAAATCCCAGAGCAAAGCGAGGCTCCGCTGCATGGGAAGGGAGACGGTGCTAAGATCCAAGTCCTTTAGATCATTTGAATGGTCTTTGGGTGAGAAGGCCTCCATTAACTCATGGCTGTTGAAGGCGATTTTGTGAAACCTCAGATTAGATAGAGTGAGCATCTCTTGAGCCCTTTTGAGGAGACTGATTGCGGTCTCATTTGTGGGAGTGGATTTCATACAGTCGCCCACATAGAAATCTTTTTTCACAAAGGACCTGACATCCGACCCATAGTTTACTTCACCCTCTTGGGCTGAATGTCTGAGACCGTAGATAGCGACTGCAGGGGAAGGACTGTTTCTGAAGATATGCACTCTCATTCGGGACTCTACAATGTCTTCATTGGGGTCGTTGTTGAGGTACCAGAAGAACCTCAAGTAAATTCTATGTTCTTCCTTGACGAGGAAGCAGTGGAACATCTGTTTTATGTCGGCCATAAATGCTACGAAATCTCTGCGGAAGCGGAGAAGTACCTCCAGAAATCTGTTGTTGAGGTCTGGGCCAGACAGTAAGACATCATTTAGCGAGACACCTTCGCTCCTGACGCTCGAGTTGAATACTACTCGCATATGCCCTGGATGATACACTCGTAGTATGTCTCTTCCGAGGAGTAAGACTATTGGGGCTTTTGGGTTCAGTTTCGGTATCAGGTGAGTTATACGCCTCAGGTGGGGGTGGTATGCTGCCACCTCTCGTGTAGGCATCTCAGACCGGTTGTCAGGAATGTGGTTGCACTCCAGTATGGTTGGCAGACTTTACCTTGTACCCAGTTGCTTTCCTCCCCGCCGTCTCAAAGGTACCTGCATATGTCCTTAAGGAGTAGGGAGAACCAGGCCCTACAATCCTGAAGGCGTCGAAGAAGGTGGATTTAGCTAAAGACCAGTTGCTTTGATCTAAGATTGCATATACCTTGATCGCCTTATCTCGGTGACCGTCCAGATAAACTCTGACAAGGCAGATTTTTGAGCAGGACTTCCCTCCTGCAAGTCCTTTAAGGATCTCTGTACAGTGAAAAGTGATTACTTGGGTATCTATATACAAGGAGAAGACCGGCACTCGCAAGATAGATGCAATTCTTATCTGTTTATTGCCATATCAGAAGAAAATGACTTGGGTATCTATGTTGGTGTCTATCTGCTTTCGGTCATGCTCCTCAAGGTGTAAAGCCTTGTTGTGTTCTGTGCTACCGCATTCTGTGCATGTCACGCTGACCTCACAATTCCTGGCGAAGTGCGATTTTGTAGCGCAGCACATGAAGCAGATGTTGTTTTCTTCTCCCTGAAGGCTCTGCATTTTAGTAGAGGATGTGGTTTCTTGTGCAGTGGGCATTCTTTGGTAAGATCTTTGGGTATGTTCTCTCCTTGAGAAGACTTAAACTGCCTGTTAGAAGAACCTGTGGAGGCAACATTAGTTTTGTGGACTGCGACTGGTGTTTTATGAGGTTTCACACCAGGGGTAGTGGAACATGACAATGTAAAGTCAAAACTGGGATCGTTTCTGATCCTTGCCTATTGAGTAACAAAGTCTACAAACACCGCGAAGGGGGGAAATGGTACATGTGATCCACTTCTCTTGTAGATTATAAGGGATTTTTTGGACAATCTGATTGACACCTCTGACGGTGTCCAGGAATGTAAGCCTCGGCAGACGTCCTTCTGCCTGAGCAACCTGTACCTCTATCAACAAGTCACTGAGTTCCCTGAGCTTCTGGTCATCCCTACCCACTATTCTATAGCTTCTATTGACCCATAACACTCATCAAGTCTTTCCCACACCATCTTTAGGCCTTTGCCAGGATAGTTTAAGTTAATGTCTCTGATTCTTTTGGCATGCCCAGCAGACTCCAGCCGGCAGGCTGCAGCAGGCTTCCAAGCCACTTTACGAAGCGATATTACTCCTCACTACAGGAAAGATCTAAGTCCCTTGTGGCGTTCTGGAAGGAGGCTTGCCATGCGCTGCAGTTCTCTGGGCGATCAGTGAACTTTAGAAGTCCTTTGGTAACCAGCTCCTGTTTAGCAAAGAACTTGGCGAAGTCCATGGCGGCCTGGTTAGCATCAATACTATCCGGTGTGTTGTTATTATGCTGCATATGTGGTGTATCACCATATCTTTTAGGGGTTTCTGGCTTAGGGAAGTCTGTATAATACTGTTTTGATGTGAAGTTTGTCCCTTTAAGTCGAAGTGAAGGTTGTAGTTTCTGTTCTCTAGGCCGGTAGTTGTGGCATGCATAGATTTGTCGCATACCGTCCTGCTTGAGGTACTGTGGTTCAAAGTAGGATCTTTGACACTCTGTATAGGCTGGCTGATATGCTGGATCATAGTTGTCATCTGTCTTGGGATGCTGAGACGCGCTGTCCTGCATCTTGTTGATCTAGGTCTGGCCCAAGTACTTGGCTGTTTCTCGGATTCGGGAAACTCCAAGTCTTATAGGAACTCTGCTTTGGCCACTGCGGTTGCCGCTTCTTTCTCTGTGGCGTGTTTTTCCAGTGACGCTTGCAGGCATGCAGTCTCTTTTTCCAGTAACGCCTTCTCTTTTTCCTTTGACGCTTGCAGGCATGCTCTCTCTCTTCTTCAAGTAACACTCTCTCTTTCTTTAGTTGCATCTCTTTTGCAGCAAAGGAAGACCTTACTTTTGCAGCCTCAGCTTCTGTATGAGCGACAGCAGCCTTTTCTTTTATTGAGGATTTGCTAGAGCAGCTTGCTTGTGACCTGGTCCTGCATGATGATTACTGGCTAGCAGACATTGGGTGTCTTTTACTGGCTGCTTAATGTCTATGTGCAACCTGTGTGAAGTTGGCACCCCATGTTCTTAAATTTCAAAAATAAATACACCATTCGTTTGTGCTGCGTTTGTGCTGGTTTGTGCCGCAAAAATAAACGTTTGTGCCGGTTCGGTTCCTGAGATATTGCGCGTTAGATTTTTATGAAGCCCCGCCCATTTTCCACCCCATGTTCTTAAATTTCAAAAAGAAATACACCATTCGTTTGTGCTGCGTTTGTGCTGGTTTGTGCTGCAAAAATGAACATTTGCGCCGCTTTGGTTTCCGAGATATTGCGCGCTTAATTTTCTGAAACCCCGCCCATTTTCCACCCCATGTTCTTAAATTTCAAAAAGCAATACACCATTCGTTTGTGCTGCGTTTGTGCTGGTTTGTGCTGCAAAAATGAACGTTTGCGCCGATTTGGTTTCCGAGATATTGCGCACTTGATTTGCTGAAATCACGCCCACTTTCCACCCCATGTTCTTAAATTTCAAAAAGAAATACACCATTCGTTTGTGCTGCGTTTGTGCTGGTTTGTGCCGCAAAAATGAACGTTTGTGCCGGTCCGGTTCCTGAGATATTGCGCGTTAGATTTTTATGAGCCCCGCCAGGGGTCAAGTCCTGGGAAAAAAAGTGTGGGAACTCACCCAAGATCCACTGCAACCCCCCCCCCCCTCCAAAAAATAAAAAAGCACAGAAAATCTAGCATGCTGTAATTTGTGCCGCTGCGGACTAAAAAAATAAATAAAAAAAATAACACTTTTAGAAAAGTTTGTCCTGGGATTCGATCTCATGACCTCTACACAGCAGAAGCAAGGCATATGCCCTCACAGCTATGAAAGCTGTCTAGCTTGTTACTTTAAAAAAAAAAAATATAAGACTTCTACTGTAGGTAACTTTGCCCACTGTGTATGGATGTAGCAGAGCTGGGTGTGTTGGGGCAGCTGTCATGTGTATGGTTGTACACTAGGTATCAGTACACTAGGTATCAGTAGAAGTATCAGGAAAAAAAAAAAAACACTTTTAGAAAAGTTTGTCCTGGGATTCGAACTCATGACCTCTACACATTACAGGCAAGGCATTTACCCTCACAGCCATAAAAGCTGTTAAGGTAGTTGCTTAAAAAAAAAAAACTAAGACTTCCACTTATACCTAGTGTACTGATACCTAGTGTACAACCATACACGTGACAGCTGCCCCAACACACCCAGCTCTGCTACATCCTTACACAGTGGGCAGCTGTCATGTGTATGGTTGTACACTAGGTATCAGTAAACTAGGTATCAGTAGAAGTCTTATATAAAAAAAAAAAAAAACACTTTTAGAAAAGTTTGCCTTGGGATTCGAACTCATGACCTCTACACATCAGAGGCAAGGCATTTACCCTCACAGCCATAAAAGCTGTCTAGGTAGCTGCTTAAAAAAAAAAAAAAAATAAGACTTCTACTTATACCTAGTGTACTGATACCTAGTGTACTGATACCTAGTGTACAACCATACACATGACAGCTGCCCCAACACACCCAGCTCTGCTACATCCATACACAGTGGGCAGCTGTCATGTGTATGGTTGTACACTAGGTATCAGTACACTAGGTATAAGTAGAAGTCTTATATTTTTTTTTTTTTAAGCAATTACCTAGACAGCTTTCATGGCTGTGAGGTTAAATGCCTTCCTCTGATGTGTAGAGGTCGTGAGTTCGAATCCCAGGACAAACTTTTCTAAAAGACATTCTAAATGATCTCGTAGTGAAGGAGATTATGTCATTAGGGGGCGGGGCGCCATGAGAGGAGTCGCAGGCAGCGGCACCGCACAGACAGCTTCCTCTCAACTGAAGCCGCCCCTCCTCCCTTAGCCTGCCCTGCACAGTGCGCTCCGTCTCCCCCTGTGAATCTGATTCAGCCTGACTTGAGGCTGAAAGGGAACGGCGTTCCTGCCATGAAAAAAGTGCAGGAACGCCGTTCCCATGCGTTCCCCCTCCACTCGACCCCTGAGCCCCGCCCATTTTCCACCCCATGTTCTTAAATTTCCCCAAAAAATACACCATTCGTTTGTGCTGCGTTTGTGCTGGTTTGTGCTGCAAAAATTAACGTTTGCGCCGCTTTGGTTTCTGAGATATTGCGCGCTTGATTTGCTGAAACCCCGCCCACTTTCCACCCCATGTTTTTAAATTTCAAAAAGCAATACACCATTCGTTTGTGCTGCGTTTGTGCTGGTTTGTGCCGCAAAAATTAACGTTTGCGCCGCTTTGGTTTCCGAGATATTGCGCTCGATTTTCTGAAACCCCGCCCACTTTCCACCCCATGTTTTTAACCCTGACTCTAGACCCCCCAGGTGTGCTGCAGCTTGCCCCCTCCCGCCCCCTTTCACAACTTTTTTTGGGGCACAAGCATATTATATATTTTTTTCTGCGTACGCTGACTGTGGCCGGGACTCTTAGCGTCACTGTTAGCGCATCGCACGCCCCACCGCTGATCAACTTCGGACGGTTGATCAGCAAGTTTTAATTAAAAAAAAAATCACATTTTTTGGCCTTTTTTTTTTTTTTGTCTGTAAGGTTTAGGGTAAGTTCCCGAACACCCGTCCCCCCACACACACGCACACCAAATAAAGTTTATCACCCACACACACTCCCCTATGGCCCGCCGGATGTTCTAGGCTGCATATGCCCAGCTTGCCTCCGAGTCCGAGAGCCCCAGTGAGGACGAGGATAACCCCACTTTCCTTTTGTCATCCGCGTCCTCCTCATCATCTAGCAATGATGATGAGACCCCAAGGCGGCGGAGACGCCGCCAGGTGGAGCAAGGAGACCGCCATGCTAGGGACCCTGTGGCCCACACTAGTACGAGAAGCTCTGGGGCTCGTACTAGTTTTCCGGCCCACCAGTTAAGACCACCGGAGCCCCCTACCGGTGAACTTGTCTTGTATACCCCAGAGCGTTTTGAGCCCGTGATTCCTGATTTTGTAGGCCAACCAGGAATCCAGATTTCCACAGTGGGCTTCACTGAATGCGACTACTTTAGTCTTTTTTTCAGTGACCCCTTTGTGAATCTGATGTTGGAGCAGACGAACCTGTACGCCCCACAGTTCATTGCTCAACATCCGGGCTCCTTTTTGGCTAGGCCCGGTGGCTGGACTCCGGTCTGTGCAGCCAAGATGAGGACGTTTTGGGGCCTCGTGCTGCATATGGGCCTAGTCAAGAAACCTAGTGTCAGGCATTACTGGAGTGGGGACGTCCTCTACCAGACCCCACTTTACAATTATGCAGATAATGCAGCATGTCCCCCCCAAGGTGATCCTGCCTATGACCGCCTGTACAAAATCAGGTCGGTCATCGATCACTTTGGGGCCAAATTTGTGCAGGTCTATGTACCTGGAAGGGAAGTTGCGGTTGATGAGTCTCTCATTGCTTTCAAGGGGAGACTCATTATCCGCCAGTATGTTCCCTCTAAGCGGGCGAGGTATGGTGTGAAGCTGTACAAACTTTGTGAGAGTACCTCAGGGTGCACTTACAAGTTTCGTGTGTACGAGGGGCGAGATTCTCGTATTCAACCCCCAGAATGTCCCCCCACTCTGGGTGTTAGCGGGAAACTTGTATGGGACCTTATGCACCCACTGCTAGATAAGGGTTACCACCTTTGCGTGGATAACTTTTATACTAGTATCCCCTTGTTCCAGTCTCTCGCCGCCAGATCCACGTTCGCTTGTGGGACTGTGCGGAAAAATCAACGCGGCCTCCCTGCCCACCCCCTCCAGGTACCTATCCCTAGGGGTGCGACCCGTGCACTTACCAGTGGAAACCTGTTGCTGGTCAGGCATAAGGACAAGAGGGATGTCCTTATGCTGTCCACAATTCACGGTAACGGCATCACCCCTGTCCCTGTGCGAGGTACCGCAGCAACGGTCCTCAAGCCTGATTGCATCGTCGACTACAATCGGTATATGGGAGGAGTTGATCTCCCTAATCAAGTCCTCTAGCCATATAACGCCATGCGCAAAACCCGGGCATGTTATAAAAAAGTTGCGGTCTGCTTGGTGCAGGTTGCCATGTACAACTCTTTTGTGCTGTCCCGGAGCGCTGGCAACACAGGGACATTCCTCCAGTTCTATGAGGCAGTCCTCAAGGCCCTGATCTTTTCTGACCAGGAAAGAGCAGGCCAGAGTACCTCGGGAACTGGAGGCGCCCAGATCGTCCCTGGCCAACACTTTCCAGGTGTGGTCCCCCATACTGGAAATAAGGGCGGACCCAAAAAAGGTGCAGAGTATGTCACAGGAGGGGGATACGGAAGGACACCACTACTCAATGTGACACGTGACACGATCATCCGGGCCTCTGCATTATTGGTTGCTTCAAGGAGTACCACACTTCCATGGAGTACTAAATTTATGTTCCCCTTCCCCATTTTAGCCACTGACAATCGGATATAAAACTATGGGGATACTAGTATAAAAGTTATCCACGAACAGGTGGTAAGCCTTATCTAGCAGTGGGTGCATAAGGTCCCACACAAGTTTCCCGCTAACACCCAGAGTGGGTTAAATACGGGAATCTCGCCCCTCGTACACACAAAACTTGTAAGTGCACCCTGAGGTACTCTCACAAAGTTTGTACAGCTTCACGCCATACCTCCCCCGCTTAGAGGGAACATACTGGCGGATAATGAGTCTCCCCTTGAAAGCAATGAGAGACTCATCAACCGCAACTTCCCTTCCAGGTACATAGACCTGCACAAATTTGGCCCCAAAGTGATCGATTACCGACCTGATTTTGTACAGGCGGTCATAGGCAGGATCACCTTGGGGGGGACATGCTGCATTATCTGCATAATTGTAAGGTGGGGTCTGGTAGAGGACGTCCCCACTCCAGTAATGCCTGACACTAGGTTTCTTGACTAGGCCCATATGCAGCACGAGGCCCCAAAACGTCCTCATCTTGGCTGCACAGACCGGAGTCCAGCCACCGGGCCTAGCCAAAAAGGAGCCCGGATGTTGAGCAATGAACTGTGGGGTGTACAGGTTCGTCTGCTCCAACATCAGATTCACAAAGGGGTCACTGAAAAAAAGACTAAAGTAATCGCATTCAGTGAAGCCCACTGTGGAAATCTGGATTCCTGGTTGGCCTACAAAATCAGGAATCACGGGCTCAAAACGCTCTGGGGTATACAAGACAAGTTCACCGGTAGGAGGCTCCGGTGGTCTTAACTGGTGGGCCGGAAAACTAGTACGAGCCCCAGAGCTTCTCGTACTAGTGTGGGCCACAGGGTCCCTAGCATGGCGGTCTCCTTGCTCCACCTGGCGGCGTCTCCGCCGCCTTGGGGTCTCATCATCATCGCTAGATGATGAGGAGGACGCGGATGACAAAAGGAAAGTGGGGTTATCCTCGTCCTCACTGGGGCTCTCGGACTCGGAGGCAAGCTGGGCATATGCCGCCTAGAACATCCGGCGGGCTATAGGGGAGTGTGTGTGTGATAAACTTTATTTGGTGTGCGTGTGTGTGGGGGGACGGGTGTTCGGGAACTTACCCTATACCTAACAGACAAAAAAATAAAAAAAGACCCAAAAATTAGATTTTTTTTTAAATTCTAACTCGCTGATCAATCGTCCGAAGTTGATCAGCGGTGGGGCGTGCGATGCGCTAACAGTGACGCTAAGAGTCCCGGCCACAGTCAGCGTACGCAGAAAAAAAACATATAATATGCTTGTGCCCCAAAAAAAGTTGTGGGGGGGCGGGAGGGGGGCAAGCTGCAGCACACCTGGGGGGTCTAGAGTCAGGGTTAAAAACATGGGGTGGAAAGTGGGAGGGGTTTCATCAAATCAAGCACGCAATATCTCGGAAACCAAAGCGGCGCAAACGTTCATTTTTTCAGCACAAACCAGCACAAATGCAGCACAAACGAATGGTGTATTTCTTTTTGAAATTTTAAAACATGGGGTGGAAAGTGGGCGGGGTTTCAGCAAATCAAGCGCGCAATATCTCGGAAACCAAAGCGGCGCAAACGTTCATTTTTGCAGCACAAATGCAGCACAAACGAAAGGTGTATTTCTTTTTGAAATTTAAAAACATGGGGTGGAAAGTGGGCGGGGTTTCAGCAAATCAAGCACGCAATATCTCGGAAACCAAAGCGGCGCAAACGTTCATTTTTGCGGCAAAAACCAGCACAAACGCAGCACAAACGAATGGTGTATTTATTTTTGAAATTTAAGAACATGGGGTGGAAAGTGGGCGGGGTTTCAGCAAATCGAGCGCAATATCTCGGAAACCAAAGCGGCGCAAACGTTAATTTTTGCAGCACAAACCAGCACAAACGCAGCACAAACGAATGGTGTATTTATTTTTGAAATTTAAGAACATGGGGTGGAAAATGGGTGGGGCTTCATAAAAATCTAACGCGCAATATCTCAGGAACCGAACCGGCACAAACGTTCATTTTTGCGGCACAAACCAGCACAAACGCAGCACAAACGAATGGTGTATTTCTTTTTGAAATTTAAAAACATGGGGTGGAAAGTGGGCGGGGTTTCAGCAAATCAAGCGCGCAATATCTCGGAAACCAAAGCGGCGCAAACGTTCATTTTTGCAGCACAAACCAGCACAAACGCAGCACAAACGAATGGTGTATTTATTTTTGAAATTTAAGAACATGGGGTGGAAAATGGGCGGGGTTTCAGAAAATCAAGCGCGCAATATCTCGGAAACCAAAGCGGCGCAAACGTTCATTTTTGCAGCACAAACCAGCACAAACGCAGCACAAACGAATGGTGTATTTCTTTTTGAAATTTAAGAACATGGGGTGCCAACTTCACACAGGTCTATGTGCAGACTCAGACTAGGTAGGAACAGACTTTAGTGTGGTCTGGATCGTGCTGCACTCTCGCTTCTTGTGACTGTATGGCAGCCGCTGCAACCTTGTACGGAGAACCGCGTGTGTGATGGCGGCTCTGTATAGTCAGATCCACTATCGCTGGTGACTGTTTTACTGTTCTGTCTTCATACACGTTCACACAGTGTGCAGTCTGACATTCAGCATAAACCATTCCTGTCTTCCAAATAAGAGGACTGTTCTTTGTAATCTAACTTGTTTATTGGTAAAAAAGGATTGTTTGATTGGTAAAACTACAAGAATACAAATAGCAAGTATAAGTATTAAGTATAGAATAGCATGTAACAATATAACAAAATAATAGCAAAGACAGGTGCACTCTGCGGTCTTACTAAACCCTCAAACTGATTTTGAAATTGAGAGATTAGCGAACATGTCCTACGGAGTAGGACATGTCTGAGCCCAAGCACCGCGCCAAGGTTTCTCAAGTAGCTCGGGACCTAAGACTCACCTACCTATGCCATGTGGGCAATACCAGGAGCCAGTGGGCAAATTACAGGAGTATGAGGCCGACTCACAAACAGTTACCTCCAGCATGTAACCATGCTAGCAATAGGAGGAGGGAGGAGTCTGCGAGTCCCAGTTAAGACTGGCTGATATGACCCAGGCCTCACAGGTGCACCTAAATGTAGCCTGTGGATGGAAAGCAGGCACATTTAAAGTGAAGTTTATACACCTCCAGACATCTCTATATATACAAACTGAAAAGAATAGCGTGGTATTAAACAGACAGGAAGTGCTCAAACCCACATGCAGTTGTGCATATATATATACAGGGGAGCAAATCCTGCACTTGTGGCCCGTTGCTAATGACGATCACCCAGCAAAAATGCATACAGTGGAGGATGCCCGCAGCGAACCACAAGTACCACAATAGACATCCTACACAAGATAGCAATTATGTGGATGTGATAATCAATATAGCAATATAACAAAATAATAGCAAAGACAGGTGCACTCTGCGGTCTTACTAAACCCTCAAACTGATTTTAAAATTGAGAGATTAGCGAACATGTCCTACGGTGAAGGACATGTCTGAGCCCAAGCACCGCGCCAAGGTTTCTCAAGTAGCTCGGGACCTAAGACTCGCCTACCTATGCCATGCGGGCAATACCAGGAGCCAGTGGGCAAATTACAGGAGCATGAGGCCGACTCACAAACAGCTCACCAGTTACCTCCAGCATGTAACCATGCTAGCAATGGGAGGAGGGAGGAGTCTGCGAGTCCCATTTAAGACTGGCTGATATGACCCAGGCCTCACAGGTGCACCTAAATGTAGCCTGTGGATGGAAAGCAGGCACATTTAAATTGGAGTTTATACACCTCCAGACATCTCTATATATACAAACTGAAAAGAATAGCATGGTAGAAAGTTTGAGGGTTTAGTAAGACCGCAGAGTGCACCTGTCTTTGCTATTATTTTGTTATATTGTTATATTGATTATCACATCCACATAATTGCTATCTTGTGTAGGATGTCTATAGTGGTACTTGTGGTTCACTGCGGGCATCCTCCACTGTATGGATCGTCATTAGCAACGGGCCACAAGTGCAGGATTTGCTCCCCTATATATAGGCACAACTGCATGTGGGTTTGAGCACTTCCTGCCTGTTTAATACCACGCCATTCTTTTCAGTTTGTGTATATATAGAATAGCATGTACTATAACATTTGCATTAACAGAGAAGGCACATGGTAAAATGGATGCCTATACATAAGATTGCATGAATATCGCCTCTTCAAGAATTCGCAAAGATGTAGAATATAGTGCTATATATACGTATTCGCAAATATTCTAGATTTTCTTTCATCTGAACCCATGATCCCTCCCTGCTTCTTGCTTGTGGGCCAATGAGAAGGCTGCAATGTCTTTGTCTGAGTTTAGCAACATCCCTAGCAACCAATAGGAAAGTGTCCTACCCCTTACTATATAAGAACCTCCTCAGCAGCCATTTTCTGCAGTTTTTTGTAGTTCTGAGAGAGAGAGCAGTGGTGTCATTGCTGTGCTCTGTGCTTTGCTGTGTTGATACATTAGATAGATAGTTAGCTTATATACAGTGGGATGCGAAAGTTTGGGCAACCTTGTTAATCGTCATGATTTTCCTGTATAAATCGTTGGTTGTTACGATAAAAAATGTCAGTTAAATATATCATATAGGAGACACACACAGTGATATCTGAGAAGTGAAATGAAGTTTATTGGATTTACAGAAAGTGTGCTATAATTGTTTAAACAAAATTAGGCAGGTGCATAAATTTGGGCACTGTTGTCATTTTATTGATTCCAAAACCTTTAGAACTAATTATTGGAACTCAAATTGGCTTGGTAAGCTCAGTGACCCCTGACCTACATACACAGGTGAATCCAATTATGAGAAAGAGTATTTAAGGGGGTCAATTGTAAGTTTCCCTCCTCTTTTAATTTTCTCTGAAGAGTAGCAACATGGGGGTCTCAAAACAACTGTCAAATGACCTGAGGACAAAGATTGTTCACCATCATGGTTTAGGGGAAGGATACAGAAAGCTGTCTCAGAGATTTCAGCTGTCTGTTTCCACAGTTAGGAACATATTGAGGAAATGGAAGACCACAGGCTCAGTTCAAGTTAAGGCTCGAAGTGGCAGACCAAGAAAAATCTCGGATAGACAGAAGCGATGAATGGTGAGAACAGTCAGAGTCAACCCACAGACCAGCACCAAAGACCTACAACATCATCTTGCTGCAGATGGAGTCACTGTGCATCGTTCAACCATTCGGCGCACTTTACACAAGGAGATGCTGTATGCGAGAGTGATGCAGAGGAAGCATTCCAAGAAAAACACCTGCTACCTACAGTAAAATATGGTGGTGGTTCCATCATGCTGTGCGGCTGTGTGGCCAGTGCAGGGACTGGGAATCTTGGCAAAGTTGAGGGACGCATGGATTCCACTCAGTATCAGCAGATTCTGGAGACCAATGTCCAGGAATCAGTGACAAAGCTGAAGCTGCGCCAGGGCTGGATCTTTCAACAAGACAACGACCCTAAACACTGCTCAAAATCCACTAAGGCATTTATGCAGAGGAACAAGTACAACGTTCTGGAAGGGCCATCTCAGTCCCCAGGCCTGAATATAATAGAAAATCTGTGGTGTGACTTAAAGAGAGCTGTCCATGCTCGGAAGCCATCAAACCTGAATGAACTAAAGATGTTTTGTATAGAGGAATGGTCCAAAATACCTTCAACCAGAATCCAGACTCTCATTGGAACCTACAGGAAGCGTTTAGAGGCTGTAATTTCAGCAAAAAGAGGATCTACTAAATATTGATTTAATTTCTTTTTTGTGGTGCCCAAATTTTTGCACCTGCCTAATTTTGTTTAAACAATTATAGCACACTTTCTGTAAATCCAATAAACTTCATTTCACTTCTCAAATATCACTGTGTGTGTCTCCTATATGACATATTTAACTGACATTTTTTATCGTAACAACCAACAATTTATACAGGAAAATCATGATGATTAACAAGGTTGCCCAAACTTTCACATCCCACTGTATATAATACAGATAGTCAGTGGGAGATGTCAGTGTAGGTTATATCCTGATATAGTCTAGCTGTTGCAGTGCAGGGTGTTAGGTAGTGTGATAGGTTCTGCTGTCCATACATTCATGCTACAGACATAGGGCCAGATTTATCATTACACTTACATCTTAGTCAGATTTATTTAATACTGTGATAAATGTGGTTTGACAGCAGCAGTATATCCTTCAGTAAGCGGCTTTACAAAAGTCGCACGTCTATACGAAAAAGTCACATGTTCTATTAAAAAGTCGCATGAGATAAGCATGGTCCTCACTGGAGTGAAATGATCAAATTTTTAGCTGAATTTTTTTCTACTTTTTAAATTGTCGCGATAGTAAATCTGTCTAGAGATTCATTTACATAAGAAAACATGCCCACTTTCAGAAAACTAGCGAGCATAACGCAGAGCCAATAAAAGTTGCACATTTTTGCGCAGTTTTACTGATTGTGCAAAAAATTTTGAACTTTTTCACTCCAGAATTTTGACTTGAGCTAATGATAAATCTGGCCCATAGTGCTGTGATGTCACAAGTTCACAACAATACTTAGTGCACCAATCAGTAAAATGTAGTCAGACCTGCTAAAATGTTAAGTTGCACGTATTGCACCAAAATTCGTGCATCATTAATTGCCAATTTGTGCAATCGCAATTATATTGGAGCATATAAAGCTATTGTAATGTTCTGCCGTGCCAACCATTTTCTCCAGTCTCAGGACACTTCTAGCAGCTTGAAAAATGTAGCAACAGTAACCCACGCCTGTATTGCGCACACAATACGCACATATTACATTGCTGATTTTCGCAATCAAGAAAATAATGGCGAATTCTTGAATTTAAAACAAATATTCACCCAAAAATTAGCAAAATATCACAAATTCAAATATTGCCCCTGCCGCTCATCCCTATCCCTGAGTAACAATTACAACTAGCTGAACAGCTCTGCATAACACAATATCCCTGAAACAAAGGTAGATCTCTCACGAGATATACTTTTACAAGAATCTTGAAGTTTAAGAAGGAGATATGCAATAGTACAGCTCTACTGATGTGTTCTGGAGACTGGAGGCTTCTCTTTCCCAGGATACTTTGCACTCCCACAATGCAGTGCACCGCCCACAATGCATTAGCTTTTGTAACAGGAAAAACAAAGTGTAATACAACTTAACACCGCTAGATGGTGGTATAACCACACTAACCACTTGAGGAATACCATGACTCTGGCAGAATGAACTAGAATAATTTTCTAACCCTGCTGGGCAGAACAATGATAGATAGACAGACAAATAAATGATGATAGATAGAGATAGATAGATGCAGTCAGGTCCATAAATATTGGGACATCGACACATTTCTAAAATTTTTGCCTCTATACACCACCACAACAGATTTGAAATGAAACAAACAAGATGTGCTGTAACTGCAGACTGTCAGCTTTAATTTGAGGGTATTTACATCCAAATCAGGTGAACGGTGTAGGAATTACAACAGTTTGCATATGTGCCTCCCACTTGTTAAGGGACCAAAAGTAATGGGACAATTGGCTTCTCAGCTGTTCCATGGCCAGGTGTGTGTTATTCCCTCATTATCCCAAATACAATGAGCAGATAAAAGGTCCAGAGTTCATTTCAAGTGTGCTATTTGCATTTAGAATCTGTTGCTGTCAACTCTCAAGATGAGATCCAAAGAATTGTCACTATCAGTGAAGAAAGCCATCATTAGGCTGAAAAAAACCCAACAAACCCAACAGAGAGATAGCAAAGACATTAGGCGTGGCCAAAACAACTGTTTGGAACATTCTTAAAAAGAAGGAACGCAGCGGTGAGCTCAGCAACACCAAAAGACCCGGAAGACCACGGAAAACAACTGTGGTGGATGACCAAAGAATTCTTTCCCTGGTGAAGAAAACACCCTTTACAACAGTTGGCCAGATCAAGAACACTCTCCAGGAGGTAGGTGTATGTGTATCAAAGTCAAAAACCAAGACAAGACTTCACCAGAGTGAATACAGAGGGTTCACGACAAGATGGAAACCATTGGTGAGCCTCAAAAACAGGAAGGCCAGATTAGAGTTTGCCAAACGACATTGAAAAAAGCCTTCACAGTTCTGGAACAACATCCTATGGACAGATGAGACCAAGATCAACTTGTACCAGAGTGATGGGAAGAGATGAGTATGGAGAAGGAAAGGAACTGCTCATGATCCTAAGCTTACCACCTCATCAGTGAAGCATGGTGGTGGTAGTGTCATGGCGTGGGCATGTATGGCTGCCAATGGAACTGGTTCTCTTGTATTTATTGATGATGTGACTGCTGATAAAAGCAGCAGGATGAATTCTGAAGTGTTTCGGGCAATATTATCTGCTCATATTCAGCCAAATGCTTCAGAACTCATTGGACGGCGCTTCACAATGCAGCTGGACAATGACCCAAAGCATACTGCAAAAGCAATCAAATTGTTTTCTAAGAGAAAGAAGTGGAATGTTATGCAATGGCCAAGTCAATCACCTGACCTGAATCCGATTGAGCATGCATTTCACTTACTGAAGACAAAACTGAAGGGAAAATGCCCCAAGAACAAGCAGGAACTGAAGACAGTTGCAGTAGAGGCCTAGCAGAGCATCACCAGGGATGAAACCCAGCGTCTGGTGATATCTATGCGTTCCAGACTTCAGGCTGTAATTGACTGCAAAGGATTTGCAACCAAGTATTAAAAAGTGAAAGTTTGATTTATGATTATTATTATTCTGTCCCATTACTTTTGGTCCCTTAACAAGTGGGAGGCACATATGCAAACTGTTGTAATTCCTAAACCGTTCACCTGATTTGGATGTATATACCCTCAAATTAAAGCTGACAGTTTGCAGGTAAAGCACATCTTGTTGTCATTTAAAATCCATTGTGGTGGTGTATAGAGCCACAAATGTTAGCATTGTGTCGATGTCCCAATATTTATGGACCTGACTGTAGATAGATGAATAATACAATACATAGATAGATAATAGATACTGTAGATAAATATGTAGATACTATAGATAGATACTGTAGAGAGATACTTTATAGATGATAGACAGACAAATAAATGATGATAGATAGATATACTATATACAGATAAATAAATGGATGATAGATAGATAGATAGACTTATCAAGTTGCTATTCTGCCGCAATATAGCGGGACCCCAGAGCAGTAAGGTCATGCTTCTTCTGCAGACTATTGCCTTGTTTTCAGTGATCTGCAGTTTACGATGCCATTAGGGATGTATTGCTGAGATGTTCCCGTAGTCTGCCATCACCGAGGGCCATGGTATCCATAGTAACATTGGTTGCCAGGGTTTATGAAGTACGGTCAGACTGATGTCTGATTAGTGCCCTCTCTCTAAAGGTGTAATTTACATTACCCACAGGCATTCACTGGAATGCACTGACAATT
Organism: Bufo gargarizans; assembly: GCF_014858855.1. Taxonomy (NCBI): domain Eukaryota; kingdom Metazoa; phylum Chordata; class Amphibia; order Anura; family Bufonidae; genus Bufo; species Bufo gargarizans. The sequence goes on from NC_058081.1 coordinate 150,623,363, forward strand.
CCCACTCTAATAGACAGGGCATTCGTTCTACCGTCATACCTCTAACTCTCCGGTCACCCACACCCATGAGGTCACATCTGTTACATGTGTTTTACTATACCCTCCTGCAAAACACAAAATACATATATTCATTAATGCAATAAAAAAAAAAAGCCCCAGCCACTGGAATCTTTGACAGACATGTCACTGGGAACGAAGCCTTTCAGTCTGTTCTGTCATCTCTGTTAGGAAAGAAGGGAGAGAATAGAGAGCAATTAGCGCTACAGGTAAAGGAACAAACTATTATATCTGAGGCTAATTAAATACTAATGGAACATTTTGCAGAAGCAGATTATGCCACTTGTTTGTTCATTTCACCTGTTAACTCTTCGTGCACAAATAAGATACATTTTCCAGGAACATATTCCTATATAAATGGCTTCCATTCTGGTACTCGTCTGTTTGCTCAAACAAAACAAAAAAATGCTCATTTTAACAGAATTTCCATTAAAAGATTTAAAAGAGGTTGAATGAGATAAGACAAAAGTCCTGCAGAAGTTTTCTCAGCTGAGTTGCAATGCCAGACACGAGTGGACAAGAGTGGCGCTGATTCTGGATACGAAGCAGTACCTTCTAGGCCTCATGCACACAACAATAGTTTTGGTCCACGTACGTTCTGCATTTTTTGTGGATTGCACACGGACCCATTTATTTCTATTTTTGGGGAAAGCACACGGATGTAATCTGTGTGCTGTCTGCATCCATTATAGAACATACTCTATTCTAAATCGCGGAATACGCACGGTTAGTGTCCATGCTTTGTAGATTTGCAGTTTGCGGACTGCAAAATTGATAGTGTCATGTGCATGAGGCCTTATTCTAGTTTCATACAACTGCTTTAACAATAGGCAATACATACTATGTAGATAGATATTAGAAAGACAGAGATATGGATGGATGGATAGATAGATAGACTGAAAGGGATTCTCTGGAAATTAAGAAAATGAAAATACTTAAATATTACTTTATATTAAATATATTCCCAAATACCTTTCATTAGTTAGAGTGGCTCGTTTTGTTTAAAGAGCAATCACTAGGAGAAACTAAAATGGCCGCCGTCCTACCAGTACATGCAGAATCTGTCCTAATCACACAGGAGGACAAGTTACTTCACAACACTGAGCGAAAGAGCTGCCTCATCCTTCTTTATGCTCTCTGTGGGAATGAAAATATGAGGAGACATGAAGTACAGAAAGGAGGGTGGGGGTAATGAGCAGCAGCACTTGTATGCAGTCTCCATTACCACAGCTCCATATCACCACAGCCTGTCCTGTCCCTTCTCTCTGTACTTCATGTCTCCTCTGAACTAAATTCCCCAGAGATTCAGCTGAAGTTCATATCATCTGTATTCAGGATCAAAATCACTGACAAGTAGAGCAGAGAGGAGGATGAGGGAGCTGTTTACCTCAGTTTCGTGAAGTAACTTGTCCTCCTCTGTGATTAGGACAGGTTTTGTGTGTACTGGTAGGACAGCGGCCATTTTGTTTCCCCTGATGATTGCTCCCCTGACAAAACGAGCCATAATAAATAATAAAAGGTATTTGGAAATATATTTATTATAAAGTATTATTTAAGTATTTTCATTTACTTAATTTCCGGAGAACCCCTTTAAAGAGTCACTGCACTTTGACACAATTTCATTTCATTTAATAGAGAATGGTGTAACCAGCAAATGTCTTCATTTAAAATCACTTCATTTAAAAATATGCCTGGATCCACCTAATAAAAAAAGTTGTATAGTCATGGCCACTAGGGGTCTCCCTTCCACCTAAGTTGCTGTCCTCTGCCTGTCAGGTAGTGATGTCCCGAATAGTTCGCCGGCGAATAGTTCCCGGCGAACATTGCTTGCCCCCTATACATCATCATTGAGTAAACTTTGACCCTGTACCTCACAGTCAGCAGACACATTCCAGCCAATCAGCAGCGACCCTCCCACCTCCTGGACAGCATCCATTTTAGATTCATTCGGAAGCTGCATTCACAGTGAGAGGAGGGAGAGTGTAGCTGCTGCTGATTCAATAGGGAAAGTGTTAGCTAGGGCAGTGTTCTGTGTCCACAGACACATCTGCTGTAAGGACAGCGTCCTGACAGCACCCCAAAAAGCCCTTTTCAGGCCTGGTACACCCTTTTTTTTAATTTATTGTTTTTATATATATATATATATCTATATCTATATATATATACATAGAAAGATTCAGGCAGCACTCCCTTCAGTGCAAATATAATAGTGCAGGTGCCCGCGGTGGTCCCTCGATATGGGACAAATTCAGTAGAAAAGGAAAGTCCGCAGCACTCCTTTAAGTAAAAAAGTGAAATTTATTCACACATGTCAGACAACGTTTCGGTCCTCTCACAGGACCTTTTTCAAGTCAAGTGAACAAAAAAGTGCATAGTGCAAAAATAAATACAACTCTACAGCATGACACAATCCATTATCAGCCAATAGAGTATTAGTGCACTCCCATTCATGGGTGGACTACAATTCATCTAATTAGCTCCATCTGTTACCGTACATACCAACTTCAGTCGGAGTATATCAGTGATACATTCAATAATAATTCATCATCATATGTGTACATAAGTGTATATAATAAAGTGAACCGTGCAATTTAAAAAAGTCCTTGACTATATTACCTTGCCTCAGGCCTGATGGAGAACCGAGATAGTTTGTGGAGAAGGCGTCTCTACTTGTGTCGGAACACGCCACTCATCCGCGTCCTCTGCTCCTTACTGCGCATGTATTCAACCCCCTTCTGTTCACGCAGCTTCTAATACTCCTACGTCGCCTCTACGGTGGAAACCAACGTGATGACGTACGGTCGATCACGTCCAGGCGCCGCGCACAGACAAGTCTGCGTCAGCGTATAGACAGATCGTTCGCGCCCCATCACGAGTCCATATCCACCATCTTGCTTCAGGCAATGTTTTTGGGCAATAATCTCATGCCTCCATAACTCCCATATTTATCTCGTCTCCATCCAAAAAGGCCCGGCACTGGCAAAAAGTCAGCATACATATATATCTTTAGTTCAGACAAAGATACATAAAAGGTTGGTTGACCCTCCAGGTCGGCCGATAATCTCGGGTAGGGGCTCTATACTATCTAATATCAATGTATTTCTGGATAAGATACTGAGAGAATATGCTATGGGTGCTAGATCGTATGTTAGGGATACCGGAGACTTCATCACCAAGATTAAAGGGATGCAGGTACCAAAGGGGGCGATTATAGCCTCCTTTGACATAGTGTCGTTATACACCTCGATTGACCACAATAAAGGCCTGTCGGCTGTAACGGAGATGTTGGCACATTCAGAGCATCCCGCTCCAGTACGAAAATTTATATTGACATTGTTGGAATTGTCCTTGAGGAACAATTATTTCGTGTTCCAGGGACAATTTTTCTTGCAAAAGATGGGCGCGGCGATGGGCTCTAATGCCGCGCCCACTTATGCAAATATTTTTGTGCGGTCATTTGAGGAGCGTCTCGTCTATGTATCTCCCCACTTCAATCAAGTTTTGTCGTGGTGGAGATACATAGATGACATTTTCCTCATTTGGGGTGGCACCATGGATCAGTTGATGGATTTTCACGTACACTTGAACTCCCTTGACCGGGAGATCCAGTTTACGTTAACGGCATCGACTGACCGGGTGCAATACTTGGACACACAAGTATATATTGAGGATGAACAGGTACATATGGATTTAAACATTAAGGCCACAGATAAGAATACATTGTTGCATTTCACTAGTGGGCATCCAAGAAGGATGGTAGATTCTCTGCCGTTTAGTCAAATGCTCCGGGTGCGGAGAATTGTTGATAAAGATGAGAATATGTGTTCAGCAATGAAAAATATGGAACAATCTTTTATAGACAGGGGATACCCTAGAAAGTTAGTGAAAAGACATGCAGAAAGGGCTAAAAAAATCCCCAGAGATGAGTTATTGACCCCCAAAACTAGAAAAACTAATGATAGATTGTCGTTTGTATCATCATATAATGAGTTGAGTCCCGAAATTGAAAAAATAGTAAGGCGACATTGGAGTTTATTGAGCAGTGGACACCCAAATGTTGCTGCATTTAAAAGTGTGCCGATGATGGCATATAGGAGAGCAGGCAACATCAGGGATAAGGTAGTACACTCCAAAGTACCAGACAAAGGACAATCTAGAAAGACATTTCTTAAAACAAGGCGCACGGGTTCTTTCCCGTGTCTGGGATGTGTGAACTGTAAACAGATGGTCAAGGGATCGACGTTCACACATCCAGACACGGGCGAGACCTTTGATATAGGGCATTATCTCACCTGTGATTCGTCATGGGTGATATATGTACTATGGTGCCCTTGTAAAAAATTATATGTTGGTGAAACCACTTGCGATCTAAAGACTAGGTTAAATAACCATAGGCAATCCATCAGGAATAAAAGAAGAGATTTGCCTGTATCAAAGCATTTTGCCGAAAAAAATCACAAAGAAAGTGACTTGAAATTTATGATTATAGACCATGTTAAACCATTGGAAAGAGGAGGTGATCGATTAAGCAAATTAAAAAAAAACTGAATTAAGGTGGATTTTTCGGCTCGATACCCTAAAACCCAAAGGGTTAAATGTAGAATTTAGGGTGACAGGAGGAATGGTTAGCTAGATATCCATCTTACATGGCCTATACCCTGATGTTGTCTGCTCTCTATATGCGGTGAATTAAATGGAAGCTACAATGATTTGTCTGAACTAAAGATATATATGTATGCTGACTTTTTGCCAGTGCCGGGCCTTTTTGGATGGAGACGAGATAAATATGGGAGTTATGGAGGCATGAGATTATTGCCCAAAAACATTGCCTGAAGCAAGATGGTGGATATGGACTCGTGATGGGGCGCGAACGATCTGTCTATACGCTGACGCAGACTTGTCTGTGCGCGGCGCCTGGACGTGATCGACCGTACGTCATCACATTGGTTTCCACCGTAGAGGCGACGTAGGAGTATTAGAAGCTGCGTGAACAGAAGGGGGTTGAATACATGCGCAGTAAGGAGCAGAGGACGCGGATGAGTGGCGTGTTCCGACACAAGTAGAGACGCCTTCTCCACAAACTATCTCGGTTCTCCATCAGGCCTGAGGCAAGGTAATATAGTCAAGGACTTTTTTAAATTGCACGGTTCACTTTATTATATACACTTATGTACACATATGATGATGAATTATTATTGAATGTATCACTGATATACTCCGACTGAAGTTGGTATGTACGGTAACAGATGGAGCTAATTAGATGAATTGTAGTCCACCCATGAATGGGAGTGCACTAATACTCTATTGGCTGATAATGGATTGTGTCATGCTGTAGAGTTGTATTTATTTTTGCACTATGCACTTTTTTGTTCACTTGACTTGAAAAAGGTCCTGTGAGAGGACCGAAACGTTGTCTGACATGTGTGAATAAATTTCACTTTTTTACTTAAAGGAGTGCTGCGGACTTTCCTTTTCTACTATATATATATATATATATATATTGCAGTTGCCTGGCTACCCGTGTGTGAGAGGCTGCAGGCTCAGTCACAGACAGCACGTGCACACCATTCATACAGGGTGTGACAGAAAATACCTCGCAGATAAAAAAAAAATTATATTTAAAATTTTTCTGTGATATAATCACATTTGCAAGCCCGTGTGTGTCAGGCCCACATATACTGTATTGTGGCCACTGGCTAGGCCTCCACTCATACCGTTACAGGGTGTCATCACTCAAATACCTTGCAGATAAAAATAATTCTATTTAAAAATTTTCTGTGATATAATCACATTTGCAAGCCCGTGTGTGTCAGGCCAACACATACTGTATTGTGGCCACTGGCTAGGCCTCTACTCATACCGTTACAGGGTGTCATTCACTCAAATACCTTGCAGATAAAAAAAAATTATATTTTACATTTTTCTGTGATATAATCACATTTGCAAGCCCGTGTGTGTCAGGCCACACATCAGTTGTATGAAATTAGTGATGCGCAACCATTATTGCCAGGGGATGTAGATAACAGGGATATGTCTCAGTCAGGCAGCATTACACACATGGACGTACAGTGTGATGATGATGTTGTACCCGCTGCTGCTTCCTTTGCTGAGGTGTCAGATACAAGTGAAGTGGTTGATGATGACGATGTGTCCGTGGATGCCATGTGGGTGCCTGCTCGAAGAGAAGAAGAAGAGGGGGAAAGTTCAGAAGGGGAGACAGAGAGAAGGAGGAGACGAGTTGGAAGCAGGGGGAGGTCGTCGCAAAGAGCTAGTGGCACAGTCAGACAGCATGTAACGGCACCCGGGGTCAGCCAGACAGCACGCCAATCAGCGCATGTTGTTGCCACCACCAGAATGCCGTCATTGCAAAGCTCAGCAGTGTGGCATTTTTTTTTTGTGTTTCTGCCTCTGACAACAGCAATGCCATTTGCAACCTGTGCCAAAAGAAACTGAGTCGTGGGAAATCCAACACCCACCTAGGTACAACTGCTTTGCGAAGGCACTTGATCGCACAACACAAATGCCTATGGGATCAACACACGATGACGAGTAGAAGCAGCACACAAGCTCAAAGCCACCATCCTCCTCCTGGTCCAGCATCTTCAGCCACGCCAACCACTGCTGTCCTCCTTGCCCCCTCTCAACCACCCGCCACTCTGCCTCTCACCTTCAGCAGTTCAATCTCATCTGCTCACAGTCAGGTGTCTGTTAAGGAAATGTTTGAGCGTAAGAAGCCAATGTCACAGAGTCACCCCCTTGCCCGGCGTCTGACAGCTGGCTTGATGGAACTCTTAGCCCGCCAGCTTTTACCATACCAGCTGGTGGATCTGAGGCCTTCAAAAAATTTGTCGCTATTGGGACACCACTATGGAAGGTACCCGGACGAATTTTTTTTCAAATAAGGCAAACCTCTACTCAGTGATTGAAAAGGAAGTCATGGCATCTCTGGCATACAGTGTTGGGGCAAGGGTCCATCTGACCACTGATACCTGGTATGCAAAGCACGGTCAGGGCAGGTATATCACCTACACTGCGCATTGGATCAACCTGCTGATGGCTGCCAAGCATGGAATGCATGGCTCTGCAGCGGAGTTGGTGACACCGCCACGACTTGCAGGCAGGCCTATTGCCACCTCCTCTACTCCTCCTACTCCATCCTCTTCCATAACCTCCTTGGATGAGTCCTCTTCTGCTGCGGCGTCTGGCTGCACATCAACTGACTCCCCCCAGCTCCCCAGGGGCTATTCCACATCCCGGATACGACAGTGTCACGCTGTCTTGGGGTTGACTTGCCTGAAAGCAGAGAGCCACACCGGACCAGCACTCCTGTCCTCCCTGAACGCACAGGTGGATCAGTGGCTGACCCCGCACCAACTGGAGATCGGCAAAGTGGTGTGTGACAATGGAAGCAATTTGTTGGCTGCATTGAATTTGGGCAAGTTGTCACATGTGCCGTGCATGGCACATGTGTTGAATCTCATCGTACAACGCTTTGTGTCTAAGTACCCAGGCTTACAGGACGTCCTCAAGCAGGCCAGAAAGGTGTGTGGCCATTTCAGGCATTCCTACACGGCCATGGCGCACTTTTCAGACATTCAGCGCCGAAACAACATGCCAGTGAGGCACTTGATTTGCGACAGCCCGACACGTTGGAATTCAACACTCCCAATGTTCGACTGCCTGCTCCAACAAGAAAAAGCAGTCAACGAATATTTGTATGACCGGGGTGCTAGGACAGCCTCTGCGGAGCTGGGAATTTTTTTGCCACGTTACTGGACGCTCATGCGCAATGCCTGTAGGCTCATGCGTTCTTTTGAGGAGGTGACAAATCTAGTCAGTCGCACCGAAGGCACCATCAGCGACCTCATCCCATTTGTTTTCTTCCTGGAGCGTGCCCTGCGAAGAGTGCTGGATCAGGCTGTAGATGAAAAGGAAGAGGAAGAGTTGTGGTCACCATCACCAGCAGAAACGGCCTCCTCATCATCGCTTGCCGGACCTGCGGCAACGCTGGAAGAGGAGTATGAGGAAGAGGAGTCAGAGGAGGAATGTGGCTTTGAGGAGGAGGAAGACCAACCACAGCAGGCATCCCAGGGTGCTCGTTGTTGTCACCTATCTGGGACCCGTGGTCTTGTACGTGGCTGGGGGGAAGAACAGACCGTCAATGACATCAGTGAGGAGGAGGAACAGGAAATGAGTAGCTCGGCATCCAACCTTGTGCAAATGGGGTCTTTCATGCTGTCATGTCTGTTGAGGGACCCTCGTATGAAAAGGATGAAGGAGAACGACCTGTACTGGGTGGCCACGCTACTAGACCCCCGGTATAAGCAGAAAGTGGCGGAAATGTTACCAAATTACCGAAAGTCAGAAAGAATGCAGCAGTTCAAAACCAAACTAAAAAATATGCTTTACACAGCTTATAAGTGGGATGTCACAGCACAACGGGAATCTAACAGGGGAAGAGGTGAAAGTAATCCTCCTCCTACCACGACCACGGCGTCAAGGACAGGACGCTTTACAGATGTGTTGTTGATGGAGGACATGCAGAGCTTTTTCAGTCCTACACATCGCCACAGCCCTTCGAGATCCAGCCTTAGAGAACGACTCGACCGACAGGTAGCAGACTACCTCGCCTTAACTGCAGATATCGACACTCTGAGGAGCGATGAACCCCTTGACTACTGGGTGTGCAGGCTTGACCTGTGGCCTGAACTATCCCAGTTTGCGATAGAACTTCTGGCCTGCCCCGCTTCAAGTGTCCTGTCAGAAAGGACCTTCAGTGCAGCAGGAGGCATTGTCACTGACAAAAGAAGTCGCCACGGTCAAAAAAGTGTTGATTACCTCACCTTTATTAAGATGAATGAGGCATGGATCCCGAAGGGACTGACAGTGGGGGATACGTTTGACTAACAAAAGGCCTGATGACATGCCTTGGCCTCAAAATGGTCCCCGCGCTGCTGTATTTAATGTCTGCATATCGGATGACTTTTGTGAATTCTCCGCCACCAACTAGGGTTCAAGCCGCAATGTTTTAGTCACCTTTCTGCCTGGAAAACACCTAATTTTTCAGGCATGTGTACATGCCTAATTTTTCTGGCCTCTACATGTGTCAATTCCCCTTCGTGATCGGTACCTTGTTGTGGTGAAGGGGCTTGCGTATCACAATGAAACGATCATCACCTCTATGAGTGTGTTGGCAATGTTGCCACACCCCAGATAAGGCCGTTGCTTCATTATGATCAGACTAAAAGCGATCGGCTGGATAATTTTTCATGGAAATTTTTTATTTATTTTTTTAAGTTGTATGGGTTTTTAATACATAAAATAAAAAAATCATAATAAAGTCTTTTAATAGTTTATTAGAAATAATGCAGACAATTTAAAAAATCCCCATCAATTCCAATACAAAGCAAGTACAGAGCTCAGAACAAAATTATTCCAGGATGTCGTTAATTCGACAATGATTAATCAATTCAACACACGTCCCCGGATAGGGGACGTAACAGGGATTAAACTGATGAGAATAGTACTACAGAAAATACCACTCATATCGGGTGTGACAGTAAATTGCACGACTCAGACGCAGTGACCGTGGCGTGGATTCAAACAAAGGGGAGGGAGCCAGCGTTTTTTTAACCATCTCCCCGTTCGAAAAAAATCAATTTAATAAATGGACCCCAGATTGGGGACGTCACGTAACAGGGATTAAACTGATGAGAATAGTACTACAGAAAATACCACTCATATCGGGTGTGACAGTAAATTGCACGGCGCAGACGCAGTGACCGTGGCGTGGATTCAAACAAAGGGGAGGGAGCCAGCGTTTTTTTAACCATCTCACCATTCGAAAAATCAATTCAATTCACCTTTCGGGGACCCTTGGTGTTGCACGTGGCTGGGTGGAGGAAGAAACCTTCAATGACATCAACGGAACATGGCTAGCTTGGTATCCAACCTTGTGCAAATGGGAAGTTTGCTGTTGGGCAAATGGACTGTTTGCAGTGCATTAAAAGGGGAGTTTGGTCTGTCAATGTCTGTGAAGCGGGCGTAACCCTTACACTACCTGATCGATACAACATCATACCTGATCGTATACACACACTGGATGTTTTAAACCACGTTGTTCAAAAAAATTTAGGATTGTTAGGTGATTTATGCCCTTTATGGATTAAAATCCAACTCTGCGTCAACTATGTAATTTTCCATGAGAGTTTTGCCATGGATCCCCCTCCGGCATGCCACAGTCCAGGTGTTAGTCCCCTTGAAACAACTTTTCCATCACTACTGTGGCTAGAAAGAGTCCCTGTGGGTTTTAAAATTCGCCTGCCTATTGAAGTCAATGGCGGTTCGCCCGGATTGCCCGTTCGCGAACATTTGCAGAAATTTGCGTTCGCCGTTTGCAAACGGAAAATTTTATGTTCGCTACATCTCTACTGTCAGGTACGATCCATCCCTGGTAACAGAGACATAAAAGACAGCTGAGAGGAGGTGGGGGTGTCAGAGCTAGCTGAGATCCTAAGGGCTCATGCACACAAACGTATTCTCTTTCGGTATCGGTTTGGTTTTATTTGCGGCCCGTATACAGAACAATTCACTTCAATGGTTCCGGAAAAACCCCAGAAATGACTTTGTGAGCCTTCAGTTTCCATATGTCCGCATGGCTGTTCCGCAAAAAAGATAGAAGTGTCCTATTCTTGTCCATTTGCGGACAAGGATAGGCATTGTTACAATGGATCCGCAAAAATAAAACAGAGTGAATACAGATGTCGCACGGACGTCATCCATATTTTTTGCGGATTCGTGTTTTGAGGACCACAAAATAGATACGGTCTTGTGCATGAGCCCTAAGCCTGATAAAACAACTGCTTCTACACTCCTTCTGAACCTGACAGGAGCCTCCTACCTCTCTGTGTGATTTTCCCCCTCTTTATCTGTTCTGTGAGCTCCAGAGCTGAAAACATAGTGGAAAATAAGGGAGAACATGTCACAGTAGTACAGTGCTGGTAGAAGGGAGATACCCCCTGCTTCTGAGTGAAATGCATCTAGCTGTGCAGCTAAAACAGAGAATGATATGGCTGAAAAATATTAGGGAAGCACAAACGTAACTGGTTCTTAAGTTATCATTGTACACAGAAGCTCAGCCATTATGCAAACTTGTTTTTGAGGTTTTCGGTCTAAAACAAGCATCTTCACAGAGATCTCTGTATGCCACATAGAGGGTTGCAATTTATCCACATAACCATTTGAATTAATGAAAGAAGGCATTACACATGTCCCTGGTTACATTTAAGCATGTCCTAAGGCTTTCCACGATATCATCTACCCTACACTGAAGCTTATCTCTGTGATATTCATACTAGGTAATAAGGTACTAAACCAAACTATGCTGCTAATTAGAGAATTTTAGAATTGATAGTAACAGTGTTCAGTCCATGAGTGTCTATCCCAGGGGACACAAAGAGCTGATTCATATGTAATCTGAACGTTTCATTGTTTCTCTTGCGAGGAACAAATGCTGTGAATGCACCTTCAAGAAAAATTTGCTTATAAAGTGGATCTTTCGGAGGACTAGGCTTTCTCTAAGAGGTCTGAATTCCATTTTACACATATTTAAAAGATTTATTGCCGGTATATAAAATAGATTGGGGCATATGTTGTAGTGTATGATTACAGTTTAAAAAAGTGAATAAAGCTCAAAATCCTTCTAATAGCTTTTATTTCCATACACATTGGGAACGCTACACATTCTATTCCAAATCAAAACATGAAGAAAAATATATCAAATTTGTGTTGTTCCTCTAAAAAAAAATGAAGAAAAGTGAATATTAGACTGTTCAAAAAAATAGCAGTGTTTGTATTCCTCTGAAGATTTTGCTTTCCTTTGAAAACTAATATTTAGTTGTAGAACCACTGTTTCTGAGAACTGCTCTACATCTGTGTTGCATGGAGTCAACCAACTTCTGGCTCCTGTGAACAGGTATTCCAGCCCAGGATGATTGGACAGCATTCCACAGTTCTTCTCTATTTCTTAGTTTTGCCTCAGAAACTGCATTTTTGATGTCACCCCACAAGTGTTCTATTGGATTAAGATTCAGGGATTCTGGTGTGTTTGGGGTCGTTGTCTTGTTGGAACACCCATTTTAAGGGCATTTCCTCTTCAGCATAAGGCAGCATGACCTCTTCAAGTATTATGATGTAATCAAACTGATCCATGATCCCTGGTATGCGATAAATAGGCCCAACACCGTAGTATGAGAAACATCCCCATATCATGATGCTTGCACCACCATGCTTCACTGTCTTCACAGTGTACTGTGGCTTGAATTCAGTGTTTGGGGGTCGTCTGACAAACTGTCTCCGGCCACTAGACCCAAAAAGAACAATCTTACTTTCATCAGTCCACAAAATGTCTCTTTAGGCCAGTCAATGTGCTCTTTGGCAATTTGTAACTTCTTCAGCACATGTCTTTTTTTCAACAGTTAGACTTTGTGGGGACTTCTTGCAGATAGCTTGGCTTCACATAGGTGTCTTCTAATTGTAACAGTACTCACAGGTAACTTCAGACCTTCTTTGATCTTCCTGGAGCTGATTGTTGGCTGAGTCCTTGCCATTTTGGCTATTCTTCTATCAATTTGAATAGTAGTTTTTCGCTTTCTTCCACATTTCAGGTTTTGGTTGCCTTTTTAAAGCATTTGCAATCATTTTAGCTGAGCAGCCTATCATTTTCTGCACTTCTTTATATGTTTTCCCCTCTCCAATCAACTTTTTAATCAAGGTACACTGGTCTTCTGAACAATGTCTGGAACGTCCCATTTTCCACTGTAACCAGCATGTACAACATTTGCTGCCTTCCTTCCTTAAATAAGGGCAATAATTGCCACCTGTTTTTCAAAGAATGAATGACCTCACTCATTGAACTCCAAACTGCTATTATTTTGAACATGCCCCTTTCAATTAGTGATTCAATTACACAGAATCAGCAGCATGCATGTAATGACTGTTGGTTCTGTTGGATTTCTATTACTCTACTACACCTGCTAGTAAATTATTTGCCATGTAGAAATATCATTTCTACCAAAAACAGTGATTGATCAGGTTAGTGATGTCTGACTGCTATTATTTTGAACACAACTGTATGTATTCCCAACTCTATTCTAATGCCCATGGTTTTGAAATGGTATGTGCAACAAGGTCATATAGTTATGATGATTAGGGGTCCTTATACCTTTGGTAATTTAATGTGTATGTACAAACCGGATTCCCAAAAAGTTGGGACACTAAACAAATTGTGAATAAAAACTGAATGCAATGATGTGGAGATGGCAAATGTCAATATTTTATTGGTAATAGAACGTAGATGACAGATCAAACGTTTAATCCGAGTAAATGTATCATTTTAAAGGAAAAATACGTTGATTCAAATTTTCACGGTGTCAGCAAATCCCAAAAAAGTTGGGACAAGTAGCAATAAGAGGCTGGAAAAAGTAAATTTGAGCATAATGAAAAGCTGGAAGACCAATTAACACTAATTAGGTCAATTGGCAACATGATTGGGTATAAAAAGAGCTTCTCAGAGTGGCAGTGTCTCTCAGAAGCCAAGATGGGTAGAGGATCACCAATTCCCACAATGTTGCGCAGAAAGATAGTGGAGCAATATCAGAAAGGTGTTACCCAGCGAAAAATTGCAAAGACTTTGCATCTATCATCATCAACTGTGCATAACATCATCCGAAGATTCCGAGAATCTGGAACAATCTCTGTGCGTAAGGGTCAAGGCCGTAAAACCATACTGGATGCCCGTGATCTCCGGGCCCTTAAACGACACTGCACCACAAACAGGAATGCTACTGTAAAGGAAATCACAGAATGGGCTCAGGAATACTTCCAGAAACCATTGTCAGTGAACACAATCAACCGTGCCATCCGCCGTTGCCAGCTGAAACTCTACAGTGCAAAGAAGAAGCCATTTCTAAGCAAGATCCACAAGCTCAGGCGTTTTCACTGGGCCAGGGATCATTTAAAATGGAGTGTGGCAAAATGGAAGACTGTTCTGTGGTCAGACGAGTCACAATTCGAAGTTCTTTTTGGAAATCTGGGACGCCATGTCATCCGGGCCACTGGGTGTTTCACATGAGTTTGGTGTTTGCACCACCATCATATGGGATGTCATATGTTTTATGGATTTTTGGGCCAGTCAGTTGGAGAAGAGCATGTCTGTATGATTCATACACTTTGCTGATATCACTAAACCGTCCAAGTTTTTGAAAGCAGGATCCAGCCAATCGCTCCGATGCAGCTCCAAGCAATCATGCATGAGGACTTGGGTAACTCCTTGCTGGCTTCTGCTGGTGCAATCAAACCCATTCAACACAGCGCTATTGACAGTCAAAATGCAAATCACAGTGATAGCCTCTAGAAAATCAGTATTGCATTATCCATGAAAGTGTGTATAGACAGAACACTGCGCATGTCACAATGAGGCTCCTCAGCATCTAGAGCCGATGACATCACAGAGGGTCCTTGCTGATTACCTCTCTGGTGGAAGCTATGGTGGCCTCATATGTCAGGTGTACAACCGTGCACATCAGTAGATGAGTGTGCATTTGCGTGTGTGTTGGCCAAGGGTGTGCATCCATGGGGGAAGGTCATGGTCGGAAAAAGCTGCTTTTGTGCAGATTGGAAAACTGCTGCAGCATATTTTGGGAAGTGCAGAACAGGTGATCCATCACACCAGTTTCTCCAGACATGGGGACTGCACTGGTGCACCTCCTTATTTGCTGTTTCAAGAGTGCTAGAGTGGCCACCACTGATGCCATTGAATGTTATGGTTACTGATATTGGCCCTTTTGTTGTAGGCTCAGATCAGTTTAGTGTCTGTGCTGCCCCCCCTCCCCACCCTTCCATGGGATAACAGAAGTTCTATAGATTTTTGGGCCTGGGAGATGGAGAATGAGCCTGTCCTGTACAATCCAAGTGCCGTGTGGACACCGCACTTTCCCAAGACTGCTGCACTCACCCTACCTGGTCCAGGTTTCCGTAAGCAGGATCCAGCTCAGTACTCCAGTGCAGCTGCAAGCAATCATATGTGGAGACTAAGGTGCCTCCTCGCTGGCTTCTGCCATTGGAATCCAACCCAGTCACCACGGCGCTAATTCATTGGATTGACTGGTCTGTCCAAACACAAATCAAAGTGCCATCCTCTAGAAAATCAGTATCGCATCCCACATGAAAATTTGCATAGATGTGTGTCACAATGGGGTAGCACAGCATCTAGGGACAATGACCTCAGAAAAGGCCCAGCTGTTTACTTCTGTGGCAGCAGCCGAGGGCTTCATTTGTCAGTCAGGTCTGTGCACATCAGCAGGTGAGGATGTGTTTGTGGGTGTGTGTGTATGTGAGCCGAAAGCGTGTGTCCACAGGGGAAAGGGCATGGTCCAAAAAAGCATTTTTGTGCAAAGTGGAATACTGCCACAGCTTAATTTGGCAAGTGCAGAACAGACATGCCACCTCACCCTTTTTGCAGGGATGGCTCTCTGGACTTGAAGGCGACACTGGTCCCACCCCTCAAGATCAGACTGTCCCCCAATATCAGAGGACCCATGCTCTGATATAATAATAGGCCCCAATTATCCAGGAGAAAAGAAAAAACATTTCTCTGCCTTTGTGGCCAGTCATTTGCCTCTAGGGTCTGTTTCAAAACCTGTTAAACTTTATTGATGATATAAGGGTTCGCCTCAAGAATAATTTCCTCTGTCCGATCCCCAGTCCGACACTGAATATGTTTCACTTTCTAGCTTTAATTAGTACAAAAAATGGGTGACACATTCCTTGTAAACCATTATGCATACAAACAATAGAGCTAAGAAATGGGGATCATTCTAAATAAAAGTGGTACAATACCGACTATAAATGAGTCAACGGAAGCTCTTAGTGCACATATTTGATCAAACGTGTGTCGGGCCCATCTACCAGGCGTCAAGGTGGCTTCCGCAGATAGGTCCCTAACACTAAATATATACTGCCTCTCTTTGGACTTACCTAAGCCTACAATATTCAGGGCAGTGTAGGAGCCAGCTAAATATGTACTCTGCTCAGAAGTCCCAGGTAGATGGGCATGTTCAGTCTAAAAGAGGAGCTACCCTCAATATGATCAAATATGTGCACTAAGAGCTTCCATTGACTCATTTATAGTTGTATTGTACCACTTTTATTTAGAATGATCCCCATTTCTTAGCTCTATTGTTTGTATGTATAATGGTGGTGGCCATTTGTTTTTATAATCGTGTTTGGTTCATGGATATGCACCTGTGATTTCTGAAGGTTCTAGTCTACATTTTCTTGTAGTAATAATTGAGGGTAGCGCCTCTTTTAGACTGAACACGCCCATCTACCTGGGACTTCTGAGCAGAGTATGTATGTAGCTGGCTCCTACACTGCCCTGAATATTGTAGGCTTAGGTAAGTCCAAAGAGAGGCAGTATACTAGTGTTAGGGACCTATCTGCGGAAGCCACCTTGATGCCTGGTAGATGGGCCCGACACACGTGTGATCAAATATGTGCGCTAAGAGCTTCAATTGACTTATTTATAGTAGGTATCATACCACTTTTATTTAGAATGATCCCCATTTCTTAGCGCTATTGTTTGTATGTATAATGGTGTGCAATATAACAAAATAGCAAAAGACAGGTGCACTCTGCGGTATTACTAAATCCTCAAACTGGTTTTAAAATTGAGAGATTAGTCAACATGTCCTACGGTGTAGGACATGTCTAAGCCCGGGCACCGCGACAAGGTTTCTCAAGTAGCCCGGGACCTAACACTCTCCTACCTGTGCCAGTGGGCAAATACCAGGAGCCAGTGGGCAAATTACAGGAGCATAAGGCCGACTCACAAACAACTCACCAGTTACCTCCAGCATGTATCCATGCTTGCAATGGGAGGAGGGAGGAGTCTGCAAGTCCCACTCAAGACTGTCTGGTATGGCCCAGGCCTCACAGGTGCACCTAAATGTAGCCTGTAGATGGAAAACAGGCACATTTAAATTGGAGTTTATATACCTCCAGGAATCTCTATATATACACAAACTGAATGGAATGACGTGGTATAGCAGGAGGTGCTCAAACCCACATGCAGTCGTGCATATATAGGGGAGCAAATCCTGCACTTGTGGCCCGTTGCTAATGGCAATCCCCAGCAAACATGCATACGGTGGAGGATGCCCGCAGCGAACCACAAGTACCACAATAGACATCCTACACAAGGTAACAATTGTGTGGATGTGATAATCAATATAACAATATAACAAAATAGCAAAAGACAGGTGCACTCTGCGGTATTACTAAATCCTCAAACTGGTTTTAAAATTGAGAGATTAGTCAACATGTCCTACGGTGTAGGACATGTCTAAGCCCGGGCACCGCGACAAGGTTTCTCAAGTAGCCCGGGACCTAACACTCTCCTACCTGTGCCAGTGGGCAAATACCAGGAGCCAGTGGGCAAATTACAGGAGCATAAGGCCGACTCACAAACAACTCACCAGTTACCTCCAGCATGTATCCATGCTTGCAATGGGAGGAGGGAGGAGTCTGCAAGTCCCACTCAAGACTGTCTGGTATGGCCCAGGCCTCACAGGTGCACCTAAATGTAGCCTGTAGATGGAAAACAGGCACATTTAAATTGGAGTTTATATACCTCCAGGAATCTCTATATATACACAAACTGAATGGAATGACGTGGTATAGCAGGAGGTGCTCAAACCCACATGCAGTCGTGCATATATATAGGGGAGCAAATCCTGCACTTGTGGCCCGTTGCTAATGGCAATCCCCAGCAAACATGCATACGGTGGAGGATGCCCGCAGCGAACCACAAGTACCACAATAGACATCCTACACAAGGTAACAATTGTGTGGATGTGATAATCAATATAACAATATAACAAAATAGCAAAAGACAGGTGCACTCTGCGGTATTACTAAATCCTCAAACTGGTTTTAAAATTGAGAGATTAGTCAACATGTCCTACGGTGTAGGACATGTCTAAGCCCGGGCACCGCGACAAGGTTTCTCAAGTAGCCCGGGACCTAACACTCTCCTACCTGTGCCAGTGGGCAAATACCAGGAGCCAGTGGGCAAATTACAGGAGCATAAGGCCGACTCACAAACAACTCACCAGTTACCTCCAGCATGTATCCATGCTTGCAATGGGAGGAGGGAGGAGTCTGCAAGTCCCACTCAAGACTGTCTGGTATGGCCCAGGCCTCACAGGTGCACCTAAATGTAGCCTGTAGATGGAAAACAGGCACATTTAAATTGGAGTTTATATACCTCCAGGAATCTCTATATATACACAAACTGAATGGAATGACGTGGTATAGCAGGAGGTGCTCAAACCCACATGCAGTCATGCATATATATAGGGGAGCAAATCCTGCACTTGTGGCCCGTTGCTAATGGCAATCCCCAGCAAACATGCATACGGTGGAGGATGCCCGCAGCGAACCACAAGTACCACAATAGACATCCTACACAAGGTAACAATTGTGTGGATGTGATAATCAATATAACAAAATAGCAAAAGACAGGTGCACTCTGCGGTATTACTAAATCCTCAAACTGGTTTTAAAATTGAGAGATTAGTCAACATGTCCTACGGTGTAGGACATGTCTAAGCCCGGGCACCGCGACAAGGTTTCTCAAGTAGCCCGGGACCTAACACTCTCCTACCTGTGCCAGTGGGCAAATACCAGGAGCCAGTGGGCAAATTACAGGAGCACTGCTATACCACGTCATTCCATTCAGTTTGTGTATATATAGAGATTCCTGGAGGTATATAAACTCCAATTTAAATGTGCCTGTTTTCCATCTACAGGCTACATTTAGGTGCACCTGTGAGGCCTGGGCCATACCAGACAGTCTTGAGTGGGACTTGCAGACTCCTCCCTCCTCCCATTGCAAGCATGGATACATGCTGGAGGTAACTGGTGAGTTGTTTGTGAGTCGGCCTTATGCTCCTGTAATTTGCCCACTGGCTCCTGGTATTTGCCCACTGGCACAGGTAGGAGAGTGTTAGGTCCCGGGCTACTTGAGAAACCTTGTCGCGGTGCCCGGGCTTAGACATGTCCTACACCGTAGGACATGTTGACTAATCTCTCAATTTTAAAACCAGTTTGAGGATTTAGTAATACCGCAGAGTGCACCTGTCTTTTGCTATTTTGTTATATTGTTATATTGATTATCACATCCACACAATTGTTACCTTGTGTAGGATGTCTATTGTGGTACTTGTGGTTCGCTGCGGGCATCCTCCACCGTATGCATGTTTGCTGGGGATTGCCATTAGCAACGGGCCACAAGTGCAGGATTTGCTCCCCTATATATATGCACGACTGCATGTGGGTTTGAGCACCTCCTGCTATACCACGTCATTCCATTCAGTTTGTGTATATATAGAGATTCCTGGAGGTATATAAACTCCAATTTAAATGTGCCTGTTTTCCATCTACAGGCTACATTTAGGTGCACCTGTGAGGCCTGGGCCATACCAGACAGTCTTGAGTGGGACTTGCAGACTCCTCCCTCCTCCCATTGCAAGCATGGATACATGCTGGAGGTAACTGGTGAGTTGTTTGTGAGTCGGCCTTATGCTCCTGTAATTTGCCCACTGGCTCCTGGTATTTGCCCACTGGCACAGGTAGGAGAGTGTTAGGTCCCGGGCTACTTGAGAAACCTTGTCGCGGTGCCCGGGCTTAGACATGTCCTACACCGTAGGACATGTTGACTAATCTCTCAATTTTAAAACCAGTTTGAGGATTTAGTAATACCGCAGAGTGCACCTGTCTTTTGCTATTTTGTTATATTGTTATATTGATTATCACATCCACACAATTGTTACCTTGTGTAGGATGTCTATTGTGGTACTTGTGGTTCGCTGCGGGCATCCTCCACCGTATGCATGTTTGCTGGGGATTGCCATTAGCAACGGGCCACAAGTGCAGGATTTGCTCCCCTATATATATGCACGACTGCATGTGGGTTTGAGCACCTCCTGCTATACCACGTCATTCCATTCAGTTTGTGTATATAATGGTGTGCAGCCATTTTTTTTATAATCATGTTTGCTTCATGGATATGCACCCGTGATTTCTGAATGTTCTAGTCTAAATTTTCTTGTAACATTCCCTGTAAAGTTATATGAGAAGTGGAACCTAAAATTAGGAATGTAAGAATAAAAAGAGTGGTCGGTAAAAGTAAATGCATAAATTATCCATGAAAAAGGCTAAATTGTGAAAAGGAATATTATTAAAATGAAGCAGAATGACTTAAGAAAGTAGCTGTGACTGATAGTACATGATAGTTCTGGAAAAAGTAATATTATTAAGAGGAAGCCAATTACATTTAAATTAAATGAAAATGAAGAGGAGACTGATTATAGAAAATAAAGCTTATGGAACATTATATTGTACCCCTGGCCTCTTATTCACACATTTCTAACTATCAGATAACATGTTGGAAGGGGCAAGCATAAAATCAGCTCTCCTTGAGAAAACAGTGGGTAAAATTTGATAAAAATTGTATGTATAAGAGCTCTTGGTCCCTGACATGCAGGCTAGATGGGAGCAGACAGTGGCCACTCACTTGTTTGTTTGGATTAAGCGATGGCATCATTTTATACTCCACAGGACTGCTGCAGCCAATCATTGGCCTCAGTGTTCATATGCAGTATGCTGCTGAGACCACTGATTGGCTGCAGCAGTGTCCGAGGTATATAGGCATTTTATTGCTGTAGCAAAGAACATGACACCTCAGCTGAGCGACAGGGTGGATTACAGTGGCAGCGCTGGGAGCTGTAGGGGATAAAATATTTGAGTATATGTTATTTTCCTATTTCATCACCACTGCAGCAAATGGTATTTATCATGTAGACAAAGTTAATATGCAGTGGCCAGGTTTGGGGTGACCCCAACGCTACGCTGGGTCCCCGCATGTTAAGGCTGTCCGGAATGGATATTAAGTCCAGAGAGTCAGGGTCTGCAGTTAACCAGTGCGCATCTTTACTGAAGGAACTCAAGTGCAAAACAATAGAGGCAAGGCACCGGACTGGCTTCTCCAGTCGCCTTCTTGGCATAAGATGGGTTTAATGCTGAGGAAAGGCCCGAGCTAGCTGTCCCTCTCTCTCTCAGAAGGCTGGTACCCTGGCCAGAGGCTGGTGATCCAGGGTATGTGGCAGCAGAGTATCCTCATCTCAGCGTCTTCTTCTCGTCACTCAAGTAGTCTGGCAGGGTCTCCACTTCTAAGTACTGTTCCCTAACTGCAGAACACTAGGGGCTCTGACTGCTCTCCTTATATACAGTTTATAGCTGAACTAGAACCTTCTAATGGGAGGGGTGGAGTGGAGAAACTTAGCACAAACAAATACAATGTTACACTTGCCGTCTCTCATAGACTTGCATGAGCTTCAATAATACTCAAAGACACAGCAGTTTTTCCAGACAAAATAAGAGAAAATCAAACATAATAACATAGCGTATCTGACATTCAAAAGGTCAGCCTGTCTGGTTTTGGTGGTAAACAAATCTTGCTTATTTCCTCCAAAACATACTTTTCTTTAAAACTTATCTTATCTGTGCAAAATTACCAGTTTCTTTCTATTATCTAGAAAGTCCCAAAAGTCTCTCAGTATTCATTAACCCTTTCCACTGTGCCGTGCAAATACAGTGCAAATGAACAGGATATATATCACAACATACATATAAAATGCAGTTACACAGTATTAAACTGTATACGTAAATGCCAGTTGACCCTTTAAAGTGAAATAAAGTAATGTGTTGATAACTTTGCATAGGGGCAAATGCCCACAACTCTCCAGACTTTAAAGTATCCCTGCTCCAGGGCACTTCAAATCTTGCTGCCTTGATTACTTTTTCTATGTTTGTATGCAGGGGTTATGTACTTATGCAACATAAGAAAAAGTGCTGACCTATGTGTACTTTCGCGGTCCCTGTCACCAGAGAGGCCAGCTCTTTTTCCTATAGTGTCAATACACGACCACCACTGCTAGATTGCAGGGTGGTCATAACCCCTAGATATGAGCAGTGTATAATGTGATAGAAAAATGAATCAAACCAGCGAAGAAAGCAATATGGACAATCACAATACATTATAAAGTGCCTTGTAATAACTCGTCTACATACAGTAATAAACGTAGTTTCCTGAAGTGAAACAACCCTTTAAGAGTTCATAGTGTGCATTAGCATGCAGTACACAGTACACCATTTGTGGGTTTACTGTGGGGAAATCCAAGTGAGTACAAAGATAAACATTTCTGTTAAGATGACACCAAATGAAGACTACTCAATATTTTATTACTGCAAAAAGAAGTCCCATCAGGTCCAGACAAATTTGTACATCCACATACACTCGTTTACTCATAGAAGAATTGGACGTTTTGGTCATGATCAGCTTCTTCAGCAGCATGAGTCTATGGCAAAGTGTAAAGGAAGATGGAGCATCTGGACCGGTGTACTAAATTGTAGAAAAGTCAGGTTAAGAACATTAAAGAACGTTATATCCACATGCATTTTACTGCCTGTTTAGTGTGTGAAATGGAAAGAACATGAAATACTGTGGATTCCATAGAGCTCATCCTGCTACATTTCCTGGAAGCTTTTTTTTTACTAGGAACTGAATAAATTTCATGGAGCTAACTTAACATCAAGTGTGGGTCACACTCAACTGAAATAGTTGTTAACCTCCTCAAAAACTGGGCGCAGTGTAATTCCGCTACTATGTACAATTGACAATCTGTGCTTCGCTGGATAAACAGCAATCTGGAAGCTTTGATATGCTGCATGCTGAATGAGATATGGAAAGTGAGCTTTTACTCAGTTTTAATATTTACACGTCTCTGTAGTATTAGTTTCTTTAAAGTAGTCAATTTACATTACTTAGCTCTGCGCACAACATGTAAATATTTCATTTGACTATGCGGAGTGTAGAAATAGGAATATGTGTATGATATACATCTCGGGAGCGTAACTATAATTTGTAAGGCCCCATAGCAAAATAAGATGGGGCCCCCACCACCCATCAGCTGTTTGAGAAGGCACCAGAACTTCTGTGAGCTCCTCTGCCTTCTCTGTTGTTACCAAGCACAGCGTCGTACATTGTAGAGCGGTTCTGCTTGGAATCACGCTCAGCCCTATTGAAGTGAATGGGGCTGAGCACACAGCACAGCTGCTATACAATGTACGACGCTCACAGGAGCTCCTGTGCCTTCTCAAACAGCTGATTAGTGGAGTTCCCGGGTGTCGGACCCCCACCGATCAGATACTGATGACCTATCATGAGGATAAATCATCAGTATCAAAATCTTGAAAAAACCCTTTACTGGTATGTATAACAGCACCATATATCAGAAAACCCATATTATTGCAAAAAGCAATATCTTTTTGTTTTGTGGATACCTTAAAGGGGTTACCTCAGGATGACAATCCCTGTCTGTATCCTATATCAGGCCAGTGTAAATGCCATAGAGGGGGGTCCTCTATGTAACAATATAACAAAATAATAGCAAAGACAGGTGCACTCTGCGGTCTTACTAAACCCTCAAACTGATTTTAAAATTGAGAGATGAGCCAACATGTCGAATGGTGTAGGACATGTCTGAGCTCGAGCACCGCGCCAAGGTAGCTCGGGACCTAACACTCACCTACCTGTGCCATGTGGGCAATACCAGGAGCCAGTGGACAAATTACAGGAGCATGAGGCCGACTTACAAACAACTCACCAGTTACCTCCAGCATGTAACCTCTATGTGCCTGAACTGTAACGGCGGCTCCTGCTCTGGCAGATCTGGCACGTCCATGCATATTATGTATGGCCATTCATAACTACCATTTAATCTTCATTTCCCCTGCAACAGTCAGAGAAGACTTCCCCTGATGATAACAGATTTGTTTTTGTGAGATATCAACTTTAATACTAAAAAGAAATAACCAAATCGATTCTTGAGTACCCGGAAGTGTAGCGGCACATACACAGTTGCTGCGCAGGTTCCACTACACAGGCGCGAGACTGACAGGTGAGATGTCCCGCCCTGTCAATCAAGCAGGAAGGAGGGCCACAGCGGGGACAGAATGTTTGATTAATGAATCAATTTGCCCAGTCTCTAATACTAAATGTTGCTGCTGGCCTATTCTCCTTTGAAATCTTGGGGTAATATCCTTGGACTAGTGTCAATTAGGAGATTAAGCCATTTTAAACATTTTATAATATTTTTATTGATAACAATGGTGGTCTAAAGTAATGATGAGGTTAATGCCATCACTGAAGGTGGTCTAGTGTCATAAAAGCATTAATGCTAACATCCCTGGCGGTCTAGTGTGGTAAAGATTTTACCTAATACTTGTGCCTAGTAGACTAGCCTCTCCAGGCTCTGTGACATGAACCTGCTCTTTCATACTGATTGCATTCTAATCAGTGCATAGTAGGGAGGCTATAATAGCTGATATTGATACTGATACCGGTTCTTTAGTACTGATTAGGGATGAGCGAATCGACTTCGGATGAAACATCTGAAGTTGATTCGCATAAAACTTTGTTCTAATACTGTACGGAGCAGGAGCTCTGTACAGTATTAGAATGTATTGGCAGCAATGAGCCAAAGTTATTGCTTCGCAAAGTCTCGCGCGACTTCGGGTAATAACTTTTATAAAGCAATGACTTCGGCTCATTGGAGCCAATACATTCTAATACTGTACTGTACATTCTAATACTGTACAAAGTTTTATGCGAGTCGACTTTGGATGTTTCATCCGAAGTCGATTTGCTCATCCCTAATTCTGATATTACACATTTTATAAATAGAGGAACTGTCAACAGCAATGAAGAAATAAAGTTCCTCGATGTTACGTTTGCTTATTATATTATATTATTATATAGGGTTTGTGAGGAAAAAGAAAAAAAAAGCTGCAAATGAAAAATTTCCCTTGGTGATCTAGTACAGATGGTCCTTCTGATCATTGCTTTACAAGTGGCTGGTATGTGACCGCTGAAGCCAATAATTAGTGACTGCAGCGGTCTTGTGCTCTATTACTGGCATCATGGCTCCCATCGCTGAGTGGTGGGACAGCAACTGGTCAAGAACATTGCTTGTCTGAATGAGCCCTTAAGAAGTGACATGTTTTACTGCAGTCCATTAATTGTATGAGGTCAAAAGCCCTGAAGGCTGGTTTAAAGAGGACCTGTCACCGCTCCTGACATGCCTGTTTTAGTAGCTTCATGCGTTTCCCATGTAATAACAATTCTTGAGCCTCTATTTTTATGTCTCTATGTTGTCCCATTCCTCTGTTATTTCTACTAGAAGTTATGAATGAATTGCTATTAGCCTTCAGTAAGGGTACAGAGGGGAGGTAACCAACTGGGGGTGTGTACCTTTACAGACTATCCAATCAGTGCTGCCATTTTCAGACTGTGCAGGTACACCCCCCCCCCCCCCCAACTGGTTACGACCCTCTGTACCCTTACTGAAGGCTAATAGCAATTCATTCATAACTTCTAGTAGTTATAATAAAGGAATGGCACAACATACAGACATAAGAATAGATGCTCCAGAACTGTTATTACATGGGGAATGCATGAAGCTATTAAAACAGGGGTGGTGAAAGGTCCTCTTTAGGGTCCCATTCACACGTCCGTAGTGCATTGCGGATCTACAATACACCCAGCCGGCACCCCCATAGAAATGCCTATTCTTGTCTGCAATTGCGGACAAGAATAGGACATGCTCTATTTTTTTCCGGAGCCGTGGACCGGAAGATCGGCAGCATGCTCCAGAAATGCAGATGCGGACAGCACACCGTGTGCTTGATAATGAATATCGGGCGGCACAGCAGATTGATACAGATTGCATACACCTCCATAACTCATAACAAAGGATTAACCGCAGTGCGGAATATGTTGGATCGTAGTGAATGCACATCACAAAGATTTTTTCCTTGCCCTTCTGACCACAGTTTTGACCCGAAATTACTTTCTTTTTCAAGATACTTACTATCAACAGTGCCACGGGACTGCGATGGGGTCCAATGTCGCACCGCCGTATGCAAATTGCTATATGGCTCAGTTCGAACAGGATTTTGTATATCCACATCCACTTTTTCAAGAGCATTGCATTTTTTGGAAGCGTTTTATAGACGATGTGTTTTGCATATGGCGGTGCGACATTGTGACCCTTCAAGAATTTCTTGCTTTCATTAATAATATATGGCCCGAATTAAAGTTTACAGCACATACTGATTTTTCTAAAATACCCTTCTTGGACACTTGGGTTATAAAAGGTCAGGATGGTGAATGTCAAACAGACTTATATACGAAAAACACAGATCGTAATAGCCTGCTTAGCTACGGAAGTAATCACCCTCCCGCTACTAAAAGTTCTATACCTTATTCACAATTCCAGAGGGTCAATAGAATTGTTAGTGATCCTGTTACCCGTACTGTTTATCTCCAGGAGATGACCAATAAATTTAGGCAAAGGGGATACCCGGAATGGTTACTGATACATCAACGTAACAAATGTGAAACATCTCCAATAGAGCAGAGTAAGATATCACTAAAAAAACTCCCCCTAGTTATACAGTCATTAATAAACATTGGAACATTATAACCAGGTCTTACCCCCAGATCGCAGAATTCCAAAGTCCACCAGCACTCATTAGGTCACACTGCTGTATACTTTGGTGGCAGGTGGAACCATTAGGGTGGGTTCACATCAACATTACAAATTCTGTTATTGTTTTTATTCTAACATGGTTAACGGAATTTGTAAGATGGAATTCAAAATGGAAACCTTTAGAGGCATTCCATCTATGGGCAAGTGAACTGATTCCTCGCCTGATACAGTATCTTGGCAATAGCTAGCCTGATATACTCCCCAGTGGTCAACATGTTTAAGTATCCCAATGCACAAGTAAGTGGGAGCGTTTTCAACTTATGTTCTGTGATCTGTGCAAAGGTCTTGGGGGGGGGGGGGGAGTAAATGAGTTTGTGACAATCACCTATTGTCAATGATAGATTCCACGTTATCTATAAAAATGTATCTTTGTCTGCCTGTGATGATAATGAGATGACTACTGAAAAATTATATCTACTGAACAGCAAGTGCCCTTCTATTATTAGACTTAGTGACCAGAGTGATAACTGCAATATTTTAGGATTTTTTTTATATAGTAAAAATTAAAAGAAAGTCACAAAAAATTCCCAACTTAAAACAAAAACACCTGGAAGGAGTTAAGATAAAAAGCCAATTTTACAATACAGCAATGCTGGAGGGTGTTACATGTAGTGATCACAGTTCCAAGATCATTACTTTAAATACAGATGCTCCACAGACTTTTTCTTGTCTGGTAGCAGTGTTGTTGTTTTTTTGTCTGGTAGCACAGTTTTTATCTTCTCTTTTACAGGACTGTTGAATGGGTGTTATTGAAGTGTTAACTGGAAGATGAAGTTGTTCACTATTTGTGCAATTAGCGGACTTTGAAGAGGGCTGAATAGTGGGACATCCAGAAGCTGGATGGTCCATGCGTCAAATATCAGTAAAATAAGGTTTTGCTTAGGTACTATCAATAGCTGCATCGGTATTCAAATGGGGCTGGACAGCTCCTACTGCCATCATGCATAGTGCAGAGACACTCAGGACCAGAAACAGGTATCATGTTGTTGGGCAGCGTCTGGTACTTGTGGAGGGAGCATTGCCCACATGCTGCCTGCACTACTCAATGTGCTCTTCAGGGTTTCCAGAAGCCCCCCTCGCCAGCTTGATCACCAGATCTCTCCCCAGTGGAGAATGTCTGGTGGGACTGGAGGGGGCAATGGATCTCCCATGCACAGCAGCTAACAACCACCTTGGTTGAACTACAGGTCCAAGATGAAAGAGCTTGGCATGGCATACCACAGGAGAATATCTAGCATCTGTATGACCGTTACCATGCCAGAGTGGCAGTCTGTATCACAGCAAGGGGGGGTGCCACCTAGTAATAATGTGACCCTGCCTCAACATATACCCTGCTGCAGAACCCAAAATAAAGGGTGCTCCACCTTGGTTGTGTAATCATTGACCAAGCACCACTAGCAGTTTATACTTTGTCAATCTCAGCTCAATCGCATTAAGTTTTCCAGGTGTTCTTTTTTTCATTTTCCGCTCACATACAAATTAGATTTTAATAGTATGCATTTGCTGATTACCATTCCATTAAATACAACGGTGGATATACATTTACACCATTTCTTTTCTAGAAGCATCTATGGCATAAAAATGCTCATAAAAATGAGTGATGCATTTTAATTTAATCAAACCCATTGAAAACCCCCACACAGTATCTGCACTTACAACCCCTCATTTCCGGTTTCCTTCCTCTTGAGTGAAGCCACTGTTTCAACCTGGAATAACTTCTCATACATCTAATGGGCATCATTCAGACTCTTAGCTGGAGTCAAGTCTCAAATATCCAATGCCAATTTTGAGTTAAAATCACTGGGGTACTAAATTACCCTTTAATTGCAAGGCAGGTTTATTTTTTGAGCTAAAGGAACATTCTGTATAGTGAGACTTGGCACAGACGGCTCTGCTCTGCAGGTAACTGTGGACGCTAGAATAGAACACATAACAATTAGGAAACGCTAAGTCCCTGTATGGAGAGTGCGGCAGTGTGGAGGTCACGTTGGGGCATATCAACAGCAAGTGTGAAGTCCAGAAACGTTTAACTACATTAATATATCAACTAGCTTCCCAATATGGTGTCCCGAAGGAGCTGGAGAGGCAGTACATTGGGCATGTATTGTTTGCACTTTCCACTAAGCAGATGAAATCAGTACCAAGTCTTAGACTGCATTCAGACGGCCACAGTATGGCATTCTAGCATCCGTTTTGAAACAGCTGCATCATACTTCCTTTGATGCACTTAGATCAACCTAGCACCGCATAGTGATATGTTTGATTTAGTAGAATCTTATAGGGTTCAGGTCTTGCAGCCATAACACATATGCTTAACTGGCCATATTACTGCTGTAATGTAGAAAGTACAGTATTGTTTTGGACTATAAGACACATTTTTTCCCTAAAAAATTGGGGGGAAAGCGTCCATGCGTCTGATAGTCTGAATGCTAATGACCATTTACATTATGATGAGAGGCTGATAGGGTCTGATTGGGACTGGGGCTGATTGGAGCTGGGGGTCTGATCTGAGTCTGATGGGGGCTAGGGGTCTGATCTGAAGCTAAAAGAGGCTGGGGAGGGGTCTGATGGGATGTCTGATCTGAGGCTGATAGAGGTTGAGGGGTCTGACTGAGGCTGATGGAAAATATTTTTTTGTTTTATTTTCCTCCTCCAAATCCTAGGTGCGTATTATACTCCGAAAAATATGGTGCATTCTATAATTTGCAGTATGGACATGGACAGCACATGAATGACATCCGTGTGCTGTCTGAATTTCTGTGGTCACATTGGCAGACTGAAAATACGGTTGTGTGAATGTAGCCTAATACTGACAGCGCCATCCAGTTGTGTGTCTCGCGCATCTCCTAGATCGACCACAGCACCCCACATCAGTGATTTATGAGACAGATCGTTCCTACAGGATTAATATGCTCACATGATGAGATAAGTTCAGTAGAATAGACAGGAACTGAATAAATTGCTATGATGCAGTCAGTTTGGGTGATGGGAGCCAAAGTCGGTCAGCGTCCCGGTGGACACGGACTGAGCTAATCATGTGAATCAGCCCTAACTGAACAGAAGTGGTTGACAGATTGTTCTCCAGGAAGAACTAAGGCAAAATCCTTTGACTGAACTATTTACTCTACATGGCATATGGCATAGAGCAGGGGTCAGGCAACTACAGCTCTCAGAATGCAGACTTGCTCAGCTGTTCTCCGGACTTCCACAGAAGTGAATAGAGCATGCTGAGAATTAGAACACAAAACCAAAATGACCATGTGTGGAACCATGCCAACAGCTGAACCCAAAAAGTATAACCACACATGTAGTACAAAAGATTATCTTTAATTCACATAATTGTTATACAATAATCATACAATACAATATAAAATTTGCGGGTGAGAGCTACAGAGCAAGAATCCCCCCTCCCCCCCACACAAGTAAAATGGGTCTATTTTAAATATGCAGATGATACATACACATCAATAAGTGGCACATAAAGAGTGGTTCAACTATAGAATAAAGTGTAATCATCCATAGCCAGTACAACATACTGGTATGGCGCATGCGGGGTATGTCCGATCATGTGACTGGTCACGTGAGGTGTGACGTGGCGGAGTCATGTGGCCAGAACTGGGCGCATTGTGTGTTCGGCTTGCGCCGCGTTCCTGGCGTCCATTCAGACACTGCGCACTCGGCTCGTGTAGCGCTTCCCGCACTTAGAGGTACACATATGATGAGTTAACTGGGTGGGTCACAGCGATGGGAGGCTTTGGTTTGTTATGCACACCCCTCTTCCTCCCCAGGATGGTTGTTGATTGGAGTGTACTAATTGCTGTTGAATGATCCCAGCTGGGTACTGGGTTTATATTGTAGGTAGCAACTCTGTCTTTATTCCCTTGGACAAAGCTAAGGCGAAACGTACGGCAGTGAGTCGTCTCCTTCCTCCCTCCCCACGGATATTAGGGTCAGTATATTGTCTGTCTGTGTCGGTCAGCAGTTGCCTACATTTCTCTAATGGTTGCCAGTTACACTTACTGGGATTTCCCTGAGTTGGAGCCACTGAGTTTGGACCATATTTAGGGTGAACCCGGATGCGTTCTGGCCATGTGCGATGAGTTTTGGATTCCTCTTTTGTGTTGTACCGGCCATGGGCGATTACACTTTATTCTATAGTTGAACCACTCTTTATGTGTATGTATTATCTGCATATTTAAAATAGAACCATTTTACTTGTGTGGGGTGGAGGGGTGATTCTTGCTCTGTAGCCCTCACCCGCAAATGTTATATTATTGTGTAACAATTATGTGTAATAAAGATAATCTTTGGCACTACATGTGTGGTTCTACTTTTTGGGTTCAGCATGCTGAGAATTGTAGCTTTCCAACAGCTGGAGTGTCGGAGGTTGCTGACCCTTTGGTGTAGTGGCATGTCAGCTGAAGTGAGGCTACAGAATCTCATAAAGGTAGCCAGAAGTGTGCCAGCAGTGGATATAAGTAATTCACCAGTTTGACCAGGTCCCGCCCTTATCAGATTGGATATATTTTTATTTCTTGTCTACGCAGGTTTTTAGTTTTTTGTTTTTTTTTGACTACTCCATGAGGACAGTAAGAATAGAATACAAGAAAAAAGACCTAAGGTAAACTTGACGGTGTTTTGTTTCAACCAATGAACTGTACAAACCAATCTCCCAATATTCCCGTGTATATCATTATCATTACCAGAGTATATATACTCCACCAACAAAACCAGCGCTATAACCAGAAATGTGTGTTTCAGTCATATATATCAGCCTTAGGTTATGAGGGATGCTGATCCAATTGTGAAATCCAAGTCAAGATACAAGCATCAGCGTGCGGACATTTAGTTTTGTGTAGTTTGTTTTCTTTTGGCCAATAAAAGAAATTGCTGGACTTGCTCAAAATTCAGCATTTTTGCAAACAGTGTGTTACATTATATGGGCAAGAATGCCATTAAAAACTACACATGTTGGCAACTTACTCGTGTTCATAAGCAGGGCAAAAAATATAAAAAATTAGGGCCGTCTATAGGAAAATGCGGTAGGCGATGCAGCACCCAGAGCATGCTACGATAAAAAAAAAAAAACGCCCAAAACACCACAGGAGAAAAAATGCCACTACAAAAACGCTTACGTGTGCTGCATTTAATAATCCCATAGTCTTCCATGTAACATTTTTACTAAAAACACTAAAAAAATGAAGTCCATAAAAACACTGCCTCCAGATGTTAGCTGTAAGGGCAAATTGCGGCCCGTGTGCCTTCCGCAATTTGCAGAATGGAACGGATGGCCCTTTATAGGACAGGACTCATAACTTTTGCAAGGCCACGGAACGGAGCAACGGATGCCGACAGCACACAGAGTGATATCCGCATCTTTTGCGGGCCCATTGAAGTGAATGGGTCCGCACCCGAGCCGCAAAAAAAAGTGGCTTGGATGAAGAACAAAACCATGGTAGTGTGAATGAGCCCTAGGTCTATGGGACTACTTAAACAAATTTCAGTATCAGCAGGTGTTTTTTCTTCACTCCTGATGCTTTCTTTAGGTCAACTGCATATTTTCCTAATTTTGCATGTCATTGTGTTTTTTTATTATGGTTTAAATGGTCTACATAGCAAGTAACATTAGAGGGGACATACTTTTCTGTTTAAAAAAAGCATGGCTTGGCAACAAAATAAAAAATCACTACAAACAAAGTATTTAAAACACTATTTGTAAAAAAACAGTCATGCAAAAACAGCCTTTTAGCCTTTTGATTTTTTTTTTTAAAGACTAAAAAAAGCCACCCCAAATTTACAAGTGAAGGAAACCTTAAAGGGGTTGGCTCATCTCATACATTGATGACATATTGCTAGGATATGTCATCAATGTCAGATAGAAGAACGGGCCCCCAAAGTAAAGGACAGCACATGCGTGGTGCACTCTGTATTCATTGCTATGGGAGTTAGTCACTTTGCAGGCCCTGTTCTGGAGATAGGTGCCAGTCCCAAAGGTGGGACATTAATGATCATTGTATGAGAGGAGACATCCCCATATTATGGAATGGTTATGTTCAGTGTGCATTCCTTATTTTTTTTCACTCTTAACAATAGAAAGGTTCATTCCCGTACGTAACACAGAGAATGTTGTATAATGCAGAACAGAAAAATATTTATGATGTGTGGATGTCCCTGTAGAAGGGACTGGGTCAGCATGCCATCACTGGGTCGCGTGTATGAGGCAGATTTATTGTAGAAATTTCAGCAACTGAATTACTCTAGATGGGGGTGTTTTGGTATGTTCTGTATCTCTGCATACCCCATTCAGATAAACCGGAAAGTCGCCGAAATTGCTACGGTAAGGTCACCTGCACACAGTGCAGAAGAGCCGTACAAATTGCCGCACTGATTTAGGTGCGTTTCTGCAGCATACCTGCACCAAAATCTGTCATGTCTAAATTGTGTTTTTTGGTGGGGATTTGATGTGGTTTTGACGCAGATATCATCCTTCCATTAAAAAGTGTGAAATCTGCAGATAAAATTAACATGCTACTTCATTTGAAATCCATGCAGCAGGTCAATTTCCACACTGAAAAAAATCTGCAAAGTGTCAATGAGATTTGTGTAATCTCATACACTTTGCTGGTACTGTAATACGCTGCGGTTTTGCCACACAGGAATCAGTGTGGCCTAAATCTGCCATGTGTGAATTCACCCTGTTGGGCTTACATTGCATATCTACATGCAGTATTTGAGTCTTGTATAGCACACTGTGCAACTGATGTGATATTTTCTAGGTGCTATGAGGAACGATGTGACAATATATTCATTATTCACGTTGCTGGGGTAAGCACAATTTATTTGGCCAATGTACTGTATGCCATTCAACAGCAGCTTTAGTTACAGTATAAGGCAACTATCTATACACCACATTTTGCCATTTGCATAACATACACAGGTCTATTCCTTTATGCGCATCCACAAACTTTTAGTAAAATTAAAACTCAATCACCTTTGTCCCTAATAAGTTATTTTCAGCAGCAAATAAAACAGAGGTTGCCCAAGACGATTGTATTAAGTGGCCTTTTAATGTAGACTTTACATTTATAATCAAGGCATGAAGGTATCTAAATTAATTATTAATTAAAATATTTCCAGTGCATTTCATATGTAGAAATTAAGGAAGACTCTAGTGCTATCCATGTTACACCTGTTAATATCTGGCTAAAGGCATATCAGAGGTGAATGGACATTTAAGAACATAGGGGAAGATTTATCAAACTGGTGTAAAGTAGAACTGGTTTATTTGCCCATAGCAACCAATCAGATTCCACCTTTTATTTTCCAAAGGAGCCGTGAAAAATGAAAGGAGGAATCGGATTTGTTGCTATAGGCAAGTAAGCCCGTTCTACTTTACACATTTGATAAATGACCCCCATATTCTCCCAACATGTTTGACCTTTGAGGGAGTTCTACTAGAAGGGCAATACTGTTTTGTCAGCCATAGAGGTTATGATGCTAGTATACTGTGATTTTCTTCTGATCATTAAAATGATTGCCTGTGACTATGTGATGTCACAAAACCAGCATAGAAGATTGTGAGATAAGCATAAAAAGTAAAGTCAATCTTCATAAATCTGGTAGCAGTGTGTATCCCCTTAACTGTCCCAATCCCCACTAATATATTCGCTCTTCTCTTCATCATCGGAGTCGGCAGATACTTTTTTCATCCGCATCATCGCTGCTCTTATACTCTGCTCCAGTTCATTTTCAGGCCCTTTAGGCACAGGATCCTTCTGCACTTTCTTCAGTGTTACTCCTTGTCTTATAGCCATTAAAATACTGTCTCTTGTACTGGTGACTGAAGGCCGAGGTGGTTCCACCCTGCGGAGGAGGTTCTCACTTCGTTTCAACGATGCCAACACCTCTTCCATGGAACCTAAAAGCAAGATACAGAGATTAAAAATGTTTCAACTGTGGGTTTTACATCCACGATTACTACTACTACAAAGCATCACATTTTTGTTTTTTACTTCATATCCGTATATATGACCTGACACTGCATAATGTCCATACTCCTTCAGCAAAATGCAAAGTGCAATTAGGGTCCATTCACACGTCCTGTTTTTTTTCATCCTGAAAAACGGTCCGTTTTTTGCGGATCCGTTGTTCCTGAAAATGTTTCCGTATGTCATCCGTTTTTTGCGGATCCGCAAAAAACGGAAACATGTATACATTTCAATAATCAAATAAAGTTGTTTGGATTTCTTTGAAAAAAAATTGAAAAAAAAAATAAAATAAAAAATTTGTTATGTGTTTCCAGGAACGGAATCCGCAAAAAACGGATGACATACGGAATGACATCCGAATGTCATCCGTTTTTTGCGGATCCATTGACTTTGTATTGTACCAGGATCCGATTTTTCAGGACAAGAATAGGACATGTTTTATATTTAAACGGACATGCGGAACGGAACAACGGAAACGGACAGCACACATTGTGCTGTCCGATTTTTTCCAGGACCCATTGAAAATGAATGGGTCCAGATCTGGTCCTGATCTGTTCCTGAAAAAACGGAACAGATCAGGAAAGAAAAAATGGACGTGTGAATGGACCCTTACCGTCACATTCCCACAGCATAAAAAAAAGAGGTCCCAACATGAGCACCATATGGACTGATACTCCACTACAACAGCTTCCACAGACACCGGAAATCATTCCCTGTACCTATAAGGCTGTATGCACACGACGTGGGTTATGGGCGGGAAAAACAGCACCAGCAAATTGTATGAGATTTGTCTAATCTCATGTACACTTAGCTTTTATGTGCAGAAATTGAGATCTGCAGCATGTCAATTGGCTTTCATCTTGTGTGGATTTCACCCTTTTCAATAGAAGGATGAGCTCTGCAGAAAATCCACAACAAAAACTAGATAAATAGTGCCGATTTATAGGCAATTTTTGTGTGGTTTTGGTGCAAATTTTGTGCGCCACATGCAGCCACTCTAAAGACCCCTTCACATATATTAGTTGTGTCCGGCCAACTACTTCAGGCTAGTAGCCGGACACAACTGATATATTGAAGCAGTATATGCCAGAGGGGAACTGCACTGGGTTGCTGGATATATGTAGGGATAGGCCAAATCTAGCTCACATTATAAGGCTACATTCACACGAATGTATTTTGTTTCCGTGTCCGTTCTGTATTTTTTGCAGAAAGGCTGCAGACCCATTCATGTCAACAGGTCCACAATAAATGCGGACAGCACAATGTGTGCTATCCACATCCGTATGTCTGTTCCGTAGCCCAGCAAAAAAAAAACAGAACATGTCCTAGTCTTGTCCGTTTTGCAGACAAGGATAGGCATTGTTACAAAGGATCCGCCAAAAAACAAACAAAATAAAAACTGATGCCATACGGAACGTCATCCGTTTTTTTTTTTGCGAATCCGCAATTTGTGGACGGCAAAACACATACGGTTGTGTGAATGTAGCCTAATACTGATGTTTTATTTTCCCCTATCCAGCTTACTTTTTATAAGAGTCTAATCCATCTGTCCGCCATCCGGTAACTACAAGTCCCATGATTTCTTGCCAAGGTGTAGGTCACAAAGGGAGCTACCAATGTCAATCTAGGCACTAAAACTAAAATAGTCAACCATTAGCTGCCTTGGTTAGCTTTACAGCAGCGAATGGCCCACAGGAAACTAAAGTCTAGAGATGAGTCACTGAATTCTATGGGAGAGTTCTCTAGATATGCTCTGTGACCTGGGCAGAGATTATTGTGCAGGAAGGGAGACGAGCTATGGCCCACCCTACTGTGAATGATGGATCCAGTGTTATCTACAGGTCCTTCTCAAAATATTAGCATATTGTGATAAAGTTCATTATTTTCTGTAATGTACTGATAAACATTAGACTTTCATATATTTTAGATTCATTGCACACCAACTGAAGTAGTTCAAGCCTTTTATTGTTTTAATATTGATGATTTTGGCATACAGCTCATGAAAACCCAAATTTCCTATCTCAAAAAATTAGCATATCATGAAAAGGTTCTCTAAACGAGCTATTAACCTAATCATCTGAATAAACTAATTAACTCTAAACACCTGCAAAAGATTCCTGAGGCTTTTTTTAAAACTCCCAGCCTGGGTCATTACACAAAACCGCAATCATGGGTAAGACTGCCGACCTGACTGCTGTCCAGAAGGCCATCATTGACACCCTCAAGCAAGAGGGTAAGAAAGAAAGAAATTTCTGAATGAATAGGCTGTTCCCAGAGTGCTGTATCAAGGCACCTCAGTGGGAAGTCTGTGGGAAGGAAAAAGTGTGGCAGAAAACGCTGCACAACGAGAAGAGGTGACCGGACCCTGAGGAAGATTGTGGAGAAGGACCGATTCCAGACCTTGGGGGACCTGCGGAAGCAGTGGACTGAGTCTGGAGTAGAAACATCCAGAGCCACCATGTACAGGCGTGTGCAGGAAATGGGCTTCAGGTGCCGCATTCCCCAGGTCAAGCCACTTTTGAACCAGAAACAGTGGCAGAAGCGCCTGACCTGGGCTACAGAGAAGCAGCACTGGACTGTTGCATGTCATTCGGAAATCAAGGTGCCAGAGTCTGGAGGAAGACTGGGGAGAGGGAACTGCCAAAATGCCTGAAGTCCAGTGTCAAGTACCCACAGTCAGTGATGGTCTGGGGTGCCATGTCAGCTGCTGTTGTTGGTCCACTGTGTTTTATCAAGGGTAGGGTCAATGCAGCTAGCTATCAGGAGATTTTGGAGCACTTCATGCTTCCATCTGCTGAAAAGCTTTATGGAGATGAAGATTTCATTTTTCAGCACGACCTGGCACCTGCTCACAGTGCCAAAACCACTGGTAAATGGTTTACTGGCCATGGTATTACTGTGCTCAATTGGCCTGCCAACTCTCCTGACCTGAACCCCATAGAGAATCTGTGGGATATTGGGAAGAGAAAGTTGAGAGACGCAAGACCCAACACTCTGGATGAGCTTAAGGCCGCTATCGAAGCATCCTGGGCCTCCATAACACCTCAGCAGTGCCACAGGCTGATTGCCTCCATGCCACGCCGCATTGAAGCAGTCATTTCTGCAAAAGGATTCCCGACCAAGTATTGAGTGCAGAACTGAACATAATTATTTGAAGGTTGACTTTTTTTTGTATTAAAAACACTTTTCTTTTATTGGTCAGATGAAATATGCTAATTTTTTGAGATAGGAAATTTGGGTTTTCATGAGCTGTATGCCAAAATCATCAATATTAAAACAATAAAAGGCTTGAACTACTTCAGTTGGTGTGTAATGAATCTAAAATATATGAAAGTCTAATGTTTATCAGTACATTACAGAAAATAATGAACTTTATCACAATATGCTAATTTTTTGAGAAGGACCTGTATATGTAGTTGATATCGGTCATCACAATCCTGCCTTTGATGACTAGGTATGCGCATATCGACTTCGATGAAACATCCAAAGTCGATTTACATAAAACTTAGTTCCTGCTCTGTACAGTATTAGAATGTATTGACTCCGATGAGCCCAAGTTATTGCTTTGCGAAGTCTCAACTTCATAAATTAATTTGTACTGTATAAAACAAAAAAAACAAAAACAAAAAAAAAAAAACAACAACAACAACATTTCCCGAACACTGATTCAGTTCCAAGAAGTCGATTTGCTCATCCCTAGTGATGACAATGAGATGACTGATGAAAACTAATCTCCACAGAACATAAGGACAGGGAGCAGAACAGTAAAACTCCACTACCTGGACACTTTCAAAAGCAGAATGAAAGTTCATATTCACACTACTCCTAATAATAAACATGCCACAAAAAGGTATGCCCATCATATGCTCTCTTCAGCCAACAATTAGTGCTGTCAGCAGTTTAGAATGGTCAAAACTGAGGACAGACTCCTTTTAATAAGATTTCCTTACCTGAGTGTTGATTAAAATTGGCTTTTAATTTTTCTGGAGTAGTTTGATTTTCACCTATCAACACTTGATGTTCATGAAGTTTTTGAGTCTTAGATGAATGAGGTATGTGAGCTGGATTACCCAGCAGCAAAGTCTGTGATGGTAAAGGAGGGGGAGGGGGAGGTGCTGTTGGAGGAGGAGGAAGAGGAGGAGGAGGAGGTGGTGGAGGAACAACAGGTTGCGGTGGAAAATGATCTTGCTTGGAGGGGTCATCACTGGACCATCTACACTCAGAATTTCCTCTCTGAACAAGGATCTGGTCAGGGATGTCTGCTGAACCACTTGTGGGCCCCTTGGCTTCCTTAGGAGGTTTTAAGCTCCCCATGGAGTTACTGGGTACATGTGACTGCATTCGAGAGGTTTTCAGTACAACATGAGATTCTTTTTTCTACGGAAAGAAAAGTTATTGAACACTTCCATTATGAAATATGCTCTCTCCTTGCCTCAATTCATTTTCCATCCTATTCAGCAGAACATGACTGTGCACAACTTGATCACTGCAATTTAACACTCACATCTTTAAAGCTTTTTAATCTCTGTAGTGCTTTTTGACGTTCTTGATCAACCCATTCTTTTTTCTTTTTCTCCTCTTCTTTTTTCTTGTCTCTTTTCTGCATTAACACAAAGAACGCTGTTAAAGTGTCTCCCACACACTGGTTTAAATGGTACAGAAGTCTCCACATGCACTAGGGGTTTGGCGAGGAATCAGAAAACAAACTATTCATAGACTCCATACTCACCATCTGTACAAAATGATGCTGCTGAAGCCGCCTCTGTGTTTCCTGGTACTGCTGACGCTTAAGCTCTTGTGTCTCTATGCACTGATCCTAAAAGCATCGGGATGGACACAAAGCACACAGAGAAATGCTAAACTTTAGGAAATCACACATATGATTGTTATGATTTATCCAGTTCACAATAACTATACAATATAAATTCATTCAACATTTTATGGCCAAAGAAGTGGAAGTAACGACTGGTTGTGACAGACCAGATTAATCCCCATTTACACAGGCTAACGACTGGGCAAACAACCGCACATTTGGTCCATGAGCATTGCCCAGTGAAAACATGTCTGACGATCAGCCGACAAGCAAACGCTGGACTGTTGGATGACTGCATTTTATGTGGATATTAAGATCATTAATATCACAGCACCACATTTAAACAGGAATGTGCTGCCGACAATGAAACTGTATGGGGATGAACGATCACATTAACGATCGTTCAGGCACATGCAGTGACAATGACTGATCTATGTAAATGAAGCTAAATTGAGAAAATGATGGCGATAGCCGATTTCCTGCATAGAGAAAAAAAAATACGACGTGTTATAAAATGTAACAGGTATTCTACTTCTAGCAAATATACGTTATTCCTTGTATAATGAAGTGTTCCATTTCATACAGTATTACTGCTACACAGTAAGGCTAGGCTCACATCTGCCATGCTGTTCAGCTTTTTCTCTTCCAGATCCAGCATATGCCGGATGCCACAGACTATAATGGGATCCAGCGGGTACGAGTTATGGATTCTGGCATTCAATGCACACAGTTTTTGTCAAGTATTTTTGCTACAATCTGCTGGGACTACTCCTGGAACCTCCGGCCTCAGATGTGAACCTAGCCTTATACTTTCTGCATGAATTGATCACATTCTTCAAGATCTCCGTTTGCTCCTATTTAATAGGAATCGTCACTGTTCACCTTCAGGTGTATATATAATAAAAAAAAACAAAATAAAAAAACTGCCTTGTTCAAGTGATGGACACATAAGGGAATGGCTTATTACACGAAACCGCTCCTATAACTGTGCTGCACCTCTGTTCCCTTTAACCGCCAAGGATGTACGGCATGGGTGTCAAACATGCGGGCCGCATGCGGCCCGCAATGAATATCTTTGCGGCCCGGCAGTCTAGTATCTCTGAACATGAGCGCGCTGCTATCGGCGCGCTCATGTTCTCTCACCAGCACAGGGAGAAGGAAGCTGTCCTCCCTCCCCCTGTGCTGCTGCCGCTGCCACCAATGAGAAGAGAGGGGGGGAGGAGGGGCGGGCGCACTGCGCCACCAATGAGGAGAGAGGGGCGGAGGAGGGGTGGGCGCACTGAGCCACCAATGATAGGACTATTCCCATTTCCCACACAGAGCGGCGCCCAGCGATGTCTCAGCACTCACCATTAGTCCTGGGCGCCGCTCCGTTCGCCCGCAGTGCCCCATTACTGTCTCCTCTCCTGCTCCACATGCTGCTGATTACTATCGGAGCGATGGGAGGAGACATCAGCTTCACTAGTGGGCGTTCCTTCTCCCTGCGCTGCGATTGGACAGCGCAACAGCCAGGAAGAAGGAACGCCCACTAGTGAAGCTGATGTCTCCTCCCATCGCTCCGATAGTAATCAGCAGCATGTGGAGCAGGAGAGGAGACAGTAATGGAGCACTGCGGGCGAACGGAGCGGCGCCCAGGACTAATGGTGAGTGCTGAGACATCGCTGGGCGCCGCTCTGTGTTGCCTGATAGTGAAAGTCAGTCTTTAACACAATACAGGAGGCGGGTGCCGACAGCAGAATCGCATTGCCGGCACCCTGCCGCTGACAGGGAGCTGCGATCAGAGGCAGTTAACCCCTTAGGTGCCGCACCTGAGGGGTTAACTGCTGATCTGCCAGTACCAGCCTCCTGTATAAAGGGGTAATTTATCATTGGTGGTGCAGTGTGCCCCTCCCTCAACCCCCCATCCCATTAAAATCATTGGTGGCACAGTGCGCCAGCCCCTCTCAACCCCCCCAGTATTAAAATCATTGGTGGCAGTGGCCACAGGGACCTCTCCCCTCCCCCTCATTGGTGGTGCAGTGGCAGCTTCTGATCGGAGCCCCAGCTGTGTAAGCCTGGGGCTCCGATCAGTTACCATGGCAGCCAGGACGCTACAGAAGCCCTGGTTGCCATGGTAACATCCCTGATGCTGTGTGCACAAGGCACAGAGCAGCAGGGACAGTGTGAAGTCCTATTCACCCTGATAGAGCTGAATAGGACAAGGGATGAAAGATCCCAGGTTCGCTCCCCTAAGGCTACTTTCACACTTGCGTTCAGAGCGGATCCGTCTGAGACGGATCCGCTCATATAATGCAGACGGTGGATCCGTTCAGAACGGATCCGTCTGCATTATATTGTAAACAAAATATATATTTTTTTTTATGCGGCCCACATAAACTTAAATTTTGTTTTTTTGGCCCATGTTACCCTTTGAGTTTGACATGCTTGATGTACGGTGTGCGCGTAACAGCAGGGTCCCATGAAGTAAGATAGAAGCCTTACATGGGTAGATTATCGGGACAAACGTTTGTCGCAGCCATTGAACAATAAATGGGAAGCAAAGGTTGCACATTTCTACAACAAAAAAAAAAAACAAGATATATAGATGTGGTAGCTGCAAACATGCATGCTGGAAGGCTAATGGTGCATGGCATCATGGAGATCTACGCATATGCATAGCCATTCCCATTTAATGTGAACAAGCCTGTAGTATGCCCCTGCAGTCATGTTGGCTTCTACACAGGTATGTGATGTTAGTAGATGTTACTATCAAGATAGATTATTCTGTTTATTATCTCCCTGCCCTTGTAGATCGTAAGCTCTCACAGACAGGGTCCCCTGTACCAGTTTGTTAGTTTCCTCTTCAAGTACAGAGCCATGGAATTAATGGAGCTTTCGAGTACATCATAATAATACATTTACAAAATAGAACGTAAATGGTGGTTGGTGAAACCTGAAAATACATTAGGGCAAACAATACAGTATTTCTGGGCCCCTTTAGTACAAGTACTGTGTAATATGTATATGGAAACACTAGTAGTAATATTAAGCTAATGCCACACAGGGTTCTTACATTTGTAATTGATGAACGGTCGTTGTAGAATCAGGCATCCCCTAACTGTGGCACTCCAGCTGTTGCAAAACTACAACTCCCAGCATGCCCGAACAGCCTACAGGTATCAGCCTACAGCAGGGCATTGTGGGAGTTGGAGTTTTACAACAGCTGGAGGGCCGCAGGTTGAGGATGCCTGGTGTAGATGGTCATGTTTTAGTAAAGTTTGACAGATGGGAGAATTCGGTCTGCTAATTGTAGTTTGAAGAAGACCTTTCATGGGTCCAGACATTATAAAATAAGTGGCACTTTATGTAGGGCATCAAACAGGGATCTAATAAAGTTAATATTATTCCTGGGAGCTGCTCTGTTCGCCCGCTGTGGACCCTGTTACTTCTCGCGCCTGGTATGCTAATTACTAGTATCGATGCAATGAGGCGGCGTCTCCTTCTCCCTGGCTGTGACGCTGTCCAATCGCAGCGCAGAGCGTCACAGCCAGGGAAGATTTTTCTCTTTAAGTACCTTAGGGCTTTCAATGGTTTCTATCAGGTAACTTGGATCCCTATGCACTATTATCTGCCAAACTGGTGTTAGGATCTGTATCATTTTACACTTGTACCAGAATGTAACATACTTTTTTGTTCCTCAGTAATGCTCGTCTTGAACAGATATTCCCCCGTTTTGACTCGAGCTGCTGCGCCTTTCTTCTGAGCATTGTGTATGTTGCACCATTACTGGACTGCTCAAAGGTCTGCAGTTCCTGAGGATCTTCACACGTGTCATAATAGACTACCTCCTCTTCTTTTTCTGCAACCAAAAGGAGCAAATTCTTTCTACCGGTCACTACCCATACTACAAACGTACCAAGAACAGGATGATTTCTATATTTGGTTCATACAACTGGGAATCCCACTGATCAGCTGTTTTGAGAAGAGGGGGCTGGGCCGCTCAATGAACGAGCGATCAATGAACGTGTCGTCACGGGCCTAGGAAGAGCAGAGAGACAGGAGTGCCACTGCCTTCTCAACCAGCTGATCCGGATCGAAAGGGGATGGGGGTCTCCCAGGTGTTGGACCCCTACTGATCAGATACTAATGATCTATCCAGAGGGTAGGTAATCAGTAAAAAGATCTTGAAAAAACCCTTTAAGGACAAATGCACACAGTGACTTAAGCAGGGATTTTCTTCTGCAGCACAATATAGCACCAGCTAATTAGATAATTTTCAAAGACTCTC
The DNA here is from genome assembly GCF_014858855.1 of Bufo gargarizans. NCBI lineage: Eukaryota > Metazoa > Chordata > Amphibia > Anura > Bufonidae > Bufo > Bufo gargarizans. The sequence goes on from NC_058081.1 coordinate 150,667,220, forward strand.
TACATGATGCGGAAATATTCCACGTGGAAGAATTGACACATGGTGTGGTTTTTGAAATCCATTGTTTTTGTGCATTTTCAGTGCAGATTTCGCCCTTTGCAATCTGGGGATCCAGGATCTGGGGCATCCGCAAGTAATATGTAGATTTTCGTGCAGATTTGTTACGGAAACCCAGTAAAATCTGCAAAAGACAGTGCAATGAAAACCTGCATAAACTACACTGCCGTGTGCATGTGCCCTTAAGGCTATGGACACCTTCAGAGCCATGTTTTAAATGATTGATTTACATGCATTTTGGGCTCATAAACATTTTTGGAATAGGTAAACACTTGACACTATTTGGCTTCCACAGCTCCTATGTTTCTCACTACATAGCAGATACACAATGCTGTCTGTGTGATGAACCCATAAAACTGGACACCTGACAGCTCCTTCTCTGGCGCCCCTCTGACTTCTGTCTAAGGGCTCATGCCTACGAACGTAAGGGATCCATGCCCATGCTGCAGACGCATGCGGATCGCGGACCCATCCACTTGAATGGGGTCCGCGATCCACACCGTCAGAAAGACCACGGAAGAGCTCAATAGTGCTTCCGTGAGGTTCCAATTCGTACTTCCGCACCGCATCTCCGGGTTTGCGGACCCATTCAAGTGGTATGCGGGAAGCAATATGGCCATGGCGGGGCAACAGCCGTGTGCATGAGCCCTAACTCTGTCAAATTAGCTTTGAAGGTGTCCATAGCTGTCATATTCCAGGCCCAAAAAAATAAATAAAATAAAAAATCTCAATTAAACAGTGCCCTTCTTCAGAATGGAGAAGAGGGTGGTTAAGTCCAAAATCGTAATCACAGACTCCCTTTTAACCTGAATGATAGTATGGCACGGTGATTACACGGACTCAGGAGCTAGGCCCACACCATCGTTCATTGGTGCCAGCTGGATTATACAACAGGCACCTAGCTCTTACTGCCACAATTGAAGATAATGCGAATTCCAGCAATTTCACCCTCTCAGATGCTACCGCATCATCTGAGCAGTTAGACCGTCTGTCCTCCAATCAGCACCCTTCAAAACATAATTGTCGGGTGTGAAGTACTTGATGCACTAGCAGGATGGGTACAGGATGTACTAGCGTGCCAGCATGACTGTGCACTGTAATGCAGAAGTATTACACGGTATAGTACAAGCAATCACATGTTAAAGTCCCCTAGGCGGCTTAAAAAGACTTGATCTATTAAAATATCCCATTATATAACCCACACATTGAATGCTGCAAAAGCATTTTAGTTTTTTGGTCACCTTGCCCCCTCCAAAAAATTAGCAAAAAGGTCCCTTGAATCCTAACATGGTATCAATAAAAACTACAGCTCGCCTTACAAAAGATGAGCCCTCATACAGCTCCATCAGCAGAAAAATAAAAAAGTTATAGGTGTCAGAAAGCATCTTAACTTTTTAGAAGTTGTAAAAACATAAAAAAATAAATAAAATTTTGGTACCTCTATAATCATGTTAAAATGTCATTAATCCCATGCAGTTAACACTGGAAAAACAGAACACTAAAACAATGGTGGAATTGTGTTGTTTCTGAAAAATTTCGCCCCAAGAATAAGAAATAGAAAAAATTATATGAACATGTGCCTGGTCAGGAAGGGGGAATAATCTCCCCCCCCCCCCCCCCCCCATTCGGTAAATCATTTTGCGCCTTTTACGGTGATACATGTGACTTTATTTTTATAAGATGCAAACGCCCATCAGTATGAAGCAGTATGTGTTTAGCACTACGCTGGCTGTACTCACTGCTCCTTGGTCTTCTTCTGGGCACAGCATTGTATGCGCCATGATTGCATACCATGTCAGGACGTAGTGCACACAGGCGTTCCTCCCAAAGCGCATCTGAATCAAGATGCAGTCTGTAATGTCTTAAAAAAATATATAAAAAAAATCTCCAAGTAGCGGCTCTACAAATCTGGGCCAAAGAGAAGCATCTGCCCTCTCTGCCCAGTCTCAAACCCCGTTGGAGGAGGCAGGCTAAGGGAAGAATAGGCAAGAGAAATATAATTCTTTACCCATCTAGCAATAACACTAGTGGAAACTTTGCAGCCCCTACACTTTCCCTGAAACTGGATAAGGAGATTTTCATCTATCCTCCAAGGTGACATGGAATCTAGGTAAAACACTAGACACCTCCTGACATCTAGGCAATGAAAAATTTTCTTCTAACGTATTGACTGGATCTGGGCAAAAAGAGGGTAGTATCACATCCTGACTTCTGTGAAAATCTGAGACCACCTTGGGCTGGAAAGATGGAATTGGTCTAATGATCACTTTATCCTCCAAAATCGTGATATAGGGAGTGAAGGCAGAAAAAGCTTGAATCTCAGATACCCGTCTAGCCGAGGTTATTGCTAGAAGAAAGGCCATTTAAAAAAGAAAGCATATTGATAGAGATTTCACTTAATGGTTCAAACGGCTTCTGAGATAGGGCAGAAAGAACAGTATTCAAATCCCAGGGAGGAGACAATGGTCTTAAGAAAGGATGTAACCTGGAGGCTACTGACATGAATCTTTTAATCCATGGATGATCAGCTAATCTATATTCAAAGAAATAACTCAGAGCAGCTATCTGAATCTTTAGTGCGGAAGCCTTAAGATTCCTATGTAGCCCTGTTTCTATTTAAAAAAAAAAAAAAAAAAAAAAAAAATATTATAGTATCCTTGGTATTTCTGGAGATTTAAAAAGGGAACTGTGTTCTGATCTAGGAAGTTAGAAAATAAATAGTATTCCAAATTTTATTATATGCCTTCCTACTTTTTACCAAGGTAGAACCCACATTGTCCAACAATCCCCTTCCAGACCAGACTTCCCTTTCAAAATCCAGAAGATTTGAATACCAGGACCTCTTGGGCCACTTTGGAGCTATCAGAATAACCGAGGCTTCCTCTATCTCTATTTTCTTCAATACTTGTGGGATGATGCAAATTGGAGGGAAGGCGTACCCTTGTTCTTGGCTCAAGTCCTGTGCTAACCCGTCCGCTGCTGGTGGGCTGTCCAAATGATTGAGGAAGAATATATATATATATATATATATATATATATATATATATATATATATATATATATATATATTCTACCTTCCTGTTCGCTCTTGAGGCGAAAAGCTCCACTGTAGAAAGACTGTACTTCTGGACTATCTGGAAAAATATTTCTTTGTTCAGACACCATTCTCCCCGTTTTATGGAAACTCGACTGAGGAAGTCCGCATAAAACAAACAAAACATTCTCCTTCCCTTTCATATGTACCGCTGAAAGAAAAAGCATTCTTCTTTCTGCTATGCAAAAGATCTCCTGGCATAGATGTAGGAGGGAAGAGACTCTCATTGCTCCTTGACGATTTATGTAGGCCATCACTGTTGAATTGTCCGAATAAAACCCTATCTTCCTGGTTTTTTTTTTTATTTCCGGAAGAGCCACCGTCAGTGCCATCTCTACTGCTTTTAACTCCTTGAAATTGGAGGATGCTTTATTCGTAATCAGATCCCACCTCCCTTACCAGTATTTGTTCTGAGAGTGGGCTCCCCAACCCCAAGGGCTGACATCTGTGGTAATTATGGTCTGGAAATGTTCATGGAACTACTGCTGATCGATGTTCTGGTACCATCCATCACAAACAGGGAGCATCTTGTCTTTGAGGAAATGTGGCATTTTTGATCCAAGGAATAAGGGGAGCCGTCCCACAATTTTAGGATGTCCGCTTGAAGACCTCTGACCATATTTGTTCCATAATCAACTCTCCCCTTTGAGGTGGAAGAAAACTTTTTTGTAAACAGGAGTCCAACTGAATCCCCCAAAAAACGCAAACTTGAGAAGCAAATCAGATTAGATTTTTTCCAATTGATTACCCATTATAGATTTTCTAAAGTGGAGCAGAGGAATTTCATATCTTTTTCTAGCCCTTCTTTTGACTGAGAGACTATCAAAAAATCGTCCAGATAGGGCACCAGAGTAATTCCTGACTGTCTTAAAAAAGCCGCTAACTCCGCTACCACTTTGGTGAAGACTCTTGGAGCTTGCACTACACCGAAGGGAAGCACTCTGTATTGGAGATGCAGCAACTTCCCCTGAACACAGACTGCAGTCCTTAAAAACCTTTTGGGAGGAGGAATCGATTGGAACATGGTAATACGCATCCTCCAGATCCAGGCTTCCCATCCAGCAATCCTGGAAGAGGGAGGGTCACAGTCGTTTTTATAGTCTCCATTCGAAATTTCTTGTAGACCAGGGATTTGTTCAGTTTCTTTAGATTTAAAATAACCCTGAATGTTCCATTCGGATTTTTGGGACGAACTGTCTGGAGTGAAAAAAAATGTTTGGATAAGAAATGAACTCCAGCCGGAATCTGTTTTCTATTACACTTAGGATCCACTTGTTCTGAGAAATGGACCTCCCGGCTGGGAAGAACTGAGACAGTATTTCTCCCACCTCACTTCTGGCGTCATTGCGGTTTGTCTTTTGGTTTGTTTTCCTGGGTTTAAAACAAAACCCCACCAGATCTTTTAGGAAATTTTTCTCTTTCACTTCTATTACTTTGCCTACCCCTTTGTCTTTTAAAACTGGCCTGGCGTTTACGAAAAAAAAAAAAGTTTTCTGGGGAACCGGAAACCCCCTCTTTTTGTCAGAGACTCTCTCTAAAAGGTCATCAAGAGAGAAACCAAACAATCTAGAACCTTCACATGGGAGAGAGCAAAGTCTAGACTTGGACCCATAATCCCCTTTCCATGATTTAGGTTAAATAGCACGCCTTGCTGCATTTGAAATGGCAGCTGCTCTGGCAGAAAAACAGACCACATCAGTAGAAGCGTCTACAAGGAAATCTGCTGCCTTGAGGAAGGTTGGGCGGGAGGATAGTAAGTGCTCTCTAGGAGTTTTGTCTCTAATATGAGATTCTAGTTGACCTAACCAGGCGGCAATGCCCAGCCTGAGACTTGTAGAAGCACATTCCCAAGTACGTTTAAGATAAACGTCTACTCTTTTATCTAAAGGATCTCCTAAATCCTCAAAACGGAAGAGCCGTTTTTTGGGCTATTTTAGCTAAGGGGCATCTACAGAAGGAGCTCTGTCCCATACGCCCGCCACTGACTCTTCAAATGGATAATTTCTCTTAACAGAATTCGGTATAAAAAAAATTCTGTCAGGGTTTTTCCATTCTTTCTTAATCAGTGCTTCTATGTTCTTATGAACAGAGAAAACTCTATGGCATTTTGGGCCAAGGCCCTCAAAAACCTGGTCAGCGATAGTCTTAGCCCCCCTTCACACGAGCGAGTTTTCCGTGCAGGTGCAATGCGTGACGTGAACGCATTGCATCCGCACTGAATCCGGACCAATTCATTTCTATGGGGCTGTGCACACGAGCAGTGATTTTCACGCATCACTTGTGCGTTGCGTGAAAATCGCAGCATGTTCCATATTCTGCATTTTTCAGGCAACGCAGGCCCCATAGAAGTGAATGGGGCTGCGTAAAAATCGCAAGCATCCGCAAGCAAGTGCGAATGTGGTGCGATTTTCACGTGCGGTTGCTAGGCGACGATCAGGATGGGGACCCGATCATTATTATTTTCCCTTATAACATGGTTATAAGGGAAAATAATAGCATTCTGAATACAGAATGCATAGTACAATAGGGCTGGAGGAGTTAAAAAATAAATAAAATATATATAACTCTCCTTAATCCACTTGATCGTGCAGCCCGGCTTCTCTTCTGTCTTCTGTGCTGTGCACAGGAAAAGAACCTTTGATGACGTCACTGCGCTCATCACATGGTCCGTCACACGATCAATCACCATGTGATCATGTGATGGACCATGTGATGAGCGTAGTGACGTCATCAAAAGGTCCTATTCCTCAAAGAAGAAGACAGAAGAGATGCCGGCTGCGCGAACAAGTGGATTAAGGGGAGTTCAATTATTTATTTTATTTTTTTAACCCCTCCAGCCCTATTGTACTATGCATTCTGTATTCAGAATGCTATTATTTTCCCTTATAACCATGTTATAAGGGAAAATAATACAATCAACACAACACCGAACCCAAACCTGAACTTCTGTGAAGAAGTTCGGGTCTGGGTACCACATTCAGGTTTTTATCACGTACGTGCAAAACACATTGCACCCGCACGATAAAAACGGAACGCAATCGCAGTCAAAACTGTCCTTATCCAGACACGCTCGCTCGTCTGCAAGGGGCCTTAGTTTTTTTTTTTTTTTACGTCCTCCAATTGCATCGTGGTTTTTATGGCTTTTAACAAAGGCTCAGTATCTTCAGGAGGAAATGGCTCTTTCTCCACTGAATCCTCATCTGAAGACATAAAATCAGAAGATAAATCTTGACCTGATTCTATGTCTTTGTCTTCCCCAGAAAGATCAGAATCAGAGTCCATGTTATAGGTATGCCTTTATGGTGATTTTAGACGGCCCAGACTGAAGGATTTAAAGGAAGATTTAACTTCAGATCGTACCAAGGCCTTAATGGTTTTAGATAAGCTATGGGATTCTTCCATGACTAACTTATCTATACAAGCTTGACATAGTGGTTTAGCATATGAGGCTGACTACTCTACATCCTCCACATTCTTTATGTTTAGTTTTGCCGGAAGATTTCTTAGGTGTTTTTGCTACCTACAAAAAAAAGCAAACAACACCCAATTTATTTGTAGAGGATCATTCTCACCAATTCATAGAGTCAAGCTTCCCCACTCCTCAGGTCCAATACCGGGCTTGTGGGCCTCAAGTTTTCCAAGGGATCGGTGAGATGTTTAGTGGAGGCTCCAGATCCTGCACAGCACTGTGCGCATCAAGGCTGGATGTCCCTTCCTGCTGCCGACTTATTACGCGCCTCGGCTCCTTTTAACAGCAGGCCCAAAAAACGCCTAATCCATGAGGCAGGTGAGCCCTCCCCCTTCCAGTCAGCAGCGCCGGAAAAAACCTCCCTGGAGCACATTGGTAGCACGCTCCGCCATTTTGGAAGTGGAACGCCCGCCACCGCACTACTGTGGACTGGGAGCCGCTTGAACACGGCCACAGCTGCTCCCCAATGAGGTTTGGGAGGAGGCAGGACAGACTTAGGCGACGGCTCCCCCAGGAGACTTACGCTGCCACCAGGGATAGGTTGCATTAAGGTGTGATGTAGACCCAGACCTTCCCCAGCCCCCTGGAGGTGAGAACCTAAAAAAAACTCCTCAGGTACCTCCTATCAGGAGGACAGGAAACCTGAACTGAGGTCTGGTGGGGTGTGAACGATTTTATCTCTTTGGGTTTCCTGTCCTGGATGGGAGGTCCTAGTCGCATGGGTGCCATCATGGGTGAGGGGAAACATGTTTTTTTTTTTTTTTTATACTAACACTAGCAGCATTACCCATCACTATGTGTTTGTTTGTTTGCCGATTGCTGGTGTGTGTAGAGGGGTCAATGATCACTGAAAAAACATTTGTACAAACACTCATGAAGTCACCAGTTACCTTTCATTTGCCTCCGTAGCGTGTTTAGTTCCGCTATGAGCAACATTTCTTCATGTTTCAATATTTCAAATTGAACATCATATAATTCTAGCTGAGTCTCATAGTACTGCAACTCCAGCCGATCCAAGCATGCAATGACCCCATCAGAGTTACTCAGGTTCTCCATCTGTAAGATCAAGTGAGGGTTGTGACAGAGATTACTGAAATTACTGCATAGTTAAAGGATATTTAGTTGCATGAATAAGCTAACAATTAACCTAGGAACAGGGTTACCTAACTTTTCTTAAAAATTGACCTGGCTGGTTTTCTAAAATTTTGTACAAAAGTGCTCTAGCGCTGGAAACGTTCAATACACAGAACGCGCTGATGAATCCTGATATATGAGCTCCCAGCTCTCCCTGGCCGCTGATTTACAGAGGGCATAACTACTATGAGGGGGGCACAATGAGGGCATAACTACGATGAGGGGGAACAACTACTGTGAAGAGGCACAATGAGGGCATAACTACTATGAGGAGGGCACAATGAGGGCCTAAGCACTGTGAAGGGGGCTCAATGAAAGGATAACTACGGTGAAGGTGTGCAATGAGGGCATAATTATAATGAGGATGGCACAATGTGGATATAAATATGAAGGGGCGCAATGAGGGCATAACCACTGTTAGTCAGGCACAATGAGGGCATACGTATTGTGAGGGGTCACAATGTGGGCATAACTACTGTAAAGGGGCACACCTACTGTGAAGGGGCACAATGAAGAAATAATTACCATGGGTGGGCATACTACTGCGAAGGGGCACAATGACTGCATAACTACTGTGAAGGGGGCACTGTGAAGGGATAACTACGGTGAAGGGTCGCACTGAGAGCATAACTAGTGTAAGGGGCACAATGCTTTAAAGTATAGGGGGGGAAGAGGGGCCAGAGAAAGGACAAAAGGACTCGCCCCAGATGCCAAACATCTTAGGCACGCCACTGCATACTTCTATTTATGGCGCGTGGTCTTCCAGCAAAGGTAAAAGCAAAACTGAATTACATTATATTAATGCAAATTAACCCTGAGAATACCAGAGGTTTTTCATTCTTGCGGTTTCATTTTTCTTTCCTATATTCCTTAAGCCATAACTTTTTTGATTTTCAGTTCACGTATCCATATGAGGGCTTTTTTTTTTTTTTTGAGGAACAAGTTGTACTTTCTAATGCCACCATTTAATATGGCATACAATGTACTGGGAAGCAGTAAAAAATTACAACCCTGTTTTGTTTCAGGGGTTTGGTTCCTACGACGTTCCCTTTGCAGCATAATTGACTTGTGGCCTTCATTCTCTGGGTCAGTACGAGTACAACAATACCACATATGTATAGTTCTAAACTGTGTAAAAATTAATTAAAACTTGTAAAAAAAAAAAAATTTTTTTTTTTTTTTTTTTTATCATCACCATATTCTGACCCCCCATAACTTTTTTTTATAGTTCTATCTATTGAGCTGTGTGGGGGCTCATTTTGTTTGCGGGACGATCTATACTTTTTATTGATGCCATATTGGAGTGTGTGTGACTTTTTGATCACATTTTATGACATTTTTGGGTAACAGAAGCAATAAAAAAAAAATGGCGAATCTGCAAGGATGTTGTTGCAAAAAAAGAACAATTTTTTAACTAATGTTTTTTTTTTTTTTTGGCTGCATCCAAAACACAGCACAGCCATGACATGTGCAAGCACCCTTACTAGTTTATGCTGTTCTTAGTTAGGCACCATAAGACTGATGACCCTTTATGTATTTTGAGGGATAATTACATGTGAGAAGACATTAGGCATATGTATAGTACAGGCAGACATTAGTTATATTGCTGCTACACATTACAAAATAACCCTTAGATCTGCCTACAATACCAATACTGTTACAGTACAAAAATGTCATTTTATCTTAAAGTATAATATTCAATTGAGAATAGTGTCAGTGAAGAAGGTACAATAGTAGATGTAAAATAGTTGAAAATAAAAAATACATATGTAAGCTTTGGCTGTTTCATTCATAAGGAATCAAAATAATGTTTTATGAGACGGACATGGCAGTTAACGCTTTAGGTGCCACTGTATATCTGCTGTACTAGCAATTTTCTAGTAGGGATGGGAAAATAACCCTTGAGTATTTGGCAAAATGAGTAACATAAAAAAAATTAAAAAAAAAGTTACAACCTACAAAAATAACATTTTTAAAAGATCTTACACTTTGCTTGATAGCAGCCCTCTTCTGATTCAGGCACAGCCCCTTCGATCGCATATGCTGAAGACTTTCCTTTGCCAACATAGACTTGATCCTCTCCAATCTAGGCACTGCTGAGGCCCATGTGGCTTGTCCAAATCTCCTTCCATCCAGCTCCATCTGTTTTTGCATTGCTGTTATAAAGATACATATAGTCATCACTGGAACACAAGAGCCCCAAAACTGTTTGACCGTTGGTCTCCTATAGGGGTATGCCCGTCTCGTAGAATAATTGAAAAACCACAGGATGCAGTCCCATCCATAGATTTAAGGATGGCGTTTCCCATTGAAACAAAGGTGGCCAAATAGCTCTTTCCATTAACGTCTACAGGAATTTCCTATAGAGCCAAACATGAAACCCTCAGCCAGTTCTGTAACTCTGTGGACTTCAATGTCAGTCAATTAATCTGCAAAGAAGGGAGACCCCAATTTCCCTGATAGGTCAGGGTCCCAGACATGAGACCTGTCCCTATTAGGCTTTTGTGGCATATCTGGTTATTCCTATTATGAGAAAAAATAAAAATAAAACGCACAATTGTATTTGGCAGAGAGAAAAGTAAGCCAACACAAGAATGACACATGGCACAGCAGTGCCCACCAAACAAGAGGAATGATGGTCCTGCACGTGACGGTATCATGGAGATATACAGAGCGGTTATCCAGCACACACTGTACTGTACCTCTGTATGCCTTTGATTTCATTTTTTCTGTTGATTCACAAAAAAAAATTGTGCCATGTTCCATCAGATGCCATTGTAGAGACAGTACATGATGGAGGATTTATCAAGCCCTGCATTCCAGGATCCTGGCTACCTCGGAATAGGATTTTGTGACATTTTGGGTTTATGTGCACAAGAACTTTGCAACATTTTTACACCACTCATTCCAGTTTTGAAGAGTGGATGAGAAAGTGGAGTTGTTAGGCTGCTCAGCCGATCTAAGCCAGATGTATCGATTGCGACTTTTTAGAAAGTTGCAAAAAACGTGTCGGAGGGGAGGGGGAGGCACAGAAAATTATGAAGCATCTCAAGGCTTCAAGATGCACCACATTTATCAAACACTTTGCAAGATTTGATAAATCTGGGGCAAAAATGGCCACGCAAAACTCATGATACATCCCCCGAAATGCTTCCAAAGTAAGGCAACAGAAGTTAGTGTGATCACACAACACTCTCAAAATCCGCAATAGTTCACGTGGATGACATCGATAATAGGCTGCATTTTAGGGAAGAGATACGGTAATATTTCCATCACATCTGATGAGCTCACAAACTAAATAATAGTCAAACTTTTGTTGGAAGAAAAGCTTCTTAATCGAAATCCATTTCAGGGAAAGTTGTAGAATGGCAAAATCCATATAGAATTTTCCCCAGATTTAACCCTGTTCATTGCTGAAAGTGAAATCTGAGTCCAAAATGTAGAAGAAATACAGACAATACACACACATACTTGAAAACACCACAACAAGGTGTTTTATAATCTCCTACCGGCCATGGCAGGCTTTGCCTTAAAAAAATAAAAAAATGCTACATTTTAGGAAAAAAGGCATTATGTAAAACCACCATTACATTACATCTGTTGTGTGCTCCTCAAAACAGTAAGTGCTCCAAGCCACTCAGTACACATGCCATCACATTAAAGGGGTTTTCTCACAAACACATACCCTATCCACAGAAAAGGGGTAAAGGTGTGTGATCGGCGGGGGTCTGATGACTAGAGCCCCCACCAATAACAAGGACAGGTCTTCCCCCTGTTTGAAAGGTGTGGTGGGCATCTATATCTGCTGCGGCTCCGTTCAACTTTATGGGACTACCAGAGATAGCCGAGCCCTGCACTCGTCCCGTTCTTGTATTTAGACACCTCCAGCCTGCGGCTAGGGAATGAGTATTGTTCATTAGAAGCCCACTACAGTTCTCCTACCAGCCAGTGCTTTTGAAGTCTCCTTGAAATAATTCACAGTTATATTCTGTATGGAGCGCTCTGCCTCTTCTGCCGTTGTGTTCCATTTATCAGCCTCCTTCTGCAAAGCCTCTATGCGTTTTGGGCCTAAATCATCTACTTCCAATGATTTCTGTGTACAGAAAAAATAAATAAAGAAACTCATGATGTATTTATTACAAGATGTATTACATTATCCAGGAAAATGCAATGTAACCAACAGGCAGCATGTAATAGAGAAGAATAACAATCTATACATTTAAATTCCTGCTCGTTCTGAACTTTGAAGTCAGGGAGAAGGTCCTATCAGTGATTGACAGCTCTCTCTGTATACACAGTCATAGAGGGAAGGCTGTCAATCACTGATAAGATCGCTTCCTGGACTTCAAAGCCCGGAATTAACAGGAATTTACATGTATAAAATATGCGTTTTGCTGATTCTTACTCAAAACTATACATCAATCTGCTCAGCTCCTCCTGCTCTATAACATATAGAATGTGAAAGATTCCCTTTAAAGTACTTTTCTAGTCTTTTTATATTGATAGCCTATACCCCACTTCCCCAGAGATCAGCTGTTCTGCAGAAGCTACGACAGCGGAATTACACAGTTCCGTCCATTATGGAGTGGATGATGGGGGTTACTGCAGTAACCTGCGCCATCTACTACACAGTGGACAGAGCCGTGTAGTTCTGGCGCTGTAGCCAATGCAGAACTAGAGGGGCGTGCAGGATGTCAGCCCCCATCAGGAGAATGAGGTCCTACGGATGCTGATTATGTTCCCCATTTACATACAGTGATTATCCCCCTCTCCAATTTCAGATCAGACTGTAAATGGAGATGCAAGGGGCAACGTACGTTAAAAGGAAGAAAAAAATAAAATAAAAAATCACACTCCTCAATTTCCTTGGCTTTGCCAAAAGCATCCGTCTTGGAGACCACGTCACTAAGATGATGGGATTATTTTCTGGGATAAGAGTGAATATGTAGACTGTAGCTGTGAAATTCATTAAGCTCCGGCTGCACTTGGACTGATACAATTGCGGGTATAAATCACTTTGACTATAATTGGTTCAGAGCACGCTGTAAACAAAGCCCAGAGGATCAGAAGTCATTCCCTACCAGGATTTCCAGCTTGTACAATATTGCCAGCTCTCGCATGTCCCTGAAAGGCTGCAGCAAGTAGAGGTGGAACTGGGTTGCCACGGTAACCAACTCTGTGAAGGCTTCATCTTCTTCCACATAAACTTTCAGTAAAGACATCATTTTATCTGCATTTTTGTGCTGATGAAGGATCTAAAAAAAAAAAAATAATAATAATCATAAAATATAAATAATACATTAGTACAAAGATCGACAGCTTGGATGTCATAGAAGGGAATGATATCATAGGCCTAGTGCCCCACAGCGTGCCTATGGGAGAGAACATGCTCAGAATATTTATATGGATTCTGCAGTGAAGTTGGGTGTGAACCACAGGTTACAATAGTGTTCAATTTACAAATCACAATTATCTAAAACCACCCCGGATTATACCGACTACAGCCACGTGATCGGCAAAGGGATCCAATTTTGGCTACTTTCACACATGCGGCAGAGGATTCCGGCAGGCAGTTCAGTCGCGGGAACTGCCTGCCGGATCCGGCAATCCGGATGCAAACTGATGGCATTTGTCAGACAGATCCGTCTGACAAATGCATTGGATTACAAGATCCGTCTCTACGGTGTCATCCGAAAAAACGGATCTTGTATAATTTTTTATTTTTTTTTGCATTTTTGTAAGGTGTGCACATGCGCAGACCGGAAAGCTGGATCCGTTTTATACACTTCAATGTAAATTAATGCTGAATCCGATATATGTTCAGTATTTTTGGCCGGAGAGAAAACTGTAGCGTGCTGCAGTATTTTCTCCGTCCAAAAAACGTAAGAGGGACTGAACTGATGCATCCTGAACTGATTGCTCTCCATTCAGAATGCATTAGGATAAAACTGATCAGTTCTTTTCCGGTTTAGAGCCCCTAGGACGGAACTCAAAGTCGGAAATGAATAACGCCAGTGTGAAAGTACCCTAAACAGTTTACTGGTAAAATGCCAGTGAAGTAGAGCACCATACTGGTCTCACATCTGAGCAAATCAATGGGTACTGTGCCGTCTAGTCATGCCTCTGTGCCCTACATGAGACGCTCTCCACCTGTGCCGCCCCCACCTAAAAATATATAGAAATGTGGCCTCATCATTGTAGTGACGCAAATAATAAAATTATGTTATTTTTACCGCACTGTGAAAAAAAACTCAACAAAATAATGTTAAAATTGCTGGTTTTTGGTTCCTAAAAAACGTACAACTAATCCCGCAAAATAAAAATAAAAAATAATAAATATATATGTTAAAATTATGACTGCTAGAACACAAAGGGGGGAAATATTATTGGATCTTAAGGGTAAACTGAATTATGTCACTAATGGGTTAAAAATGCAATAGTGTCCCCGGAGTTGTGATTTACTGCAGAAGCTCAGTAGGGCTCACTATGCAGTACAGGGGAAGGTGGAGCTCATGTCCGGGTTAGCTGTGAATCTGGACAACCCCTTTAAGGGTACAGTAAACAGGATGAATTGAGGATTTGTTGCAGATTTTGCTGCAGCTTTCATCTTCAGCACTGTGAAGGGCGACAACCACAGTGGAAATTTAAAATACGCCCCACAGCCCAATTTATGCTGCAATTTTTTTTCACAGTGTGAGGCTACATGCACACGACCGTATGCGTTTTGCGGTCCACAAATAAAAAAAAACGGATGACCTTTGTATGTTTTTTTGCGGTTCCATTGTAACAATACCTAAAACGGACAACAATAGGACATTTGCTATTTTTTTTGCGGGGCTACGGAACGGACATACTGATGCGGATAGAACACTGTGTGCTGTCCGCATTTTTTGCGGACCCATTGAAATGAATAGGTCCGCATTCTATCAGCAAAAAATAATGGAATGGACACGGAAACAAAACAACGTTCGTGTGCATGTAGCCTGAGGAAAGGAATCTTTCAATCTCATATGCTTTGCTGGCACTACAACACTGCATACTATGTCCCATACTGGCATACCTAAGGGGCCATGCACGAAGCAGAATTTGCCAGCGGAATTTTGACACAGACACCACGGCAAGACCCCGCCTGAAGCTTCAACTGGATTCTGGCGCATCAAAAACCACACATAAATTAGCACTATTTATCACGTTTTTTTATGTGGATTTTCTGTTTATTTCAACAAATCTACGGGGAACTCCATTTCTGTATAAGGCCTCATGCACACATGTATTTTTG
The DNA here is from genome assembly GCF_014858855.1 of Bufo gargarizans. Taxonomy (NCBI): domain Eukaryota; kingdom Metazoa; phylum Chordata; class Amphibia; order Anura; family Bufonidae; genus Bufo; species Bufo gargarizans. The sequence goes on from NC_058081.1 coordinate 150,682,253, forward strand.
GTCCGCATCCGACCTGCATATATTGCAGGTCGAATATGGGCCCATTTACTTCAATGGGGCCGCAAAAGATGCGTACAGCACTCCTGATGGATTGATTTTCCGTTTTTACGTCCTGCCTTCTTCCCATACCTGTATGAGAACTTGTGTTTTGCAGGACAAGTTGTACAGACTAATGGCATCATTTAATGTTGCATAGTACGTAGTGGGACACTGGAATAAAAATTCCAAATGTGGTGCAATTGGAAAAGATCAAAATATATATATATATATATATATATATATATATATATATATATATATATATATATATATATATATATATATATATATATATATATGCTATTCCACCACAGTTTTATTGGTTTTGTTTTTACGGCGCTCACTATGCGGTAAAACTAACCTGTTCTCTTCATTCTTAATGCAATACCACTTTTATATTATTTTTTTTGTGTTTCAATACTGAATAAAAAAATAAAAATTGATGAAAAAAATAAAATAAAAAACTGAATTGGCCATATTGAATTTTTTCTTTTCCGTTACAGCAGGGATGCCCAAAATGCAACCCTCCAGCTGTTGCAAAACTACAACTCCCAGCCTGCCTGGACAGCTATGAGGGCATGCTGGGAGCTGCAGTTTTGAAACAGATGGAGGGTGGTAGGTTGAGCATCCCTGCGTTACACCATTCACCATATGGGATAAATACATTTATATTTTAATAGTAGAGGCGTTTTAGCCTTTTTTGCCTTTCAGATCCTGTGGGTCACATTTGACCACAGCATCTGAGGGATTAAAATGTCCGTGATCGGCATTACTGACGATTGCAGACATTAGCCCTGGGTGTCTGCTGTGTGGAACAGCAGGAACTTGGCACCTATGATGCTTGGTCTGCTCCAGAGCGGGCACTGTCTTTAAAGACCCGACATGTGACGCACTATTATATCACATGTAGGGAAAGGGTTAAAAATCAACACAGCAGGCCAACTTGCGCAAGTACAAAATAAGCATAAGTCTACATGCGAGTTCACTTTGATGGGATTGTACTACACTGTGGTATTTCACACTGAAAAACCACACAATCTTCATCAGGTATGACTTCACTCATCTAAGCGAGCTTGTTCTGCAGCACGTGCTGGGGTTTCCGCAAGCTCCGTTCACATAAATGGGCCAGCCACAGAAATTTCTGCAACAGAAATGCCTCATGTGAATATACGCTAAAATGTTTACCCTGCTGAATACTATTTAGTGCAACCTCTGACTTCAGTATTTCCATACTTTACTGCTCATCGCTCAGCGACAGTCCGACTGCCCAATGTTGGGAGATGCTGGATGTCCTCTCCTCTGCTGCTATGGGAGGCAAGAGGCTGTCAGATGAAATGAGCATGCATACAAGTCAAATGGGCATGTCATAAGGCCTTTGTACATGTAGCAGGGATTTTAAAGAAAAAAAAATGATAATGGGGAAAAAAATAATAATAATTTACTAAAGTGATTGCACTTAGACCTTTTCATAAAATGCACCAAAACTTGGCACGTCTGATCATAATATCACATAAAATTTTGGAGAAAATGTGCCAAAAAAAGAATAATCCACCATCCTTGGCTCGCATTCTTGCTTAATAGTTTGAATAAAGTTAGAAAAATAGAAACATTTTTGAAACCTTGTGCTCCAGAAAACTAGCAGGAAATAGTCACAACGTTCACAGCATGTTCCACTTGTGCAAATTTTGTGACTTATTTGAGGAGTTGCATCCCGCTCGCCACTTTTTCCCCCCCCAACAGTGGGGCAGTGCTTGGGTAGTGCAGTCAGGCATGGCGGCCTGGCATATTTATTATAGTTTATACCAGGAACTAGGATTATAGACATGGAAACATAGAATGTGTCGGCAGATAAGAACCATTTGGCCCATCTAGTCTGCCCAATATACTGAATACTATGGATAGCCTCTGGCCCTATCTTATATGAAGGATGGCCTTATGCCTATCCCATGCATGCTTAAACTCCTCCACTGTATTTGCAGCTACCAATTCTGCAGGAAGGCTATTCCATGCATCCACTACTCTCTCAGTAAAGTAATACTTCCTGATATTACTTTTAAAGGATAACTGTCGCATTTAGACCATAATTTCAATTTTCATATATGTAGTTACTAATAACATGATATTCCAGAATCAGTTACTATTATTAGACCGACTTACCCCATATTTAATAAGATTCAGCCCTTAGCAACCAGTCTGCATAAAACTGCAATTTCACTATTCAGTTAAGATGGCCGCCACTGCCCTCACCCTGAGGCTAATCCAGCCTGCCCTCACTAGCCAGTAACAATAGCCCCCCAAAAGTGTCAGTAAGCAGAGCCCTCCCCCCTAAAGGGTTAATCTCCTGCAGCAGAAAGGGGTCCTCTTACCACATGTTGCTTTCATTTATACACTGAGCAGATGGCAGATCTCCCTTCCCTGGTCTGCGCTGCTCCAACTCTGCATTGTCCAGCTCTGCTGAGTGAGGGAGCGTCTGCCAAGCGCAGGGACAGGGAGAAGTGCACACAGCCCAGGCACTGTTATCAGCTGCTGGGGAGGACCTGGCTCTAATCATTTACTTACAGTCCCTGGCTGTCAGTAATGTGAGCCTGCACGCTGCGTGCTCCGTCTATCAACAGATAGACGGACCATGCCTAGCAACCCTATTTTAAGCACAGGTAAAAGTAGGCAGTACAGGGAACAAAAATGTGGAATTAAGGGGTAATTGAATACACAGTGAAAAGTTGAAATAGGGCCACCAAGGAGATATTAATCACCACAATCCAATATGCAAAAAAATAAATAAATATGAGACAGTTATCCTTTAAACATTTGCCCCTCTAATTTAAAACCATGTCCTCTTGTAGCAGTTTTTCTTCTTGTAAATATTCTCTCCTCTTTTACCTTGTTGATTCCCTTTATGTATTTAAAAGTTTCTATCACATCCCCTCTGTCTCGTCTTTCTTCCAAGCTATACATGTTAAGGTCCTTTAATCTTTCCTGGTAAGTTTTATCCTGCAATCCATGTACCAGTTTAGTAGCTCTTCTCTGAACTCTCTCCAAAGTATCAATATCCTTCTGGAGATATGGGGCCAGATTTATCATTAGCTCAGGTCAGAATAATGGAGTGAAAAAGTCCCCAAAAAGTCCCAAACGCTAAAACTGCGCACAAATCTGCTCTGCACTATGCTCGCCAGTTTTCTGAAAGTGGGCGTGTTTTCTTATGTTAATGAATCTCTAGACAGATTTACTATTGGGACTATTTAAAAAGTCGCAAAAAAGTCACAATTTCACTCCAGTGAGGACCATGCTTATCTTATGAGACTTTTTAATAGAACATGCGACTTTTTCATAAAAACGTGCGACTTTTGTAAAGCTGCTTACTGACGGATAAACTGCTACCGTCAAACCACCTTTATTAGTCTTAAAGGGCCGATCATAAATCTGACTTGGCTAAAACTGACTTTAGCCATATGTGAAAGTGGAGTGAGCTGTCAGAGTCATGATAAATCTGGCCTACGGTCTCCAGTACTGAGCACAATACTCCAAATGAGGTCTCACTAGTGCTCTGTAGATCGCATGAGCACCTCCCTCTTTCTACTGGTAGTTCCTCTCCCTATACACACAAGCATTCTGCTAGCATTTCCTGCTGCTCTATGACATTGTCTGCCTACCTTTAAGTCTTCTGAAATAATGACCCCCAAATCCCTTTCCTCAGATACTGAGGTTAGGACTGTATCACTGATTTTATATTCTGCTCTTGTGTTTTTACACCCCAGGTGCGAACATCAACCCTGTTACAAATCTTTGTGTCATCAGCAAAAAGACACACCTTACCATCGAGGCCTTCTGCAATTTCGCTGATAAAGATATTAAACAATATGGGTCCCAGAACATATCCCTGAGGTACCCCACTGGTAACAAGAGCATGGTCTAAATATACTCCATTGACTACAACCCTCTGTGGTCTGTCCCTCAGCCACTGCCTCATCCATTCAACAATATGGGAGTCCAAGCCCAAAGACTGCAATTTATTGATAAGCCTTCTATGTGGGACAGTATCAAAAGCCTTACTAAAGTCTAGATAAGCGATGTCTACTGCACCTCCGCCATCTATTATTTTAGTCACCCAATAAAAAATAATTATCAATAAGATCAGTTTGACATGATCCCCCTGAAGTAAACCCATGCTGTTTTTCATCTTTCAATCCATGGGATTTTAGATGTTCCACAATCCTCTCCTTAAGTATGGCTTCCATTAATTTCCCCACTATTAATGTCAGGCCTACTGGCCTATAGTTGCCTGATTCCTCCCTACTACCTTTCTTGTGAATAGGCACAACATTTGCTAATTTCCAATCTTTTGGGACGACTCCTGTTACCAGTGATTGGTTAAATAAATCTGTTAATGGTTTTGCTAGTTCACCGCTGAGCTCTTTTAATAGCTTTGGGTGTATCCCATCAGGCCCCTGTGACTTATTTGTATTAATTTTAGACAGCTGACTTAGAACCTCTTCCTCTGTAAAGACATAAAAAATTCATTAGTCTACCTTCCTAACTGAGGTCCTTTTCCTTCATTTTCCTTTGTAAAAACTGAACAGAAGTATTCATTGAGGCAGTCAGCTAGTTCTTTATCTTCTTCCATATACCTTCCTTTTTTTTTTTTATTTGGTAATTCCTTGTTTTAGTTTCCTATTTTCATTTATGTATCTGAAGAATGCCTTATCGCCTTTTTTCATCGATTGAGCCAATTTCTCTTCTGCCTGTGCTTTAGAAGCTCTTATAACTTACTTGGCCTCCGTCTGCCTAATCTTATAAATTTCCCTGTCATTCTTTTTTTTTTTTTTTTATAATTACTAAATGCTATCTTTTTGTTTTTAATGATTTTTGCCACTTCTGCCGAGTACCATAGTGGTCTCTTCCTTTTACTGACAAGCCTAATGCTTGCCAAATTATCTGTTGCCTTCAATAGTGCCACTTTTATGTATGGACTCCATTGAAAGTGTTCCAATCTGATAGGGACTCGTATACCACCAAGCCCCGTTCCAGACAGCAGAGACACGGAGCATTAACATGATTGATAATGCTCTTTGCCTCTCTGTGACCTTTTTACTACAAAATCTCAGTGAGATAAAGTTGTCACAGTTGTAGTAAAAAGGTCACAGAGAGGCACAGAGCATTATCAATCATGTTAATGCTCAGTGTCTCTGCTGTTCGGAGTGGGGCTTGGCTGCCCTTCACGCAGCGGATTACCCGCATGGGATCCGCTCGTGTAAAAGAGCACTTAGGAGGTAATGTATCAAAGGTGCTCTAGCAGAACAGTGGAGTGATTTTGCCTGTTCTGTTGGCGGACTAGGCAGTTGGTGCCAAATTTTTATGACCTATTTGCCCCATTTTTAGGGTGGTTTGCGCCATGCCTAGCAGTTCTATTTACTAAAGGAAGGGGCGGGCGTTTTGTTGTACTTTCACACTAGAGTTATTCTTTTCCAGTATTGAGTTCAGTCCTAGGGGCTCTATACCGGAAAAGAACTGATCAGTTTTAGGGCTCTTTCACACCTGCGTTATTGTCTTCCGGCATAGAGTTCCGTCGTCGGAGCTCTATGCCGGAAGAATCCTGATCAGGATTATCCTAATGCATTCTGAATGGAGTGAAATCCGTTCAGGATGCATCAGGATGTCTTCAGTTCCGGAACGGAACGTTTTTTGGCCGGAGAAAATACCGCAGCATGCTGCTCTTTTTGCTCCGGCCAAAAAAACTGAAGACTTGCCGCAAGGCCGGATCCGGAATGAATGCCCATTGAAAGGCATTGATCCGGATCCGGCCTTAAGCTAAACGTAGTTTCGGCCCATTGCCGAATCCGACGTTTAGCTTTTTTAGAGTGGTTACCATGGCTGCTGGGACGCTAAAGTCCCGGCAGCCATGGTAAAGTGTAGCGGGGGAGCGGTATACTTACCATCCGTGCGGCTCCCGGGGCGCTCCAGAGTGACGTCAGGGCGCCCCAGGCGCATGGATGACGTGATCGCATGGCACGTCATCCATGCGCCTGGGGCGCTCTGACGTCACTCTGGAGCCGCACGGATGGTAAGTATACCGCTCCCCCGCTCCCCGCTCCTACTATGGCAACCAGGACTTTAATAGCGTCCTGGGTGCCATAGTAACACTGAAAGCATTTTGAAGACTGATCCGTCTTCAAATGCTTTCAGTACACTTGCGTTTTTCCGGATCCGGTGTGTAATTCCGGCAAGTGGAGTACACGCCGGATCCGGACAACGCAAGTGTGAAAGAGGCCTTATCCCCATGCATTCTGAATGGAGAATAATCCGTTCAGGACGCATCAGGATGTCTTCAGTTCAGTCTTTTTGACTGTTCAGGACGGAGAAAATACCGCAGCATGCTACATTTTTCTATCTGGCCAAAAAAAAAAAAACTAAACACTTGCCTGAATGCCAGATTTTTATTTTTTTTACATAGGAATGTATTAGTGCCGGATCCGGCATTCAAAATACTGCAATGCCGGATCCAGTGAGAAAAATAAAACGCCAGATCCGTTTTACCGGATGACACCGGAAAGACTGATCCGTCTTACAAATGCATTGAAATGCCGGATCAGTTTTGACGGATCCAGCAGGCAGTTACGGCAACGGAACTGCTTGCCGGATCACTGTGCCGCAAGTGTGAAAGTGCCCTTAGCCAGATTTATGGTTGAAATTTTTTACAAAATGTGACACATGTACTCCAGTCCCCTGGTGAGGACAAATCGTTTGGGGGAATTTAACATGAGGGGAATATTTGAAGTCAGTTTTGCTCAAGTCTGCGTTTTCCTCCACATTTATCAACGGTTGAGTTTGTTACGTTTGCTCATCATGAAACATTTTTGTCTAGAAAAGCTACTCCAGTTCTTCTAGTGTTAAAATCCGTAGTGAGACTCATTAATCTAGCTAGCCACGCTCACGTTCCCACCCACTTTATAAAACTGAAGTTAGGAAGTAAACATGCAAATAAATAGTCACATAATTTTTGTGCTAGCTAAAAAAGAAGACGCAAATCCCTATTTTCGAACAGATATCTGTAGTGCAGACTGGAAAACCCATAGGTAGTTTGTGCAAAAAATTTAACAAATTACACACGATATTTAAGAAATTTGTCACAAAGAAAATAAAAAAGTTACTTACAACCAAGCAATTGCTAAAAAAGAAAGGCCAAAAAGTCACATACATTATTCTCTCCGACTGATGTACAAAATGCTGGTCTTCATAAACGTCCCCCAAAAGCGTCTAGCCATGCATTGAATTTATTAGGAGGTTATGCAGTCTACGTTTTATCCAGGATTAGCAAATCCGCCCCAAGGAGCGTTCAGAGCCAGAACGGCTCTGTGAGAAGAGGCAGAGCACTCATCCCTGCCGGCCGAAAACTAGAAACCAAAGTGAAAGTGAAATCAGCTGGAGACCTTTTCTATGAAGATGGCAGGAGAGGTTTTGTTCTGCGACATGGCTGCCAAAACGGACGAAAAAAAAGTGCAGCAAAGGGACCGGACAACGCACAATGGCGACACCAAATTCTCTACTCACACCTGTATTCGGCGCCATGAGGTGGTATAGGGTGCAGACACCATCCTGTACTATTGTATCATCAGAGCCAGAAACAGAATGCCCCCCAAAAATGTCCACAAAGGATTCAATCCTGCTTTTAGTGCCACATACACTTTGCAGGGGTGTGAACACAGCCTTAAGGCTTCCATGGCAGTATATGGGACGTGTACTCTGCCTCTGAAGGGGATAACTATTAGATCGGTGAGAGTCCTACCACTGGGACCCCCACCAATCAAAAGAAATGGAGATGGTGAGTTCCTAGAAATGACGGAGATAGCCAAGTACAGTGCTCTCCCACAGGGAGGAATAGAGAGGCAGTGGTCACATTCGTATAGTTACAGCCTGAATTAGAGCCCAGAGCTGCATTCACAGTTCTGCTGCTTGCATCATACATTCCCATAACAACTTAAAGCGGTTATCCCACAAACATGCATCCCCTGCCCACAGGACAAGCGAGTAATGTTTGGGGCTCATGCACACAAATGTATTTTCTTTGTGTCCGTTCCATTTTTTTTTTTTGCGGACTGTATGCGGAACAATTCATTTCGATGGGGCTGCAAAAAAACTGAAGTTACTCCGTGTGCATTCCATTTCCATATGTCTGTTCTGCAAAAAAAATAAAAAATAGAACATGTCCTATTATTGTCCGCATTACGGACAGGGATAGGACTGTTCTATCAGGGGCCAGCTGATCCGTTCTGCAAAATACGGAATGCACTCGGATGTCATCTTTTTTTGTGGACCGCAAAATACATACGATAGTGTGCATAAGCCCTAAGACTGATAGGGGTCCAACCACAGGGTCCCCTTGCAATCATCAGAATAGGGGGTGAGCGCGCATGTCAATCCATTGCTTTACCACTTTTATGGGACTGACAGACAGCGCTCAGTCTGACAGAAGTGAATGGAGCCATGGAAAAGCATCTCTTACTTCAAACAGGGAACTTAGGGGGAGACTATACTCATTGATACCGGGAGTCCCTGCAATCAGCCCCCCAGCCTCAAGAGAGCACAGTAGGAGGAAGATTTATTCAAACTGGTGGAAAGGAAAACTGCCAACCAATCAGATTGCAGCTTTCATTTTCCAAAGAAGCTCTAAAACATGAAAGGTAGAATTTAACTGGTTGCTATGGGCAACTAAGCCAGTTTGATAACTCTCCCCCAGTGAATTGGAGCCTGCACACAGGTTACCCGCACCGTCCGCAGGCTCTCCTTGGCACGGGACACTTGCTCCTCCAGGCTCTTCTTGCGGAATTCGTGGAGGTTTTCGAAGTACTTCTCGGCGTCTTCCACGTCTTCCGGGAACAGCACGTCCAGCACGATCTGGCGGCCACACTCCTCTATGGCGGCGCCCAGGTAGGCCTCCAGGGCCCGGCACAGCGCGTCCAGGTCCTCCGAGCTGCCCTCCCAGGACGGGGCATGGGGGAAGAGCAGCGTCCACAGGCTCCCCGCCGGCTGCTGGGCCGGGAAGCTGGGGAACCAGGGCTGCAGGCGGCCGCACACCGAGCTCAGCTGCCGGTGGATGTGCTCCAGGTCTTGCACGCTGTACAGCCCGGCCCAGCTGCTCTGCTCCCCGTCCTCCCCCTCCAGCCGCTTCCTCCGCTGCGCTGACCGGTTGTGACAGGTCACCGCGAACTTGCCGTCCACCTGGTTCCAGGCCACGATGAAGCCCATCTTGTAGCGCTCCGGCTCCTGGAAGAGGTTGGGCCGCACGGCCACCCAGCCCTCCAGACTGTCCATCCTGTCACCGTCCATGGCGGCTCCCCAGCCTCTACACAGACATGTGATGTCCCCAGTCAGGTGTCACTCCACAAGTGACAGGTGACAGCTCTGTCCCCCTATAATGGCCGCACATAAACACGACCTCAGCCGGGACTTTCCACCTTACTCGCCATTGGCTGCTGCCTGGAAATGCAGATGAGGGGAGTGACGTCAGCAGCATAGGCGTTGTCATCACGAGGTGTAGTCATGTGACCCTGCAGTGATAGCAATCCCAGAGCAAACAGTACGAGACGTTCATCCAACCTGGAGAGGACCAATGGAGAAGCTGCACATTGCTGCCAATCATGATGCTGCTTTCATTCTCTGGCAGGCACTTGAAATATGAGAGCTGCATTCTGATTGGCTACTTTGTGAACTACCCTTGTGTGCTCCATGTGCTTACAAGATACAGTTTTGAAGTTCAGCTAATTTATAACATGCATTACAAGCAGGGGTCGAGTGGAGGGGGAACGCATGGGAACGGCGTTCCTGCACTTTTTTCATGGCAGGAACGCCGTTCCCTTTCAGCCTCAAGCCAGGAGAACACGGCTGAATCAGATTCACAGGGGGAGACGGAGCGCACTGTGCAGGGCAGGTTAAGGGAGGAGGGGCGGCTTCAGTTGAGAGGAAGCTGTCTGTGCGGTGCCGCTGCCTGCGACTCCTCTCATAAGACTTCTAATTATACCTAGTGTACTGATATCTAGTGTACAACCATACACATGACAGCTGCCCACTGTGTATGGATGTAGCAGAGCTGGGTGTGTTGGGGCAGCTGTCATGTGTATGGTTGTACACTAGGTATCAGTACACTAGGTATAAGTAGAAGTCTTATTTTTTTTTTTTTTAAACAGCTACCTTGACAGCTTTTATGGCTGTGAGGGTAAATGCCTTGCCTCTGATGTGTAGAGGTCATGAGTTCGAATCCCAGGACAAACTTTTCTAAAAGTGTTTTTTTTTTTTTTATAAGACTTCTACTGATACCTAGTTTACTGATACCAAGTGTACAACCATACACATGACAGCTGCCCACTGTGTATGGATGTAGCAGAGCTGGGTGTGTTGGGGCAGCTGTCATGTGTATGGTTGTACACTAGGTATCAGTACACTAGGTATAAGTAGAAGTCTTAGTTTTTTTTTTTTAAGCAACTACCTCAACAGCTTTTATGGCTGTGAGGGTAAATGCCTTGCCTGTAATGTGTAGAGGTCATGAGTTCGAATCCCAGGACAAACTAAAAGTGTTTTTTTTTCTTTTTCTGATACTTCTACTGATACCTTGTGTACTGATACCTAGTGTACAACCATACACATGACAGCTGCCCCAACACACCCAGCTCTGCTACATCCATACACAGTGGGCAAAGTTACCTACAGTAGAAGTCTTATATATTTTTTTTTTTTTAAGTAGCAAGCTAGACAGCTTTCATAGCTGTGAGGGCATATGCCTTGCTTCTGCTGTGTAGAGGTCATGAGATCGAATCCCAGGACAAACTTTTCTAAAAGTGCTATTTTTTTAATTTATTTTTTAGTCCGCAGCGACACAAATTACAGCATGCTAGATTTTCTGTGCTTTTTTATTTTTTGGAGGGGGGGGGGGGGGGGGTTGCAGTGGATCTTGGGTGAGTTCCCACACTTTTTTTCCCAGGACTTGACCCCTGATTACAAGGCTTCCCCCAAATCTCTCTAAAGTTGTGGAGGTCAGACTTTTGACAAGCCTCTCACCCCATCTGCGAGCACAGAGCAGGGTTGCTAACCAGAATTTTTCTTTTTTCTGGGGAACTTATCACAAAAAGCCAAAACATTTTACGGACATATTGGAAAACCACAATGAGGGGTAAAAATTATAAGTAATAAATGGTTGTAGCTCAATATACTCGACAGAACTCATTACCAGCATGTACTGTGAGCTGTAAAACAATGTTAATTACCACTAAAATATTCCAGTAAAGTACCAACAGCCTTAAAAAAATTACCAACACATCTATTTTTTTTCACAGACTTAGGAAAAAAGTTGCCAATTTTTATGGACTGTTGGCAACGCTGCCACAGAGCTTAAAGGATAACTGTCACATTTAGATCCTAATTTCAATTCTCATATACGTAGTTACTAATAACATGATATTTCAGAATCAGTTACTATTAGACTGACTTACCCTATATTTAACCTTCTCCCGACCGCCTAACGCAGGGATGTGTCTTTCGGGCGGCCAGGTTATTCCTCCTTGACGCGTCGGCGCATCATCCCGCGAAAGTTCACAGAAGACACCCCAAGGTATTCCGTGAGGGGCATGGCGAGTTCATGTAAAAAAAAATTGTCACAAGTTAGTGGAATATGAGACTTTGTAAGAAAAAATAAATAAATAATTTTCCGCTAACTTGTGGCAAAAAAAAAAAAACTTCTATGAACTCGCCATGCCCCTCACAGAATACCTTGGGGTGTCTTCTTTCCAAAATGGAGTCACATGTGGGGTATTTATACTGCCCTGGCATTTTAAGGGCCCTAAAGCGTGAGCAGTAGTTTGGAATCCAAATGCCTAAAAATGCCCTCCTAAAAGGTACTCATTGGAATTTGGGCCCCTTTGCGCACCTAGGCTGAAAAAAGTGTCACACATGTGGTATTGCCGTACTCAGGAGAAGTAGGGCAATGTGTTTTGGGGTGTATTTTTACATATACCCATGCTGGGTGAGAGAAATAGCTCTGTAAAATGACAACTTTGTATTAAAAAAAATGGGAAAAGTTGTCTTTTAGAGAGATATTTATCTCACCCAGCATGGGTATATGTAAAAAGACACCCCAAAACACATTACCCTACTTCTTCTGAGTACGGTGATACCACATGTGTGACACTTTTTGCAGCCTAGGTGCGCAAAGGGGCCCAAATTCCAATGAGCACTTTTAGGATTTCACAGGGCTTTTTTTACGCATTTGGATTCCAAACTACTTCTCACGCTTTAGGTCCTCTAAAATGCCAGGGCAGTATAAATACCCCACAAGTGACCCCATTTTGGAAAGAAGACACCCCAAGGTATTTCGTGAGGGGCATGGTGAGTTCATGTAGAAATGTATTTTTTGTCACAAGTTAGTGGAATATGAGACTTTGTAAGAAAAAAAAATATTCAATTTCCGCTAACTTGTGACAAAAAATAAAAACTTCCATGAACTCACTATGCCCATCAGCGAATACCTTAGGGTGTCTACTTTCCGAAATGGGGTCATTTGTGGGGTGTTTCTACTGTCTGGGCATTGTAGAACCTCAGGAAACATGACAGGTGCTTAGAAAGTCAAAGTGGGTAAATTATTTTTTTGCACCATAGTTTGTATAACTATGCTATAACTTTTACTCAAACCAATAAATATACACTTATTGCATTTTTTTTTTTATCAAAGACATGTGGAACAATAAATTTAGAGAAAAATTTATATAGAAAGTTTTACAGAAAGTGAAAAATTTCATTTTATTGCAAAAATTTCGGTCAACTAAATGAAAGCTCTATTAGTGAGAAGAAAAGGAGGTAAAATTCATTTGGGTGGTAAGTTGTATGACCGAGCAATAAACTGTGAAAGTAGTGTAGTGCAGAATTGTAAAAAGTGGTCTGGTCATTAAGAGGGTTTAAGCTAGGGGGGCTGAGGTGGTTAATAAGATTCAGCCCTTAGCAACCAGTCTGCATAAAACTGCAATTTCACTATTCAGTTAAGATGGCCGCCACTGCCCTCACCCTGAGGCTAATTCCGCCTGCCCTCACCCTCACTATCCAGTAAGAATAGCCCCCAAAAGTGTCAGTAACCAGAGCCCTCCCCCCTAAAGGGTTAATCTCCTGCAGCACAAAGGGGTCCTCTTACCACATGTTGCTTTCATTTCTACACTGAGCAGACGGCAGATCTCCCTTCCCTGGTCTGCGCTGGTTCAACTCTGCCTTCTCCAGCTCTGCTGAGTGAGGGAGCGTCTACCAAGCGCAGGGGCAGGGAGAAGTGCACACAGCCCAGGCACTGTTATCAGCTGCTGGGGAGGACCTGGCTTTAATCATTTACTTACAGTCCCTGGCTGTCAGTAATGTGACCTTGCACGCTGCGTGCTCCGTTCTTCAACACATAGACGAACCATGCCTAGCAACCCTATTTTAAGCACAGGTAAAAGTAGGCAGTACAGGGAACAAAAATGTGGAATTAAGGGGTAATTGAATACACAGTGAAAAGTTGAAATAGGGCCACCAAGGAGATATTAATCACCACATTCTAATACTCCCAAAAAATAATAATACGACAGTTATACTTTAAAGGGGTTGGCCCATCTCACACCTTGGTGCGATCTCCATTCACTTCTATGGGAGCTCTGAAAAGAGCTGGGGACCCCACATCTGTCTGACATTGGTGGCATATCCTAGTGATATGCCACCAATGTTTAAACTAGGCCAACTGTTTAAGCGCTGATCATGTAATTGGTATTTTAGCTCAATCCCATTCACTTAAAGTGAGCTGCACAAAGCCCACGTGACATCCTGGGCTGAGGAAGAGGCCACAGAGAGGGCCGACAGTCAAAGCCCCCCGCAATCTGATATTGATATTACACTAAGGAAAGGTCATCAGTATTTTAGTCCCTGACAGGCAGGCTCGGACTGGCCCACTGGGGAGGCGGGGGATTCCTCGGTAGGCCCCCAATCTCCTGCATCCGGAGATAAGACAGAGGAGTAATTATTTCTCTTGTTTCTCAGGAGAGATAATTATTGTAGCAACTATGTGGCAGTATCGCACAGTGATGCAGCCTCCTACTGGTTGTACAGGAGGCCCCACAGTATCTTCTAAGCTTCCCAGGCTGCTGACAGTGAAGGAGGAGAGCACATGTCTGGCTATCCTCCTGCCCTCCCTGCTGTCAGAAAACTGGTTGCTGGAGAGAAGGACTCCTCTGCTGTGCTGAGCTGATTTCTCAGGTGTGTGAGTAGTGAACTGTAGGAGACTGTAAGAGGTGAATAGGGCATTTGTTTATAGTAGACTCAGATCTGTGTATGTGTGCTGCCATCTGCAGAGTTCAGAGTGGCATGGGGGGGACTCTGCCTTAGGTCCCCCCAATGCCTCTGCTTTAGTTGCACCCCAAAAAAAGCAAACTGAGACTAAACAGGCTAAAATAATCAGTAATTTGATTAAATATATAAATATGACAAAAGACACAAAAGCACATCAAAAGATGTGGTACGAATCACTCCTGAGGAATAATATAACACAGATGTATATAAATGGAGTCTTGTGATAAAATGCTAAAACGTCCCTGGAGGTAGAAGGGAAGATAAGTGATCAGGTGGGGCTGCCACAAAAAAAAAAAAAAAAAACAGCACAAGTTGTCTTGTTAGTGTGAAATCGCAAGGAAGCGATACAAAGAGGTAGTGCAACACAAAGGTAACATATATATATTGAACCCTAAAATAAGGGAAAATTTCAAAAAGTATATGCAACCACCTAAATTGTGTATAACAGTAAAAAACGACAAACAATAATCTGGCAGTCACAGTGAATCACTGTCAATGTATGCTTCCCAGACCTCCTAACAGAGATAAAGTGCTAATGCAAACACAATGCCCTCATATTACTGACAATAGAATCCCATAAACCTACCCATGAAGTTAGGGGGAGATGATTCCTCAGGAGAGCCGTACACCCCAACGCACGTTTTGGCGTCTGCCTTCTTCATGGGTAGGTATATGGGATTCTATTGTCAGTAATATGAGGGCATTGTGTTTGCATTAGCACTTTATCTCTGTTAGGAGGTCTGGGAAGCATACATTGACAGTGATTCACTGTGACTGCCAGATTATTGTTTGTCGTTTTTTACTGTTATACACAATTTAGGTGGTTGCATATACTTTTTGACATTTTCCCTTATTTTAGGGTTCAATATATATATGTTACCTTTGTGTTGCACTACCTCTTTGTATCGCTTCCTTGCGATTTCACACTAACAAGACAACTTGTGCTGTTTTTTTTTTTTTTTTTTGTGGCAGCCCCACCTGATCACTTATCTTCCCCTTCCACCACCAGGGACATTTGAACATTTTATCACAACCCTCCATTTATATACAGTCGTGGCCAAAAGTTTTGAGAATTACATAAATATTGGAAAAGTTGCTGCTTACGTTTTTATAATAGCAATATTGCATATACTCCGGAATGTTATGAAGAGTGATCAGATGAACTGCATAGTCCTTCTTTGCCATGAAAATTAACTTAATTCCAAAAAAACATTTCCACTGCAGTTCATTGATGTCATTAAAGGACCTGCTGAGATCATTTCAGTAATCGTCTTGTTAACTCAGGTGAGAATGTTGACGAGCACAAGGCTGGAGATCATTATGTCAGGCTGATTGGGTTAAAATGGCAGACTTGACCTCTTAAAAGGAGGGTGATGCTTGAAATCATTGTTCTTCCATTGTTAACCATGGTGACCTGCAAAGAAACGCGTGCAGCCATCATTGCGTTGCATAAAAATGGCTTCACATGCAAGGATTTTGTGGCTACTAAGATTGCACCTCAATCAACAATTTATAGGATCATCAAGAACTTCAAGGAAAGAGGTTCAATTCTTGTTAAGAAGGCTTCAGGGCATCCAAGAAAGTCCAGCAAGCACCAGGATCGTCTCCTAAAGAGGAGTCAGCTGCGGGATCGTAGTGCCACCAGTGCAGATCTTGCTCAGGAATGGCAGCAGGCAGGTGTGAGCACATCTGCATGCACAGTGAGGCAAAGACTTTTGGAAGATGGCCTGGTGTCAAGAAGGGCAGCAAAGAAGCCACTTCTCTCCAAAAAAAAAATCTGGGACAGATTGATCTTCTGCAGAAAATATGGTGAATGGACTGCTGAGGACTGGGGCAAAGTCATATTCTCTGATGAAGCCTCTTTCCGATTGGGGCATCAGGAAAAAGGCTTGTCCGGAGAAGAAAAGGTAGCGCTACCATCAGTCCCGTGTCATGCCAACAGTATAGCATCCTGAGACCATTCATGTGTGGGGTTGCTTCTCATCCAAGGGAGTGGGCTCACTCACAATTTTGCCCAAAAACACAGCCATGAATAAAGAATGGTACCAAAACACCCTCCAACAGCAACTTTTTCCAACAATCCAACAACAGTTTCGTGAAGAACAATGCATTTTCCAGCACGATGGAGCACCGTGCCATAAGGCAAAAGTGATAACTAAGTGGCTCGGGGACCAAAACGTTGACATTTTGGGTCCATGGCCTGGAAACTCCCCAGATCTTAATCCCATTGAGAACTTGTGGTCAATCCTCAAGAGGTGGGTGGACAAACAAAAACCCACTAATTCTGACAAACTCCAAGAAGTGATTATGAAAGAATGGGTTGCTATCAGTCAGGAATTGGCCCAGAAGTTGATTGAGAGCATGCCCAGTCGAATTGCAGAGGTCCCAAAAAAGAAGGGCCAACACTGCAAATACTGACTCTTTGCATAAATGTCATGTAATTGTCGATAAAAGCCTTTGAAACGTATGAAGTGCGTGTAATTATATTTCACTACATCACAGAAACAACTGAAACAAAGATCTACTTCATGATGCCGAGCTGGCTTCTTTAGGGTCAGACAATTTTTCTCAACATTTATGTGGGTTTTTCTTGTGTATATTAACCTGTGCATGCTTTAGTTGCACCCCCATTAGTGCCACAGCTCCAGATGCCCCCACTCTAAATGCACCCCTAATATTGCCTCTTCTCCAGTTGCCCCTCTAATACCTCTGCCCAAGGATCACCACTATTACCCTGCCGCAGGTGACCCTAATGCCTTTGCTTTAGGTGCACCCTCATAAATGCCCCAGCTCCAGATGCCCCCACTCTAAATGCACCGCTAATATTGCCTCTTCTCCAGTTACCCCTGCTCCAGGATCCCCACTATTACCCTGCCTCAGGTGACACTAATGCCTCTGTTTCAGTTATGACCCTCTGTTTCTGCCCTTTGTTCACATTGCTCCTCTAGCACCTTTGCTTGGGCTTTGTTAAAGGTTATGACCTGCAAAGGGTGTTGGACTTATGACTGAAAAATTCTGCACAGTGCGTCATATTCTCCAGTATCGACACGAATGGTTTACATGGTGGCAGTGATGATATTCCAGATTTACAGGCAGCACTGCTGCCATGTAAAGAGATACTGGTGATGGAGTGGTGGAGGATTTAAAGGGGTTGTCTAGGTTTTCAAGTTATCCTCTCCACACCATAGGGCATAACTATATGATTAGTGGGGTCCGATTCTGCGACCCCCACTGATCCCAGGAATGGATCCTGCTCCCCTTTTTTGATGGTGTGACAGGCCACATACTGTATATGCCCTGCTGCTCCATTTATTCTCTTTGGGAACCCCTGGAAATAGCCAGAGCTGTACTCTGCCATCTCCAGCGACCCAATAGAGAATGGATGGAGAGGCAGGGCATATGCTGGACCTGCCACTCAATCAAGAAGGGGGATCAGTGGGGGATCCAGCGTTCAGACACCACGGATCACTTAGTTATCCTCAATCCTGTGGATAGAGGATAACTATACAAACTACAGATTGGCGTGGTATTAAAAAGCAGGAAGTGTTCAACCCCATATGCAGTGGCGCATCTATACCGGGGGGGGCAGATCCTGCACTTGTGGCCCTCTGCTAATGGCAATCCCCAGCAAAAATGCATACAATGGAGGATGCCTGCAGCGGACCACAAGTATCACAATGAACATCCTACACAGGATAGCAAATGTGTGGATGTGATAAACAGTAAAAATAATATAACAAAAACAAAGACAGGTGCACTCTTCGGTCTTACTAACCCTCGTACTGGTGTAAAATTGAGAGATTAGCCAACATATCCTGCTTGGAGGACATGTCTGAGCCCGGGCACCGCACCAAGGTTTCTCAAGTAGCTCGGGACCTAACGCTAAATCTACCTGGGCCGTATGGGCAATACCAGGAGCCAGTGGGCGAATTCCAGGAGCACAAGGTCCGACTCACAGCAAACTCCCAGTTACCTCCTGCATGTGACCATGCGTACAATGGGAGGAGGCAGAGAGCTCTGAGCCCCACCCAAGACTGGCTGATATAGCCCGGGCCTCACATGTGCACCAGAATGCTGCCTGTGGATGGAAATAAAAAAAAGTGGACACAGGCCCTTTACCAGGTGAGCATTTCTATTTTAGTTTGACACATATTTAAGGGCCAGATTTTTTTTACACCCAAAGAAAACCTTTAAGGATAGGGAATGTGAAAAGGTCCAACAGCTATGACACGACAGGTGATAAGTGTCTGATTGGTGGGGGTCTGACTGCTGGGAACCCCATGATCAAGGGATCGTGGTCTTAAGCCCCTTGTGTACATAGATTGGCGGTAATGTAATTGAATGTCTCAGGACCCCTTTTTTCATGATCAGTGGGTGTTCCAGCAGTCAGACCTATCCTGTAGATAGGCAATAGGTCATTATGGTAGGACAACCCTTTTAATTATAATGTAGATTATGTACAATATGAGGAGGTTAAGATCTGGTAAATTTCATGCCAGACATTTATGCTTAAAGGGATTAAAGGGTTTGTCTCACTTCAGTAAATGGCATTTATCATGCAGTTAATACAAGAAACTTACTAATGTACTGTGATACTCCATATTGCCTCCTTTCCATCACATTATACACAGCACATGTCCGTGGTTATTACCACCATGTATCTGTACTCTCACTTTAAGTTATTTAAGCACTTTATGATCTCTCTAAGATGTATATCTGAGGTCTAACTAATAGTTCTACTTGCTGAATTTGGAAGAATTTGGTCACAATTTGCAGTATGCAGTGAGCAGTAACTATTTGCAGATTGGTTGAGTATGATCTGGTATGGTTGTATGCAATTAAGATTGTAATATGGAATTTGAATTTGGATTGTAAACTTTGTAGTTTGCAATTGGTGGAACTGTAAGTAAACACACATATAAATGGAAACCGACCAAAAAGGAGTGGGTCAATACAATACAAAAAACACTAATAGTACCAAGGTAATCCAAAGATAGCATAATTTTATTAGAAAATCACAAAAACACATGATTGGCACAAATCACACAAAGACATTTAACACAGATCACAATACATATTAAAAACCAAGAGGACCGATGGTGAACTGCTGGTATATATTAATAAAGTGCACGTGCAAAAATCTTGATTGGTCATCAGTAAGAAGGTGTATTACACCTAACCACTATGGCTCCACATTGCATGATACAACCCATATGCATATATTGTACAACAGATACCAAAATTTGGGGGTGATAATACACACCACAAAGGCTAACTGAGGCAATAAGGTGAATAAAATTATAATAGGCACATAGAAAATACTGACCAAGCACCTATAGTATACCACACAGCAACACCACCGGTCCGCTCCGCAACGCACGTTTCGTGTTCAGCTTTTTCAAGGGGTACATATAAATGGTTCAGTATACAGTTCTAATCACTATATTAACAGTAGGAACATTATATAACTGTTTTAAATACCTATTTAGGCCTCTGCTTCCATGAAACACAGCTCTTAGTGGAGTGAATGTCTGTTCAGCTTCTCTCCTCTGGTTTAATGATTCTAGCAGCTCCTGCTACGGGAATTTCCCACACAGGATGTGTGTGTGAGGCTCGCTGTGATTGGTCAAAACTCTTGCTGTGTGTGAGGCTGACTGCGATTGGTCAAAACTCTTGCTCTGTGTGAGGTTGGCTGTGATTGATCAAGACTCCTGCCCAGCAACAACAGTTTAACTCTATGCTTTCTGTCGTTTCTGCTGTGTCATTGAGCTTACCTTACATTATATAATGAATCTTAAAGGCATATTATCTTTTCTACTTCTGTAAACACAATATATAACAGTTTTATGACATCCAAACATGAAGTCACTGTAAATAACTCAGTTTTTGTCTTTAACACAAACATAGGAACTTTATTAAGGTTATTGGCAGGTTTAGCTGTATAAACATTTAAGCTATATTAGCAACCTAGGACATGTCTTAGCTGGCCAGCTACACTCCCACCAAAATTACCTATAATTCCATGTTCTTAGTGGTAGGACTTGAACATGAATTTCAGGAATTTTCCATCAGGTTCTCAACTTCCAAGTGTCTTTTATCACTCTCAAGTAGAACAACTAACTTCTGTATAGTGCGTTACAACTTGAGCGGAGTAGTGAGACGTTTTCCTTTTTTGCAAAGTTTTGAGTCTCCTATTTGTAACAACACTCTTATTACTAGTCCATCTTCATCCTTTTGAACTTCTAGAACTTTGGCCAATTTCCATTGACTTCTAGGTAAATCTTCTTCTTTCACTAACACTACATCACCAACTTGGACATTTCTTCTGGGTGTTTGCCATTTACTTCTTAGCATAAGATTGGCTAAGTACTCTTTCCTTGCCATTATGTCTGCAAATTCAGATTCAAGGATCTTGATTACTTTTGCTGGACTTACAGTTGGTAACTCTTGGACAGATATTCGGTGACACAATCCTGTCACCTGTCTTGAGTTTGCGATCTGCTGTTTTCCATCAACAACACCCAATCCTAGATCAGTTTGAACAGCGTAGGGTTCACCGTCTCCTCCTGTGATTACCTTTCATGGTACCAAGGATTCGGGACAATCAGTAACCTATCAACAGTCCAACACCAAACTCCTTCAGTGCAGACATTTCATGAGATATGACAGATAGGTGCTCCCATTTATTGTCTGTTTTACAGGTAGGTATGCGATCTCGATCTAGAGGTATATCGTCTTTTGTATAAGCTGGAGGTAGATCTAATGTGAAGTTTAAATGAAGTCCTCTAACTCTCAGTTCTTTGACCCTTTGACATTTCACTGTGTCTCTCCCCGTCATTGTGATGAGTTTGAGCTTCACTGGTTCTGTATCCACTTGTAATTTCTTGCAGATTTCTTGATCAATGAAGGTGACGTCACTCTGGGCATCCAGTAGCGCATAGGCGTATACCTTCTTGTTCCTCCTTTTAGGATTTGAAATGCAAACTGGTACAACCATTGATGTGCCATTGCTTTATCCTTCCCTCACTCTGCAAGAGAATACCGATACTTTCTTTCCTTCCTCAGTATCTTTAGGTTTTGAGGATTTAACGTTCTTCATGTAGTGGTTTAGGATGGTGTCCTTTGCAAATGCTGCATGTGGCCTTTTTCTTACACTCCTTAGTAACATGGCCTTTTATTAGCCAACCGAAACACAGTTGGTTCTCAAGTACAAACCTTTTCTTTTCATCTGGGGACTTCTCCTTCAATTGTTGGCACTTGTGTATGGAGTGGTTCTCTCCACAGAACATACACTTGAAGGTAGTCTGAAGATTTTTTGGTTCTGTCTCTCTTCTGATCCCAGTAGTAACTTTGAACTTGCTTTCGTAGGTCTCTAGACCTTTAGTTGCTGTGTTGGTTGCAAAGCCAGTTGCTCTTACAAGTCTTATCTCTCTTGCAGGCCTTTCTTCTAAGGATTTTAAGACATATGATGATGTTACTGGATTACATGCAATCCGTGCTTCCTTATTGACAAATTTAGAGAACTCTTTAAAACTTGGGACATTCTTGCCTAGATCTAACTGTTCAGTCACATAGCGATTCCATCTAGAAGCCAGTTCTTCAGGTACCGTAGCTTAGTTAGCATCCTGTGGTTTTCTAGATAGTCGTTTAGTACTTCCAGTCCTTGAACATGTGGGATGGAATTGCTGCATGCTTGCAGGAAGTCACCATACTCTTGGAGTCTGAAGTGTTCTTTAGGACCTATTATAGGCCAGTGTCATGGTCTTACCTTCTTGCTGTTCTCCTTCGTTTGACATGTGCTGGCGGCCATCTTGGTTTCTGGGTTTCTTGTAGCCTCCCACCCTGCGGCTTCTCCTTCCCACTGGGAGGAGCTGGATGCCTAGCTCATATATATAGGAGGTCTGTGGCTTCAGTTCCTTGCTTGGTCCTCCTGTGTTCACATGCTTCTAAGACTGCTGCTGCTTCTGGTTCCTGATCCTGGCTTCGTCTGACTACCCTGCTGGTTCCTGATCCAGGCTTCGTCTGACTACCCTTCTGGTTCCTGACCTCTGGCTTCGCAAGACCCTGCTTCGGTTTAGCCATCCGTTTGGACTTTTGCCTTACAGCTTGATTTTCAATAAAGCCTTCTTATTTCCACTTATCTCTTGTTGTACGTCTGGTTCATGGTTCCTTGACATTAGGACCAAGCCATGAATTCTGACGGTACAGGGCCATCCTCGCTACCTACGCTGGTTGCCAGACTTGATCAGCAGGATCACCTGTTGGGTCGGTTCGCCGTGGCGTTGCAAACCCTGCTTGAACGCACGGCTCATTTAGCTTCCGTTGCCGATGGGTCGGTTGTCGCTCCTGGGCCCGCTCCTACTGCCGCTCCGGTTGTTGCGCCAGAGTCTACCCCGACACCTGTTGCTGCGCCTGCGGTGTTTCGGGGTATGACCGGTTCTGCCCCCCTTCCACAGCGCTTTGGGGGAGAGCCAACTCAGTGCCGAGGTTTCCTTAACCAGGTGGGCATTTATTTCGAGTTGCTGCCACATGCCTTTCCTACTGAGAGATCAAAGGTGGGCTTCTTGATCTCGCTGCTCTCAGACAAGGCCTTGGCCTGGGCCAGCCCTTTATGGGAGAACAACAATCCGGTGGTTGCCGAGTTTTCCGGTTTTGTTGCTTCTCTTCGGAAGGTATTCGATGTGCCGGCTCGTGCTGCCTCTGCTGCGAAGCTCCTTATGTCCATCAGACAGGGTTCACGATCCGTAGCTGAATACGCCATTGAGTTTCGTACCCTGGCAGCAGAGGTGGGCTGGAATAATAAGGCTCTGGTCGCTGCTTTCTCTCATGGTCTCTCGGATGCCTTGAAGGATGAGGTTGCAGCTAAGGACCTACCAGTGGAGCTCGAGTCTCTTATTTCTTTCCTGATTTTGATTGACACCAGACTCAGGGAGAGACCTTCCTTTAAGGAGAGCCTGCGGAGGCCTTCTAGCAGATTGGCGCCTACGTTTGCTGTCCCACCCGTGCCTCCCTCTCCTCCCACGCCTCCTGGGGATGACTTGTCTGGGGGTGAACCCATGCAGCTGGGGTTTGCTCGCCTGTCCGAGGGGGAGAGGGTACTCCGGAGACGTGAGGGCCGATGCATGTACTGTGGTCTCGGTGGGCATTTTCGGTTGGCATGCCCGAACCGTCCGGGAAACGCTCGCACCTGAGATCCTGTCGGGGGCAGATCTTGGGTGGAGTCTCCTCGTCCCCGGTTTCCCGTGTTGACAAACCACTGATTACTGTTGTCCTCTCCTGGGTCGGGGGTTCGGTGACGACCCAGGCGTTGGTGGACTCTGGTGCTGGTGGTTTGTTCATTGATAGTGTGTTCGCTGCCGCCAATTCCATTCCTCTGCAGCCTCGAGGTTCCCCACTGGCTCTTGAGGCGATAGACGGCAGACCCCTTCTGCCGCCACACGTGACTCAGGAGACCCTTCCAGTGGGGATGGCCATTGGTGCCGTTCACAGAGAGTCGGTCTGTCTCCAGGTTATTTAGTCTCCACACTACTCGGTGGTTTTGGGGTACCCCTGGCTCCAGAAGCATAATCCGACTTTCGATTGGAGATCGGCCGAGATCCTCTCGTGGTCACCGCAGTGTGGGGCTAGTTGCATCCATGGGCCTGTCAAGTTGCTGTGTACTTCCTCGGACTCTCTGTTGCCTCCTGAATACGGGGAGTACCGGGATGTATTCGATAAGGTGCGTGCGGTTGCCCTACCTCCGCACCGCCCATACGATTGTGCCATAGAGTTACAACCTGGTGCCGTTCCTCCTCGTGGCAAAGTCTATCCACTGTCGGTAGCGGAGAATGAGGCCATGGAGGAGTACGTGAGGGAGGCGCTTTCACGCGGACACATTCGCAAATCCTCGTCCCCGGCAGGGGCTGGATTTTTCTTTGTGAAAAAGAAGGGCGGTGAGTTGAGGCCTTGCATCGATTACAGGGGTCTCAATCACATCACGATCAAGAACGCTTACCCGATACCCTTGATTTCCGAGCTGTTCGATCGCCTCAAAGGGGCCACGGTCTTTACCAAACTCGACCTGAGGGCGGCATATAACCTGGTAAGGATCAAGGCGGGCGATGAGTGGAAGACCGCGTTTAACACCAGGACCGGTCATTATGAATCCTTGGTTATGCCCTTTGGGTTGTGCAATGCGCCCGCAGTCTTCCAGGAATTCATCAACGATGTTTTCCGTGACCTGTTGCAGCAGTGTGTGGTGGTCTATTTGGATGACATCTTGGTATATTCTGAATCCATGGAGGCCCACATTCTGGATGTCAGACGAGTGTTGCAACGGTTACGAGAGAACAAGCTGTTCGGTAAGCTTGAGAATTGCGAATTTCACCGATCCCAGGTAACCTTCTTAGGTTACATCATTTCCGCTGAGGGGTTCTCCATGGATCCTGAGAAGGTTTCGGCTGTCTTACAGTGGCCCCAGCCCAGTGGTCTTCGTGCCCTGCAGCGCTTTTTGGGCTTCGCCAATTATTATCGGAAGTTCATCAGGGACTTTTCCATGCTAGCCAAGCCTCTCACGGATCTGACCAGGAAGGGCAGTAATCCCCAGGTCTGGCCGCTCGAGGCCATCCGAGCTTTTGAGGCTCTAAAGTCCGCCTTTGTGTCGGCTCCGATTCTGTCGCATCCCAACCCTGGGTTGCCTTTTGTCCTCGAGGTGGACGCGTCTGAGACGGGAGTAGGCGCCCTTCTGTCTCAGCGTAGAACACCAGAGGGTCCTCTGCTTCCTTGTGGGTTTTACTCCCGGAAACTGTCTTCCGCGGAGTGCAACTATCAGATTGGTGACAGGGAGTTATTGGCCATCGTGCAGGCCCTTAAAGAATGGAGGCACTTGCTCGAGGGCTCGGTGGTTCCGGTTCTCATCCTGACGGACCACAAGAATCTGACCTACCTCTCTGAGGCCAAGAGATTGACACGTCAGGCCAGATGGGCTCTGTTCTTGTCACGTTTTAATTACGTGGTCTCCTACCTACCCGGTTCCAAGAACATCAGAGCGGATGCCTTATCACGGCAGTACTCCGAGCTGTCCGGGGAGGAGTCGATTCCGACTTCGGTCATACCTCCGAATCAGATCCTGGCCGCCATTCGCACCAGCCTGACCTCTCCCCTGGGTGAGCAGATTTTGGCGGCTCAATCTGGTGCTCCCTCTGGGAGACCCAACGGCAGATGTTTTGTGCCTGAGGAGTTGCGCACTCGGTTGTTGCGAACCTACCATAACTCCAAGGCCGCGGGGCATCCTGGAAAGAATCAGCTGTCCTGGGCTGTTTCACGTCTGTTCTGGTGGCCTTCTCTACGTTCCGACATCGCCGCATATGTAGCGGCATGCTCCGTTTGTGCCCAGAGTAAGTCCCCTCGGCACCTTCCGTTGGGCCTTTTGCAACCCATACCCACCGGGGAGCGTCCATGGTCACACCTGGGGATGGATTTCATTGTGGACCTCCCTGCATCCCGAGGCCATACGGTCATTCTCATGATTGTGGATCGGTTTTCCAAAATGTGCCACTGTGTTCCTCTCAAGAAGTTACCCTCTGCACAAGAGTTGGCCACGATTTTCGCCAGGGAGGTCTTCCGGTTGCACGGTTTGCCCAAGGAGATTGTGTCGGATCGGGGGAGTCAGTTTGTGTCCAGGTTCTGGCGCGCCTTTTGCTCCCAGTTGGGGATTCATCTCTCTTTCTCCTCGGCCTACCACCCTCAGTCCAATGGGGCCGCAGAACGATCCAATCAGGCCTTGGAGCAATTCCTTCGTTGCAATGTCTCCGATCACCAAGACAATTGGGTTGACCTCCTGCCTTGGGCTGAGTTTGCCAGGAACACGGCGGTGAACTCTTCCTCTGGGACGTCTCCCTTCATGGCCAATTATGGGTTCCAACCTGCCGTGTTACCGGAGGTATTCTCTCCCCAGGATATTCCGGCTGTGGAGGATCACCTTTCCGTCCTACGTGCTTCTTGGGTACAGATCCAGAGGTCCCTTGAGGTCTCTGCGCAGCGCCAGAGACTCCAGGCTGATCGCAGACGAGCGCCCGCTCCTTCCTACCAGGTCGGAGACCGCGTATGGTTGTCCACCCGCAACCTCAACCTTCGAGTGCCCACTCCCAAGCTGGCGCCTCGCTTTGTTGGTCCCTTCCGAGTGCTTCGCAGGGTAAACCCGGTAGCCTATGCCCTTGCGCTTCCTCCTGGCATGCGGATCTCCAACGTGTTTCATGTCTCCCTGTTGAAGCCACTGGTGTGTAATCGTTTCACTTCCTCGGTTCCTCGGCCTCGTCCGGTCCAAGTGGGCAATCGTGAGGAGTATGAGGTGAGCAATATCCTGGACTCACGCCTGGTCCGCGGTCGGGTGCAGTTTTTGGTCCATTGGCGTGGTTTTGGTCCAGAGGAGCGTTCCTGGGTTCCCTCCGCAGATGTCCATGCTCCTGCCTTGCTCCGAGCCTTCCACTGCACGCTTCCCTCAGAAACCGTTCTTTACTCCGCAGAGGAGGGGCCCTTGAGGGGGAGGTACTGTCATGGTCTTACCTTCTTGCTGTTCTCCTTCGTTTGACATGTGCTGGCGGCCATCTTGGTTTCTGGGTTTCTTGTAGCCTCCCACCCTGCGGCTTCTCCTTCCCACTGGGAGGAGCTGGATGCCTAGCTCATATATATAGGAGGTCTGTGGCTTCAGTTCCTTGCTTGGTCCTCCTGTGTTCACATGCTTCTAAGACTGCTGCTGCTTCTGGTTCCTGATCCTGGCTTCGTCTGACTACCCTGCTGGTTCCTGATCCTGGCTTCGTCTGACTACCCTGCTGGTTCCTGATCCAGGCTTCGTCTGACTACCCTTCTGGTTCCTGACCTCTGGCTTCGCAAGACCCTGCTTCGGTTTAGCCATCCGTTTGGACTTTTGCCTTACAGCTTGATTTTCAATAAAGCCTTCTTATTTCCACTTATCTCTTGTTGTACGTCTGGTTCATGGTTCCTTGACAGCCAGTTATTCAATTTCTCTCTAAAAGCTCTTTGTACTAAGAAAGGATTACCATATCTTGCATTTAAATTTTTCCCAAGCTTGCTTGTAGGCTTCTTTGTCTTTTCTATTGAAGTTACCTTCAAGAACTTTCTTTGCTTCCCCACCAACATATCTCTGAAGGTCGAATAACTTGTCGACTGAACTGAAGCAATGATGCTCAATGATCATTTCAAAACTTGCCTTCCACTCTATGAACTTCAGTATGTCTCCTGAAAATACAGTAGTTTCCGGAACGGGAAGTCTAGCTAGGACTGCTTTCTGTGGTCTTGCTGGGACAATGGTTGTAACATTCTCCTGAGCATTGCCGTGGCATCTAGGAATAGAATCATCCGGTTCTATTTTCTCACTTAGTTCTGAATTAGGTGAGTCCCTTTCTTCTTCTTTTCCGGTAGAGATAGAGGGTAAATCCACACACCTTTTTCCTAACACTGGACTAGGCCTCTCTTTGTCTTTCTGAGCAGGAATGGAAGGATAATGACTTATTTCCTCACTAAGTGCTGGAGATTTCCTTCCATTCCCCTGGGAGTATGTAGGAAAGTAGGAGTCTGCTTCTTCACTTAGTACAGATTTGAACCTATGACTACTCTGATTAATATCCTCTTCGTGTACTCTGAGTCTGGCTTCTATAATCTTAACTTCTTTTTGCCTTTGCAGACTTTTCAATTCAGCATCCATTTGATGGCGCTGTGCCTCCCTTTCAGCTTCCATTTGATGCCACTGTGCTTCAATTTCAAAGCGCTGTGCCTCGATGGCAGCTTCGATTTCAATTTCTGCTCTCTTGACAGCAAGTTGTTCAGCTAATTCCATTCTTTTGGCTGAAGTTTTTGAGGACTCTGATGTATGGGTGGCACTTTTGCTAGTGAAGGAACTCACACCTGAGATTGTGGTTCCCCCTAAGGACCTACCATAGTCTCTCATAAAAAAAAACTCATTCATTCTACTTATTGCTTTAACTTCATCATAATTAGCTGCAGATGAAAGTTCTCTCATGAGCTTTACTAAATCTTTAGTGACTGCAGTACATGTGTCCATATTCCTTACAATATCCAGGGAAGGTGTCGTAAATGATAGCAGGTTGACATATGCTGTCATAAGCTCCGATTCAGATTCTTCCCTTTTATACTTTCTTGCTTTAGCTTTTTACGAATGGCTTTAATGTATCATTTCCACTTGTCATACATTCTGGCGAACCTTTTTCCTTTTAATGCTGCTTCTTGCTCCAAATTTTCCAGCATCTTTAGGGTTAGTTTTCTAGCACATGATGAACGTCTATATTTGTTTGAGGCAAGACTAATGCTGCATCAGACTCTTCTACCTCAGACAGGTTCCCTTGCTCTTCAACTTCTACTATATCTATCTTTAACATTGGCATGGTAATACTAGGCTCAGACATTTTACTTTAAATGCTATAACAATCAATACGAATATTAAAGGACCTTTCACTTTAAATGCAATATTGACAAATGCAGAAATAAATGACTTTCACTTTAAATGCAATACAGACAAAATGCAGGAATAAATGAATTTCACTTTAAATGCAATAGCAATAGATGCAGGCAATAAATGACTTAGAGTCCATATACTACAAACTGTTCTTTGTTTTTACTTTAAAGTCTCTTATTTCTGAACACAAATTTTTTTCTGCTTATGCCAAACCCTATATGCAATGATAAGTAATAAAAGGAAAGCTCTGACCTTATTCTGAAGAGCAGGAACAAATGTCAGTCTTAAAGGAGATGTGTCCTTTCTTGATATGATGCGATGCTCTGCGCTGACTTGCGATGCTATTTGCAGACTTACGATGCTCTGTGCAGACATGCAATGTTTTGTGATGACTTGCGACGATACGCTGATTGCAGGCTTTGGGCCTAGTGGTGGGAAACTAGCTGGCTGCAGTACGTGGTCTCTCCGTGGAGAGCGGTGCGGGCACTCTAGCTCTGGACTTTGACCTCCCACCATGCATCTCTTTCTCTCTCTAGGGAACGCAGGAGGTTTGGCGCTCTTTCTCTGACTATTTTGCTTTTGCCATTCTGCCACTTTAAGAGTCGGCTGCAGTTTGACGAATGCACATGTTCTATGGCCTCTATGGTAGATCCGCTGAGGTGTCTTTGCTTGCTCAGTTGCTGTTTGGTGGTATATGCTGGCACTCCGGTGCTCTAATGCGCTCTTTTCTGTGCAAGTTGAGGAGCACTATCGCTTCGCCCTCTGAGGGTAATAGTTCCACTATGGCAGGCGCAGCACTATGAAGTGCCTTTTGCGCTGTGGCATTCAAAGAATTCTGATATCTCTGACTTTTTAGTCTAACCAGACTGTCTTTTACTCTATAATTCCTCTAGCGCCGTTCTTTGAAAAAAGTAGGTTTAAAGAGCACAACAAATGCTTGAAATAACTTCTTTATTAACTTCAACTTTTCTTCATATATTACACTGCCGCCTCCGCAGCACATAGTCCATGTACATAACACGTGTTGAAAAGATATCGCAAAATGGCAGTATGCATAAGATAGTGGTTCAAGTGTTCAATCTTGTCATTCAACATAAAATGGTGGATATATTTCTCTCTTCAGTATCTGTACTCTGACTTTAACTTATTTAAGCACTTTGTGATCTCTCTTAGAGGTATATCTGAGGTCTAACTAATAGTTCTACTTGCTGAATTTGATCACAATTTGCAGTATGCAGTTAGCAGTAACTATTTGCAGATTGGTTGAGTATGATCTGGTATGGTTGTATACAATTTGGATTGCAATATGGAATTTGAATTTGGATTGTGAACTTTGTAGTTTGCAATAGGTGGAACTGTATGTAAACACACATATAAATGGTTCAGTATACAGTTCTAATCACTATATTAACAGTAGGAACATTATATAACTGTTTTAAATGCCTATTATGGCCTCTCTGCTTCCATAAAACACAGCTCTTAGTGGAGTGAATGTCTGTTCAGCTTCTCTCCTCTGGTGTAATGATTCTAGCAGCTCCTTCTATGGAAATTTCCCACACAGGCTGTGTGTGAGGCTGGCTGTGATTGATCAAAACACTTGCTGTGTGTGAGGCTGGCTGTGATTGGTCAAAACTATTGCTGTGTGTGAGGATGGCTGTGATTGGTCAAGACTCCTGTGTGAGTGCTGACTAGTGATGGACGAACATTGGCCGGGATGGTTCGTGAACGCACGTTCGCGATCAAATGTTCGTGGACCGCTAGTTCGCTGCGGGCCCCATTGACTTTAATGGCAGGCGAACCTGAAAAACCTTCAGGCCATATTTGTAGCCACCAAATACTTACTAGAAGTACACAAATAGTCCCACAACATGGACAGTGACATACCAGAGGACGATCATTGGCAAAAATTCCAACAACAAATATGTATTTTAATCAGGGGGCATTTTTATGTGTCTTAAAGGGAAACTCTTATAAATGTGCCCTGCTGGAGCATAGAACATTTTTATTTTAGGCCACGGGAGTACAGGCCCCAAAAATTAGGCATTCAACTGACAGAAAAGAACTTGTGATGATGTGGTTGGAGGTACATTTGGTGGTCACTGGATACAAATCTTACCGTAGGCCACTGGAGCACAGGCCCCAAAAATTAGGAATTCACATGACAGAAAAGAACTTGCGATTATGCGGCTGGAGGTACATTGGGCGGTCGCTGATAAAAACTTTAGTGTAGGCCAGTACAGGCCCCAAAAATTAGGCATTCACCTGACAGAACAGAAGTTGTGATGATGTGGCTGGAGGTAGATTAGGTGGTCACTGGATAAAAAAAATTCTGTGGGCCACTGGACAGGCCCCAAAAATTAGGCATTCACCTGACAGAAAGGAACTTGTGATTATATGGCTGGAAGTACATTAGGCGGTCACTGACAATTTTTCTTTACTGTAGGCCAGTACAGGCCCCAAAAATTAGGCATTCACCTGACAGAAAAGAACTTGTAATGATGTGGCTGGAGGTACATTAGGTGGTCACTGGATAAAAATTTTACTGTAGGCCATTGGAGTACAGGCCCCAAAAATTAGGCATTCACCTGAGGCCTGTATATACATAAGACAATGACCATTCTTTATTCTGGGTGTTGGCGGATATGTGTGGGCTGGCGTGAGGAAATTCAATTACATGTGGTCGTCAAAGGTGTTGAATTTCTCCAAGATCCATGCCTCATTCCTTTTTCGAAATGTGAGGTAGTCTACACTGTCGTGAGCTAAACGAGTGTGCTTATCAGTCACAATCCCCCTGCTGCGCTGAACGTCCTTTCGGACAGGACACTAGATGAGGGCAAGCCAAGAGTTCAATGGCAAATTGTGCCAGCTCTGGCCACAGGTCAAGCCTGCACACCCAGTAGTTCCTCGCTTCTTAGAGCGTCCACATCGGCCTTTAACCAGATGTAGTCAGACACCTTTTGGACTAGGCATTCCCTGAGGCTGGATCCGGAGGGTGACTGTCGATGGGTTGTCTGCAAGAATGATCTCATATCCAAAGTGACCAACATATCTTCAAACCGCCTTCTTCTTGCAGGCGCGGTAGGATTGATACCCGCACTTGTTTCGCTGTGGGTGGAAATAGAGAAGGACCGCGCTCCCTGTGTGTAAACAGTTTTTCGGAGAGTGCCCCTAATTGTCAGGGATCGTAACTCACCAGATCAGGTTGTGCACGCCATGCATAACACTGGAAAAGCGTATGTAGAATAGCGTGTGCGGTATTGAAGCAGCTCACTTTTGCCGTGGGCATCCAGAGTAGGTCCCTATGATCAAAGGTAAATTTAGGTAAAAAAAAATTGCAGTACTACCGGGGCGCTAAGATTTAACCACACTTTATTTTAGTATAAAACTAGACATAAACAAAATGATTGGGTCTTAGTTTAGCTCCATCGGCTTCTTCAGGCTGACCCAGAAGAGTGGCACACACCAGGATTTATACAAAAAAACAGGAAATTTCATTGGATTGACAGGTTCAGTCCACAAATATATTTGGTAGCATAAATAATTAAAACCATATTATAAACATATTATATAAAAGCAATAAATAATTGATAGTGTATAAATATATATATATATATATATATACATATACAAATGTACATAAATATATATTCATACATACACACAGCTAAAATACAGCGATATACTGTTTTGGTAACACATTCTAACGTACTAATAAAAAAATAAAAATATAATAATATCCTTTTTTATTTTTTATTTTACATTTTTTTGTATTAGTACTTTAGAATGTGTTACCAAAACATTATATCGCTGTATTTTAGATGTGTGTGTGTATGTATGTATATATATTTATGTACATTGTATATTTATGTACAAAGGATGGGGAAATAATTGGGGGTGAAGATAGCAGAGAGTGAGGAGGGTGCAAATAGAGAGGATGAAGACTCTGGTGCGCCCGTTGAAGTAATCGCACGCGCCTTCTCCAACTTTCCACTTAGGATCCGGCCTGGTGCACCTGCCCGACCCCTACCACCCCTGTGGAACGGCCTGCCTCTTCCTCTGCCTGTCATTTTCAAAATGACCCTGTGCCTAAGTCCCTAGAAAGGAGCAGTATTTCTGGAAGCAGGTATATCGCAGGCCTCAATCAATATTTGATGGAAACAGGTGTGACGAACTGCGACCGCCGCGGCCACAATACGTCACGAAACCGTCACAGCGCCCCTAGTGGTCAATCCGCAAACAGGCCCCCCCAGCCACTTCCAGCACACCGACAGTCTAACTTGAGTCCGTACAGTCGATAGGCTGAAAGCGCAGGGAGTGGACCTCCGATTGACCGCAAGTAAGCGTGCGACGAACTGCGACCGGAACTACACACAGGGTAGTTTAACTGCCACCACCTTGCAATTTATGGGAGCAAGGACCCCACTATCTAGATAACACAACCGAGTAGCTTTCCCTTCGGAGAGGCTAGGGTAAGTTTTTGCAGTGTTTGAAAACAGGCATATGGCTAGAGAAATGACTTGGAGGTCATTTATTATATATCTATATACAATACAAATTATCACGATGCACAGTAATTATTAACACAATAATCAAGGAGAGTATAGTCCAATAAACAAAAAGAGAGAAAAGAAAGAAAATACTTAGTTTCCGCAGAAAAGATGTCCGTTGGGGAAATAGTCCGTTGCAGGGGTCAAGTCCAAGAAGCCTTTGTCCAGTGTAATATGCCTACAGCCCACAGGTTCTCTGGCTGAGGCCCTCTTTAGGTGTTGTTAAAAGTGGAGAACTCCTTTAGCAGATTCTAGATGTGTTATAAAGGGTCTCAGAATCAAGGCGGGGAATTGAGAGTCCGCCTGCTGGGCAGGCTGTATTCCTGAGGTGAATGTCAGTTCTGAAATATGGCATGTGCCATATCGTGGGATGTCTCCGCTGTACACAAGTAACAAGCACATATTCACATTCCCTACAAAATATGGAGTTCAGGGATACCAAATATTACTATTATAACTGGTTCTATGATGGGGTAACACCATAACTTTACCTGGGCACATCTTAGAGTTATGTTTGTCCTATGTAAACGTCCAGTGACTTCTGAGTGACACGATGATGTAATTTTTACGTCCGTAAGATGCATGGTCTCTCTTGAAAAGGTAAAAATCATATCTCAGATTCATGTTGCAGTCTGGGAAACCTTGGTGCCGGCTTGTCTGCAGCAAGCCAGCTTACAGACCCTGATAGCAGCGACACCAATCGGCTCCCCCCAGGTGCCGTCTTCACACCTAGCTGTGATATCTCTTCAGGAAGAGAAGTTCTTTTGTCAACCATAGGAAGCCAGCTGTAATTGCGTTATCTGCTAGGCATCTATTGACTGACTTGAACAAAAGGACTATGTTGTTCTCTGGGTACAACAGAAGAAGACGCTCTGAATAATCAAATTGTAGGTTCTGGGGCCTAGGGAAATAATTACTGTTTAATAAGGCAGAGTAATATTGATAATATTGGGAGGACAGTTCAATATTCTCGCGGCTCATCCGTGACAACAGGTATATCGAACCCCTTAATCAATATTTTGTGGAAGCAGGTATATCGCAGGCCTCAATCAATATTTGGAGGAAGCAGCTATAGCAAATCCCTTAATCAGTATTTTGTGGAAGCAGGTATATCGCAGGCCTCAATCAGTATTTGGTGGAAGCAAGTATATTAAACCCCTTAATCAGTATTTTGTGGAAGCAGGTATATCGCAGGCCTCAATCAATATTTGGTGGAAACAGGTATATCGAACCCCTTAATCAGTATTTTGTGGAAGCAGGTGTATAGCAGGCCTCAATCAATATTTGGTGGAAACAGGTATATCGAACCCCTTAATCAGTATTTTGTGGAAGCAGGTATATCGCAGGCCTCAATAAATATTTGGTAGAAACTGGTATATTGCAGCCCTCAATCAATTTTTGGTGCAAACAGGTATATCGAACCCCTTAATCAGTATTTTGTGGAAGCAGGTATATCGCAGCCCTCAATCAGTATTTTATGGAAGCAGGTATATCAAACCCCTTAATCAGTATTTTGTGGAAGCAGGTATATCACAAGCCTCAACCAATATTTGGTGGAAACAGGTATATTGAACCCCTTAATTAGTATTTTGTGGAAGCAGGTATATCGCAGCCCTCAATCAGTATTTTGTTGAAGCAGGTATATCAAACCCCTTAGGCCTCATGCACACGACAGTATTTTTTCACGGTCCGCAAAAACGGGGTCCGTAGGTCCGTGATCCGTGACTGTTTTTTCGTCCGTGGGTCTTCCTTGATTTTTGGAGGATCCACGGACATGAAAAAAAAGTCGTTTTGGTGTCCGCCTGGCCGTGCGGAGCCAAACGGATCCGTCCTGAATTACAATGCAAGTCAATGGGGACGGATCCGTTTGACGTTGACACAATATGGTGCCATTTCAAACGGATCCGTTCCCATTGACTTTCAATGTAAAGTCTGGAGTCCCTTTTATACCATCGGATCAGAGTTTTCTCCAATCCGATGGTATATTTTAACTTGAAGCATCCCCATCACCATGGGAACGCCTCTATGTTAGAATATACTGTCGGATATGAGTTACATCGTGAAAACTCATTTCCGACAATATATTCTAACACAGAGGCGTTCCCATGGTGATGGGGACGCTTCTTGTTAGAATATACTACAAACTGTGTACATGACTGCCCCCTGCTGCCTGGCAGCACCCGATCTCTTACAGGGGGCCGTGATCAGCACAATTAACCCTTCAGGTGCCGCACCTGAAGGGGTTAATTGTACTATCATATCCCCCTGTAAGAGATCAGGGCTGCCAGGCAGCAGGGGGCAGACCCCCCCTCCCCAGTTTGAATATCATTGGTGGCCAGTGCGGCCCCCCGCC
This sequence comes from Bufo gargarizans, assembly GCF_014858855.1. Taxonomy (NCBI): domain Eukaryota; kingdom Metazoa; phylum Chordata; class Amphibia; order Anura; family Bufonidae; genus Bufo; species Bufo gargarizans. The sequence continues at coordinate 150,718,005 of NC_058081.1, forward strand.
CCCCCCTTCCTCCCTCTATTGTAATAATTCGTTGGTGGCACAGTGTGCAGGCCCCCCGCCTCGCCCCCTCCTTCCTCCCTCTATTGTAATAATTTGTTGGTGGCACAGTGTGCACCCCCCCCCACCCCCCTTCCTCCCTCTATTGTAATAATTCGTTGGTGGCACAGTGTGCGCCCCCCATCGGCCCCCCCTCCCTCTATAGCATTAACAACATTGGTGGCCAGTGTGCGGCCTCCCATCTCCCCCTCCCCCCGATCATTGGTGGCAGCGGAGTTCCAATCGGAGTCCCAGTTTAATCGCTGGGGCTCCGATCGGTAACCATGGCAACCAGGAAGCTACTGCAGCCCTGGTTGCCATGGTTACTTAGCAATAGTACAATAGTAGAAGATTCATACTTACCTGCGAGCTGCGATGTCTGTGTCCGGCCGGGAGCTCCTCCTACTGGTAAGTGACAGTTCATTTAGCAATGCGCCGCACAGACCTGTCACTTACCAGTAGGTGGAGCTCCCGGCAGGACGCGAACATCACAGCAGCCAGCAGGTAACTATGAATCTTTAATGTACTATGTACTATTGCTAAGTAACCATGGCAACCAGGACTGCAGTAGCGTCCTGGTTGCCATGGTTATCGATCGGAGCCCCAGCGATTAAACTGGACTCTGATCAGAACTCCGCTGCCACCAATGATCGGGGGGGGGGGAGATGGGAGGCCGCACACTGGCCACCAATGTTGTTAATGCTATAGAGGGAGGGGGGCCGATGGGGGGCGCACTCTGTGCCACCAACGAATTATTACAATAGAGGGAGGGGGGGCGATGGGGGGCGCACACTGTGCCACCAACAAATTATTACAATAGAGGGAGGAAGGGGGGGCCGATGGGGGGTGCACACTGTGCCACCAACAAATTATTACAATAGAGGGAGGAGGGGGGGCCGATGGGGGGCGCACACTGTGCCACCAACGAATTATTACAATAGAGGGAGGGGGGGGGGCCGCACTGGCCACCAATGATATTCAAACTGGGAAGGGGGGGTCTGCCCCCTGCTGCCTGGCAGCCCTGATCTCTTACAGGGGGATATGATAGTACAATTAACTCCTTCAGGTGCCGCACCTGAAGGGGTTAATTGTGCTGATCACGGCCCCCTGTAAGAGATCGGGTGCTGCCAGGCAGCAGGGGGCAGTCTTGTACACAGTTTGTAGTGTATTCTAACTAGAAGCGTCCCCATCACCATGGGAACGCCTCTGTGTTAGAATATACTGTCGGATATGAGTTTTCACTAAGTGAAGTCAATGGGGGCTGAAAACTTAGATCTGAAAAAGTTTTTATGCAGACGGATCTTCGGATCCGTCTGTATGAAAGTAACCTACGGCCACGGATCACGGACATGGATGCCAATCTTGTGTGCATCCGTGTTCTTTCACGGACCTATTGACTTGAATGGGTCCGTGAACCGTTGTCCGTCAAAAAAATAGGACAGGTCATATTTTTTTGACGGACAGGATACACGGATCACGGTCTCGGCTGCAAAACGGTGCATTTTCCGATTTTTCCACGGACCCATTGAAAGTCAATGGGTCCGCGAAAAAAAAACGGAAAACGGCACAACGCCCACGGATGTGTGCATGAGGCCTTAATCAGTATTTTGTGGAAGCAGGTATATCGCAGGCCTCAATCAATATTTTGTGGAAACAGATATATCGAACCCCATAATCAGTATAATTGGATATTTAGATATCAAATATTTCTGTCCCACAAACCAATTGAATTGTTTCATAAGCTAAAAAAAACTATTGGTAGTGTAAGAAGGTACAAGGAATCATCGTGGATGACAGGTACGTGTCCCGAGGTTTCTGGCCTCGGTGGAGTAAGAGACGGTTTTTATGTGTCAGCAGCAGTTGCTGTTTGACACCTTAATACTTAGCATGGCTGTATAGCTGATCCGGGATGGCTCATACTGGGAGTAGTCAAAGTGCTGGGTGGGTGACTACTCCCCATGTTCCAGGCCGGGTTTTGCCAGGCCTAAAAAAACAGCCAGCACTGCGAGGTGAGGAGGATTACCTCAGTCTGACAGTGGAGCTCAGGAGGTGTGTGTGTGCTGGGATCTGAGGCTTGTGCCATGCTGGAGGGCTGAGACCCATCTGTAAGGGAAACGGTCCCCCTAAAAGCCTGCTATGGACTGCTGGAGGCAAAACTGCCAACAAGGTGATTTTTGTTATGTGGACTTTCCATTGTGAACTAACACCAAGACTGCAAAGTTATGTTTCGATTTTGCTTTATGTGTAAATAAACACGGAAGTTTGATTTAAGAACTAGTAATTTTCCCCTGTACTGCGTCCACACACCCTGTCTACCAGAGCGAATCCCCACAGTAGGTAGTAATGTGGGGGGAAACAGAAGCACATTACCCAGAGCAAATCCACACAAATACAGGAAGAATATATTAACTGGTAATTTAAACAGGTTACAACTTTATCATTTAATCTTATCACCCAGGGGCAAAGGTCTCTGAACTAGATTACACTTTGTAGTATGCAGTACTACATATGACCACTAGGTGCTAATTCAAACGTTGATAAGTTCACTGCTACAAGTAGGCTACTCTGATTAACAATCATGTAATAACCAATAAGGTAACCTAGCAGGCTGTCAATTTGCCAGCAAAAGGAGAACGGTCTGTAGTCACTAGTGAAAGGCTAAATCATATCAGTGGCTGTGTTGTGTAAATGATTAGCAATTTTTCTCTCAAGAGATTGGTCATGAATTGGTTAGACATATGGTTGATTCCCATATACCCCACTCACATGACCATATTTTGGCTCTGCATCCGATTTATTAATTTAAAGGGGGCCGCAAAAAAAGGTGGAGAGCATCTGTATGTCCGTTCTACAGCCCCGCAAAAAAGACAGAATATTGTTACAAAGGGTCCGCAGAAAAATGGATGCAACACACACGTCACACAGAAGTCATCCGTATTTTTTGCGTATCCATGATTTGTGGTCATATAAATGTATCCTTAGACATAAATAGAGAGCCATGCACATCACTGTCGGCTTCTGTTGTCTTCACCTTTAAGGCTACTTTCACACTGGCGTTTTGGCTTTACGTTTGTAAGGATCTCACAAGCGGTCCAAAACGGATTTGCCCTAATGCATTCTGAATGGAAAAGGATCCGCTCAGAATGCATCAGTTTCACCCGGTTTGCCTCCATTCCGTCTCCATTCCGCTTTGGAGGCGGACACCAAAAACGCTGCTTGCAGCATTTTGGTGTTTGTCTGACGAAACTGAGCCAAACGGATCCGTTCTGACACACAATGTAAGGCTACTTTCACACTCGCGTTTTGTGCGGATCCAGCATGGACGGATCTGTTCAGATAATGCAACCGTCTGCATCCGTTCAAAACATATCCGTTTGTATTATCTTTAACATAGCCAAGACGTTTTCTATTGTGCCAGATTGTGTCAGTGAAAACGACATCTGTCCATCCAGTTCGGCCTGTTATCCTGCAAGTTGATCCAGAGGAAGGCAAAAAAAAAAACAGGCCAATTTTTCTCATCTCAGGTGACAAAATTCCTTCCCGACTCCAATCAGGCAATCATAATAACTCCCTGGGTCAACGACCCCTCTCTAGTAGCTATAGCCTGTAATATTATTACACTCCAGAAATACATCCAGGCCCCTCTTGAATTCCTGTACTTACCATCACCACCTCCTCAGGCAGAGAGTTACATAGTCTCACTGCTCTTACCGTAAAGAATCCTCTTCTATGTTTGTGTACAAACCTTCTTTCCTCCAGACGCAGAGGATGTCCCCTCGTCACAGTCACTGTCCTGGGGATAAATAGCTGATGGGAGAGATCTCTGTACTGACCCTGATATAGTTATACATAGTTATTAGATCTCCCCCTCTCCATTCAGCACATAATTTCCAGTATGCTTGCAGTGATCCCAGGAGAGGAGGGCAGAAGAGAGGATAGGAGTGGTAATAGCATGAATGGTGACTCTCTGACGCCCCTGGTACATGCAGTGATGGTGAGAGCGCACATGTTTTCCCTTCAGGCACACCCTGAAAAGCCTTTTTCTGAAGATTCAAGTTCAAGCACATCAGTTACAATTCCCAGCATGCTTGACTGGCAGATGTTACACAAGTGCACTTTACACAGATCTTACAGGTTACACGCCTGCACAGCTAATAGACCAAGTTGTCTCCCCTAAAGCAATTCTTCTCACACTGCACTTCTGTAGCTGACTAAAATAGGGGTGCAACACTTGTTTTGTACTATGCACCCACTGGGCAGACTCCAGTGTCAGACTAAGCTCTGCATGTTTTATTCAGGTTGCCATACTCACAGTTAGGGTCCATTTACACATCCGTAGTGTATTGCAGATCTGCAAATTGTGGATCCGCAATACAGCCGACTGGCACCCCCATAGAACTGCCTATTCTTGTCTGTAATTGCGGGCAAGAATAGGACATGTTCTATTTTTGTTCCAGAGCCGCGGACCGGAAGATCGTGGCTGCGCTCCGAAAATGCGGATGTGGACAGCACACTGTGTGCTGTCCACTTCCATTCCTGCCCCATAGAGAATGAATGGGTCCGCACCCGTTCCGGAAGGTTGGCATATCCGGATTCTGCGTTTTAGGTCTGTCCCCGGCTGGAAGCCTTTATACTTATGGACAATGTTGCTGCAAAGCCTATAAAGTCCTTTAAAGGGAATCTGTCATCAACTTTATGCTGCCCATACTAACGGCATAATAAAGTAGAGACAGGTGAGTTGATTTCGGCAGTCTGTCATTTATAAGTTAAAAGTAAGTGGTTGCCGAGAACCAACATCACAAGTAGAGATGAGTGATTATATAATCAAAAAGAACAGGGGCACATCAAGATTAAATGATGTCGCGGTCCACTGCTGCATATTTATGTATTAATATATTCGATTTTGATGAATAACCGGATTCCTCTTGTCTTTCTAATAACTATTTTCTCCTTTGTATTCTGTTATGCCGCTTTGTCCGCTAGAGCCCCCCTCTATGTGCGCTGGCGTTGATTTCATTCATTCCGGAGTACTTCCAGTCCTTGACACGCAGGTTGTGGCCTATGAGCATGTGCTCCCTGCTGTTTCCGGGTGATGGGCCGCAGGACGCACTGGTTCGGCAGCGCACATAGATGCTCATTACCCCCGGCCACTATTCAGGTTGTCGCCGATGAATCATGGCTGCCGTTTGTTTGCAGTATACATGTGATATATACGGAGCTCCCTCCTCTCTCCTCCCTCTGTCTCCCTCCCTCCTGTTTTTCTGGCCACATGTACGGAGGGTTGCTGGATCTATGCGCGCCCCTTTTTTCTCCCCAACTCCCCCTCCTCCTCTGCCGCCTCAGCACAGGTGATGTTTTCAACATTATTAGTGACTGTTATATGTGTATATAAGGATTCATTGTGGCACTCAGAAACAGGCACCCCTGAGGAAGCCAGCAGAGTCTGGCGATACGCGTTGGGCTTGTTTCCTGACCACCACGCATACCTCCACTTTGTCATCCTTAATGATAAGTATTTAGCTTTCCACTAATTTCATTGTTGATGGATTACATGCATTATATTCTTTTGTTCATCTGTATGTGTGGGGGTTTGCTTACAAATTTGTGGTGAGTCAGGTAGGGCATGTTACATGATTTATTTACATGGCCCAGATTCATTGTATACAATGTTTTTAATCCAATCTTTGTTGTGTCTGTTGTCTCCAATAAATTTGATACTTTTATAGATGTGCGGCTCTTATCTCGGTATTCTTTTTCTCTTGAATTCAAATAGAAATGAGTGAATCGAAGCTGACGAAGTGAAATTCGATCCGCACCGAAGCCGAATTTCCTCAAATAAATGTGTGGGGGCAGTGTGGGGTAAATAAATGTGTGGGGGCAATGTGGGGTAAATAAATGTGTGGGGGCGGTGTGGGGGAAACTATTGTGTGGGGGAAACTACTGTGGTGGCAGTGTCATGGTAGGGAGCGGGGGAATCCGCCCCCCACTGTACAATGTCTGAAATTAGGAAAAGCCACTAACCCTGGATGCCAGGGATCAGGGGGCAGGTCACCTCATAAAGCATCCCTAATCCACGCCCTAACGCCTCACCGTATGAGTGGACCTGGATGGTAGGATGGCTCATACCCAGGAAACCTAGGTTAGTGTCCAGTGGCGGGAATAACCACTGAACCAAGAACCCCGGAATGCATGGTAACTTACTGCTGGATGGCACAACAGAAGACACACCAAGGAACTCATACAAACATACTGCAATCCGAATACAATATCGGATCCAGTACGTACGGACACAAAAAGGAACTAGCACTCCAGCAACAGCTCACTGACTTGACTTTTGGTTCCCCCTCCAGGGAACCCCAGGGACCCCCTTCCGGAGGTACAGACAAAAAGGGGAACATCTAGCGTTCATGTCGGACAGAATACACCAACACTGACCAGACACGGAACAACAACTAGACGTACAACAAATCCCAGAACATATATCCACACCAAACATAACAACAGGTAAGATAGGGAAAATGGAGGAGACATAAGGAAGACATCGCTGGAGACATCAATGTCCTATAAGGTGGCCCTCAAGGACTGGGAAGATGGAATAGTACCAGCTCCTCAAGACATTGAAGAAAAACTGAACACAGGCTAACAGCTCAGAACATAAGAGCCATGAAGCCACACCCAGCTCCACCTCTTAACCCCATGCTTACCAGAATGGGAAGGAAGACAACCTTAGAGGAGAAATGCACACGCATCCAATACAACACAATGTTGCCGTTGGGAACCAGCATGCGCAGCGAAAGTGTCATGGCAAACAACCACCCCACAACCGCCGTGTCACAGGCAGTGTGGGGTAAATTACTGTGTGGGGGCAGTGTGGGGGAAACTACTGTGTGGGGTAAACTACTGTGTGGGGGCAGTGTGGGAAACAAATACTGTGTGGGGGCAGTGTGGGAAAAAATTACTGTGTGGGGGCAGTGTGGGATAAACTACTGTGTGGGGGCAGTGTGGGGTAAACTACTGTGTGGGGGCAGTGTGGGGTAAACTACTGTGTGGGGGCAGTGTGGGGTAAACTACTGTGTGGGGGCAGTGTGGGGTAAACTATTGTGTGGGGGCAGTGTGGGGTAAACTACTATATGGGGGCAGTGTGGTGGAAATTACTGTGTGGGGCAGTGTGGGGCAAATTACTATGTGGGGTAAATTACTGTGTGGGGGCAAATTACTATGGGGGGCAGTGTGGGGGAATTTACTATGGGGGAATTACTATATGGGGGCAGCGTGAGGTCTTTGTGATTGGGGAGGCACTGTAGGCGCAATTCTATTATTTCTGGGGACACTATACAATGATTATTGCCTGGAGCACTATATAGGGTGTTATTACTGGGGGCACTCTAGGGGACATTATAGCTGCATTTGGGGTAATTTATCAAACTTGTGTAGAGTAGAACTGGCTTACTTGCCCATATCAGATTCCACCTTTCATTTTTGACAGCTCTTTTGGAAATCCAGTTCTACTTTACACCAGTTTGATAAATTACCCCAATTATGTCTATTAGGGTGACTATTTTTTCAGCAGTATAGTACCTGGGGCATTGGGGGGCACAACAGGCACAGTATTGGGGGTGGCAGCAGGATGACACTGTGGGGACACCAGGATAGGGAGGTTGATGGAAAAATTGAGAAATCTAACGTGTCTGTGTTACAAACTCTGTAGAGAAGAGATGTGGCTGAAAGAATTTGTCATGGCGGTCTGGGTCAAACGGAGGAGAAGAGGAAAGAGAAAGTCTACATGACAGGAGATGTCCCTGGATGTAAGAGGTATGTGGTCAGAGGCGGCTCATTCATTAGGCCACTTAGGTGGAAGCGTCCTTAGGTCAAAACATCCCAGGCCCCGAATGCTATTCCCCACCCCCCTTGTACTTGTCTGTCCACTAATCTGCTAGGCTGCTGCGCCGCACAGTCATGAATTCAGTCACTTGAGAGCGCAACCCAGTCATGCAGTGCGTAATCCCACAAGACCCAAGGGAGGTCATGGGTCTCGCGGGATTACGCGCCACAGGATGGGGTTGCGCTGTCAAGTGACTGAAGTTGAACTCATGCCCGCGCAGCAGCTTAGCGGATCAGCGGACAAGTACAAGGTGGGGGGGGGGGAAATTTCATAATATGAAGCAGTGCGTGGGCAAATTTGGGAGGCAGTGTGGGGGGGACAAATTACTTAATGGGGCAGTGTGGGGGTACAAATTACTTAATGGGGGCAGTGTGGGGGGAAAATTACTTAATGGGGCAGTGTGGGGGTACAAATTACTTAATGGGGGCAGTGTGGGGGGAAAATTACTTAATGGGGGCAGTGTGGGGGGCATATTACATAATGGGGCAGTGTGGGGGCCAAATTACTTAAAGGGGCAGTGTGGGGGCAAATTACTTAATGGGGCTGTGTGGGGGGCAAATTACATAATGGGGCAGTGTGGGGGGACAACTTACTTAATGTGGGCAGTGTGGGGGGCAAATTACTTAATGGGGCAGTGTGGCAGACAAATTACTTAATGGGGGCAGTCTGGGGGGACAAATTACTTAATGGGGCAAATTACTTAATGGGTGCAGTGTGGGGGACAAATTACCTAATGGGGCAGTGTGGGGGGACAAATTACTGAATGGGGCAGTGTGGGGGCAAATTACTTAATGGGGCAGTGTGGGGAGAAAATTACTAGAAGGGAATTACTATTGGTGGGACTATAAGGAGTACTATTATTATGGGGGGCACTCATATTACTTCAGGATAGTATTTGGGGGCACAGTGAGCAGCAGGATAACACTGTGGGGACTCCAGGTTGGAGGATGATGATGATAGAAATGTGAGGAAGCTAAGATGTCTGTGTGTCACACTCTGCAGAGACGAGGCAACTGAGAGAAGTTGTACGGACCGAATGGAGAAGATGATGATAGAGAAGATCTACATCAGAGGAGACGTCACCTGGAGACCCTGGATGTGAGAGGTATGTGCTGCTGTATAGCAAGTACAGCAAAATGCGGTGTGTGGGGGGAGGGTCGATTTAGAGAACTGGGCCAGGGTTAATGCAAAGTGTTAATATGCACTGTGCATATAAGCCATGTACTGTGTTGTCACTGTGCATATTAACCCATTACTGTGATGTCACTGCATATTAAAGGGGTACTCCGGGATAGGAAAATAAATCCCCTATCCAAAGTATAGGAGATAAGTGTCTGATCAGGGGGGTCTGGCCGCTGGGATCCCCCACGATCTCCTGTATGGTACTCCAGATCTCCTTGTGCCCAGAGCGGTAGTCAACACTCCCCCTCCAGAGTGCTCCGGGGAGCACTGCGGTCTCTTTATAGTTTACCAAGCACAGCGCCGTACATTAGACAGCAGCGATGCTTGGTACTGCAGCTCATCTCCTTTTACTTGAATGGGACTGAACTGCAACTAGGCCATGTGACTGATATACAGTGACATCACTGGCCTCCCAACAGTGAATCGGCAGGTGTCCCGGGAGAAGGAAGGAATCTGCATGGAAAAACCATGTGTAATCAGCAATCAGTGCAGGCAGGCTATGTGTGAATGTGTTGTTTGCAAAATATTTATTTTGGGGCCCCACTTAAAATTTTGCCCAGGGCCACGCTTTGTCTAAAACCAGCCCTGCATTCAGCGGTGCAGTTATATGTTCTAAAGCCCTTTTTTGTTGTGTAATAGTGGCAAAATAAAAATATATTTGCCGTTAAGCGGTGCAGTTATACATTCTAAAGCCTTTTGTGGAGTGTTTTTGTGGCAAAAGTAAAATATATTTGCTGTTTAGCGGTGCAGTTATATGTTTTAAAGCCCTTTTTGTGCGTATTAGTGTGAAAAAAAGGGCTTATTAGCCGTTGTGAGGTGAAGTGAGAAAAGTACATACTTTTTGGGGCAGATGCTCCACAGTCAGGATCCGTTTTTTGGGGGTTTATTGTTCTGACGGATCAGAAGGAGAGCAAAATAATCAGTGACGTCAACACAAAATTCCTGCTGACACCCTCTCCCCTCTGTCCGGGGGCTCTACTGGTATAAGGGTTAAATAGAATAGGTTCTGTAGACTTCTATGTGGAATCAGCTGATGAAAAGGAGTGCGCTTTTTCTAGGTGCTAACATCGACCTGAGTTATTTGGTCAGTTTTGACCCCGAGACTGCCCAAATAAGTGAAGTGTGCAGTGATTCTAAGAGCGATGCCTGTCATCTGCATGTCATACTGACTCATGGTATTGTTTTACTACCACTGCAGACTCCCTATGCGTGTTACTGCAAGGCACAGAGTTCTACACCACTATAAAGACTCTCTGCAGCCAGGAAATAGCTCTTTTTTAACGAAATTCTGCATGAATATATTTGGATCAAACCCAATTTTTTCCAAAAAGTTTTAAAAAAATTTGTTCATCTCTAATTACAACTGAAACATCCGAAGTCGATTCGCATAAAACTTCGTTCTAATACTGTACGGAGCAGGAGCTCCATACAGTATTAGACTGTATTGGCTCTGATGAGCTGAATTTATGTCACAAATGGTGTTGCAGAAAACTGGAACTTATAAATAAACATCCGACTGACTTGATCCCAAACTAAGGAGCATATGGGTGAGCCCTATAAAACCCCTAGAGCTCTCCCTGACTGCTATGCCCATGCAAAGGTCTTTATGGTAGACGATTGCATGTCCACGTACCTCATACTATGTGACACCTGAAAACCCTATAATAGTGAGGGGACACGACCACCGGCCCCCTGCACTTAATACGGACAGAGTCAGGGTCACCTAGAATTAAGCCAGCAAGGAAACACAAATAAAGGAAACAGACTTATCTGAGGAATCAGCAGAAGCAGCATCCAGCAGTGAACACAATCCAAGAAGAAGTATAAACCGCAAAGTGAGGCAGTATGGGAGGGAATATAAAGGGAGACAATTAGTGTAAATAGGTGACAGCTGGGAGAAGAAAAGGAGATGACAAAGTGAAAGCAAAACAAAGAACTTCATGCAGGTAGAGAAGAACATCTAACAGACCTTCTCACAGAAGTGGCGGTGACAAGTTATTGCTTTGCGAATACTTTGCGCAATAACTTCATAAATTAATTTGTACTGTATAAAAAGATTTCCTGAACTCGGGGTCGGTTCCAAGTGGTACAGTTTTTTTACTGTAGAAATTAATTGATGAAGTTATTGCGCAAAGTCTCGTGAGACTTCGCAAAGCAATAACTTTGGCTCATCGGAGCCAATACAATCTAATACTGTATAGAGCTCCTGCTCCGTACAGTATTAGAACAAAGTTTACGCGAATCGACTTCAGATGTTTCATCTGAAGTCGATTCGCTCATCCCTAATCACAATCATTGCAGACTGGGCCTGGAAAACAGTCATGGCCACCTGAGAAGAGTCATGGTTATTCATAAATTCCTGATCTCCCTGCCCACCTGCTGATGACTGACAGTATTCTACCTAGTTTTCTCCCTTTTTTATGATGCTGGTTCTCAACAACAACTTACTTTTAGCTCCTGAGTGACACACCACTGAAATCAGCATTTCTGTCACTATTTTAGTTGATGACAGGTTCCCTTTAAGACAGCTTGTCTCCACAGGGTTTCTACTCGCACCTTCCTCTCAACACTGGAATGTTTTTCAAATATATAAAGTTCACTTTTTCTCCTCGCTAGCTGGTTTAAAGCTTTTTCACCAACTGATATAATCATTTCTCTTTTAAGACTTCGATTGAGGGTGCATTCATACGACCATATTTTCATTCTACGTCCGATCCGCATAGATGTCATCTGTGTGCTGTCTGCATCCGTGCAGCTGATCTGCAACTTATAGAACATGTCCTTGCCCCTTTTGCAGACAAGAATAGGCATTTTTTCAATGGAGCCTGAAAAATGCTGTCATCATCTCCAAACACGCTTTTCATCTACTTTTCTATTTTTGGCTAATACGGGTCATGTTACCGTATGTCAGGATATGAGTGAAGGACCTGTGTGCTTCTATTGACTACTACGGGTCATGTGATGGTGCCATATTTACATTTTTGGGGACTATCTCAAGAACAGTAAATTCTAGAGAGCTGAGACCTTTATGAAAACCTTTGCAGACACCCGATAAACCTATATGCCAAATTTGGTGTCCAAAGGTTCTGGCGTTTGGATGCCTATAGAGGCCAGACGGCCAGACAGACAGACACTGATTTCTATAATATAGATGATCATTCCGTATTTGTCAGCCTCCATTACTAAGTAGTGTGACATATTCTCAGACAAATTTTTAAAGCTTCTCCCTTTTGACATGTGAAGAGTGGAGGACAGCTGCAGGGGATCTATATTTGTCATCCTCCATTACTGCTGGGATATCAGTATTCCTGTGCACACTGTCTAAAATTACCCTAGAGCTTTCATGCTCTTCTCCCATCAGCAGATCCCAGAATTTGCTCTATGCGGATTTTTCACACAAGGATAGGAACCCAAATTATCAGGTAATTGTGTGCATGGCTGTGTTATACCTATAAGCCAGTTAGTAGCTTCACATGGAGCGCCTGATGTCTCTTTCATGTGCCATCTGTAGTGTAAGATTTCACAATCACATAAATGCATCCAAACTTAATACCTTGGCTGACATTGGTTTGTGATATTTTCTATTCCTGATACATTGTAGAAAAAAGTATATAAAGGAGGAAGCTGCCTATCCTGGCTTCATCTTCTCATAACTGTGTAAGTGTCCATTATTCAGGCTATTTTTGCGCACGGCTGCCATTCTGTAATGGTTTACATGTGAACCTGAAGTGACAGATTACAGAATTGCGTATATAACAATTCCCTAATGTACTTTTATTACAGTGGGGGCAGAACTAGAGAAAATTCAGATTCCCTGCATCCCGACAGTCCCCCAGGAGATTTTTTCGGTTTATGGGGCAGCAGTTGTAATAATTACACGTATAACATGCAGATTTTTGTGCAGAATATCCACAGCATAGTACACTACCAGCAAAGTAGATGAGATTTTCAAAATCTCATTTCCAGGGTGTAAAAATTGACCTGCGTTAGTAATCTTGAAATTCACAGCAGTCCGGTTTTTGTGGATTTTTGGTGCAGATTTTACCCTATGCAATGGAGTTAGAGTTGGCGCAAACCTGTGACAAAATCCGCCATTATCACATATGTATTTTGATGCAGAGTGGGTGCAGAAATGCAGCGAAAACTGTATATAAATCTGTGAGAAAAATCTACATAAACTACACTGCATGTACGCTAAGATCTCAGACAGATGAGCAATGTTCATATTTTACACTCGAACAGCACCACTTTCACACTTGCGGCAGGACGGATCCGGCAGGTTGTTCACCCTGTCGGATCCGTCCTTCCGCTGTTTCGCCATGCCGCCGGACCGCCGCTCCATCCCCATTGACTATAATGGGGACGGAGGCGGCGCTCCGGCACAGTACGGCAGTGCACGGCGAAAGGCCGCCGGACTAAAAGTCCTGCATGTCCGACTTTTTGGTCCGGCGGCCTCTGACTGCGAACTGCCGTACTGCGCCAGATCGCCGCCCCGTCCCCATTATAGTTAATGGGGACGGAGCAGCGGTCCGGCGGCACGGCAAAACAGCGGAAGGACAGATCCGACAGGGTGAACAGCCTGCCGGATCCGTCCTGCCGCAAGTGTGAAAGTAGCCTAAGGCCTCTTTCACACGAGCATGTCCGGATAGGGTCCTGATGCCTTGTGGGCAAACCCGCGCGAGTAGGTACCCAATTGCAGTCAGTTTTGACTGTGATTGCGTTCAGTTGTTCAGTTTTTATCTCGTGGGTGCAATGCGTTTTGCACGCGCATGATAAAAAACTGAATGTGATACCCTGACCTGAACTTCTTCATTGAAGTTCAGGTTTGGGTTCAAAGTTGTGTAGATTGTATTATTTCCCCTTATAACATGGTTTTAAGGGAAAATAATAGCATTCTGAATACAGAATGCATAGTACAATAGCGCTGGAGGGGTTAAAAAATAAAAATAAAAATTCAACTCACCTTAATCCACTTGTTTGCGCAGCCGGCATCTCTTCTGTCTTCTTCTTTGAGGAATAGGACCTTTGATGTCGTCACTGCGCTCATCACATGGTCCATCACATGATCTTTTACCATGGTGATGGACCATGTGACGGACCATGTGATGAGCGCAGTGACGTCACCACAGGTCCTTTTCCTGTGCACAGCAAAGATGAAGACAGAAGAGAAGCCGGGCTGTGCGAGCAAGTGGATTAAGGTGAGTTAATTATTATTATTATTTTTTTTTTAACCCCTCCAGCCCTATTGTACTATGCATTCTCTATTAGGAATGCTATTATTTTCTCTTATAACCATGTTATAAGGGAAAATAATAATGATCGGGTCCCCATCCCGATCGTCTCCTAGCAACCGTGCGTGAAAATCGCACCGCATCCGCAGGTGCTTGCGGATGCTTGCGATTTTCACGTAACCCCATTCACTTCTATGGGGCCTGCGTTGCGTGGAAAACGGACAATATAGAACATGCTGCGATTTTCACACAACGCACAAGTGGTGCGTGAAAATCACCGCTCATGTGCACAGCCGCATAAAAAATGAATGGGTCCGGATTCAGCGCAGAAAACTTATCTGTCTGTGTGAAAGGGGCCTAAGGGTGTCATTTATTATCCAGAAATTAGGCATATATTTGGCACACATTGCGGCACAGAGGTTAGTTGTGCCGCAATCTGGAACCTTTTCCGGCTCACGCCAGTTCTAATACTGTGGGTGTGGCATGGGCGGGGAAGGGGACAGGACAGCATGCCCGTCACATTCATTATTTTCTCTGCCTGTTTTAGGCATAGAAAATGGTCTAATTGTAGGACAGCAAGGAAGCTTGCTTATATTGAGAACTGGCACTGGATACGCCAAAGTTATGTAGAGGCCTTCTGGAACGCTTTTACTTCATGTTAGTGGTGAATTTGAGTTGATGTGTTTTACTTTTATGTGTAAAATAATCCAAATTTACAGACAATTTGGAAAAATTTGGAATTTTCTAAATCAGAATTGTTCTGCTTTTAACCACTTAAGGATCCATGACGAAGCTGTACATCATGGGTCCGATCACCAAAATAGCGCCTGCTCGCACATACAGCGGGCGCCTGTCCTAAGCGGGGTCTCTGCTAAATAGAGACCTGCGGCACATGTATGCGATCAGCCATAAGGCTGATTGCATACATCTTACCTTTCAGATGCCGTGGTCAAATGTGACCACGGCATCTGCGCAGACCTGAACCGGAAGTTGCGCGCTTCCAGTCCGGTAACAGCGTTCACCGGCTGAGATCGGGGGACCTGTTACCTCGATCTAATTGACCGAAGCCCCGAGCCGGCTTCCGAGTCAATTACATGTATATATCAATACAGGCCACTAGGTGGCACCCTTGTATTCATATAGTGCAATTGAAGTCTTCAATGAATACTATGGGCAATCAAATGATTGCCAGTTATTGTGACCCAAGGTGACTTAAAAAAAGTAAAAG
This sequence comes from Bufo gargarizans, assembly GCF_014858855.1. Classification (NCBI taxonomy): domain Eukaryota; kingdom Metazoa; phylum Chordata; class Amphibia; order Anura; family Bufonidae; genus Bufo; species Bufo gargarizans. The sequence continues at coordinate 150,733,564 of NC_058081.1, forward strand.
AAAGGTAAAAAAAAAAGTTTTTACAAATATAAAAAAAAACCAAAGGTTCAAACGCCCCCCTTTCCTTAAAATAAAAATACTTAACCAATAACAAAATTAAACATCATGGGCATTGCCGTGTCCGAAAATTCCCATATTATTAAAATATAACAATATTAATGGCATACTGCAAATGGCGTAGCGGGAAAAAAAATAAAAACAGCCAATTTGTCATTTTTTGTCACTTCAACTACCCAATAATTTTTTAATAAAAAGTGATCAAAAAGTCGCACACCCTTAAAATTGGTATCACTGAAAAGAACAGATCGTCCCGCAAAAAATGAGCCCTCATACAGCCCTGTACATATAGCTACAAAAAGTTATAGTGATCAGAATATGGTTATGGAAAAAAAAAAATTCCTCAAAGGTTTAAAAAAAAAAAAATTCCCAGTATTAAAACGCAAGAAAAACTATTCAAGTGTGGTATCGTTGGAACTATACTGACCTGGATAATGAAGATAACAGGTCAATTTTACTGCATAGTGTACAGTGTAAAAAATAAAAAAATAAAAACCTTTATCAGAATAGCGTTTTTTTTCCAATTCTACCCCATTTGGAATTTTTTTCCCGGTCCCTACTACATGGTATGCAACAGTAAATGGTGCCATTAGAAAGTACAATCTGTCCTGCAAAAAATAAGCCCTCATAAGGCTATGTGAATGGAAAAATAAAAAAGTTAGGACTATGGGAAGACAGGGAGTGAAAAACGAAAACGCAAAAATGGAAAATCCCAGGGTCCTGAAGGGGTTAAGACAAATAGTGATTCATTGCAAAATAGTTAATAATTCACATTACCCATATGTCTACTTTATGTTGGCAGCATTTTGTAAATGTCATTTTATTTTTTTAGGAAACAGTTTTTTAAGAACCAATTCAGTTCTGAAGTGAAACTAACGAGCTTACATAATAGAAACCACCAAAGATGACCCCATTTTTGAAATTACACCCCTCAATTTATTAACAACTGATTTTACAAAGTTTGTTAACGCTTTAGGTGTTCCACAGGTATTAAAGCAAAATGGAGGTGAAAAGATTCCAACTTTCATTTTTAACAGCTCCAGTTTGATAAATAACCCCCTTAATTTTTTGGTGCAGATTTTAAATTTTGATACATTTTTCCTGTAATACAGGAAGGGTTAACAATAGAACAACAGAATTACTGAATATCAGGATATTACAGAGGACAGTTGCTATAACAACACATAAATCACTGAGGGCAACTTCCTAAAACGTAACCTTTAATCTACATACAATTAAAATACAAAAGATAAATGTGGTCCAAACTGGACCATGATAACTATAGTACAAAAAGCTGTCAAATACAATGGACGGTTAGCAAAAAATGAGGACAATAAAATACATCTGGGACACAGAATCAAGATATAATAAGTCTGTGTCTGTTCATGCCCTTACAAATACTGCTCAGCCAAGAGATGCACCTTAACCGCCTCCGGACCGCCTAACGAGACGAGAGATTTCCTGTGAACGCGCGCACACAGGAGCGCGCGTTCACAGGAAACGGCAGGTAAACGAGTGCATCTACAGCCTGCCAGCGGCGATCATTCGCTGGCAGACTGTAGATGTGATTTTTTTAACCCCTAAAAGGTATATTAGATGCTGTTTTGATAACAGCTTCTAATATACCTGCTACCTGGTCCTCTGGTGGTCCCTTTTGCTTGGATCGACCACCAGAGGACACAGGTAGCTCTGTAAGTAGCACCAAACACCACTACACTACACCCCCCACCCCCCTGTCACTTATTAACCCCTTATTAACCCCTGATCACCCCATATAGACTCCATGATCACCCCCCTGTCATTGATCACCCCCCCCCCTGTAAGGCTCCATTCAGACGTCCGTATGTGTTTTGCGGATCCACAGATCCGCAAAACACATACGGACGTCTGAATGGAACCTTACAGGGGGGTGATCAATGACAGGGGGGTGATCACCCCATATAGACTCCCTGATCACCCCCCTGCCATTGATCACCCCCTGTAAGGCTCCATTCAGACATCCGTATGTGTTTTGCGGATCCGCTGATCCACAAAACACATATACGGACGTCTGAATGGAGCCTTACAGGGGGGTGATCAATGACAGGGGGTTAATCACCCCATATAGACTCCCTGATCACCCCCCTGTCATTGATCACCCCCCTGTAAGGCTCCATTCAGACGTCAATATGTGTTTTGCGTATCCGTGCATCCATGGATCCGCAGATCTACGGATCCGCAAAACACATACGGACGTCTGAATGGAGCCTTACAAAGGGGTGATCAATGACAGGGGGGTGATCACCCCATATAGACTCCTTGATCACCCCCCTGTCATTGATCACCCCCCTGCAAGGCTCCATTCAGACGTCCGTATGAACACGGACACCACGGATCTGCAAAACACAGACACCGGCAATGTGCTTTCCGCATTTTGCGGATCCGCACATTGCCAGAACTATATAGAAAATGCCTTTTCTTGTCCGCAATTGCGGACAAGAATAGGACATGTTCTATAGGCTCTACATAAAAACGCAGTGTTCGCCCGATCAGGCCTGATCTTGTGCGCACACTTGCGTTCAGTCCAAAAACACCGTAAAATCGCTATAAAAAGATCACTTTTGAGGGGCATGGCAAGTTCATAGAAGAATTATTATTTTTTGGGCACAAGTTAGCGGAAATTGATTTTATTTATTTTTTTAAATAAAAAAAGTCTCATATTCCACTAACTTGTGACAAAAAATAAAATCTCACATGAACTCACCATACCCCTCACAGAATCCAAATGCGTAAAAAATTGTAGACATTTATATTCCAGACTTCTTCTCATGCTTTAGGGCCCCTAAAATGCCAGGGCAGTATAAATACCCCACAAGTGACCCCATTTTGGAAAGAAGACACCCCAAGGTATTCCGTGAGGGGCATGGTGAGTTCCTAGAATATATTTTGGGGGCACAAGTTAGGGGAAAATGTTTTTTTTTCTCTTACAAAATAATTTTCCGCTAACTTGTGCCAAAAATAAAAATATTCTAGGAACTCGCCATGCCCCTCACGGAATACCTTGGGGTGTCTTCTTTCCAAAATGGGGTCACATGTGGGGTATTTATACTGCCCTGGCATTTTAGGGGTACTAAAGCGTGAGATGAAGTCTGGAATCCAAATGCCTAAAAATCTCCTCCTAAAAGGTACTCATTGGAATTTGGCCCCCTTTGCGCATCTTGGCTGCAAAAAAGTGTCACACATGTGGTATCGCTGTACTCGGGAGAAGTAGGGCAATGTGTTTTGGGGTGTATTTTTGCATATACCCAAACTTTGTGTGAGAAATATCTCTGTCAAATGACAACTTTGTATAAATAAAATGGGAAAAGTTGTCTTTTAGAGAGATATTTCTCTCACCCAGCATGGGTATATGTAAAAAGACACCCCAAACACATTGCCCTACTTCTTCTGAGTACGGCGATACCACATGTGTGACACTTTTTTGCAGCCAAGATGCGCAAAAGAGCCCAATTTCCAATGAGTACTTTCAGGATTTCACAGGGCATTTTTACGAATTTGGATTCCAAACTACTTCTCACGCTTTAGGGCCCCTAAAATGCCAGGGCAGTATAAATACCCCACATGTGACACCATTTTGGAAAGAAGACACCCCAAGGTATTCTGTGAGGGGCATGGTGAGTTCCTAGAATATTTTTTTTTTTGGGCACAAGTTAGGGGAAAATGTTTTGTTTTTTCTCTTACAAAATCATTTTCCGCTAACTTGTGCAAAAAATAAATAAAAATATTCTAGGAACTCGCCATGACCCTCACGGAATACCTTGGGGTGTCTTCTTTCCAAAATGGAGTCACATGTTGGGTATTTATACTGCCCTGGCATTTTAGGGGTACTAAAGCGTGAGATGAAGCCTGGAATCCAAATGCCTAAAAATGCCCTCCTAAAAGGTACTCATTGGAATTTGGCCCCCTTTGCGCATCTTGGCTGCAAAAAAGTGTCACACATGTGGTATCGCTGTACTCGGGAGAAGTAGGGCAATGTGTTTTAGGGTGTATTTTTGCATATACCCAAACTTTGTGTGAGAAATATCTCTGTAAAATGACAACTTTGTATAAAAAAATGGGAAAAGTTGTCTTTTAGAGAGATATTTCTCTCACCTAGAATGGGTATATGTAAAAAGACACCCCCAAACACATTGCCCTACTTCTTCTGAGTACGGCGATACCACATGTGTGACACTTTTTTGCAGCCAAGATGCGCAAAAGAGCCCAATTTCCAATGAGTACTTTCAGGATTTCACAGGGCATTTTTACGAATTTGGATTCCAAACTACTTCTCACACTTTAGGGCCCCTAAAATGCCAGGGCAGTATAAATACCCCACATGTGACACCATTTAGGAAAGAAGACACCCCAAGGTATTCCGTGAGGGCATGGTGAGTTCCTAGAATATATTTTTTTTGGGGCACAAGTTAGGGGAAAATGTTTTTTTTTCTCTTACAAAATCATTTTCCGCTAACTTGTGCAAAAAAAAAAAAATACTTTCAGGATTTCACAGGGCATTTTTACGAATTTGGATTCCAAACTACTTCTCACGCTTTAGGGCCTCTAAAATGCCAGGGCAGTATAAATACCCCACATGTGACCCCCTTTTGCCACAAGTTAGTGGAATATGAGACTTTGTAAAAAAAAAAAAAAAAAACATTTTCCGCTAACTTGTGACAAAAATAAAAACTTCCATGAACTCACTATGCCCATCAGCGAATACCTTAGGGTGTCTACTTTCTGAAATGGGGTAATTTGTGGGGTGTTTCTACTGTCTGGGCATTGTAGAACCTCAGGAAACATGACAGGTGCTCAGAAAGTCAGAGCTGCTTCTTCTGAGTACGGCGATACCACATGTGTGACACTTTTTTGCAGCCAAGATGCGCAAAGGGGCCCAATTTCCAATGAGTACTTTCAGGATTTCACAGGGCATTTTTACGAATTTGGATTCCAAACTACTTCTCACGCTTTAGGGCCTCTAAAATGCCAGGGCAGTAGAAATACCCCACATGTGACCCCCTTTTGCCACAAGTTAGTGGAATATGAGACTTTGTAAAAAAAAATAATAATAATTTTCCGCTAACTTGTGACAAAAATATAAACTTCCATGAACTCATTATGCCCATCAGCGAATACCTTAGGGTGTCTACTTTCCGAAATGGGGTCATTTGTGGGGTGTTTCTACTGTCTGGGCATTGTAGAACCTCAGGAAACATGACAGGTGCACAGAAAGTCAGAGCTGCTTCAAAATGCATAAATTTACATTTTTGCACCATAGTTTGTAAATGCTATAACTTTTACCCAAACCAATAAATATACACTTATTGCATTTTTTTATCAAAGACATGTAAAACAATAAATTTAGAGAAAAATTTATATAGAAATGTAGTTTTAATTGAAAAATTTACAACCAAAAGTGAAAAATGACGTTTTTTTGCAAAAATTTTGATTAATATCAAAAAAAGTAAAAATGTCAGCAGCAATGAAATACCACCAAATGAAAGCTCTATTAGTGAGAAGAAAAGTAGGTAAAATTCATTTGGGTGGTAAGTTGTATGACCGAGCAATAAACCGTGAAAGTAGTGTAGTGCAGAATTGTAAAAAGTGGTCTGGTCATTAAGGTGGCAGTAAGCTGAGGTGGTTAAAGGTAGGTGCCGACTCGATTGGTCAGCTCAATCCCCTCACAGTCCCATGACCAGAGCTAACCACCATTTTTGGGTGACAGCATAAACTATCCTCCCCAAATGTCTTCACCAATAGTCCTCGGACGCCATGCGTCTCAGAACTTACTTGGAGATACAATCTCCCCGCCCTTATGCTTTCCATACCTCTCTCTCGAAAGCCAGGGACGGGAACAAGCTGGTACAGTAGTGCGCTCCACGTGCATCCATCATGGAGCACACAGGCCTAATATAAGCAGGAGGCTCAGTGCGCCAGATAGATCAAACTGGAAGCACAGACCACGCATCCAAAGGCACAAGGAGGCAGTTCCCAGCATTCCCCATAGTGCCCCCACCCCCGACTGCACTATAACTGGGAATGTCAGGGAATACCACCCCAGGACCATTATATAAATAAAGCCCGGCGATATTACACATACAGGGGACACCATATGAGAACTATTTTGTTACAATTCCTGGTCCCATTTAATGAATAAATTTCGGCGCATGTTATATTCTGCACATGGACGTGTATGGCGCCGCAGGGTACAAATAGGGGGGAGTCACACCACTTTTATTATATGCTGGTTGTTAATACTCTGGTTATGACAAACCAGGGGGTAACAAAAATACACATAAACATAACAAGATACTGGATAATAAAAAATAAAGGAAAAATAAAAAGGGGCAATATAGCACATGCAAAGACCACTCCCATGACAAAACACATGGCTACAATATTATATCAGGTATGATACTGCAATAGCAGTCAGATAAAGGACCGTTTTTATATAATTGCAAGGATGACGCTTCATGCATCGATAATTATTTCCGTCTGGTAAAGGAGGTGAAGCTAATAGTCATTAAATCTGCTGACAAAGGGGGCAATCTTGTAATTATGGATTGTAACCAATACAGACAAATGTGTGAATGCCTGCTAAGCGATCGTGACTGCTACCGCATCTTACCATCTGACCCTATGGATGTCTTTTGCAAATAACTTGTGTCTATCCTTGATGAAGGCCTTATTAAAGGTGTCATCAGTGAGGCTGAATACCACTTTCTGAGGCTAGGTTCACCCCAGATAGCTACGTTTTATGGATTACCCAAGATCCATAAGGGTTTATCTCCCTTGAAGGGTCGTCCTATTGTGACTGGGGTGAACTCGATAACCCAGAATAGTGGTATTTATATTGATAGGGTTCTTAAGAGGTTTGTTTCAGCCCTTCCATCTCTCACAAGGGACACAATGGACTTCCTAAGGAAAATTGAAACCATCAACTTAGAACAATCATGCTCCCTTGCAAGCATTGATGTTGAATCATTGTATAGCTCTATTCCTCATTCTAAAGGGTTGATGGCGGTAGCAGAATTCTTAAAGATAAGGGCATTATGTTACCGCTCCCATAATGAATTTGTGTTGACTCTCCTTGAGTTTGTCCTGAAGCACAATTTTTTTCTGCTTGATTCGCGCTTCTTCCACCAATTCAGGGGGACCCCTATGGGGGGCCTCTGTGCCCCCACTTATGCCAATCTCCTCCTGGGCTGGTGGGAGGGTGAAGTGGTCTTTCCTGACAATCAAGCTTGGTGGTGTGACAAAATTGTCTTTTGGACATGTTATATAGACGATTTCTTTGTAATCTGGAATGGTGACCTTGATGAATTTAAATAATTTGTTAGGATGTTGAATACGAATGAGATAGGCTTGGCATTTACCTTTAAGTTTCACCCAGACACACTAACGTTTCTAGATGTCAGGGTCACCAAGGAGGTGGACAAGTTGGTCACAACTACCTTCAGGAAGACCACTGCTACGAATAATTTTCTTTATTGAGACAGTTATCATCCCATGAACCTAAAAAAGGGATACCCCGCGGCCAGTATTTGAGGATGAAAAGAAATTGTTCAGATCCAGAGAGTTTTTACCGTGAATCAAGGAAGCTTTATGACCGCTTTAGGACTAGAGGTTATCCCCAACAGGTCTTAAGAAATGCTTTCCAGAATGCCGAGGTATGGGAGCAAAGTACCCTCTTGGTCCCCAAGTAATCTGATTCCAGGGGGGAAGGTTATCAGGATTATCTCCACTTATGATGTTGAAAATCGGAGAGTGAGGGAGATAATTGATAAATACTGGCCAATACTCTTAATGGATCCCGACGTGGTGGACGTGGTGTTACCCCGTTCGAGTATTACATTCAGACATGGTAGATGCCTGCGAGACCGTTTGGTCCATAGCCACTTTTCACAACCAGTTCGAGCAGGGACATGGTTAGTCAGGAAACCGTTGGGTACTTTTCATTGCGGGGCATGCTCGGCCTGTCAATTTGTTAGAAATTCGAAAGTCAATATATGTCACAAATAGAAGCTATATGTAAGGGATTTTATTAACTGCAGGAGCAAAGGGGTAGTGTACCTTTGTCCGTGCCCCTGTCCCTTTATTATGTGGGGAAAACATTTAGGGAATTTTGTTGTCGAATTCTTAAGTATGTTAATGATATCAAGAAAAAGAATAATACTCCCGGGGCTAATCACATCTGGGAAAGTCTTGATGGAGATCCTAGGTCTCTGTCTTTTTCAGCAATGGAACTGATAAGACCTTCCCCCAGAAAAGGTGACTGGGACCGTAGAATCCTCCAAAAAGAAATGGAGTGGAAATACAGGTTCCACTCTCAGTCACCTGTGGGACTAAATTAGAGACTTACATTTTCCCGTTACATCTCAGGGTTTGCCCCTTCTCTGTGCATAATCAGCTTCACCTCCTTTACCAGACGGAAATAATTATCGATGCATAAAGCGTCATCTTTGTAATTATATAAAAACGGTCCTTTACCTGACCACTATTGCATTACCATACCTGATATAATATTGTAGTCATGCGTATTGTCATGGGAGTGGACTTCGCATGTGCTATATTCTCCATTTTTATTTTTCCTTTATTTTTATTATCCAGTATCTTGTTATGTTTATGTGTATTTTTGTTACCCCCTGGTTTGTCCTAACCAGAGTATTAACAACCAGCATATAAAAAAAAAAGTGGTGTGACTCCCCCCATTTTTACCCTGCGGCGCCATACACGTACATGTGCAGTATATCACATGCGCCAATATTTATTCATTAAATGGGACCAGGAATTGTCACAAAATAGTTCTCATATGGTGTCCACTGTATGTGTAGTACCACCGGGCTTTATTTATATAATGGTCCTGGGGTGGTATCCCCTGACATCCCCAATTATAGTGTAGTAGGGGGTGGGAGCAATATGGAGAATACTGGGAACCTGGCTCCTTGTGCCTTTGGATGCGTGGTTTGCACTTCCAGTTTGATCTATCTGACGCGCTGAGCCTCCTGATGATATTAGGCCTGTGTGCGCCACGATGGGTGCACGTGGAGCGCACTACTAGCTTGGTCCCGTCCCTGGCTTTTCAGAGAGAGTGGTATGGAAAGCATAAGGGCGGGGAGATCGTATCTCCAAGTGAGTCCTGAGATGCATGGCGTCCGAGGACTATTGGTGGAGACATTTGGGGAGGATATTTTATGCTGCCACCCAATAATGGTGGTTAGCTCTGGTCATGGGACTGTGAGGGGTGGAGTTGAGGATTGAGCTGACCAATCGAGTCGGAGCCCGCCCAGTACTTTATCATTTAAATGATAGCCTATGTCTCTGGCAAAATGGAGCTGTCTTTCTTGGCCCCCTGGAGCCCCCCAGCTGTGCATCTTGCATCTGTGAGAAGACTGGATTTATTCTTATATCTACCTGAATCAGCTAAGTTGTTATCTTTCTTAATACAGTGATATTATGCCATTTAATCTGTATTGGATTTATATCAAATATATTTCAGTGTTTATACGCTGTTAAAAGTGCTCAGAGGCTTATGTCCTTCACCTCGTCACAGATGTATGCTGATCTGGGATGCTCCAGTAATTTATGATTTATGTATCTCTATATATGGCATCCTATTGCTATACTGATACCGTTAGGCCCCTGATAAACCTTTGATTATCTAGAAGGGCAAATGTGTTGGGACGTTGTATGTTGTGTCAGAAAGTGATAGGGCTGTATAAGGACAGGTTAGCCCAGGTACGTGTACAGAGTGCACCTACCTTTAAGGTGCATCTCCGGGCTGAGCAGTATTTGTAAGGGCATGACCAGGAACAGACATATTATATCTTGATTTTCTGTCCCAGATGTATTTTTTTGTCCTCATTTTTTGCTAACCGTCCATTGTATTTGACATATTTGACAGCTTTTTGTACTATAGTTATCATGGTCCAGTTTGGACCACATTTATCTTTTGTATTTTAATTGTATGTACTGTAGATTAAAGGTTACGTTTTAGGAAGTTGCCCTCAGTGATTTATATATTAACAGTAAAACAAACCCAAATATTTATTACCCAGATGCTGCAGTTTATAGAAACATGCCATATGTGGTTGTAAATCTCTCCATGGGCACACAGCAGGGCTCAGAAGGAAAGGAGTGCAATATTGTTTTTGGAGGGCAGATTTTGCTGGAATGGTTTTTAGGTGCCATTTCACATTTAAAGAGATCCTGAGGTACCTCTAGAAAGTAAACCCTAACCATCTACTAGTGATTATTATCGCACTCTTAAGTTACATATACACACATGTGATGCCAGGATGGTCCTGGGCTGGCATCGTGTTCGTTCATATTTATGCATATAGCAGAGCAGTGGAAGCAGAGGGGGAGGCTGCCATATACCACATGCTATAGTACAAGAGGCTGGCAGAGAAAATAGTGGGCAGAGGTTGGGATGTAAGTTCCAATCTACCCCCTTTCCCAATGTTTTAAATAAAGATAAATAAAGATTAAAAAAAAGTATTGCCATGTCCAAAAGTGTCTTCACTATTAAAAAATAAAAATAATTTTCATGCACGGTGTGTGCCGTGACAACAATCACAACACGATTCAGCATTTTTTTTGTTACCGTGCCCCCCCCCCCCCAAAAAAAATTTGAATGTCAGTGATCAAAAAATTGTGTGTGCCCCAAAAATGGTACCAATAAAAACTACAGTCCATCCACCAGAAAAAAAGCTTCAGCTCTTTAGGCAGAAATATAAAAATATAAGTTTTACCTGTCAGAAAATGGCAATACCTGTCAGAAAATGGCCCGGGTAAGCTCTTAGCTAGAATAATTTCACAACAGGAAAAAAAAAAAAAAAAAACTATTATTTTGATCCGCAACGTAAAGGGGGAAACAGATGCAGAGGGAATTGGGAATACCTTTCTACAATACTTTGCTCAGACATATAGATCCTGCCCAGGTTTGTCATCCGAACTGGCGATGCGGTTCCTGGAGAGAATTCCACTTCCTACTTTAAATGAAGCTCAAAAAGAATATCTGGAGGAGGAGTTGTCTATCATCGAGCTGCAGGAGGCCCTCGGGTCTATCTCGGGGAACTCATCGCCAGGACTGGATGGCCTTCCATACGAGGTCTATCGCAAGTATAGCGATGTGATTCTCCCCCAGGTGTTGCATGTCTTTTCTCAAGCAACACAGGGAGGGCGACTACCATACTCTATGATGGAGGCCCTTATTGTTCTAATTCTAAAAAAGGATAAAGACCCGGTAGAACTGAGCTCATATAGACCAATATCCTTATTAAACACCGATGCTAAGTTATTATCAAAAATCTTGGCTAGGAGGCTCTCGCGGGTTATGCCCACCATTATTCACCCAGATCAAAATGGCTTCATGCCAAAAAGGGGTACCCACAACAATCTACATAGGCTATTTATGAATATTCAGTCCCCGGGGCATGGTGCCCGCTCCATCCTGTCTCTGGATGCTACTAAAGCCTTCGACAGGGTGGAGTGGACCTTTCTCTGGGAGGTGATGAAAAAAATGGGCTTTGGTCCAAGATTTATGGGGATGGTTCAGCTACTGTATAACTCTCCCACTGCCAGGATTAGGATTAATGATTTGACGACAGAAAGTTTCACTTTGGGAAGGGGCACCCGTCAGGGTTGCCCCCTTTCCCCCTATCTATTTAATATTTATATTGAACCGCTAGCGGCCATGATAAGACAGGACTCGAAGGTGGCCGGTTTTGGCATAATGGGGAAGCATGATCGAGTATCCCTCTACGCAGATGACATCTTGGTCTTTATCCATCAAACAGACACTACTCTCCCTCGTATAATGGACCTGGTTGGTCTTTTTTTTTATGATCCGTCTGGACTTGAGATCAACTGGGATAAGACCGTTCTCCTCCCTATAGACGAGTTGCGAGGCGAAGGGAATAACCAGTTAACGATTTCTGATTCAATAAAGTATCTGGGTATAACAGTTTCTGCCAAACCTCAGGAATATTTACAACTCAACCTGATTCCCTTGTTGATGAAGTTGAGAGCTAAAATTAAGATATGGCAAACAATCCTGCCAGCAAGAGCAGACAGGATTTCATTAATAAAAATGGTAGTGTTGCCCCAGGTTCTTTATGTCCTGCGTAATTCGCCTATATGGATTCCAGACAAGCACTTTAGATGGATAGAACGTATGCTCAATGATTTACTATGGGGGAGGAAGCGTGTTAGATTGAAGGCACTCTATTTTTCCATGCCCTACAATCGGGGAGGTCTTAACCTCCCCTATTTTAAGGGCTATTTTGTGGCTTCCCAACTCTGTCTTTTTAACGACTGGGAAAATAGCCCTTTTTGCAGTAGACTAGTGAAAAATTCAGGCTTTTCGGATTTCTTTACTGTACTAGAATCTGATTATTTGTCAAATATCCCGAGTGGGTACTCATTCTTCTGCAGAATGGTCAGAAAGACCTGGTTGGTTATAAGGAGTTGGTGTGGAGTTAAGGCATCACTCACCTGCACCCCATTATGGCATAACTCAAAACTTCCTAATTTAAACGACTTAAGCTGCTGCCAGTATTGGAGGATTAAAAAAGTTCAGTATCTACATCAAGTAGTCAGTGGGGGACAAATTTTGCCCCTCACGGAATTAAGGGCAAAGTTAGGTGAGGTGGCTTGGTATGCATATTTTCAATTGAGATCCGCACTTTCTAGCACTTTAAATAGTCACTTCTTTATTATAGATACTCCTGCATTTTTTCATGATTTAATTTGTAAGAAAATTGTCACGAGAATTAAACTATCACACTGCTATAGACACTTAATGGATAATTTTTTTCTGGATGTTTTCTCTCCAGGACAGAGAGCTTGGTCTTCTCTTCTTGCAGAGGTGGGCCATCCAAATTGGGAGAATATAGGGGAAAGCTTAAAGCTGGTTTCACACAATTTCAATCACACTGTTGTACAATTCAATATTCTGCACAAAATTTATGTGACACCCATATGGCTACATAGAAGAGGACTCAGGGCCTCCTCTAGCTGCCCACGTTGTGGTGAATCTGAGGCAGATCATTTACATATGTTTTGGGATTGCCCAATGGTGAGTAGGTATTGGAGCTTGGTCCAAAAGAACCTGGCTTGTAAACTTAAAATTGTTGTTCCTTTGTCCCCCAGGATATGGGTCCTGGGAGACTTATCGGAGGTTAATTACCAGCCCATAAAATGCCATCTGTTGATTAAGGTGATATTCTTGGCTAGACTCCTCATTTCCAGAGCCTGGTTCTCCTCTGTCGCCCCAGACTGTAAAAACTGGCTGAGCTTGGTTGAGAAAGTGAAAAGCTACGAGAAGATACTTTACAAACAAAGAGGAGCTCACTTAAAGTGGAATAATTTATGGAAAGATTGGGACATAGATTATTAATTAGGAGACTACTTCTCTTCGCTACTGTATATAAATTTATTTATTTTTTATTTTTTAATTTTTTTTCCTGCAAGGTGGGAGGGTGGGTGGTTGGGGTTAGTTAGGGGGAAATTCCATTTGTCCGGTTTGCTTATATGTATACTATCGGGGAAGAATGTGAAGCTACATTTGAGCACACGAGGATCTCTGGGAATGTTGGAGGATGGGAGGACCTTCCGGCAGTAAAACAAAGGTTGGAACTCGTATTTAGAATAGTGAGTGATATATGGGCGGGGCACTGGGGCTCGGGACCCGGGGACGTCCGGGCGCCGGGCGCGACTCAGGGTACGGCTCCTCTCGTCAGACATGAGGCTTGACAGCAGGCAATGAGACGACATGTGTGGTGGGCGTGCTACTGAGTGCATTTTTAACGACACAGAGTGGGCCTTTGGCCCTGATTCTTGCTTACATCCTCTTTAATTCCTCGAGACTGTCGAGGGATATCCGACTTTAGTTTCTACCACATGAGATCTCTGTGAGTTATGGCAAACTACTGCACTGATATCTTATTCAAGCATATGGGGACGAGGCAGTAAAATATGCGAGTGGGTTATTTACCACGGTGACAAAGACTGCTGGACCCCCTTCTCTGCCCTTTGTCTTATAAAAAGCTTGAGATTAAAGCTTGCTGTAAGCTCATCTTTTATGTAGTATGTAGCATGCGAATATTAAGTGATCGGCCACATGAGTGTTGACTCTGTCGATCGTGCCTGCCCGTGTCTGGGAGAGGGCGTTCGCGGGGCGCGCTCGTTGCTGGGGGGGGGGGCGTCCGGACTCCGGGCCTCTACCCCCGCCAATTATAGAGAACTTAGGTAAAATGGGCTACCTCGCACAACTCCTTTACTAGGCTTTGGATGCCGGGCGAATCCTTCCATTCTCCTCAGATAGAGTCCTCTACTTGGTTTTTAAATTCTTCACATAAATATAGACATTTGTATGCAATTATTGTTAATTACGTCCATGGACTAGATTAGACGGACTTATGGATTATAAAATATTAGATATGTAACATGGTTATTAATTTTGCATTAAAACAATAAAATATTTATAAAAAAAAGAAAAGAAAATGGCAATACAAAGACAAATTGATTTTTTCAAAGGTTTAATTTTAAGTAAGTGAGGTGGGGGGGGGGGGGGGATTGTACAAATTTGCTGTTCTAGCTACGCCCCTGACACCAAATGTGGTGTGAACATAGTCTTATTTATACTACTAGTTTATACTAAATCATAATGGCAGTGGCTGGTCGACTAGTCTACAATGAGAGGAAGCCTTACTGCTAAACCAAGCAGAATTGAATTGACTTGGTTCATCTAGATGTCCTGAAACATAATATAAAATAACTCTAACTATGGCTTAATAACAATTTACTTTTCTTTTCTTGTCACTTTCCATTGACCATGATCTAAAATCATGTAGATATTGGTGAAGTCGGTAATGGAGCCTGACCAACTGAAGGAACTTGAAGTTGTCAGACCAAATGATGTTGATTCATCTATAGATCAAGCAGAACAAAGTCAATCTAAAGAAGAAGAAAATGAGCCAGAGCAGAAGGGCCTAATGTTTTATCACACTGACCTGTATGATTCACAGAGCAGATTAGAAATATTTCCAGAAACAGGAAAAGAGGAGGAAATACATAAACAAAGTGATGAACCCAAAGATGTATATACTGCTGGTTCAGACCAGACACAGTTGGATTTACAAAAAGAAGTTGATGAACTGGCAAAACTGTATGGACTGTCTGAGGATAAAGATTCTGAAGAATTTCTGTTCTTAACAGAACCATTTAACCAAATGCCCACAAAACTGAATGTTCCTCACCCAGTGCAAATCATTCAACATCCTAAACAAAATACAGAAGAGAACCAATCTGAACAAGAAGATGAAGATCCTAAAGTTCTGGCAGATGTTCCTCATACAGACAAACATGCTCAAAAAGAGGATGTTAAAGAGGAAGTCAAAACATCTTCCGATACATGTAGTCAAAGTGAAGATGACAAACTACTGCATCAAGAAAGTGTAAAT
Organism: Bufo gargarizans; assembly: GCF_014858855.1. Classification (NCBI taxonomy): domain Eukaryota; kingdom Metazoa; phylum Chordata; class Amphibia; order Anura; family Bufonidae; genus Bufo; species Bufo gargarizans. Next base: position 150,749,106 of record NC_058081.1, read on the forward strand.
CCTGCATCTTCAGATGCTAGTTCTGAGCATGCAGATGTCAAACAAGAAATCCAAGAACAACTTCCAACTGACAGCTGTGCAGATGCAAGTTTCATTGTTAACACAGCAGATGGTACAGAGGTTTCCCGAGTTGATTCGAGTAATCAGGTCAATGAAGACAGAGAAGAAGCACCAGACATTTTCTGTCTTGTATGCAAAACACCTATTAGAGCCTTTGAAAAGCTGTTTGGCATACATAAAGATCATGATGTCAAAGAAATGAGTGCAGCTGTAGAAGACATCAAGGTAGGAGTAGATGAAATAGTGTATACAGGTACTATTAATAAATGTATACTATGGTAAATGATGTCTCAGAGCTATTTTATAAATATGTACATAACTATGCTCACATGATTGCCATAGGTTCAAAGACTGGATTCAAATCAACAAGTATTTGCTGAAGTAAGGTATCTGTTAGAAAATATATACTATATGCATAGGCAGACTGGGAACCTAAAGTGGCCCTGGAAAGAAACCCAAAAGTGACTCCATGTCCACATTGACAACAGTGGGGCAACACAAGTAGGCAGAGCCAAAGCAAGTAGACAGGGCCTGCAATACTGTAGTGTAGCACAAAATATCGCCCCAGCAGAACCAAATAGCTCAGTGCAGCCCAAAATACTGCCACCTTCTCTACAGTATTCAACCATATCACCGTCCTCAATAATTAATGCTTAGAGTATCAGATCATTATGTACCCAGCCGGCAGTGGTGAGGGGAGCTCTGACTGCCCCTTGGGCATCAACCCACCAGGAAATTTCCCTGTAGCGTCTATGGTCAGTCTGCCCCTGACTTCATGTACAGCTTTATACATTTGTATGGGCAGACAAATGAATGGCTTTTCATACTATCATATGTATGTAATGTAGGCAGGTGTGTAAAAATGTTGCAAACTAAGAATACTTTCAACCTTAGAAATGCTAACAGTTTATTTTTATCAATTAAAATGCAAACTGAATGAACAAAAGAATAATCTAAATCCAATCAATGTTTGATGTGGCCACCTGTCACGGACGTACCGAAACATACGGACATCCCGGAGACAGTGAGTGGCAGGAGATCTGTGAGACTGGCAACACATGGTTTGATCTGCCAGGTTTTCCTTGTGGATTAATAGGTGTCTGTGTTGTTTCGGGTAATGGATTGGCCACACCCCTTGCCTCAGGTGTTGCTTATGTGGTCATTTAACCTTCCTTATTTATAGTTGCTTCTCTCACTATGCTGTGCGGTTTTAGTATTTCACGATTTATAAATATCTGTCTGTATTTCTTAGCATTGAGGAAATACACCCCTAAGCAAGGAACGTCCACCAATGCTGGAGCCGGCAGATACTCATTATTGTACCACTTTCCAGCCCTTCGGCCAACAAACTGCTTTCCGTTACAGCCAAATATTTTTTTGTTGTTCCGAAACAAAAAACGGAACAACGGATCCGTAAAAAACGGACCGTAAAACACTGAAAAAGCCATATGGTCGTGTGCATGAGCCCTTAGTGAATATAGCCTAGTGTATATAGACTGGTGTTGGCACATGGGCACAGAATGTGTGACACATCTTCTTCCCAAACCTCAGGAAGAAATACACAAAAACATGTGCAAACTGGAAGAGCAGATGACACAGATGGAGAATTTTGCAGGACACCTGGAGGAGATGTATACCACTATAGAGGTGAGGGAGCTTTGTTTTGTAAAATCCTTTCTAGACCACTTGCCAGGCAGCACATACAGAAATAAATGCCTGCTCTTTTCTATCCAGGAGAATTCCGGGAGGCAGGAGCAGAACCTGGAGTTACATTACACAGAAGTGATGGATGCTATTGCATCTAAGATTGAAGAAGAAATGCAAGCTCTTGGAGAAGAGAAGAGACTTAAACTGGAGACCTTATTCGAGCAATTAGTTGACTGTGGGAAAAGTCTTGACACTTCTAAAGATTTAATGGAGACTATACAGCAGTTATTCAAACAGAACGACAAAGTGGAATTTGTGAGGGTAAGATCCTTTATAGATTTCTGTTATTGTAATTATTATTATTATCTATTATTAAAGCGCCATTCATACCATAGCGCTGTACATATGATAGGGGTGTACATACATAATACAGACAATTGCACTAAGCACGAACAAGACGAGTTACAAACTGGTACAGAAGGAGAGAGGGCCCTGCCCGCGAGGGCTAACAATCTACATGGTATGGGAGAAGGACACAAACTGGTCATGGCGGTAAAGAGGCAGCAGGGTCACTGGTTGTAGGCTTTCGCATATTTCACTTTTTGCCTTTGCTTCGTGGAGAGTCAGTTTCCCAGAGTCGGCACAACTGAAGCTGCTTTTCGCACCAAGACTTGTTGTCCACTTTGGGAGGATAAAATACATTGACAGATCAGTGTCAGTAATGGAGAGCTACATTTACATGCAGCAATCACCTCTCCTGTATTTCAGGTTATGAAATTCGTTCACGCTTTGATTACTGGTAAAAGGTGAATTGCGTTATGGATTCCGTTACCACGGACCATAACGCAATTCTATGACGGAATGCATAACGGAATGCCTTTAGAGTCTGTGGGCTGTAAAACGTATCCGTCCTGTTTCCGCTGCAGGGGAGTCCTTTCCTGCCTAATGGAAGCGGGACGGATCTGTTTTGCAGCCCACAGACTTCTATTATGACGGAATGAATAACGAATGCCTCTAAAGGCATTCTGTTATGCATTCCGTCATAAAATTGCGTTATGGTCCGTGGTAACGGAATCCATAACACAATTCACCTTTCACCAGTAAACAAAGCGTGAACGAATTTCATAACCTGAAATTCGCTAATCTCTAATCATTACCACTGTTTAGGCGACATCTGAAGCCCTAGTGGAAAAAAGAAATCTTTAAACTTTATTAACTTTTCACAAGTAAAGTTTGTGTCTAGAAATGAAATGTATTATTATTTACAAATGGCTGTCTACCAACTGACCAGTGCCGGTCATGCTCAGCCTCTTCCCTAGATTTTTATTTTTTTATAAATTACTGTACAATAAAAATAAAATTACTAAGGCTACTTTCACACTTGTGGCAGAGAGATCCGGCAAGCAGTTCCGTCGCCGGAACTGCCTGTCGGATCAGGCAAAACGTATGCTAACTGATGGCATTAGTAAGACTGATATCCTAAGCAGTCTTATAAATGCCTGATCAGTCGAAAAAATGCATTGAAATGCCGGATCCGTCTTTCCGGTGTCATCCGGCAAATCGGATCCGGCATTTATTTTTTTGCACCTTTTTTTCAGTCTGCGCATGCGCAGACCGGAAGGACCGATCCGGCATTCCGGTATTCTAAATGCCGGATCCGGCACTAATACATTCCTATGGGAAAAAATGCTGGATCCGGCATTCAGGCAAGTCTTCAGTTTTTTTCGCCGGAGATAAAACCGTAGCATGCTGCGGTTTTCTCTTTTGCCTGATCAGTCAAAACAACTGAACTGAAGACATCCTGATGCAAACTGAACGGAATGCTCTCCATTCAGAATGCATGGGGATAAAACTGATCAGTTATTTTCCGGTATAGAGCCCCTGTGACGGAACTCTATGCCGGAAAAGAAAAATCAGTAATCTGTAGTCAGACCTGCTAAAATGTGAAGTTAATCACTGCCGATTAGCGCAATCGCTAATATATTGCCGTGCCAAACATTTTCTCCAGTCTCAGGAAACTTATACCAGCTTGAAAAACGTAGCCAAATTGACCCATGGCTGTATTTCACGTTACAAATTCGCATTACGCAATTTTTACATTGCCGATTTTTCGCATTCAATAAAATAATCTCGAATTCTCTAAATTTACAAATATATGACAAATATTCTGCAAAATATTCGTGAAATAACGCGAATTCGAATATAGCACCTGACGCTCATCACTATATATCTCTAAGCAGGAACTGGCATTTTCCAGAACTGGAAGAAGATAGCCCTGGGTTCCTTTGATGTCATTTAAGTAGGGGGTATTTAGCCTGGGAACATTTAGAAACATTGCTCCTGATGAAATGACATGAATGCAGTAAGGGCTTGTTTAGATTAGCGTTGTGTTTTCCATATTTATTTTCCGTCAGAAACACAGAAAAGTGGAAGAAAATGGATCCAGTCAGTCGTTTGAATGACACATACAAACTGAATACTTTCCAATTCTATCCATCATTCATTGACTTCAATGTTAAAAAAAAAAAAGAAAAGCTCCATCATGTTTCCATTCATGTTTATTAAGGAGTTTTCTGGAATTTTCATAGTGTTGTCCTAGAATAGGTCATTAATATGAGATCGTGAGGGTCTGACTCCCGCATCGGGACCCCAGCTGTTTGAGGAAGTCGCAAGGGTCACGGGAGCCCCGATGAGTGCCACCACCTCCTCACAGCTCACCAAGCACAGCGCAGTCCATTTGATAGCATCTGTTCTTGCTATGCTGTTGTCAACAAATTGTTACTTGCATTTTATAGGCTTGATGTACACACCAACTGCGTAATGGCTTAAAGGGTTATTTCAGCATTGACATTTTAACACTCCACCCCCACCCTGCTGTACCTGAGAAGGGAAGCAAACATACCTGTTCCCCGCTGCTTGTTTCTAGCGCCATAGCCCCGGGGACCAAGCAGTGACGTTCCGCTTGGTGATGCAAGTCCTGAAGTCCTTTAATATTTGTATATTGTTTGTATGCATAAATCTAGTTCTGCTCTACATAATTATTTTCTTTCCTAACCTTCTACAATTTCCTGTATATATCAGTCCTTTAAATTCATATTACTTTCTAATGTGTTTTTTTTATTCCCTTTTGCAGACTGCACTTGATACAACCAACAGGTAAAAAAGTTATAATTTCTATAATTAAAAAATAAAATAAAAATACATATCTTCATATAAGTTGTCGCATGTATAGAATTAATAAAAAGTATTGAAAATATCATAATTATGAGGAGGTTTTATTATTATGTTTGTCGGAATGTGAACATATTAATATTTGACATAACATACAGTAGTGAACCGTTAGAGGCAGGGCCGTTGCTAGAGTCTCAAAAGATCCCAAGCCCTAATGCATATGGCCCAATTCTCTGAGTTGACCAAACGCACTCCCCCAACCACCACCCCCAGAAAACACTAACACTGAAGACATTTTGCTGTACTTGCTATACAGCAGCACGTACCGCTCACATCCAGGGCCTCCAGGTGACGTCTCCTCCGATGTAGATCTTCTCTGTCATCATATTCGCCATTCGGTCCGGACAACTTCTCTCAGCTGCCTCGTCTCTGCAGAGTGTGACACACAGACATCTGAGCTTCCTCACATTTCTATCATCATCTCCCAACCTGGAGTCCCCACAGTGTTCTCCTGCTGCTCACTGTACCCCCCAATACAACAAATACTATCCTGAAGGAAAATGAGTGCCCCATAGTAATAGTGCTCTTCATAGTCCTACCAATAGTTAAACAGCACTGTATAGTACATCACACAGATTCAAGCCCATAGTAATAAATGGAGGCAGAGCTCAGGGGGTATTTAATGATAGTGTCAAATTTTAATGAAGCTTCCAGTTCTCCCAGTATTTGCTCTATCACTACTTAGTTTGTGACCTATACTATTGTAGACTATACAATGTATCTTGTTTTTGCAGATTGCACCAATACTTCAGTACTGATATCAACTTAAATATTTCAACAAATGCAGAGTTTAAAAATATTAGTTTGGACGTCTCAGAAGTGGAGCAGCTTTTGGATTCCGTTGATACTCTCCCAGGTACTTGTATTTCTAGTGCAAAGCCTATGGGCCTGTTTCGGCTCTCTTTGTATGCGCTCAAGCATCGATGTTACTACACCCGAGTATGGGATTTTCTGTAAAACTTCGCTCACCGCTAGAGAGAGTCAAAACCTGCCATATAAATGAAACAATGGTCGAATGAATCGCAATCATACCAGCAATATTTCAGATTGGCTGAACAGGGAGTAAGTTTAAAAAAAATATTTGACTCCTTGGTCCTTGAGTGCAAATGATTGGACTATCATGCCATACACCTATAATTTCTGAATTATAACAAAACGTCCCAACTTGGCCGATAACATCTTCGATGTCTGAAAATACAACTTTGGCTACTGAATTCCACCCTGCAAGGTCCTTGGCAGGGAAAGGGTTACTTTGGCCATGTATACAGTGCATTGACCGTTATCATTCATGGCAAGGATGTACATTTATACTGCTTTGTAGGTGCTTGACGTGATCCATTGTTACAGCTTCAGTGCTGATTTTGAGAATGTAGGGTGTAGGTGGAAAGGTATTCAGAATTTACATTCCCTCCTATCACATCTATATAGCAGCCAATATGGACACGTATGGAAATAAACATTGCCTTCTGCAGCCACATTGTAACAGAAATGTTACCATCGTACTATTTTATTATGGAGTGTTTGGACTATTTGGAGTAGTGTTCCTATAAGGTTGGATGGCTGCCTAGCAAAACACTGTTATAGAGCCTAACAGGATTAGCTTCTACAGTATATTATCAACTCTCCACCTGCAAAATTGTCCCCAGCATTTTATAGGGGGAGAGAAGACCGAGGGTGCCAGTCAATAGAGCAGAAGGACAAATACCTGTATCGGTTCCTCTATAGCAGGATGCTCAACCTGCGGCCCTCCAGCTGTTGTAAAACTACAACTCTCACCATGCCCTGAAGTAGGCTGATAGCTGTAGGCCTTGTTGGAAAGTCAGATTTTGACCCATAAGGAGCTACTTTCAATAGGTGGCACTGGTGAGATGGTTCTCTTTCACATAAAGGTGGATTAACATGGGCAGATTATCGGGGACCACCATTCCTGTGAACAGCGATCTGCTGCCCAGAAACAATGCAGCTGTGTGAGAACGAGCGATTGCAATAGCAATCCCTCATACTGTGGAGGGGATCACTGCTTCCCCTCCACTGAACAAGCAGCCAATTGTCTGACAATCTGCTGCTGCTTGCTGCACGTAAATGCACCTTAACTGTATAGATTTCTGTTTGCCAAGCTTGCACTGGTTAATAATAAGGTACTCTGGAGGGGATGTAAGGATGATATCCATTGTATAGGAAAGGCTATGTTGTAATGAATGATTCCCTTGCCTGGTTGCTATGAGAACTAGCCAGGGAATTATATACATTGTTAGGTAGAGGAATTTAAATATTTAAGGATTATGTAGCATTTTTTCACTGTTTCTATACAAGGCAATCATAAAAGTCAAAAACTATACAACGACTGAATAAGCATTCAATAGTCTATCATATTTCAGTTCCCTCAGCTCCTGTGATCAACCCTCAGACACCCAATTCTGCCACAGCGACATCTCTCCGTGTGTGCTGGAGCCTGTTCTCTGATGACACAGTGGAACATTACCACCTCTACTATAAACCAGTATCTGATGTTACTCCAGGGGAAAATCGAGAAGGTAAGATAAGATGCTATAAAACTATATTCAGAGATGCAATAAGTAAGGACTGGACCGCTTTCATAGAAATATAAACACATATATGTATATACACACAAAAACACATCAATGCATTATAGGTACAACACATAAAAACACATGCACACACCTAGGTGCAACTATGGCAGGCTGGTTGCCTTAAATGTATTATCCCATCTGGGACATTTATGGAGTATCACTAGGATATGCCATAAATGTCAAATTGGTGCATGTCCCACCTCAAGGACCTGCTCCTATCTCCAGAACGAGGCTCTCAAAGTGAACAAAGGGCAAGCATCTCATGAACAGCGTCCTCTCCATTCACAGTTATGGCATGTACGAAAATATCCTCCCTTCGCTTTGGGTCACTTTCTGCAGATACAACAGTGGGATCTGCACCTATCTGACATTTATGGCATATTCTAGTGATAGCAATAGCCATGTGCCAGAGGATTAATTTGAATCTCTTGAGCCTCAATGCAAAATCTGTAGTACTGGTCTTCTTATATTCGGCAGAAGGACTTTTGTTGCCCCACAGGCTCCAAGGCTTAGGTTACATAGTTACATAGTTAATACGGTTGAAAAAAGACATAAGTCCATCAAGTTCAAACAAGGGATAGGTGGGGACACAAATCCCAGAAGGAAGTGAGACGCAGATTTCTACACGTTTTCATAAGCATTAATGCCATTTACTTTTAAGAATTCGTCTAAACCCTTTTTGAAACTGTCCACTGTTCCTGCTGTGACCACGTCCTGAGGAAGACTATTCCACAGATTTACAGTTCTTACAGTAAAGAAGATTTGACACTTCTGGAGACTGAACTTTTTCTTCTCCAGTTGGAGGCAGTGCCCCTTGTCTTTTGAGGGCATTTTACATGGAACAGTTTTTCACCGTATTTTTTGTATGGCCCATTTATATATTTGAATAGGATAATCATGTCCCCCCCTTAGACGTCTCTTCTCAAGACTAAATAAATTCAATTATTTTAATCTTTTTTCATAACTAAGACCCTCCATGCCCCTTATCAGTTTAGTCGCTCTCCTCTGTACTTTTTCCAGCTGCAGAGCGTCCTTTCTATGGACTGGTGCCCAGAACTGAACTGCATATTCCAGATGAGGCCGCACCAACGCTTTGTAAAGTGGTAATATTACATCCCTGCCCCGCGAGTCCATGCCTCATTTAAAGGGGTTGACCGGGATAGGGGACATTGTTGTATGTGTACAACAGCCCCCTAAATATTACATTCATGCCTGTTCTTCTTTAACAGACATTTCTGATGCCCCTTTTGCAATTCACAAATCTCAGCCGGAAGTGCCGTTTTTCTAAGAGTCAGTGACGTACCGGGTCCCTTCCTGCAGGGCGAAGCCTCTTCTTCCGCTTCGCAAGGAGCCCGGTGATGTCACCATCAGCCAAAGTAATTATTCAGAGTGCATGGATGGGCAGTAGCTAGGCGGCAACAAACCACGCTAAGCTACGCCCCTCTGGTCCAGTGATGTCAGAGTTTAGGGGCGTAATTAAGGGGGAGGAATATGTGTGGTAGGAGGCGGCATATGAATCGTGGGGGCGGATGCACAAAGGAGCAGATGGACACCAGAAACCATGCGATGCTGCTCTGCCTTGGGACCCAGAAGGCAGTGCGGCAGGAAGTTACCGCACACATAAACATAGATGTCAACAATCAGTGGGGGACTGTCGGAGCACTGCTGATGTCGAAAAATACATAAAAACATCTAGGGGGACCTTGAAACTATTAATAGTGAGTAAACTGTTTTGTAAAAATATTTTGGATCCCGGACAACCCCTTTAATGCATGACAATATCCTGGTGGCCTTAGAAGCAGCTGATTGACATTGTATGCTGTAATTTAATCTACCATCTACAAGGACACCCAAATCCTTCTCTATAAGTGACTCTACCAGTGCTACATCACCTAGGACATATGAAGCACAGAGATTATTACTACCAAGATGCATAACTTTACATTTATCCACATAGAACCTCATTTGCCAAGTTGATGCCCAATCACTCAGAGTGTACAGGTCAGCTTGTAGTTTGTGGATATCTTCCATAGACCGCACAGTTCTACACAGTTAAGTGTCATCTGCAAAAATAGAAATGGTGCTATTAATACCGTCCTCAATATCATTACTAAATAAATTAAATAATAAAGGGCCCAGCACTGAACCTTGGGGTACACCACTTATAATCTGGGACCATTCTGAATAGGAATCATTGACCACGACTCTCTGGACACGGTCCTTCAGCCAGTTTTCAATCCAATTACAAACTATACTTTCCAAGCCTATAGGTCTATAATTACCTGTGAAGGACCTAGATCCTTTTTTGAATATGGGCACCACATTTGCCTTCCGCCAGTCACTTGGCACTGTACCAGTACCTAGAAAATCTTTAAAAATTATAAACAGGGGCACAGCAATGACTTAACTGAGCTCTTTAAGAAATCTTTGGTGTGATCCATCTGGACCCGAAGTGTTTTTCACATTTACCTTAGTTAACTTATCTTGGACCATATCTACACTTAGCCAATTGAGTATATTACTGGATGCAACTGCAACCTCTGTAGTTCCATACCGTAGTCTTTAGAACGATCCACTCTGCTGTCAGCTTCAGGATGTCACCTGTGAGAAGTGAAGAGGGGCCTGTGGTATCTCCGGCTACTGCTCCATAGGTTTTACCACTGACCACATTATATATTAATGAAATGTATAGGATACTATATAGTGTTTGAGTAAGTGTGCTATTTGAATGCAGTATTAATTGTGCAATTTTTTTTATTTGCTAGCTTATTAGAGCTAGGCATGTATACCTGAGTTAGTCTGTCAATGATTGCCAAAAGATCTGTAATTACCTTATAACAGCTTTCATTAATGTCCTCTGTTCCTTTCCACTGCTCCCTTAAAAGACCGTTGCTAGGGTTTGTCTGTCTTCCTTTTAGTATAAACAGAAGACAGAGGGGCGGTCCTTCACACTGCATGGCTGCATTAGGCTTCAGAGTGAGGAGGCGTGTCTCTCAGTAATCCAATCTGATTGGCTGGCAGGGAGTTGCTGGCTACAGCAAGTGTGTATGGGAAGTGAGGGAAAGCAGTTTTGGCCTCAGAGAACTGGCAGAGGAGCCATCTTGAGAAGGGCCTCATATTGTAAATGTTTAAACAGCCGAAACTAAGGGAAAGACTCAAGGAAAACAGTGGTATGTGAAGAAACTAAAGATTGCTTTATGCATAATGCTGCTGCAGCACTAACATATGCTAAAATTTATTTTTTTATGAAAACATGACAGTTACCCTTTAATTACTTATTGCTTGCATTTTGTGCTACCCTTAAATCATTTATTCTGTTTTGCTCATTTTTTATGTACAGTATAAAAATGTAATAAAATTTCCTTAGAGAACTATCTGAAAATTCTGACTTTATAATCCTGTCCTATGTTATCATGTCACTGATAGTAAACCACATTATATTATTATGGGATGGTCAACATGGGTAGATTATAATTAGCTTTATCTTCATCGACAACTTTAAACTTTGAAAAAAATAATCATTATTTCCATACATTACCAGCCCGATAACACAGTATTAAGTTCCATTGAAACGACTGTATTTTTGGTCCGCATCTGATCCACATTTAGTTTTGCGGATCAAATGCAGAACCATTCATTTTAATGGGGCCACAAAAGATGAGGACAGCACACAGTGTGCTGTCCACATCCGCACATCCGTTCCGTTGCCCCTCAAAAGAGAGAGAACGTGTCCTATTCTTGTCTGTTTTGTGGACAAGAATAGGCATTTCTAACATAGGGTGGAATGTATGGGACCGCATAATGCAAGACGCACACGGCCTCTATTCGTGTTTTGCAGATCCACAATTTTCGGAGCACAAAATGGATACAGTTGTGTGAAAGGACCCTTGCTGGTTTACAATGACAGAACCTGTCACACTGGTAGTTAGTTGTGTTAAATTGTATGCTGGCAAAATCACAAATCAGTATCTATAACCCACAGAGCCTGAATGGCCAGCCCAGGATCAAGACAAGGTAGCGAAGCCCATACTGTTCTTTATGATCATAATTATACTCCAATCTTGCTTCACAGAATTCATGATAAGAGCCAAGGAAACCTACTGCACAGTAACCAACCTGCTGCCAAACACACAGTATGAACTCTGGGTTATTGCAATAAATGCCTCGGGTGAGAGCCCTGCAAGTGAAAGTGCCGTGTACGTGACAGGTAATTACATACGTGTATTAGAGGCGCACATAAACTGGATAGCAATATTCATTACTGACTGCGCTGCTCGACACTACTAAGAAATCTGTATTGTGCTGTATCCACAGGAATACGGTACTCTGGAAATGTCTATATTACACAAAGTTTTCTTGCTCTCAGTATAAAATATTATACATCAGCACTGTCCTTTCCTGTTTAGTGTTAAAGGGGTTGTCCGGGTTCAGAGCCGAACCTGGACATCACTCCATTTTCACCCCAGCAGCCCCCCTGACAAGAGCAGGGCAAAGGCATTTTTTGGAATTCCGGTGACATACCGGGGCTCTCCACCGGGCTGCCAGGAACCCCGGTGACGTCACCGACACTGATGGGCGGGATTTAGCACTGCCCTAGCCAGTTAAACGGCTAGGGCAGTGCTAAATCCCGCCCATCAGAGCCGGTGACGTCACCGAACACACTGCTGGGCGGAAGTTTCCGCCCGGCAGTGTGTTATTGAAAACAAAAGAGCCCGTGCCCTGCGCGATTTAGCGCAGGGCAAGCGAGCACATCAGAGCATGAGATGCTCCGATACTAGCCTCAGGGGGGCTGCCTGGGTGAAATTAAGGGTATGTCCAGGTTCAGCTCTGAACCCGGACAACCCCTTTAAAGGGGAATTTCCATACTGATTTCTGATGGTTGTAATTTTATGTGATAATCGTTCAGATTCCCTGAATTTAATTTTTTTTTTTTTAAAGAAGTATTCCAGCCACAAACACATATCCCCTATAGATTACATAAGTGATAAATGTACTGCTGGGTCCTTCAGTCATTGCCAGAACAGGGGATTCAGTTCTCCTGCCTCAACTAATCATAGTAAGAAGAACCACTATTCAAACTCATTGGGAGCAATGGATATGCTGAGCACTTGGGGGTTTTCCTAACTAACATAGTTTGTATGGAGCAGCTGTTCCTTTTAAACTCCTCTGCAGGCATGTGAAGGATAAAAGGGTCCTAGAACTGTCATGATGGGTGGACGCAGTGGTCAGAGCTTCACTGATTCAACATTTAGCGCCTATCCATTGTGTGGAATGCTCCTTGAAAGGGCATCTGTCAGCAGATGTGTCCCTGGCTGACCTGTTAGCCTCTAGGAGCAACGGGGAAACATGGGACCAACACAGATGCCTTCAGCTGCCAGGTGCACATGTAACAGGTCAGACAGTGTCATAGGTACAAATCTGCTGACAGATGTCCTTTAGGGGCTTTGGTTGCTAGGTGGCATCTGCACTTTGAGGTATCATCTACAAGCCAAAAGGTGTCTAACTGCCCATGATGGATTTTTATACTCCTGGTGTTGATGTAATCTCAACAATAGACTAATGATGTTCTCAGACTTTCTCCAAGTTAGAAGGCCATATAGGTCCCTGCTTCATTATTTTTTTGGGTAACTGGATATATTACTTTTTTGGGGGGCGGTGTTGGGGGGGTGGAAGTCTGAGATCAGTATGTTATTAATATTACAAAGATGGAACCTTTATCCTTAAGATAATATTTCATGAGCTGGATTGTAAAGTAAAAAGACCCAACAAGAACATATAACTGTTATACTATATAGCTATTACTGAGGATATATTTCAGAAGTGTTAATAATGTATTTTTATGTTTGTAGCCCCAGCCCCTCCTATCGTTAAAACCAGGGAATGTCTGAGCTGTGAGAATGCAGCTTTAATCTGCTGGGAATCCAGGAACATTAACCCTGTTGAATCTTACACAGTGGAGATATTCAAAGTGACAACAGAGACGCAAGATAATTTGGTCACTGAGTAAGTGTGGTATTCTCCCTGCACCCGAGTCATGTTATCCATTATACACTGCTAACTGCTTGTCTTGCCCGGGGATGTCCACTGCGTTCCACAGAGTCCCTAAACATCCCTAAGGATCTTTAAAATGCAATTTCTGAATAAAATTCAGCAGACTAACACACATGCATAAGAATTTGTTGACCCTTAAAGGAAATATGTCATCAGAACATAGCCTATTGTTTAAATCACATTTTTATGTTTAACATATTTTTTAAGAATTTTTGGTGATGTTATTTTTAATTTTCCTTGTCAATATCTATATTTTTTTTTTAAAAAACATAAAATCCTGCAGTTTTCTCACTGGCCACTAGGAATAATAATAGACACCATTTCTTGGTCTGTACAGATCACTTTACTACAGTTACCTGCTTATCTATACAAACAGGAGAGGTCATTATAGTCAGGATTAGGATGACAGATAACACAGGTCATAGAGCATGTCTAGAAAGCTTTCCCATAGAAGTCAATGAGGTCCCCTACCGACCATTGTGTCTTTGGACCATGGGGCTGCCGTAAAGCTATTTTTAATGCTTTCTAAATGCAGTTAAGAACAGCTCAGGCAAGATGGCCAGACCCATAATAATGTTCAGGAAACAATAAAAAAAAATCTGAAATAAGAAAATAAAAAGAAATTAGAAAAAAAAAAAAAAGGATGTCTTTCTATCTGGTTTTCACTAGCAGATAACATTTCTGGTGACACATTTAAGAATTTTTTTATATTTCTGCATTAATTTGACCTAAAACTACATAAGTTCTAAAAGTAGATACAAATATCCAAATCAAACACATGAGTAAACAGTATTAGACTTGGTCATTATATATTGAGGAAAATGATCTAATATCACATATCTGAAAGTGGCAAAAGTATGTGAACCTTTATTTTCAGTATCTGGTGTGACCCTCTTGTGCAGCAAGAACTGCAACTAAATGTTTGCAGTCATTATTAATTAGTTGTGGACATTGGCTTGGAAGAATTTTAGCTCATTCATCAGTGCAAAATAGCTTTAATTCTGCTTTTAGATTTTCTTGGCTTCTTTTCTATGTTGCACTTCTCTCTGTAATCAGACTTATCTTTGGCCAAGAAACTTTACTCCTGGCTCCTGAGGCTTTAGGCTTCTGCACCCATGGCCAACAGAGCTTAAGGTGCTCTGGCTTGCATGGGTATGTCCAGCAGAGATGTTCCCCTGCACACTCTTCCCATAGCAGGGGATAAACTAGACTGGAACTAACTGGTCGCCACCTTCCTGCAGGAAGTAGGACTAGCCCACTTTTCTCTAGAGGGAGGTTAGAATGGAATGGTAAGTTCCATTCTATCTAAAATAGCTCTGCTGTGTTTGCTGCCACCTGCTGGTGAACCAGGCACATTACATGGACAGTTACATAACAAAATAGGGACGCATATTGTGAAGGACCTGGACAAAATACATAGATGGCATTGGTGTTAGCCCAATAAAGACAGTAGCAAGGTGCAGAAGTGGTAACACCACTCTGGGGTGTTACATTCCCCCTTACTTAAAACTAAGCCGCCCTATGCTTGTGCTTAGGGTGTGCTCTAAGGGTACCAAAGGAAAGTTAAAGTGCTGCATAAGAACATACATAGAATGACGGCTACCACTAGGTTCCTGGCCATACTAGGTATCAGAAACGGCTACCACTAGGTTCCTGCCCATATGAGTAGGGTGTCTATTTACAGTTTTCCCTTCTTGGTAATAACTAGAGAACCAAAAAGACTGCACTAAGCGCTCAAATACTCCACAACATGGGCAAAGTCCTATTTAGAGTGTGGGGGTGTCATGTACTGTAATCCCTCCACGATACCATGAGACACCCGCAAATAGAAGGGTGGCTTCATCCTGTATTCCCTTCTAAACACCAAGGTCTATATAAAGCTTTATGACTAAACAGGTAGCTAAACATATTTTCTTAAGGCTACACACTAAGCTTTAGGACACACCAAACTAGGAGGAGGAGACAGTTCACTCTCAAATCTTCATGAGGGTTAATCCCTCTAAATATACATTAGCAGCGGATTACCCTTGACAGTGTTAGATCTGCTTGTGACTTACCACTTGGTTCCCCCTTATGTAGCAACAATACACTACAATGCCTAGTGTCATGTGACGGGGGTCCAAAGCAGACCTCCGGGATGTCAGGGAACCGGTTTACAGGTAAACAGGTCAAGGATACAGACGTACGCATAGGCACACTACCCGGAATAGCGGGTAGAGACCCACTGCGCAACTGACTGGCAATACTCTGGAGGGGCGTAACTAAGAAACACCTGGTTTTCACTAGAGCCTCAGATGGTGAGGATAGGCTTGGGCCAGAGGTAGTTGCCAGGGGCTACTCCAGAGCAAACCCAGAGTCAGTGGCAGGTGGTCCAGACAGACCAGGAGGTACCTGGAATAGCTACCGGCAGGAAGCAAAACATACAAGACATGACACAAGGCAAGGTAAAAAGCATGGTCAAGGCATAGCAAGGTACAGGATAAACATAGAAACATAGAATGTGTCGGCAGATAAGAACCATTTGGCCCATCTAGTCTGCCCAATATACTGAATACTATGGATAGCCCCTGGCCCTATCTTATATAAAGGATGGCCTTATGCCTATCCCATGCATGCTTAAACTCCTTCACTGTATTTGCAGCTACCACTTCTGCAGGAAGGCTATTCCATGCATCCACAACTCTCTCAGTAAAGTAATACTTCCTGATATTACTTTTAAACCTTTGCCCCTCCAATTTAAAATTATGTCCTCTTGTAGCAGATTTTCTTCTTTTAAATATTTTCTTCTCTTTTACCTTGTTGATTCCCTTTATGTATTTAAAAGTTTCTACCATATCCCCTCTGTATCATCTTTCTTCCAAGATATACATGTTAAGGTCCTTTAATCTTTTCTAGTAAGTTTTATCCCGCAATCCATGTACTAGTTTAGTAGCTCTTCTCTGAACTCTCTCCAAAGTATCAATATCCTCCTAGAGATATGGTCTCCAGTACTGCGCACAATACTCCAAATGAGGTCTCACTAGTGCTCTGTAGAGCGGCATGAGCACCTCCCTCTTTCTACTGGTAATGCCTCTTCCTATACACCCAAGCATTCTGCTAGCATTTCCTGCTGCTCTATGACATTGTCTGCCTACCTTTAAGTCTTCTGAAATATTGACCCCTAAATCCCTTTCCTCAGATACTGAGGTTAGGACTGTATCACTGATTTTATATTCTGCTCTTGGGTTTATTCTGCTCTTGGGTTTATATTCTGCTCTTGGGTTTTTACGCCCCGGGTGCATTATCTCGCACTTATCAACATTAAATTTTAGTTGCCAGATTTTTGACCATTCCTTTAGTTTTCCTAAATCATTTTCCATTTGGTGTATCCCTCCAGGAACATCAACCCTGTTGCAAAAAGACACACCTTACCATTGAGGTCTTATGCCATTTCGCTGATAAAGATATTAAACAATATGGGTCCCAGAACAGGTCCTTAAGGTACCCCACTGGCAACAAGACCATGGTCTGAATATACTCCATTGACTACAACCCTCTGTTGTCTGTCCCTCAGCCACTGCCTAATCCATTCAACAATATGGGAGTCCAAGCACAAAGACTGCAATTTATAGATAAGCCTTCTATGTGGGACAGTATCAAAAGCCTTACTAAAGTCTAGATAAGCGATGTCTATTGCACCTCCGCCATCTATTATTAAAGGATAAGGATGAGGCATGGCATGGAATAAAACAAGAACAAGGCATAGCGAAATACAGAACATGAATGAGGTATGGCATGAAATAAGACATGGACAAGACAGAGACAGAAAATAGGCATTACCCTCCAGGGAACACAGAAACAAGGCAAGGAAAAGAACAAGACATGGACAAGGCAAGGCATAGAACAAGACATGGACAAGGCAAGGCATAGATCAAAATATGACATAAACACTATACAGGACATGGAACCCGGAGGACAGACACTTGATGCAAAACCAGCCGACACCACGCAGAAGGGTAGATGGAAAAATCCCAGGAACAGAAGTGAGGTGCTAACCTAGCAGCAAAGCATGGCATGGTACAGGACCAGACCAGGGCATGGCATAGTACAGAACAGCCTGAATTAACAGAACTGGCCACACTGCATATAGACAGACCAAGACTCCCCCCCCAGAACCACAGCTCACAGGACAACATAGCTGGGTAACGAGGCACCTGGAAAGCCACACCCAGGCACAGCAGACAGGGGAGTTAACCCCATCAGAACTGGAACTCAGAACAGCAGGATACTGAACCGGGCGTTGCCCCCCTTAATCGGCACCACAGACAAACAGAAGCATCACGGGGAAAGAACCTTCCTGTGACACCGCAGAGATGGAGAGAGTCACCATACACAGGCGGTTCACAACAGACCCCGCAGCCAGCATGCAGCCACTAGCAACCGGCCTACACAGGATTTCGTCCTGCAGCCAGTATGCAAGGGCGCATGCAGCCAGCCTACACAGAAAAGGTCACCGTGAACAGCTAACATAAGAACCATTTAGTATTGACGTCCTCAGAGGCAGTCCATATAAGCATTAGAGTAAGGTACTAGCTATCTGACTAACAGCATTATTTTACCAAAGTATATTAAAAAGTGCATGAGGTCACATTGTTATACCCGTAAAAAGAGTCCATACAATAGGCGAAAGTGCTTGAACGTTGCTAAAATTCCAAAAGGTTAGTGCAAAAATACAGTGCAAATATATAATGCAATCAAATTCACATTAGAGTCTTTTCCCTAAGTGCTTATGGATCAAGTGCACCAAACTGGAACAAATAGTGCAAAAGTCATTTCTAATCCACATGTGGTAACAAAGTCATTATTTGTAATCCACATGGTGTATGATATTAAATAGCAGCAAATCTTAATGAGAACCCCTTTTTGCAAAGGGGGCTCCCAATTAACCTGAGAAGAGGGAAAAAAGGAGATTGGCACTTCTAGGCGCAACTTGGAAGTGTTTTCCGCAGATGGGGGAGTCCTTACAAGCATGTCCATCCAGATGAGGGCCAAACAAGGGCAACAAAAATAAAAAATGGGCCAACAAGTCCTCACCCTTCAGGAACAGTTCATGTCGTGGCTTCCATTAGTCCATGATTTTCTCTTTTCCAGGATGCAGATCTGTTGCTTAACAGGAACGGAACCTCCTGCCGGGGGAAGGTGAACTTAGGATCTCCAGCTGCAAGAGCTGCAGTAAGAAAACCTCCAGGGGTGGTGATGGGGCCCGAGAAGCTCTCACTGCAGTAGACGCCATTTTCAAGGGCAGCTGGTAATTAACCACCGTTGGGTTGTAAGAGAAAGCGGTGGTTGTCAGATAACTGAGCTAGAAAGTTGGTGGTGGTGGTAAACCCGGGATTAATGGCTTCGGCTGGGGCTGGGGCTTATCTTGAATCTTGGAGGCAGCGCACGTGGCCTGTGGCTGCTGGATCCTTCTGCCAGCTCTCAGCGACTGACATAGGGACAAGGGGCTTGGACAGCAAGGTGACCCTGGTGACAAACGGCCCTTTGAGAGAACTCATGGTGGTATATTCAACGTAGTCCCACACGTAGAGGTAATGGCGGTCTTGAGGCAGATAGGGGAGCTTTACTGACCTGTGGCCCACAAACAGCTCCTCGCTGTCCTCGATGGTGCCACGGTGCCTCTCTAGATGCGGATCCCCTGGCCGTGGGTGGTCCAGGACGTGGATCACTCAGTCCTCAATGCTTTTTTGTAATCCCACATCGTCTGGGCGTGGGCTGTCACCTCTGGTGGAACCATAGGGTTCAGCTGGGAAAAAGAACTGCTCTTCCTGGGTGGACTCTGGTGCTCTTGCTGGGTTCCGCTGCATTTGGGAGAGTCTCACTTTTTCCAGGGGCGGCTTTCACTTCCGGTCCACCGCCTCACACCATCTCCCCCCGCTGCTCCTGTCGCTCCGCAATAAACGTAGTAAAGTCATTTTTAGGGGGTTCTTTGACAATTCTGTAGGCCTTGTAGTATAAAGACACAAAGGTAAATCCTGTTCGTGACGCCAAAAACTGCAACGGGAGCCTCCCCCCAGAGCCCTCTTATAACGCGTCCCAGGTGTAGGAAGAATGCTGAGTGGTGTCCAGACCTTAAGATTAAGTTTAACAGCAGCTTTACTTGAATAAACTTTGTCTTGGTTCCAGCAGGCTTTAGCATTAAACTGGCAGGCAAACTCAACTCTGCTATATCTTTCTCTCACTCTGCTGTACTGACACACTGACTTGATAACTTGGCTTCTTTTCTGTGCTGCACTTCTCTATGTAAATCGGACTTATCTTCGGCCAAGGAACTTTACTCCTGGCTCCTGAGGCTTTAGGCTTCTGCCTCCATGGCCAGCAGAGCTAAAGGTGCTCTGGCTGGCATGGGCATTTCCAGCCGAGACATGCCCCTGCACACCCTTCCCCTAGCAGGGGGGTAAACTAGACTGGAACTAACTGCAGGAAGTAGCACTAGACCACTTCTCTCATGAGGGGAGTTAGAATGGAATGGTAAGTTCTATTCTATATAAGATAGCTTTGCCATGTTTTCTGCCACCTGCTGGCACTGACTGGTGGTACTGAGACTGCAGCTGTGGCTGAGACTGTTGACTGCAGCTAATGGCTGAGATGGCTGGCACTGTGACTGGTGGCTGAAACTGAATGGTGGCTGAGACTGCGGGCACTGTGACTGGTGGCTCAGATGGCTGGCACTGACTGCCGGCACTGACTGGTGGTGCTGAGACTGTGGCTGTGGTTGAGACTGTTGACTGGGGCTAATTGCTGAGACTGCTGGCACTGTAACTGGTGGCTGTTGCCGGTGGCACTGACTGATGGCTGAGACAGCTGACACTGACTGGTGGCTGAGACGACTTGCGCTGACTGGTGGCTGAGAATGCGGGCACTGTGACTGGTGTCTGAGACGGCTAGCACTGACTGGTGGCTGAGACGACTGGCACTGACTGGTGGCTGAGATTGCGGGCACTGTGACTGGTGGCTGAGACAGCTGGCACTGACTGGTGGTGCTGAGACCGCGGCTGTGCCTGAGATTGTTGACTGCGACTAATTGCTGAGACGGCTGGCACTGTGACTGGTGGCTGTGGTTGGTGGCACTGACTGATGGCTGAGATGGCTGGCACTGACTGATGGCTAAGACGACTGACACTGACTGGTGGCTGAGACTGCGGGCACTGTGACTGGTGGCTGAGACTGCGGGCACTGACTGGTGGTGCTGAGACTGCTGGCATTGTGACTGGTGGCAATCACTGATGGCTGGCACTGACTGGTGGTGCTGAGACCACTGGCAGCAACTGGTGGCTAATACTGCTGGCAGCAGCAGCTGCTGAATCTGTATCTGTGTCTGACAGGACTGTAATGGCAGCGCTTGTGGGAGGTCCGGGTGGCTTTGTGGTGCGCTGCGATTCTATTGGCCGGCGCCCCGCACATGTGTATCTAACTCGGTGCATCTAAATCGGCGCATCGCGCATGCGCATTTAACTTCGGCACACACGCACGGACACATCGCAGGCACAGAGGGATTTTATTATATAGGATATACAGTACAGACCAAAAGTTTTGACACACCTTCTCATTCAAAGAGTTTTCTTTATTTTCATGACTATGAAAATTGTAGATTCACACTGAAGGCATAAAAACTATGAATTAACACATGTGGAATTATATACATAACAAAAAAGTGTGAAACAACTGAAAATATGTCATATTCTAGGTTCTTCAAAGTAGCCACCTTTTGCTTTGATTACTGCTTTGCACACTCTTGGCATTCTCTTGATGAGCTTCAAGAGGTAGTCACCTGAAATGGTCTTCCAACAGTCTTGAAGGAGTTCCCAGAGATGCTTAGCACTTGTTGGCCCTTTTGCCTTCACTCTGCGGTCCAGCTCACCCCAAACCATCTCGATTGGGTTCAGGTCCGGTGACTGTGGAGGCTAGGTCATCTGGCGCAGCACCCCATCACTCTCCTCCATGGTCAAATAGCTCTTACACAGCCTGGAGGTGTGTGTTGGGGTCATTGTCCTGTTGAAAAATAAATGATGGTCCAACTAAACGCAAACCGGATAGAATAGCATGCCGCTGCAAGATGCTGTGGTAGCCATGCTGGTTCAGTATGCCTTCAATTTTGAATAAATCCCCAACAGTGTCACCAGCAAAGCACCCCCACACATCACACCTCCTCCTCCATGCTTCACGGTGGGAACCAGGCATGTAGAGTGTATCCGTTCACCTTTTCTGCGTCGCACAAAGACACGGTGGTTTGAACCAAAGATCTCAAATTTGGACTCATCAGACCAAAGCACAGATTTCCACTGGTCTAATGTCCATTCCTTGTGTTCTTCAGCCCAAACAAGTCTCTTCTGCTTGTTGCCTGTCCTTAGCAGTTGTTTCCTAGCAGATATTCTACCATGAAGGCAGGGGCGTAGCTAGAAATGACTGGGCCCCATAGCAAAAAAATTTATGGGCCCCCCTCCCGGATCTCCCACCCCTTCCAGAGCTCCCACCCAAACACCCCTCCAGTACCTCCCACCCCAGCATCCCCACACTCCTCCAAGACCTCCCACCCCCACACCCATCCTAAATATCCCACCGCCAGTCCCCAGATATAATGGTCCAGACATCAAGTGTCCTGCTCCCCCCACAATTTAATTTAATGATCCTGCGGTTCCCCCCTCAATAAATTGGTCTAGACCTCCAGGGTCCTGCTTCCCCCTAAATATAATGGTCCAGACCTCCAGGGTCCTGCTCCTCCTCCTACCAAGATATAATGGTCCAGTGTCGTATTCCCCCCTATATAATGGTCCAGACCATACCTCCAGGTCCTGCTCCCCCCTTCTCCTTAAATGTACTGGTCCAGACCTCCAGGGTCCTGCTCCCCCCTCCTCCCTAGATATAATGGTCGAGGACTCCAGTGTAAATTTTACCAGTCCCAGAGTCAGCCAGCCCTCACCTCACAGCCACTTGAGCGTCTGCGCGCCCACACTCCAGCAGTGCTGCCAGGCCCAGCAGCACGCAGCTTCGCTGTACGCTCCGCCTCTTCCACTTCCGGCCAGTAGGACTGCCGCCCAGACTGGGAGCGGGACCACTCCCTCTCCTCACTGCAGGTACGCCTCTCTGCCTCCAGCCGCCCCCTATCGCACTGCCCACAGCCTACAGGCCCTGCAGATAGCGCCTTCTCTGTCTGACCTGGAGGGGCCTGCGACCCCTGTAGCTATACCACATGAATTAAAAAAATTATAATAATCCTCAGCAGGCAGCCTGGGCCCCCAGTGGTGTAGGGCCCCATAGCCATTGCTATGGCTGCTATGGTGATCCCTACGCCCATGCATGAAGGCCTGATTCACACAGTCTCCTCTTTTTTTTTTATTTAAATCTTTTTATTTCCATTTCGTACAATAAATACTTCCGTAACACAACATTATCCCAACAATACATATGAAAAAGTTATTAACAAATGGTGGTTACTGTTCATCTTTCATTTCTATTCTTTTTCTTTCTTTCACCCCATTCCCAACCACCTCCCGACACCCACCCTCCCATTACCCCCCGCGTGGAGAGAAAAAAAAAAAAAAAAAAAAAAAAACTAAAGTACCCAATTTTTCCAGACCTGGTCGAGATTTGAAAACTTTTTAGTATAATTCTTCATCCCACGTTCTTCTTTAATTAACTTGTCTATTGTTTTCCTCCACTGTTCCACCGTCGGTGGATCTGCCTTTATCCATTTCCTAAGTATCAGGATTCTAGCCTGAAATAATACTTTATTTAAGACCAATCGTATATTTTTATTTAATTTCAAGTGTTCAGTTGCCCCTAAAATACAAATTACTGGGTCATTTGGTACTCGGACCTTCAGTAACAAAAACACAGTTTCCATAATTTCTGTCCAGTATCTATGAAGCTTGGGACACCTCCAAAAACAGTGTATCAAATCAGCTCTCTCTTCCCGACATTTTAAACATTTATCTGTTGGTCTCACCCCCATTCTTTTTAACATCCATGGAGACCGATGCAGTCTGTGTATTATAAAAAATTGTGAGATCTTATGCGAACCCCTATCCGAAATTGTCGCGTAATTTCTAAGGGCATCGCTCCATTTTTCCTCCGTGAAGGAAACCAAGTCTTTCTGCCATTTCTTCGCGGCAAGCATTATAGTTGTTTTTCTTTTTTCCTCCATCAAGATCTTATATCTCCTTGCAGTTATTCCACCTCCTTCCCCTGCTGCAATAAACTTATCTAATGTATCTGATGTTTCCCTTCGGTATCTATCCCCCTGTACCGCTATCCGCAATGCATTCCTAAGCTGGAAATATTTATACAGGTCCCTATGGGGGATCCCAAATTCCGACACCATTATATTAAAGTCCTTCAGCTTATCTCCCGCAAAAATCTGTTCTAGGTATTTCACTCCTTTTTTTTCCCAATCTATATAATCCCTTATTGTTTCCATTTCCTTTAAATTAAGATTTTTCCATATCGGTGTATATTTCAAAAACCCTTTAATCTCCAATAGTTTCTTAATTTCCCCCCATACATATTCTAACAGGTTGAATATCCTATTACTAGTATTTTTTTTCCCAAAAAAACCTGACTCCAACACCTCTAAGTGATTGAATTTTTCTTTCCATCCCCATCTATTTATTTCTTGTCTACCCACCTGACTATCTAAGCTATCCTTTATATTCCCGTATTGTGTTATTAAATAGTAGAAAAATAGATTAGGGAGCGCTAATCCTCCTTCTTTCACTGGGAGCTGAAGGACTTCCTTCTTTATCCGAGGGATCGCACCCTTCCACATAAAATCCCCCATTAATCTATCAAATAGTTTAAAAATATTTTGTGATATTCTTACTGGGGCATTTTGCAATACATAAAGTATCTTTGGGAGGAAGACCATTTTTATTAAATTTACCCTACCCTGCATTGACAGTGGTAATCTTTTCCATATGTGTATTTTAGTTCTTAGTTCTTTTATTAAAGGGAGAATATTAAATTTTTCATATTCTTCTATGTTCCCAGAGATTTGTATACCGAGATATTTAAAATTTTCGTGCCTTTTTAAAACATGCACCCGTGTGTCTCCCTGTAGTTGCCCCTCTCCTAACAATAACATGTGTGATTTACCCCAATTAATATTTAAACCGGAGTAGAACCCAAACTTATCTATTATCTCTACTATTTTATTAAACTGTTCCCCAGTGTTTTGCAAAAAAAGTAAAATATCATCTGCATACATCAACAATTTTTCTTCTCCACCCACATATGTAAAACTTTTAATCTCCCTGTCATTCCTTATTATATTTGCCAGGGGTTCAATTGCAATTGCAAATAGCAATGGGGAGAGAGGGCATCCCTGCCTTGTACCGCGTGATAGGGCAAACGAAGGGGATAGGCTCCCATCCACAACCACTCTAGCCCTGGGGTTACGATAAATTAGCTGAATCCACCCTATAAATCCTTCCCCTATGCCAAATCTCCTTAATACTGCCCATAGATACTCCCATTCGATACAATCAAACGCCTTTTGGGCATCCAATGAGAGTATCGCTTTTTCCCCTGCATCTGATCTATTAGCTTCAATATTAAGGAATAGTCTTCTTATATTGGAGTATATTGTTCTACCCGGTATAAAACCTGTTTGATCTTTATTTATTATTTCTTTAATAACCTTAGAGAGCCTGTCTGCTAGAACTTTTGCCAAAATTTTTGCATCTGTATTCAAGAGGGATATAGGCCTATATGAGCCAGGGTCTGTTTGTTCCTTCCCCTTTTTTAGAATTAATGTAATAATTGCTTCCTTCATAGAGCTCGGTAGATCACTTAATTTTCGGGCCTCATCCAATGTTATTTTTAATTCTGGAACTAATACCTGTGCAAAGGTTTTATATATTTCAAAGGGCAATCCATCTCCACCTGGTGCTTTCTCGGATTTAACCTTGCCCAGAGCTGAATTTATATCTGCCACAGTTATTTCTTTTTCCAGAAATTCTTTTTGAGCCTCAGAAATCCTATTAACAGTGTTCTAGAGATATGTCTGCTGCTAGAACTCTGTGTGGTATTGACCTGGTCTCTACCTGCGACTTCTGAGGCTGGTGACTCGGATGAACTTATCCTCCGCAGCAGAGGTGACTCTTGGTCCTCCTTTCCTGGGGCGGTCCGCATGTGAGCCAGTTTCAAAAACCGCTTGATGGTTTTTGTGACTGCACTATTAAGTGTGACTGCAATTTTCCGGACTGACTGACCTTCATTTCTTAAAGTAATAATGGCCACTCGTTTTTCTTTTCTTAGCTGCTTTTTTTTTGCCATAATACAAATTCAGTAGGACTATCAGCTGTGTATCCACCTGACTTCTCCACAACGCAACTGATGGTCCCAACCCCATTTATAAGGCAAGAAATCCCACTTATTAAACCTGACAGGGCACACCTCTGAAGTGAAAACCATTTCAGGTGACTACCTCTTGAAGCTAATCAAGAGAATGCCAAGAGTGTGCAAAGCAGTAATCAAAGCAAAAGGTGGCTACTTTGAAGAACCTAGAATATGACATATTTTCAGTTGTTTCACACTTTTTTGTTATGTATATAATTCCACACGTGTTAATTCATAGTTTTGATGCCTTCAGTGTGAATCTACAATTTGTATAGTCATGAAAATAAAGAAAACTCTTTGAATGAGAAGGTGTGTCTAAACTTTTGGTCTGTACTGTATATATATATATATATATATATATATATACACACTCACCTAAATAATTATTAGGAACACCTGTTCTATTTCTCATTAATGCGATGATCTAGTCAACCAATCACATGGCAGTTGCTTCAATGCATGTAGGGTTGTGGTCCTGGTCAAGACAATCTCCTGAACTCCAAACTGAATGTCAGAATGGGAAAGAAAGGTGGGCTACTACAGCAGAAGACCCCACCGGGTACCACTCATCTCCACTACAAATAGGAAAAAGAGGCTACAATTTGCATGAGCTCACCAAAATTGGACTGTTGAAGATTGGAAAAATGTTGCCTGGTCTGATGAGTCTCGATTTCTGTTGAGACTTTCAAATGGTAGAGTCCGAATTTGGCGTAAACAGAATGAGAACATGTATCCATCATGCCTTGTTACCACTGTGCAGGCCGGTGGTGGTGGTGGTGTAATGGTGTGGGGGATGTTTTCTGGGCACACTTTAGGCCTCTTAGTGCCAATTGGCCATCGTTTAAATGCCACGGGCTACCTGAGCATTGTTTCTGACCATGTCCATCCCTTCATGACCACCATGTACCCATCCTCTGATGGCTACTTCCAGCAGGATAATGCACCATGTCACAAAGCTCAAATCATTTCAAATTGGTTTCTTGAACATGACAATGAGTTCACTGTACTAAAATGGCCCCCACAGTCACCAGATCTCAACCCAATAGAGCATCTTTGGGATGTGGTGGAACGGGAGCTTCGTGCCCTGGATGTGCATCCCTTAAATCTCCATCAACTGCAAGATGCTATCCTATCAATATGGGCCAACATTTCTAAAGAATGCTATCAGCACCTTGTTGAATCAATGCCGCGTAGAATTAAAGGCAGTTCTGAAGGCAAAAGGGGGTCCAACACCGTATTAGTATGGTGTTCCTAATAATTCTTTAGGTGAGTGTATATATAGTTATTTCTTTTAAAATGCCTTTAATTATTTAAAAATATTTCAACATTTTGAAATGAAAGGAGAGATAAATAAAAATAAAAAGGTCAGAAACAAGAGAGAAAAAAATATAGGTCCTAGGAGACTACAGTCATATGTCATATACAAATTTCCAGGCCAGTTGGAGTACTTTTGATTCAGGTAGAATCAATTCATGCCCGAAACAAATTGGTCGACCAATTCAGCTGAATCGAGCCTGGATTGAATTTTAAGTGATTAACTCATCTCTAGACCCTTTCCACGAGGGTTTACAATCTGCAAGGACCAGGAAGGAGGCAGTAGATAAAGGTGGAAGCTGCTCATCTGGCTTTGCAGTGACAGCAGGGTTATTACAAGTTGTTGGTCGCTAATGAAAGCGAGTTACAGTTCTAATATAATAATGGATCAGGTGTACAATACTTGGGCAAAAAACTCTTGTAAAAACCCAAAACATTTTCAAAGTCAGTCTACATTGCTGTAATTTGCTCCAAATTGATCAAATGTCACATGTAAATGACTGCAGGTGAGGTCTGAATAGAAACGGCTATGAGAAGGCATAAAAGTGCTTCCTCCACTGTCCTATAATAAGGCTTTCAGAGGCTACTTTTGGGTAGTTTAAGTTTACCTCTTGGTGAGAGATCATTGACTTCTAGACATGCTTCTATGACGCAGTGAAAGACATTTTGCCCGGTTTGCACCATTGGACTGAGAGAAGCAGGTTGGTTGTTTCAATGAATTGCCTGCCATCTAGGTCATTGTGATTTAGTTAAGTATCTTGCCATTGACAGCTAGCCACCGTCACCTTCATTTGCAGTGGTTTGGTGAGTGAGAAACCTGGACTGCTACGGACTGGAAACGTATTCTCGACTAATCCAGGTTCTGTTTGGGATACGAGGACAGTCAGGTTTGAGCATGGAGGCATAATGGTGAGCGCTTCAATTCTGCCTTTGCTGTGGAGTGACACACTGTTGCAACTGTTGGTGTGATGATCTAGGGAGCAATCAAATATGACAGTCAGTCACCCTAGTAGTGATACAAGGGACACTAACAGCTCAGCGATATGTGCAGGGCATCCTACAGCCACATATGTTGCCTTTCATGGCAGGGCTTTCAAATGACATTTTTCAGATGATTCTCTCCCACCCACAACCTGGGATTACCAGGAAAGTCTCCTCCAGATATCAACACTTCCTTGGCCCACCCATTCACCAGATTTATCACCAATCAAGCATTTATGGGACCAGCTGGAAAGCCAGCTTTGGCAACCTACCAGTGTACAGGATCTACAGGCCCATGCCTAACTGTATCTCATCTTGTATCCAGGCTAGAGGTGGCCCAACAGGGTACTAGAGCCTCCTTTTAGAGCCTGTACACTTCCCCATAAACATATCCTTTCACTCTAATACTCTGATCACTTACATATCTCATCATTACATTCACAAATGCAGGGTGTTGGACCCTCTTCCAAGCTGATATTGATGGCCTATCCTAAAGATAGGCCATAAATATCAAAATCCTGAACAACCCATTTAATGCACACAGACGACCACCACCACAAGAAAAATAAAATCATGCAAAGAGTGGTATACATGATGTCCTTCTCTAGAACAATTTTATGGTTTTATATTCTGTAAAAATACTTATTATGCTGCTAATTGAATGTGTCTTACTCATAATTCACAATTTCTTTTACAGGTCTATAGTTGGGATTCCCATCTGTGAATCTCTTATTCAGCTGAAGCCTAGTGAGACATATCACATCAGCGTCAGAGCTGTGAATGTGGGTGGCCCAAGCGAGAGCAGCAAATCCGTTTCCATTCACACTACAGGTAGTATCACAACACCATGAATGGTGTGGATTCTGCTATTACTATTCCTGCTAAGCACGTCACATATCATATATGAAGACTGATTAAAAATTATTTCAAATCTGTTGTTTTTATATATTTTCCTTGAACAATGAATATACCTAGGTTATAATATCTGGTACATAAACTAGGTGGCTACGCTCTACATGGGCCCTAAATACCCAGCCAAAAGCATAACTAATTGCTTCCATATGGATACTATAAGGATACATAGAAAAGATGTCATAATCCTATTGGTTGATTTGTGAAGGGGTAACTCTCAGGGTTTTTCTAATGAAGGAAACTTCTGGCAGTGGGTCAGAAGAAGGTGATTCAACTACCACCAGGAATAATGTTGTTACATTTCCTAACCCTTACAGATAATTTTAAGATTTGGAGCATTACACACAAAAAGGTTAGATCCCTTGTTTAGGGTTCATATACATTTTTTACCATGACACATATTATATAAAAGAAATATACGTAGAATAAAAAACTATTATTTTATACCCAAGGAATATGTTGATTTGAGCCATAGGATGTGTAAAGTGTTTTTCAGTTTCATCATAATTAGGCTCGGCTCGGATGCAGACCCAAACAACGGCTGTGTGCATGAGGCCTAATAGAAAACAGTTCCAACCCTATTGCTTTCATTGTGCCATCAGTTTGCATCCTGTTCTATGCACTGCACTGGGGCCAAAGCCAGAAGTGGATCCAGTAGGAAGGAAAATTATAAGTCCTCCCTTTATAGTTTCTTTTTCTTTTGAATCTACTTCTGCTTTGGCTCAACAAATTGTGTCAAAAACTGCATTGCCGTTTCTCCAAAAATGCTGTCTGAAGAAAGCCTAGGTGAGGTCCAGATGGAAACATGGAAAGTTTTTGAAATAGACCACAAATGGATGGAGTCTTTGAGTCATGCAAGAAAATTGGACAAAGTTAAACTATGGTCCATGGCAGAAACATTGGCAAATGCAATTATAGCCATTATATTTTATGGGTCAGTGTTCAGTCCAACAACTGTCCATTGTAAATTTGGACTGCACCCAGGTAGAAGGCAGCCTAAGGTCACTGGTGTAAAGGAAAACTGGCTTAGTTTCCCATAGAAACCAATCAGATTCCACCTGTCATTTTTCAGAGCTCCTAAGCCAGTTTTCCTTTATAGCAGTTCTAATAATCCCCCCCCCCACTGACTGTGTGAAAGTGCCCTAAGCACTTTTGCATTTTTGATGAGTTTTTGCATTTTAGTTGCTTTTTTGCTGAAAAAATCACAGCTGTAGATGTTAGCTGAAAGTCTATGGGAACACACAAGTATTTTTTTTGCTAGTGGTGTTTATAGTGTCTATAGCGTTTTACTTTTTTCTTCTTCTTCTTTTTTTTATTTATTTATTTTTTAAAATCACCAAAACAGATTTGCGTGTGTAGGGGCTCTCAGGGTGCACAATTACCACATTTTGAGTTGGTAAAATCAGGGGGATATAAGCCCCGCCCTGGGAAAGCCCCAGACACTGCCATAAACAACAATTTGTAGGCTGGTTTGTGTTATCCCTGCCCATTTTCGTCCCGGGACAGTGCAAATTTGACGGAACTGTCTCTGAAAATCAGGGACATTCCCGGCATATTTGGGACAGTTGACAGCGATTAGGGTGGTTTCCTACTATGGAGGAAATATACAGTTGCAAGAATAAGTATGTGAACCCTTTAGAATGATATGGATTTCTGCACAAATTGGTCATAAAATGTGTTCTGATCTTCACCTAAGTCACAACAATAGACAATCACAGTCAGCTTAAACTAATGACACACAAAGAATTACATGTTACCATGTTTTTATTGAACACTCCATGTAAACATTCACAGTGCAGGTGGAAAAAGTATGTGAACCCTTGGATTTAATAACTGGTTGAACCTCCTTTGGCAGCAATAACTTCAACCAAATGTTTCCTGTAGTTGCAGATCAGACGTGCACAACGGTCAGGAGTAATTCTTGACCATTCCTCTTTACAGAACTGTTTCAGTTCAGCAATATTCTTGAGATGTCTGGTGTGAATCGCTTTCTTGAGGTCATGCCACAGCATCTCAATCGGGTTGAAGTCAGGACTCTGACTGGACCACTCAAGAAGGCGTATTTTCTTCTGTTTAAGCCATTCTGCTGTTGATTTACTTCTATGCTTTGGGTCGTTGTCTTGTTGCAAAACCCATCTGCTGTTGAGCTTTAGCTGGTGGACAGATGGGTTCTCCTGCAAAATGTCTTGATAAACTTGGGAATTCATTTTTCCTTCGATGATAGCAATGCGTCCAGGCCCTGATGCAGCAAAGCAGCCCCAAACCATGATGCCCCCACCACCATACTTCACAGTTGGGATGAGGTTTGGATGTTGGTGTGCTGTGCCTCTTATTCTCCAACATAGTGTTGTGTGTTTCTTCCAACAACACTACAACTCAACTTTGGTTTCATCTGTCCATAGAATATTTTGCCAGTACTGCTGTGGAACATCCAGGTGCTCTTGTGCAAACTGTAAATGTGCAGCAATGTTTTTTTTGGACAGCAGTGGCTTTCTCTGTGGTATCCTCCCATGAAATCCATTCTTGTTTAGTGTTTTACATATCGTAGATTCGCTAACAGGGATGTTAGCATATGCCATGGACTTTTGTAAGTCTTTAGCTGACACTCTAGGATTCTTCTTCACCTCATTGAGCAGTCTGCGCTGTGCTCTTGCAGTCATCTTTACAGGATGGCCACTCCTAGGGAGAGTAGCAGCAGTGCTGAACTTTCTCCATTTATACACAATTTGTCTTACCGTGGACTGATGAACAGCAAGGCTTTTGGAGATACTTTTATAACCCTTTCCAGCTTTATGCAAGTCAACAATTCTTAATCGTAGGTCTTCTGAGAGCTCTTTTGTGCGAGGCATCATTCGCATCAGGCAATGCTTCTTTTGAAAAGCAAACCCAGAACTGGTGTGTGTTTTTTATAGGGCAGGGCAGCTGTAACCAACACATCCAATCTCATCTCATTGATTGGATTCTATTTGGCTGAGACCTCACTCCAATTAGCTCTTGGAGATGTCATTAGTCTAGGGGTTCACATACTTTTTCCACCTGCACTGTGAATGTTTACATGGTGTGTTCAATAAAAACATGGTAACATTTAATTCTTTGTGTGTTATTAGTTTAAGCAGACTGTGATTGTCTATTGTTGTGACTTAGATGAAGATCAGATCACATTTTATGACCAATTTGTACAGAAATCCATATAATTCCGAAGGGTTCACATACTTTTTCTTGCAACTGTATAATTCCCCTTATGCTACTTTTTGGCATAGAAAGTCGCAATCTGCCTTTTACACTGCCCTTGTCGAGTCTACAAAAAGGGGGCGGAGTGAGGAGATTGCAAGGGTGGAGCCATCAGTCCCAAAAGATTCGCCAGAAACTGGTTGAATAATGACTGAAATCTTCCGCAGCTCCAAGCTGCCATACATTAAATTCTAGCACATGGAGAGCCAGAGGAGGCAGGTCATTTATGACAACGCCTGTGCCTCCTTCAGCAGCACAAGCCGGCCTTGTTAAACCAGGGCCTATCTCTTTTTTACAAAAACACAGTGACCAGATGTTACATGCTGACTAACAAGAAATTATGAAACAACCTACAAACTCTGGCAGATATTTATCAAAACTGGTGTAAAGTAGAACTGGCTTAGTTGCCCATAGCAACCAATCAGATTCCGCCTTTCATTTTACAAAACTCTTTTAGAAAATGAAAGGTGGGATCTCGTAAGCCAGATTTCCTTAAGGCCTCAGGCACACGACCGTTGTTTTGGTCTGCATCCGAGCCGCAGTTTTTGCAGCTTGAATGCGAACCCATTCACTTCAATGGGGCCGCAAAAGATGTCCGTGGCTCCGTTCCGTGATCCTCCCCAAAAAATAACCTGTCCTATTCTTGTCCGTTTTGCGGACGAGACTAGGCAGTTATATCAATGGCTGTCCGTGCCGTTCCGCAAATTGCGGAAGGCACACAGACGCCATCTGTGTTTTGCAGATCTGCAATTTGCGGACTGCAAAACACACAACGGTCGTGTGCATGAGGCCTTGCACCAGTTTAGCTAAATCTCCCCCACTGGTTGTTGTTTTTTTTGTAGTGGAGTTTTAAGACAGTTACCTAGTGTTTTTTGGCAGTATTTTATAAATGATAGCACGCTCTGGGTGTGCTGTGACTTCTTTCTAGGAAAAAAAAAAAGGTCTGCCAAAAATATGTGAAAAACTCCACCCAAAAACACGCTTGAATAAATCAAAAACTTTTTTAAAGTCAGTTTTGCTTGAGTCTACATTGCTGTAATTTGCACCAAATGTATGAACTGTCATTTGTTTGGTAAATTTACTGAATAGTTAAGCATAACGCTTTTGTACAGAAATGTACAGAAATGTTTTTTCACCACCCTTGTACTGAAGTAAGATTGTGACTTTTTTTTTTGCAACAGCGTACACCTCATGACTACCCATTCTGTCTTTCCAACCAACCTTTTCAAAAGTCGTGAAAGTGGCATAAATTCACCAAAAGTTATATATTTTTACGAAAACATGACTGCGAGATTTTTTTTTGTGGCACCTTATTTCTGGTGCAGGGGATTGATAAATGTCCCCCATAGTGGTCATATAGAGCTATGCCTTCCATAATGCATGCAATTTGGCAATTTTGGCAGCCAATTAGCCAATAGCAGGCAACTACTTAAATTATGATTGAAAAAATTGGGTAGCACGGTGGCTCAGTGGTTAGAACTAGTTCTAACTGGTGCCTTGCAACGCTGGGGTCCTAGGCTTGAATCCGACCAAGGACAACATCTGCATGGAGTTTGTATGTTCTCCGTGTGTTTGTGTGGGTTTCCTCCCACACTTCAAATACATACTGATAGGTAACTTAGATTGTGAGCTCCATTGAGGACAGCGTGATGCTAATGTCTGTAAAGAACATCAAAGAAAAATTAATTGTTAATAATTGATATACCAAGGGATAATTAGTGAACCACGAAGAAAATGTGTTTAAGTATGTCAGAGTAAGCGTGGTAATTAAAAGCTACCCTACATCAATGTATGATAATAATCAATACGATACATATCAGATGGGGCACAGATGCCAGATGTAGGGTCAAAATAGGGTAAGGATCAGGTTTAGGTACGAGGACAGGGAACATCTACCATAGTTTCCCCTTATCCCACTCTCCTGATTCCTTCCTTCATTTTTATCTTTCTATGTTTGCTTCTTTTTTTGTTTTTGTGGGAGTCTCCCCTGATATTTCTTATCACTGGGGCAATTTTTTCTAATTTACCCGTCTATGATTTATAATAAAGGTAGCTTTTAATTACCACGCTTACTCTGAGATACTTAAACTAATGTCTGTAAAGCGCTGTGGAATATGTTAGCGCTATATAACTGCATAAAATAAATATATAAAAACTTGTGAATAGAACTTTCTCATATCATATCATAACTTGTTTTACCAGTGACAGATTTTTAGTCATGTTCCTTTAACGTCTGTATTTTTGTCTTTCCGGCCTGTATAGAATGGTTCAGAACACATCTATTATCTTTCTAATTACCTGTTTAATATGGAATGCACTGAGCCGCATCTCTGCTATCTGCCTAGGTTCATATTTTTATCTTAATGAAGAAACCGCTCATCCTCTCCTGTCTGTTTCTGATAATGGATTCACCATTTCTTGTAAAGAAGAGGAATGTTTAGAGGATTTACCTTATGACTGCAACAAATTCTCAAGGTGTTGTCTCTTTCTGCCGTATTCTCTTTATTACAACTTATTTTCATTTCTGCTATTCTCCAGGCTACTGTATTTAGCATACATTCTATATAAATGAAAGTAGTCTATTAGTGAGACATTAGGAAAGCCCCATTGCTGTTTAAATTAGAAATAAAAAATACTTCCCAATTGCAGCTTTTCTTAAATCACTAATATAGGTAAATATAAGAAACTTTGTAGTATGTCTCTGTCTCCACTTATCAGCTCCTCCCTTAGCTAACTTTTTTTAAACACAGTTTACACATGCTGTTTTTGGTGGCATTTTTTATTTTAATTTGCAGCATGTTCTTCCTTCATGAGGGCAGTTGGATGAATAACTTGTAAAAAATTAATTCCATATCCAATATTCAAATGTATTTCCAGGAAACCAAATTAATATGCTGTGAATGTGTCTGGGTTGAGGCCCAACAATCCTACCTTTCAGCAGTAAGACCTGCATCCCCTTCAAAGTATATCTAAGTACAGTGGGCAAGTCTGTCAAGTGAACAATGGTCTTATCACTGCACAATGGATGTTGGGTATTTTCACTACTAGTAGAACAGACCTCCATTCCCTTGATTTTGTTGCTCACCTGTCAACCTTCGCCAACATACTTCCTACAACATTGACAATTAGAGGTTGTCAGACCTTCGATGAACATGCATTGATGGCTTATTTGAAGGACATCGATGTGTTTTTCTGAAAAACTCATTTTGTCATACCTCCCAATACCCTTTCTTAAAGGGAATGTGTCATTCGACAATCACCTATTGTTTAAATTCATTTTTAAAGAATGTTTAATGTTATTTCTCAGTTTTCTATGTCAATATCTATATTTAAACAAAAAACTAATTCCTACAGTTTTTGCACTGGCCACTAAGGGCTCTTTCACACTTGCGTATTTCTTTTCCGGCATAGAGTTCCGTCGTCGGGGCTCTATGCCGGAAAAATCCTGATCAGGATTATCCCAATGCATCCTGAATAGAGAGAAATCCGTTCAGGATGCATCAGGATGTCTTCAGTTCAGGACCGGGACTTTTTTGGCCAGAGAAAATACCGCAGCATGCTGCGCTTTTTGCTCCAGCCAAAAATCCTGAACACTTGCCGCAAGGTCGGATCCTGAATTAATGCCCATTGAAAGGCATTAATCTGGATCCGGCGTTTAGCTTTTTCTGAATGGTTACCATGGCTTCCAGGACGCTAAAGTCCTGGCAGCCATGGTAAAGTGTAGTGGGGAGCAGTATACTTACCGTCCGTGCGACTCCCGGGGCGCTTCAGAGTGACGTCAGGGCGCCCCACGCGCATAGATGACATGATCGCATGGCACGTCATCCATGCACATGGGGCGCTCTGATGTCATTGTGGAGTGCCCCGGGAGCCGCACGGGCGGTAAGTATACTGCTCCCCCGCTCCCCACTACTACTATGGCAACCAGGACTTTAATAGCGTCCTGGCTGCCATAGTAACACTGAACGCATTTTGAAGACGGATCAGTCTTCAAATGCTTTCAGTTCACTTGCAAATGGAGTACACGACAAATCCGGACAACGCAAGTGTGAAAGAGCCCTAAGCCTAATAGGCTCTACTTCTTGGTCTGTACAGATCAATTTACTGCAGTTATACATTATTCTATTCCTTCCTGTAATGATAAGGAGATATCACCTCTGTGTATAGATAAGACAGGATCCACCATTCACAATAAGTGATTGTCAAAGCTTATCCATTCCTTCCTTGTACAATGACCTCTGCACAGGTCACAGTGCAACGGGCGCCTCCCCCTAGGGCCCTCTATAATGGGACCCAGGTGTAGGAATGCTGAGTGGTAAAGTGCGGCCTAAAATGTACCTTTATGTGTGACACGGTGCTCCTACCTGGATACAGCTGGACCCCAGGCTTTGGCTCCGAAAAAATAAATAGGGGGAATAATTGAGGGATTTGAAAGAAAGATTGAGTCCAGACCTTGTATGTAGTTGAACAGCAGCTTTACTTAAATAAACGTTAATCAGAAAACAGTCTTCAAGCTTTGTCTTGGTCCCAGCAGACTTTAGCATTAAACTGCCAATCTTCTTCAGTAACTCTGCTTGCTTTCTCTCTCTCTGCTGTACTGACAGGCTTGCTTAATATACTGTTACTTCTGTATGCTGCACTTCTCTCTGTAGTCTGGCTCTGGATTATACCAGGGAACTTTCCTCCTGGCTCCTGAGGCTCTAAGCTTTGGTCTCCATGGCCAACAGAGCTGAGGGTGCTCTGGCTGGCTTGTGCATGTCCAGCAGAGACGTGCCCCCTGCACACCTGTCCCCTAGCAGGGAGTAAGCTAAACTAACTCTCACTTCTTGCAAGAAGTGAGACTAGCCCACTTCTCCACAGAAGGGGGGGGGGGGTTCTTTCTGTTTTTGAGATCCCTGTTTTGAGAGCCCTGTTTTTGAGATCCGTTCAGGGCTCTCACAAGCGGCCCAAAACGGATCAGTTTTGC
Source organism: Bufo gargarizans (assembly GCF_014858855.1). NCBI lineage: Eukaryota > Metazoa > Chordata > Amphibia > Anura > Bufonidae > Bufo > Bufo gargarizans. Next base: position 150,786,465 of record NC_058081.1, read on the forward strand.
CCTTAATGCATTCTGAATGAATAAGGATCCGCTCAGAATACATCAGTTTGTCTCCCTTCCATCTCCATTCTGCTTTGGAGGCGGACACCAAAACACTGCTTGCAGCATTTTGGTGTCCGTCTGATGAAACTGAGCCAAACGGATCTGTTCTGACACACAATGTAAGTCAATTGGGATGGATCCGTTCTGACACACAATGTAAGTCAATACGCACATTATGGCACAATAGAAAACAAATCCGTCCCCCATTGACAGTCAATGGTGCTCAAGACAGATCAGTTTTGGCTATGTTAAAGATAATACAAATGGATCCGTTCTGAACGTATGCATGCGGTTGTATTATCTGAACGGATGCGTTTGTGCAGATCCATGACGGATCCGCACCAAACGCGAGTGTGAAAGTAGCCTAAGATAAGAACTGAGCTACAATGAGCTTCCGTCAGCTCTTGGTCTGATGGAAAAGACTGAAAATCCAAAGGGTTTGCATGAAGCTATTAAATAAGTATTTCTAAGTATTTATGACCTTTCAGTAGTTTAGAGATAAGGTTTATTAGGGCACAAAGTGAAAGTACCAGTCACACAGCTAGAAAAACATTTAATCCTTTGTGACAGAACAGCTCAATATTTTTAATAAAGGCCAACTGAAAAAAATATTTTTAACCAAAAAAGAGTAATATGCAATCATTTTAGAAAATTGCCTCCGAAAGTGTTCATAGCCTTTAAGTTCTAAATAGTCTGATTACTTACATGATAGTAAGAAAAATCCCAATGTCACCATTTTACTACAGTAAGGCTATTTTTACACCAGCGTTTTTGCCGGCTTCATCGTGGATCAGCAAAAACACTTCCGTCATAAATAATACAACCGTCTGCATCCGTCATGACAGATCCGTCTCTAAAACCAATATAAGTCTATGGGGGACGAATCCATTTTATTTTGTGTCAGAGATCTGTCTTGCTCCGCTCAGGACGCACTTAAAAACGCTGCTTGCTGCGCTTTTGTGTGCGTCATGGAAACGCAATGAAACGGAACGGAATGCATTCTGGTGCACTCCGTGCCCTTCAGTTCAGTTTTGTCCCCCTTGACAATGAATAGGGACAAAACTGAAGTGTTTTCCTCAGCTATTGAGACCCTATGGCGAATCTCAATAACGGAAAGGGAAAACACTGGTGTGAAAGTAAATCTGTTTTTACTAAATTATTGGCCATTTATGAAGGAGTCGGAGGTGGAGCTATAGTGTGATAAAATGCAGGAGTCGGACTCGGGACATTTGCTTGCTGGTGTTTCGCGTTTTGCTGTTCTTTGTGGTTTGTGAATGTACGTATCACTCTTCTGCATTACTGACTGTTATATAGTATCATTTCTTTCTGTTTCTTAGGTGCATTGCTGTCTTGGCAAATCTCATCCCCTTCAAGGGGAAACACTACTGGGAGGTGGAGGTTGATGAACACACAGAGTACCGGGTTGGAGTAGCCTATGAAGATATAAACAGGAGTGCAGTGTTTGGGGCTAACAATAGCTCTTGGTGCCTCCGACACATCCAGACACCCACAAGGTAAAATGTACTGTATAATGGAGACACAATAACTTCCACATTTCTTCATGCACCCACATCTCTGCCCACACAGCCACTTACAAATACAGTGTTTGGAATGGTAGGATACACTTATTTCTGTCTCTCTGATGCACATAATGTGGAAACATTACTGAAAGATGTTCTAAGGCTGGGTTCACATAATGTTTGTGATGTATGTCTAGCCGGGAAAGCTCTCGAATTACATGCTGTACCATACATGTCCATAGGGTGTCCTACTGTCCTGTTTTTCGGGTATTTGTTAGTATACCACAAAAGTATGGAATAGTGTAATAGACTATGCTATTCCAGCCAACAGTATCTAGTAAAAAAATAAAATAAAATAAAAAACACATAAATTAAATTAAACACCTTCCTATTTTTCATTTTTCCATTTTTTTATTCCCTGCCTTCCCAAAGCTTTTGTATTTGTCCGTTCACATAGGCATATGAGAGCTTATTTTTTGCAAGACAAGTTGTACTTTCTAATGGCACCATTTACTGTTGCATACAATGTAGTGGGAAGCTGAAAAAAAATTCAAATGAGGTGGAATTGGAAAACAAAAACTGAATTTCACCATCGTTTTATGCGTTTTGTTCCCTAGCGAGGTATAGCTGACCTGTTATCATTCTCCAGGTCAGTACCTTTACAGCAATACCACAGACAGGGCTCCATAGGAACATCTCTGTGACAGGCCTTGGATCCTCCAGAGGATGCCACAGAAACCAAACAGTCCCCTGTGATCCCAGTGTTTCACCTCTCAGATGCTGTGATCACTATTGACCAAGGCATCTGATGAGTTGAATATCTGTGTTTAGCGTTATCACTAATCACAGACTTTGTCTCCAGGTGTCTTCTATATAAAACAGCAGAAACCCAGTTATAGTGCCCACTCAGCTCCTGAGCAAGTGCCAAGTTTAAAGTCCTGACTTCCGCCATACATGTAGAGCGGCAGTCATGAAGGGGTTAAATATTTAGATTTTATTGCAGTGGGACCCTATGAGCCCTATTGCAGCCCTAACCCTATGAGTTAACTAAAACACCAGTTTTAGTTCTGTCGGTGTTTTAGTTAACTCTGCCTGTCTGCCTTGCCTGCGTTCCTGCCAAGTATCCAGCATGCCTGCCTGGTCTGTATCTTCACTATCAGCCTGTCTGCCTGTTTGTCCTGTGCCTCCCACCGTCTATGCTTCATTCAAGTCTTAGTGACTGTTTAGACTATTACTGCAGTTTTCCAGTGTTTGGGGTGTATTTTCTGCATCCTAAGCTTCTGGTGCTTGCACCAGAGTTCCTAACCCCTGTGGGTCAGCTGCCAAATACATTGAGCCTATCCCAGGAAGCAGTGGTCTGGTTGCTTCTGTGCAGCGGAAACTAAATCCCCGTATAGGGGTTAAAGAGTGAATATCAGGAGAACACCAGAATAAAGCCAAACCGGTTAGTTGACACAGTGGGTCCACACTCACTGATTTGTGACACTGATCTTAGAGAGAACTGTGCAGCCGTACAGGTATCACCTCCCTTCACTCATCTCCATGATTATTAGTGCAAGGAGGTTACAATAATGGGTCCAGGAGAGGTTGAGTACTTACTGTACCCCAGGTATTGAGCATTAATTCTTCAATTGCCCTCCACCAGGGATATTAACATTAACCCTTTCAAATTCCTAGACCACTAGGTATTCTAACATTAACCACTTCCCTGCTCTAGACCACTAGGGATACTGGAACTAAACTTCTCACTGCCCTAGAACACTCGTTACACTGACAATAACCCCTTCACTGCTCTAAATCACCAGATTCACTGACACTAACCCCTTCCCTTCCTTAAACCACCAGGTATACTGATAATAACTCCTTCACTGCCCGAGATCACCAGGTATACTGACATACACCCTTTCTCTGCTCTAGATCACCAGGCTTCTTGGAATTAGCCCCCACTGTTCTAGACCACCGACATAAAACTCTTTACTGCTCTAGACCACCAGACATGCTGACACTAACACCTTCACTGCTGTAGACCACCAGGCATATAGCCATTAAACCCTTTATGCCCTAGACCTCCAGGAATAGCAACAGTAACCTTCTCTGCTATAGACTTGGATTCTGTGTAATACTCTTTGGCTGGATGCTATGTGACCTCGTATATCTGCCAGCTTTATAGCTAATTATTAGGGCACTGTATGTTATTTATTTGTTGCAGCTCTATATTGTCCATCTTAGAGAAGCAACATACAGGTCCCAAACCGTCCCGGACACAAAGGCTTATTGAGAACACTTGATAGCATTTCCACATGAAAGTTACATGTGAACAGTGGCTGAACACCATCTAGATATGTCAGTTTCTATATAAAGGTGATCGTGCTGCCGAATTTGACAAATGCGTCCGAAGGTGGTCGGACTATACATTTTTGTTTGCCCTCCTGCTCTTCATTATAATAAATGCAATCCATTTTTCTACCACAGAGTACTGTTACCCCAAACTTGACTCCATCAGATGGCCAGCTACACACATTGTATCAAGACTATCAGATCCATCCGCCAGTCTTGATCTTCCTGTGCCGTTGTGAGATGTACCTGATTTGTTAAGAGGCAGAAACCTCTCAAAAAATCAGGCGCATTTCTGCCCTGCCGGGCACCAGAAAGTGAAGTCTATGTCAGCTACAGGCTGCAGTAGACTTCAGCTATAACTTCTGCAACTTTCTGGCGAAAGTTATAGTAAATGCGGCGGAAGCGCACATTATGCCGTGGTGTATAGATCTTGATAAACGTCCCTCAATGACTAGTGGTAGACATCCTCTGATAGCTGTATCAGTGACAGTAGAAAAAACAGATGCCTGGCACAGGATAAAAACAATTCAATCATTCCATCGATGTGAAAGCACTTATCTCATTATGTGGAACACTCGGTGTATGGCTGACGCCTTTCTATCCTCACTGCTCTGTAATATTATCTACGATTAAACACTGATGAGGTAAAAAAAACTATACAAATAGAGATTTGATATTTAAAGAGAAACTGTCACCAAAAAATGCAATGCAATTTGAAAGCACCATGTTATAGAATGTAGTGTCCCACTAGGTAGGGGTGGGCACTACACAAGGGTCAATTGGTGTGCGCGTTACTCCTACTCACAGGGACAGAAATGTTATATTTAATTGTGCATTTAATGTATGTTCTAATGTGTTTTTATATGCAATGTTCCCCTGTATGATGCAATAGCAAGCCTAGTTCGGTGTAGTTAGACATCCAAGACACTAGAGGGAGCTAGGGAGCCCCTAGTATAAATGTCCAGGCCCAGACAGGGAGTGTGTGTGCAGAGTCAGGAGTCTGAGAAGACAGAGGCTAGAAAGCCTGCTCCTGACATGCAGCTTGATAGCCCTGGCTACTAGCTATGACCAGGAGGCTAGTGAGGAGATCCAGCCTGCCTGAAGCCAACAGAGCCTTAGTTAGCTCTGAAGTCACCCCAGTAGCAGGACAGAAACTCCTGGGAGAAACCCACAGTCAATCACCAGCCAAGTAAGGATGTCACAGGGAAAAGATAAGTAACACTGATGGGCAGATGCATTACAAAGTAAAGCAAGGATTTAATTAATACCAGAGGAAGAGATATTTACCAAGGATTTAAGCCACCATTTAGGCATCCGGGCCTTGGGATAGAAAGCCAGAGCAGGAGTTCTAGAAAGAACAGTGTACACTATTTCTGAGGAAAGGTACAACCTGATTCTGAGTGCATTGTGGATTTACCCTCTTAGTATCTTGCATAATCAATACCTGCCATCTTGTGAATAAGCCTGCTTGTAAAGCTGTGATTCTAAGAGACTGTGTTACCATCTGATGTATAAAGTTGGACTGTTAAGTAAAGCAACGTTTGGTTCACTATACCACCTGTGTACCTCACTTATTCCAACTATCAACCGGTGTGCCACCGTCAAAGGCACTGGCGTCACGAACCTTAAAGGGACCTTGCCCCAGGCACTCAAAATACCCGTAACATCCAGGGCACCTCATCCACCATCAGGCCTGGTCCTTACATACAGAGTGTGCCCCAGAGGAACCGTGTCTACCTCTCCTTCACTGCCACATGCCTGCCCAGGGTTCTCCAATACAGTGAGCAACCCTCGATTGCCCATAACCGTGACCTCACTTCGCTATACCCTGCAGGTCTGGCGTGTTGCAAGAACAGGACGAGCTGAGCAGATTGATATATGATATATGGTTGTATGGGAAAAGATTCAGTAAAACTTGTAATTTATACATTTATATCTGCAGCCCTGTGAAGATCTATCGGTACAGGGAGGAGTTATCAGTGACTGACAGCTATCTCTTATGTACACTTATACACTATGCCAGTGGTGGGCAAACTTTTTTGTCAACTGAGCCAAATATCACCAAAACCACGATTGTAATTTCTTTCGAGAGCCACATTTTTAAAACCTAAAATATTGCGTCAACAGTACCAGTGAGGACTATTAGGGCTCATGCACACGACCGTGTGCCCGCCATTGCCATATTGCAGGCTGCATACGGCGGGTCCACAATACACGGGCACTGGCCATGTGCAGCCCGCATCATGGACCCATTCACATGCACTACTTTTTTGCGGTGCGGGCAGTCGGATGCGGATCGCGAACCCCATTCAAGTGAATGGGTCCGCGATCCTCATATAGCTGCCCCATGGTCTGTGTCTGTGCATTGCGGACCGCTATTTGCGGTCCGCAGCACAGGCAAGGCGCCCTTACATTCGTGGGCATGAGCCCAGAGTGTGTTTTTACATACTTTTATTTGTGGTCATGGCTACGGCAGAGAGCCCGTGCCCGAACGTGCCGAACCTGACGGAGGAAAACCACCTTACCTACCTGATATGGCTGGAGAGGTGCCCTTAGCCATGCCGCGGGTATGCCTAAAAGGGGGCAAAAAGACACACAAATAGGGAGAGAGAAACTTTTATTGGCAGCGTACCGAGTTACAAAACCAAACTGTGGAAAGCCTGGGATATCTCGGCCTGGGGATTAGGTATGTAGCGCATGAAGCATGAGGAGCGCCAGCGACCCATTTTTCGGATGATGTGACCGGGGACGTTGTGTTTTGAAGCTGCGGATGCTGCTCCAATGCGGAAAGAGTGCCCTGAGATGGTATTGGGGTCGAAACCCAGGCCTATTGCCAGGGTGCGGATGTGCGAGATGAATTGCGAGGTTGTGAGGGCTGAGGCCTGAAACGGGAGCAATGGTTGATCGAGGGCAGAGTCCCCCAGAGCCGACAGGAGACTCTTGAGTACCTGGACCGGACACCAAGTGTTGTCAGAGGGGAAGAAATTCACCTCCACTGGTGGGCCTACCTGTGAGGTTTTGGAGGTGAAGAGGTGCAGGGAGAAGTGGTCGTGGTGCCAGACTAGCTGACCCCTGGAGGGACCCTTGGACCTGGCTGAAGTGCGGGTGAATTCGCCGGGTCTTAGAAACCCGTAGAAACTAAGGTACATGGCGGCCTTGATGACTGTGCTGTGGAGGAGCCCAAAAGGAAGACCGTCTAGGGAGGCTGATAGTTTCCTAAACAATTCCCCAGACACAGGCCAAATACATTTTTATGGTATTGAAGGATAGTTTGAGATCGATATGACAGAAGGCTATGAAAGCTGTGAGATACGTGGTCTTGTCAGTGTCTTGTCTTGGGTGTAGACCCCTGAACCTGTTGAAAGTGTTCCAGGCGGTCCTGTAATTCCTGGCAGTGTTGTGCGACAAAGACTTCTGCATCAAGGATTTTGCTGAATCAATGAAAAGGTTTAATCCAACACTAGACATTGGTACGTCGGAGGAGGTAGCCCCACACGGTCTGCCTCTGGCATGACCTGAAAGAAAGTTTGGTAATTAAAACGGGACAAGGCGTCTGCGGCCACATTATGCACCCCCTGAATATGCCTGCAAGCCACGTGGAAGTTATACACCAGCGAGAGCCAGACCAGCCTGCGGACGAATGACATTATCTGGGGCGACTGCGACCTGCCCTTGGTGATGATTTCCACCACTGTTTGATTGTCTGTGACGAACGCCACGGAAGAATTGGCCCACTGACTGCCCCACACCTGGGCTGCTGCTACGACTGGGTAGAATTCCAGCAACGGGGATGACTGAAGAGCGCCTCTGGTTGTTGATATCTCGGGTGGCCAAGGACCCGCGAACCATTGGTTCCCACAGATCGCCGCGAACCCCCCGGAGGTGGCGGCGTCCGAGAAAACCAAGGTGGAAGCTGGCCCTAGCTGAGGAACAAACAAAGAGACTCCGTTCCAAGAGGCCAGGAAGTTCTCCCACACGGCCAGGTCGGCCATGGCTTGGGCATCTAGAGTGATGAGGCTGTCTTGCTCTGGGGCTGAGGGGAGTAACTGGAGAAGCCTGGACATGAAGGCCCTGCCCTGGGGCATGACTTTGGTGGCAAAGTTGAGCATGCCTAGGAGGGACTGCAACTCAACCTTGGTGCACGACCTGCTGCCTGCCGCTGTTGAGATGGCCTCCTTGATTTTTGCCAATTTGTTGGCTGGCAGTCTGGCCTCCATCTTCCTCGTGTCAAGAATTATGCCCAGGAAGGTGATAACCGTAGCGGGGCCTTCAGTTTTTGAAGCTGCCACTGGAACATTAAGTCGGCCGAACAGCTGCAGCAGAGCCTGGAGTTTGCAAGGCTGGCGGTCTGGGCTTTTGATGATGAGAAAGTCATCCAAGTAATGGATGATCATAGGGCAGTCGCAGTGGTTGACCAGTATCCAATGCAACGCCTGAGCGAACTGGTCGAACAGCCAGGGACTGCTCTTGGACCCGAACGTCAGGCGATTGGCAAAGAAATACTGGTCTTGCCACTTGATGCCGTAGAATCTCCAAAGCTGTGGATGAATGGGCAGCAACTTGAAGGCGTCAGCAATGTCTGCCTTGGCCAACCAAGCCCCCCGACCTACTTGGAGGATCAGTTGGATGGCCTCATCTATGGTGGCGTAACACATGGAGAACTCCTCAGACGGCACTAAGGAGTTAAGGCTGGGTGTGCTGGAGCCATGAGGGGCCGACAAATCGTAGATGAGACGTTTTTTTATTTGTGAATTGCTTAGAAACAATACCAATGGGGTTGATCCTCCAGAGGTCAAAAGGTATGAAGGGAAAGGGGCCGATGAGAAACCCCTTCTCTAGTTCTGACTTGATCAGAATCCCCACCGGCTCGGGATCCCGGCTTGCTGACAGCAGATTGGGCCCCTCCCAGGAAGTTTGTGGGAGCGCTACCAGCCCTGTGTGGAACCCGATGGTGAACCCTGAAACTAAGAACTGTACCCATTGAGGGCTGTGGTGCTCCCGCAACAGGGACTCCAGCAAGGCCACGTTGACCCCGCTTAGTCAGGATGGCCTTGCTCTTTGTGGACACGCTGTCTGGGGGTGAGCCCTGAAACAGCCTGCGCAGACATGGAGGGCCCTGCACTTATTGTAATAACAAGCCTCCTGGTTGAAATTATTACAGACCTGGCTGTTGCCCAGGAACACTATTGGCCGGCCTAACTTATCCGTGGTGGCGCCAGGTCGTTGGAGGGACCCGGAGCTACTACGGAGGGATCTGCCCTGGGATGTGGAGGGACCAGAGTTGGGGCACCAGGCGGAGGAGTGAGTGATGGACTGGCATGCCGCACATGCCGGGGCCCTGAGGCCCGCGAAATGTCGGCAAAAAAGCTCCATGTCCATGGCCGCCCAGTTCGTGAGGTGCTGGAATTGGACCAGTGAGGCGGCGGCTTTTGCTGAAAAGGAGCGATGATAATCATAGAAAGCCTGCCCACCGTACTTGTGGCCCAAGTCCGTAACCCTGTAGAGGTAAGTGTCCAACTCTTCCCGCCTTTCAGGGTGGACGGAGCAGATGACGTCCCTGAACAAGCTAAACGCCAGGACAAACTCTGTGATGGTTAGCTTCCTGTTGAGGCGGGGGTCCCTCGCTTTGAGGACGATGGACATGTCGCCGCAAGCAATGGTCTTGCTCTCTACTGTGTCATGGGTGGCTATCAAAATGGAGGCCAGATTGACGTCCTTGCCCTCTAAAATGTCCTTCTTGATGTTGCTTGGGATGAAGTGGGCTGGAGCTACCTCGGGTGCGCAGGGGACCCTACCTGGCAACAGGCAAAGGAGAGGTGGCACGCTAGGATGACAGTCCCTGATGAGATTCCACGGCCAGGAGTCTGGACTGCACATCTGAGACTGAGGAGGCAATGGTGTTCATCATGGCATGCAGTTGAGACAAGGATACTTGCAACGTGGACATGGAGACTTGCTCCAAGTCCGGGGCTGCTGGTTCGGCCGTGAGTAGCCTAAACAGTTCTGCTTTCCGGGCGGAAGCAGGGTGTTGGATCCCTCTCCTGTTGAGCTCCGCGATCAGCTTTGCGATTGTCCAACTCCTCAGTGATGAGGAGCTGGGCTGCTCGGATGCGGGTGTCTCAGGGATGGAGGGGGTATCCTCGATGTTGGAGACGTGCGACATGTCGTGGCTGTGAGGTGATAAACGAGAATTAAATGGATGAGCTGTAGGCCCCGTATGACAGAAGGACGACACCCGAGCCGTGAATGATGGTAAAGAGAGAAAGTGGTGCGGGCAAGTGCCAAGAGTCGAGAAAAAAGGGGGTACTACCGTGGAGGACTTTACCAGCTTAAGGCGTGAAAACAGGCGTGAGAGCTACGAAGACGTGACTACCGACAGGTTTTTTTTTTTTTTTGAGAAACATGAAATAGAACACCAAACCTGGGGTCGTAACGTAGAAAATGAAATTGAACGAATCTGGAAAAAAGAAAAAATTATAGCGACAAAGAATAATAATTAACCGTATGAACCTGGCCTGTGACCGGTAATGGATGAAAAAACGTAAACCTGAAATGTAACGGAATGAACACATGAGAGAAAAGTAAGCCTGACGGCGTGGCAGGCCACGGACGTGGTACAGTGGGTACATGAGCCTGACGCATAACAGGCGGCAAATGAAGCGAAAACGTAAGCCTGAAACGTAGCGGGCAACGGACATGATTTTTCGGGAATGTGAGCCTGAAAGGTGGCAGGCAACAGACATGATATACTGGACAGACATGATATATAAAAAAAAAACGTAAGCCAGAAACGTAACTGGCAACAGACATGGTATATTGGAAACGTAAGCCAGAAACGCAACTGGCAACAGACATGATATATTGGAAACGTAAGCCAGAAACGCAACTGGCAACAGACATGATATATTGGAAACGTAAGCCAGAAACGTAACTGGCCACAGACATGAAAAAATTGGAAACGTGAGCCAGAAACGTGACTGGCAACAGACATGATATATTGGAAACGTTGATAAAAAAGTGAACGTAAGCCAGAAACGTAACTGGCAACAGACATGATATGTTGGAAACGTAAGCCAGAAACGTAACTGGCAACAGACATAAGAATATTGAAAACGTAAGCCAGAAACGTAACTGGCAACAGACATAAGAATATTGAAAACGTAAGCCAGAAACGTAACTGGCAACAGACATAAGAATATTGAAAACGTAAGCCAGAAACGTAACTGGCAACAGACATGAGAATATTTGAAACGTAAGCCAGAAACGTAACTGGCAACAGACATGATATATTGGAAACGTAAGCCAGAAACGTAACTGGCAACAGACATGAGAATATGGGAAACGTAAGCCAGAAACGTAACTGGCAACAGACATGATATATTGGAAACGTAAGCCAGAAACGTAACTGGCCACAGACATGATGTATTGGAAACCTGAGCCAGAAACGTAACTGGCCACCGACATGATGTATTGGAAACCCGAGCCAGAAACGTAACTGGCAACAGACATGACATATCAGGAACGTAAACCAGCAACACCACTGGCAACAGACATGACATATCAGGAACGCAAACCAGCAACGCAACTGGCCCCAGACACGACACATCAGGAGCGCGAACTACCAACGCAACTGGCAACAGACATGATATATGGAAACATGAGCCAGAAACGTAACTGTCAACAGACGTGGTGCCTGGAAACGTAAGCCAGAAAAAACGCAACTGGCCACGGACATGACATATCATGTCTGTTGCCAGTTGCGTTGGTAGTTCGCGCTCCTGATGTGTCGTGTCTGGGGCCAGTTGCGTTGCTGGTTTGCGTTCCTGATATGTCATGTCTGTTGCCAGTGGTGTTGCTGGTTTACGTTCCTGATATGTCATGTCTGTTGCCAGTTACGTTTCTGGCTCGGGTTTCCAATACATCATGTCGGTGGCCAGTTACGTTTCTGGCTCAGGTTTCCAATACATCATGTCTGTGGCCAGTTACGTTTCTGGCTTACGTTTCCAATATATCATGTCTGTTGCCAGTTACGTTTCTGGCTTACGTTTCCCATATTCTCATGTCTGTTGCCAGTTACGTTTCTGGCTTACGTTTCCAATATATCATGTCTGTTGCCAGTTACGTTTCTGGCTTACGTTTCAAATATTCTCATGTCTGTTGCCAGTTACGTTTCTGGCTTACGTTTTCAATATTCTTATGTCTGTTGCCAGTTACGTTTCTGGCTTACGTTTTCAATATTCTTATGTCTGTTGCCAGTTACGTTTCTGGCTTACGCTTCCAACATATCATGTCTGTTGCCAGTTACGTTTCTGGCTTACGTTCACTTTTTTATCAACGTTTCCAATATATCATGTCTGTTGCCAGTCACGTTTCTGGCTTACGTTTCCAATTTTTTCATGTCTGTTGCCAGTTACGTTTCTGGCTTACGTTTCCAATATATCATGTCTGTTGCCAGTTGCGTTTCTGGCTTACGTTTCCAATATATCATGTCTGTTGCCAGTTGCGTTTCTGGCTTACGTTTCCAATATACCATGTCTGTTGCCAGTTACGTTTCTGGCTTACGTTTTTTTTTTATATATCATGTCTGGACAGACATGATATATAAAAAAAAAACGTAAGCCAGAAACGTAACTGGCAACAGACATGGTATATTGGAAACGTAAGCCAGAAACGCAACTGGCAACAGACATGATATATTGGAAACGTAAGCCAGAAACGCAACTGGCAACAGACATGATATATTGGAAACGTAAGCCAGAAACGTAACTGGCAACAGACATGATATATTGGAAACGTAAGCCAGAAACGTAACTGGCCACAGACATGATGTATTGGAAACCTGAGCCAGAAACGTAACTGGCCACCGACATGATGTATTGGAAACCCGAGCCAGAAACGTAACTGGCAAAAGACATGACATATCAGGAACGTAAACCAGCAACACCACTGGCAACAGACATGACATATCAGGAACGCAAACCAGCAACGCAACTGGCCCCAGACACGACACATCAGGAGCGCGAACTACCAACGCAACTGGCAACAGACATGATATATGGAAACATGAGCCAGAAACGTAACTGTCAACAGACGTGGTGCCTGGAAACGTAAGCCAGAAACGTAACTGGCAACAGACATGGTATATTGGAAACGTAAGCCAGAAACGCAACTGGCAACAGACATGATATATTGGAAACGTAAGCCAGAAACGCAACTGGCAACAGACATGATATATTGGAAACGTAAGCCAGAAACGTAACTGGCAACAGACATGAAAAAATTGGAAACGTAAGCCAGAAACGTGACTGGCAACAGACATGATATATTGGAAACGTTGATAAAAAAGTGAACGTAAGCCAGAAACGTAACTGGCAACAGACATGATATGTTGGAAACGTAAGCCAGAAACGTAACTGGCAACAGACATAAGAATATTGAAAACGTAAGCCAGAAACGTAACTGGCAACAGACATAAGAATATTGAAAACGTAAGCCAGAAACGTAACTGGCAACAGACATGAGAATATTTGAAACGTAAGCCAGAAACGTAACTGGCAACAGACATGATATATTGGAAACGTAAGCCAGAAACGTAACTGGCAACAGACATGAGAATATGGGAAACGTAAGCCAGAAACGTAACTGGCAACAGACATGATATATTGGAAACGTAAGCCAGAAACGTAACTGGCCACACACATGATGTATTGGAAACCTGAGCCAGAAACGTAACTGGCCACCGACATGATGTATTGGAAACCCGAGCCAGAAACGTAACTGGCAACAGACATGACATATCAGGAACGTAAACCAGCAACACCACTGGCAACAGACATGACATATCAGGAACGCAAACCAGCAACGCAACTGGCCCCAGACACGACACATCAGGAGCGCGAACTACCAACGCAACTGGCAACAGACATGATATATGGAAACATGAGCCAGAAACGTAACTGTCAACAGACGTGGTGCCTGGAAACGTAAGCCAGAAAAAACGCAACTGGCCACGGACATGACATATCAAGAACGCCAGCCGGCAACGTAACTGGCAACAGCCGTGGAGTATCGACGTGAGCCAGAAAAACGCAACCGGCAACAGACATGATATACTGGACAGACATGATATATAAAAAAAAAAACGTAAGCCAGAAACGTAACTGGCAACAGACATGGTATATTGGAAACGTAAGCCAGAAACGCAACTGGCAACAGACATGATATATTGGAAACGTAAGCCAGAAACGCAACTGGCAACAGACATGATATATTGGAAACGTAAGCCAGAAACGTAACTGGCAACAGACATGATATATTGGAAACGTAAGCCAGAAACGTAACTGGCCACAGACATGATGTATTGGAAACCTGAGCCAGAAACGTAACTGGCCACCGACATGATGTATTGGAAACCCGAGCCAGAAACGTAACTGGCAAAAGACATGACATATCAGGAACGTAAACCAGCAACACCACTGGCAACAGACATGACATATCAGGAACGCAAACCAGCAACGCAACTGGCCCCAGACACGACACATCAGGAGCGCGAACTACCAACGCAACTGGCAACAGACATGATATATGGAAACATGAGCCAGAAACGTAACTGTCAACAGACGTGGTGCCTGGAAACGTAAGCCAGAAACGTAACTGGCAACAGACATGGTATATTGGAAACGTAAGCCAGAAACGCAACTGGCAACAGACATGATATATTGGAAACGTAAGCCAGAAACGCAACTGGCAACAGACATGATATATTGGAAACGTAAGCCAGAAACGTAACTGGCAACAGACATGAAAAAATTGGAAACGTAAGCCAGAAACGTGACTGGCAACAGACATGATATATTGGAAACGTTGATAAAAAAGTGAACGTAAGCCAGAAACGTAACTGGCAACAGACATGATATGTTGGAAACGTAAGCCAGAAACGTAACTGGCAACAGACATAAGAATATTGAAAACGTAAGCCAGAAACGTAACTGGCAACAGACATAAGAATATTGAAAACGTAAGCCAGAAACGTAACTGGCAACAGACATGAGAATATTTGAAACGTAAGCCAGAAACGTAACTGGCAACAGACATGATATATTGGAAACGTAAGCCAGAAACGTAACTGGCAACAGACATGAGAATATGGGAAACGTAAGCCAGAAACGTAACTGGCAACAGACATGATATATTGGAAACGTAAGCCAGAAACGTAACTGGCCACACACATGATGTATTGGAAACCTGAGCCAGAAACGTAACTGGCCACCGACATGATGTATTGGAAACCCGAGCCAGAAACGTAACTGGCAACAGACATGACATATCAGGAACGTAAACCAGCAACACCACTGGCAACAGACATGACATATCAGGAACGCAAACCAGCAACGCAACTGGCCCCAGACACGACACATCAGGAGCGCGAACTACCAACGCAACTGGCAACAGACATGATATATGGAAACATGAGCCAGAAACGTAACTGTCAACAGACGTGGTGCCTGGAAACGTAAGCCAGAAAAAACGCAACTGGCCACGGACATGACATATCAAGAACGCCAGCCGGCAACGTAACTGGCAACAGCCGTGGAGTATCGACGTGAGCCAGAAAAACGCAACCGGCAACAGACATGATATACTGGACAGACATGATATATAAAAAAAAAACGTAAGCCAGAAACGTAACTGGCAACAGACATGGTATATTGGAAACGTAAGCCAGAAACGCAACTGGCAACAGACATGATATATTGGAAACGTAAGCCAGAAACGCAACTGGCAACAGACATGATATATTGGAAACGTAAGCCAGAAACGTAACTGGCAACAGACATGAAAAAATTGGAAACGTAAGCCAGAAACGTGACTGGCAACAGACATGATATATTGGAAACGTTGATAAAAAAGTGAACGTAAGCCAGAAACGTAACTGGCAACAGACATGATATGTTGGAAACGTAAGCCAGAAACGTAACTGGCAACAGACATAAGAATATTGAAAACGTAAGCCAGAAACGTAACTGGCAACAGACATAAGAATATTGAAAACGTAAGCCAGAAACGTAACTGGCAACAGACATGAGAATATTTGAAACGTAAGCCAGAAACGCAACTGGCAACAGACATGATATATTGGAAACGTAAGCCAGAAACGTAACTGGCAACAGACATGAAAAAATTGGAAACGTAAGCCACAAACGTGACTGGCAACAGACATGATATATTGGAAACGTTGATAAAAAAGTGAACGTAAGCCAGAAACGTAACTGGCAACAGACATGATATGTTGGAAACGTAAGCCAGAAACGTAACTGGCAACAGACATAAGAATATTGAAAACGTAAGCCAGAAACGTAACTGGCAACAGACATAAGAATATTGAAAACGTAAGCCAGAAACGTAACTGGCAACAGACATGAGAATATTTGAAACGTAAGCCAGAAACGTAACTGGCAACAGACATGATATATTGGAAACGTAAGCCAGAAACGTAACTGGCAACAGACATGAGAATATGGGAAACGTAAGCCAGAAACGTAACTGGCAACAGACATGATATATTGGAAACGTAAGCCAGAAACGTAACTGGCCACAGACATGATGTATTGGAAACCTGAGCCAGAAACGTAACTGGCCACCGACATGATGTATTGGAAACCCGAGCCAGAAACGTAACTGGCAACAGACATGACATATCAGGAACGTAAACCAGCAACACCACTGGCAACAGACATGACATATCAGGAACGCAAACCAGCAACGCAACTGGCCCCAGACACGACACATCAGGAGCGCGAACTACCAACGCAACTGGCAACAGACATGATATATGGAAACATGAGCCAGAAACGTAACTGTCAACAGACGTGGTGCCTGGAAACGTAAGCCAGAAAAAACGCAACTGGCCACGGACATGACATATCAAGAACGCCAGCCGGCAACGTAACTGGCAACAGCCGTGGAGTATCGACGTGAGCAAGAAAAACGCAACCGGCAACAGACATGACATGTCAGGAACGTAAGCCAGCAACGCAACCGGCAGCAGACATGAGGCATTGGCAACGTGAGCCTGACGCGTAACAGGCAACAGTCATGATATGTTGGAAGCGAAAGCCAGAAACGTAACTGGCAACAGACATGAAATGGGGCAACCAATGGTAAAACGTGCGAAGTGAGCCTGACATGAAACAGGCCTCAGACATGGCAGAGCATGGTGAAACATGGAAAAAAACAAGTAATTACCGGAAAACGTGCGTAGGTGTGGCAAAGCGGAATGGCGGCGCTTGACACGGGCGGAACTGTGAGAACCCTTGGCAGAGGATGTATTTGCCTGGCACGGCAGAGTATCCAGAGTCTGAAATGACAATCAGTATCATACCGGGGGGGGGGGGGGGGGTTATGTTCTTGTCATTATTTTTATGGTTATAATTCTAGATCAGCTGGTATATGAGAAGAAGTATACTGTCCCCCTGCAATTTTCCCAGAAAAAGAGCGTCTCACATAACATTTTTAGTGACACAACATTACCAGCAGACAATTAACATGTGGCCTTTTTTTTTTCTTTTTTTTTTTAACTTTATTGGCCAGCTGACAACTGCCGGACCGGCCGGCAGCTGTGAGGAGTGGAACCGGCGGCCCTGGTACCCGGGCGACAGGGCCGGAGCGCTGAGCGGTGAATGTGGTGGCTCCCGGAGCCGGGAGAGGGAGCCTGACACAGGACGCCGGCTCCGTCTCCCCGGTAACGGAGGCGCTGTGCGGCGTCACACGTGACCTGGCGCGGCCGGCGCCGGAAGCGTGGGTTGAGCCGGCCGTGCCAGTGAGAGGTGGGAGGAGATGAACCGGCGGGGGGGGAGACGCGAGTCGGGATGGGGGTTCGGAGGGACAACGGCTGACTTACCCTTGCTGTAGGACGAGAGCTTGACCCAACGAACCCGGCGAAACAACGGCAACTTACCTGGTGAGCAGCACGGCGGTACGGGGCGTGACGTTGAGGCGGGAAGGCACCAGAAATGTACGCAAATGGGGAGAGGGCGTGCCTCCTTTTAAGAGCGCCTACGCCCCTCCCACAAATGCAGGCTGACATGTCAGCCTTAAGCTACATGTACTTTCTTTTATTTGGATCTTGATTATTATTTCATTTAATCTTTATAATTTTTTACTTTTATTAAACTTGTCTGCAGATGTGGATGTAATGTGGATGACGCACTTATTGGGGATATCTGTAGATGACGCACTTATGGGGGATATCTGTGGATGACTCACTTATGGGGGATATCTGTGGATAACGCACTTATGGGGGATATCTGTGGATGACGCACTTATGGGGGATATCTGTGGATGACGCACTTATGGGGGATATCTGTGGATGACGCATATATAGCATAAGATGCTATATATGTGCCCTCCACAGATATCCCCCATTTGCCCTCCACAGATATCCCCCATAAGTGCCCTCTAGTAAGTAAAGTAATGTATTAGTGGGGGGAAGGGAGGAGGCAGGGACACTTTTGGCGGAGCCGGTGCAGTGCCCAGCGCTGTGCACACACCGGGGGCAGCTCCTACCTTTCTGCTGCAGGACAATTCGCTCCTCCTGAGCGGCGGCCTCTTCACCACTCCTCACATGGCTGGCAGTGGGCAGCCGAACTAGAGCGCCGCTGCCCGCCCTTCTGCTGCTGTGCGCAGCGTGACATCTCACCCTCCGCCATGCGCCTCCTGCCCCGCCTGCCTGCTTCATTCATAAAGTGGAAGGAGCAGACAGACGGGGCAGGAGGCGCATGACGGACATTTTGCAAGCAGCTTGAGCGGCGCGATATGGCTGTGCGGCCGCCCACCCGCACCAAAGAGCCACATTGAAGGTTCTAAAGAGCCGCTTGAGGCTCGCGAGCCGCACTTTGCCGACCACTGCACTATGCCATCACTCACTGATTACACCTCCTCCCTGTACCAATAGCTGTTCACAAGAGGTAGAAAAGGCAGAGATGTAAATGTATAAATTACAGGTTTTCCCACAAATATATACACTCCCCTAAAGAATTATTAGGAACACCATACTAATACGGTGTTGGACCCCCTTTTGCCTTCAGAACTGCCTTAATTCTACGTGGCAAGGTGCTGATAGCATTCTTTAGAAATGTTGGCCCATATTGATAGGATAGCATCTTGCAATTGATGGCGATTTGAGGGATGCACATCCAGGGCACGAAGCTCCCGTTCCACCACATCCCAAAGATGCTCTATTGGGTTGAGATCTGATGACTGTGGGGGCCATTTTAGTACAGTGAACTCATTGTCATGTTCAAGAAACCAATTTAAAATGATTCGAGCTTTGTGACATGGTGCATTATCCTGCTGGAAGTAGCCATCAGAGGATGGGTACATGGTGGTCATGAAGGGATGGACATGGTCAGAAACAATGCTCAGGTAGCCCGTGGCATTTAAACGATGGCCAATTGGCACTAAGGGGCCTAAAGTGTGCCCAGAAAACATCCCCCACACCATTACACCACCACCACCAGCCTGCACAGTGGTAACAAGGCATGATGGATACATGTTCTCATTCTGTTTACGCCAAATTCGGACTCTACCATTTGAATGTCTTAACAGAAATTGAGACTCATCAGACCAGGCAACATTTCTCCATTCTTCAACAGTCCAATTTTGGTGAGCTCGTGCAAATTGTAGCCTCTTTTTCCTATTTGTAGTGGAGATGAGTGGTACCCGGTAGGGTCTTCTGCTGTTGTAGCCCACCTTTCTTTCCCATTCTGACCTTCAGTTTGGAGTTCAGGAGATTGTCTTGACCAGGACCACAACCCTACATGCATTGAAGCAACTGCCATGTGATTGGTTGACTAGATAATCGCATTAATGAGAAATAGAATAGGTGTTCCTAATAATTCTTTAGGTATGTGTGTATATATATATATACTGTATATATGTGTACTCAGCCGGCATAGAGGGAGGGGCAGAGGGCCTTTATATCCCGCAGGATGCCACACTCCGGTGCACGAGCGTTTCAGGTGTCCCTCCCTCCCTTCCCCTCTTTTTTTTTTACTTATTCTCCTCGGGTATGCCCCCTTATAGGCCTACCCACGGTCATGGCTAAGGGCACGTCACCAGCCATTTTAGCTAGATACTAGCTTTAGTTTTCAGGTATTTTTGTTAGTTGGGGTCCGCTTCCTGTAGCCACGACCACAAATATATATATATCGATCTGCTCAGCTTCTCTTGCTTGTATTTCACATGGGCGAAAATTCTGCACGGGTGCAATGCGTGAGGTGAACGCATTGCACCCGCACTGAATCTGGACCCATTCACTTCAATGGGGCTGTGCAGCTGAGCAGTGATTTTGACGCATCACTTGTGCGTTGCGTGAACATCGCAGCATGTTCTATATTCTGGGTTTTTCACGCAACGCAGGCCCCATAGAAATGAATGGGGATGCGTGAAAATCGGATGCAATTCGATTTTCACGCATGGTTGCTAGGAGATGATGTTAGTAAATTGATAAAAGTCAATTTACTGTATTATTTTCCCTTATAACATGGTTATAAAGGAAAATAATAGCATTCTTAATACTGAATGTTTACTAAAATGTTGCTTGAGGGGTTAAAAAGTAATGAACTCACCCCATTCACTTGATCACGCAGCCGGCATCGTCTTCTTTCTTCATCTTTTAGGACCTGCAAAAGGACCTTTGCTGACGTAATCGCGCTCACCACGTGGTGAGCACGGTGATGTCAGCACAGGTCCTGCTGAATGAAGATAGAAGCATTTTAGTAAGCATTCTGTATTAAGAATGCTATTATTTTCCTTTATAACCGTGTTATAAGGGAAAATAATAAAATGAATAGAACACCTAACCCAAACTTCAGTGAAGAAGTCCGGGTTCAGGTCTGGGTACCACATTCACATTGCACTCGTGTGGACAAAACTAAACATCGGAACGCAATCACAGTCAAGACTGACTGCAATCGCGTGCCTCCTCGCCGCAATGCACACGCAACGCATCCAGAGAAAATCCAGAACGCCCGTGTGAAAGAGGCCTCAAACAGGTATTCTGGTGATATCAAACCATCAGACCAGTGGGGGTTTTGATCACAAGAATGGGGGCCCTTTACCACATGGGACCCCTGGAAATGAATAGAGCACCAGATGGAGCATGCATTGAGCTGCTCCATTCATTCTTTATAGTACTGCCGCAGATAGGGAGTACATCACTTGGCTGTCTCTGGCAGCCCCATACAGATTGAAGGGAGTGGCAGTGTTCCTGCTTAACCTGCCGCTCTATTCATTTAAGGGGGACCCCACAGGGTACAGGTCCCCCATTCTCATTGGTGTTCTAGAGGTCAGAACCCTACTGACCTAATAGGTATCCCTTGTTCCTGTGTATAGAGATAACCAGAACACCCCTTACACAGACAGTATTGCAGACAGTTTTATTAATATGATTTTAATGAATATTTTTTAAATTATTTTTATCATTTTTTCCCACAGGCACAGATATTAATTTTTACACTGCGGTGTGTCGCCAGATATTCGGGTATCTATACCACCACTAAGGATTGGAATCTTGCTTGATTATGATTGTGAAAGATTAGCATTTTTCAACATTGACAATCTCCAGCACCTGTACACATTTGAATGCCAGTTCCGCCATCTAGTGCACCCATGTTTTGCTTTGGAAAAACCAGGACGTTTGAAGATACATAATGGAATTCCAATTCCTCAGTCCCTGTCCTTGCCCTAAAAAATAGAAAGCCCTTAAAGGAACTGTTGGAAACCTGCAGAATCTTCTGCATGAGGTGGCTGCATTGCTGTATAATACTCCAATAAAATATAATAATTCAGCTTGTGGATTTTATGTAGCAAGACTATATACTTATGTTTTAGGCCTCATGCACATGGCCATGAGTGAATTGCAGTCCGCGAGCTGTGCAGATGTCAGGAGTGAGTAGATAGGCTGTGATATAATCTATTGCGAATGGTGGATCCTGTTATCTACTATACATATGCATGTAGTGATAATGAGATGAGTCATCTGTACAGACCAAGAAATGATGCCTATCATTAGGCTTAGTGGCCAGTATGATTTAAAAAATATATATACTGTAGATAGAGATATTGAAAATGAAACATAACATCAATTTAATTTTTTTAAATAACTAACATAAAAACCAATGGATCATTGTTTTATGACTTTCTCATAGGGATATACCATTTTACTTACAATCTAGTCAACGTGAATATGTTCAACTTAGGGTGGGTTCACACTAGTGTTAGGGATTCCATTATGGCTTTGCATCATAACATGGTTATAACGGAATCCATAAGACGGAAGGACGGATCCGTTCTTCTGCCCATACAGGGAGTGCAGAATTATTAGGCAAATGAGTATTTTGACCACATCATCCTCTTTATGCATGTTGTCTTACTCCAAGCTGTATAGGCTCGAAAGCCTACTACCAATTAAGCATATTAGGTGATGTGCATCTCTGTAATGAGAAGGGGTGCGGTCTAATGACATCAACACCCTATATCAGGTGTGCATAATTATTAGGCAACTTCCTTTCCTTTGGCAAAATGGGTCAAAAGAAGGACTTGACAGGCTCAGAAAAGTCAAAAATAGTGAGATATCTTGCAGAGGGATGCAGCACTCTTAAAATTGCAAAGCTTCTTAAGCGTGATCATCGAACAATCAAGCGTTTCATTCAAAATAGTCAACAGGGTCGCAAGAAGCTTGTGGAAAAACCAAGGCGCAAAATAACTGCCCATGAACTGAGAAAAGTCAAGCGTGCAGCTGCCAAGATGCCACTTGCCACCAGTTTGGCCATATTTCAGAGCTGCAACATCACTGGAGTGCCCAAAAGCACAAGGTGTGCAATACTCAGAGACATGGCCAAGGTAAGAAAGGCTGAAAGACGACCACCACTGAACAAGACACACAAGCTGAAACGTCAAGACTGGGCCAAGAAATATCTCAAGACTGATTTTTCTAAGGTTTTATGGACTGATGAAATGCGAGTGAGTCTTGATGGGCCAGATGGATGGGCCCGTGGCTGGATTGGTAAAGGGCAGAGAGCTCCAGTCCGACTCAGACGCCAGCAAGGTGGAGGTGGAGTACTGGTTTGGGCTGGTATCATCAAAGATGAGCTTGTGGGGCCTTTTCGGGTTGAGGATGGAGTCAAGCTCAACTCCCAGTCCTACTGTCAGTTTCTGGAAGACACCTTCTTCAAGCAGTGGTACAGGAAGAAGTCTGCATCCTTCAAGAAAAACATGATTTTCATGCAGGACAATGCTCCATCACACGCGTCCAAGTACTCCACAGCGTGGCTGGCAAGAAAGGGTATAAAAGAAGAAAATCTAATGACATGGCCTCCTTGTTCACCTGATCTGAACCCCATTGAGAACCTGTGGTCCATCATCAAATGTGAGATTTACAAGGAGGGAAAACAGTACACCTCTCTGAACAGTGTCTGGGAGGCTGTGGTTGCTGCTGCACGCAATGTTGATGGTGAACAGATCAAAACACTGACAGAATCCATGGATGGCAGGCTTTTGAGTGTCCTTGCAAAGAAAGGTGGCCATAGTGTCGGTGTTTCGTGCCTTTTATGCTGATTTGTATCAATCACGTCTAGGTTATAATAAGGAAGATATATCAGCGTATTTGCATGGGGTATCCTTGCCTAAGTTGTCAGAGTCGTATCTCAATGGCCCGCTACAATTACTGGAAATTGAGGAGGTAGTGGCCTCTATGGCAAATAATAAATCCCCAGGTACAGTTGGGCTGCCGGTAGAAATCTATAAGAAATTTGGAGACATCTTACTGCCCCAGCTGCTGAAGGTTTACCAGGAGGCCTCAGCGACAGGGTCGCTTCCTGCGTCAATGCAAGTGGCTATTATTGTGGTTCTCCCTAAACCGGGGAAAAATCAGCTTCTTCCAGATTCCTACTGCCCTATCTTATTGTTACTCTCAGATAAAGATATTGGCTAAGGTGCTAGCTTTGCGCCTTTCTAAGGTTATCTCCTCCATTGTACATATGGATCAGTTAGGATTTTTATCGGACAGATCTACAGCGATTAACATCCGACACCTCTACCTTAATATGCAGATTCCGGTAACCCAGGGGATAGAGTCATCTGTTCCCTAGATGCTGCTAAGGCATTCGATAGTATTATGTGGGAGTATTTGTCGGAGGTACTGGAGAGATTTGGTTTGGGGGATAACTTCATAGCATGGGTACGGCTGTTATATGGTGGGCCTACAGCTCGAGTACGGGTGAATGGATGTCTATCAGAAGGATTCTGGCTCTATAGGGGAACCAGGCAGGGCTGCCCCCTATCTCCGTTGCTATTTGCCCTGGCTATAGAGCCATTAGCAGCTATTGTTCGGAGTCATGTTGGCATCATAGGGTTTAACCGAGGCGGGTCTCAGGAGAAAATAGCATTGTATGCGGACGATGCCTTACTGTTCCTAGCCGAGGCTAGAGCATCCCTACCAGTAGTTATGGATGTGACTGGCACTTTTGGGCAGGTACTCTGGCCTGGTTATTAATTGGAGTCAATTGTTTCTCCTCCCTATAGATCGTGTAGATTACTCTACGGATTATGCTCAGTCAGGATTACAGATGTACAGGAATTTAAAGGGACACTGACAGGCCCAATAAGCATATTTAGCTATATATATGACTGCACAGGTCTTCTAATGTGTATTAAAATCATATAAGTATACCCTCTGTCCACCTTATAAATACAGTAAACTCATGTTTTATAACCTGACAGAATCGTCTTCTTTCTGCCCAAGGGGTGGTGTTTCAGCTTCACTTGCGCCCAGCCAGCCTCGCCCCAACTGCCGTTTTGGAGCGCCGCCCAGCTCATCATGGAAAAAAAACTGTCAATGAATATTCATGACTCATCATTATCAGCTGGGGCTTTTCAATACAAGATGTTGGCAGATTGACTGGGCCAATTAAAGAAAGTGACCCAGCATTTTGCTAAGAAAATCAGTCACGTACAGTTGTGTTCAAAATTATTCAACCCCCACTGAAATTGAGTGTTTTGGCCAGTTTGACATTGATTTTGATCATTTCAGTCATCTTGTTTACAATCAAAGAGGCACTTGAAACAACATTTATAATGAAATAACCACAAATGTCTTTTCTGTGCTCACATCATTAATCAGTTTTATTCAACCCCCAAGTGACATTCAATCTTAGTACTTAGTACAACATCCTTTTCCAGTTATAACAGCTTTTAAACGTGAAGCATAGCTTGACACAAGTGTCTTGCAGCGATCTACGGGTATCTTCGTCCATTCTTCATGGGCAAAAGCCTCCATTTCAGTCACATTCTTAGGCTTGCGCGCTGCAACTGCTTTCTTTAAGTCCCACCAGAGGTTCTCAATCGGATTTAAGTCTGGTGACTGCGATGGCCACTTCAAAATGTTCCAGCCTTTAATCTGCAACCATGCTCTAGTGGACTTGGAGGTATGCTTGGGATCATTGTCCTGTTGAGAGGTCCAACGTCTCCCAAGCCTCAGGTTTGTGACGGACTGCATCACATTTTCATCCAATATCTCCTGGTACTGAAGAGAATTCATGGTACCTTGCACACACTGAAGCTTCCCTGTACCTGTAGAAGCAAAACAGCCCCAAAGCATGATTGACCCCCCCGCCATGCTTCACAGTAGGCAAGGTGTTCTTTTCTTCATAGGCCTTGTTCTTCCTCCTCCAAACATAGCGTTGATCCATGGGCCCAAACAGTTCTAATTTTGTTTCATCAGTCCACAGAACACTATCCCAAAACTTTTGTTGTTTGTCCACATGACTTTTGGCATACTGCAGTCGACTCTTCTTATTCTTTGGAGACAGCAAGGGGGTGCGCCTGGGAGTTCTGGCATGGAGGCCTTCATTACGCAGTGTGCGCCTTATTGTCTGAGCTGAAACTTCAGTACCCACATCTGACAAATCTTTTTTCAGTTCCTCAGCAGTCACACGGGGACTTTTCTCCACTTTGCGCTTCAGGTAGCGCACAGCAGTCGAAGTCAGCATCTTCTTTCTGCCACGACCAGGTAGCGTTTCAACAGTGCCCTTTGCCTTGAATTTGCGAATGATGCTTCCTATGGTGTCTCTTGGTATGTTTAACATCTTTGCAATCTTCTTATAGCAATTGCCCTTCCTGTGAAGAGAAATCACCTCTTCTCTTGTCTTCCTGGACCATTCTCTTGACTTCACCATGTTTGTAAACACACCAGTATATGTCTAGAAGGAGCCGAGTATCACAGTCCTTTTAAATCTGCCTAATTGGTGCTTATTATGCTTGATTGCTGCTCCTTGACATCCACAGGTGTTTTCAATACCTGATCGAAAACACTTGAATGAACCTTTGTTCTTAAGAGTGGTAGTCTTTAAGGGGTTGAATAATTGTGTCAATGAAGAAATCACAAAAAAAAACATTTAATACTGTATTACAAAAACAATTGATGTCATTTTAGTTGCATTTGGTTCTTTAAAAAGTCCTTGTAAGATTTCATTCTGAACACAATTACAATTGAACACTAAATTCCCTAAAACCCTTTACAGCATTGGGGGTTGAATAATTTTGAACACAACTGTATTTATGTTGCCCTTAGTTAGGACACCATAAAACTGGTGACAGGTTCCCTTTAATTTGGAACAAGGGGTTTATAGGAAGAGGGGTGCTATGGCCAAATTTGAAAAGCACTGGACTCCTTGGATTAATGCCCCCGCGCTGGCATCCAGGGAACTTCAGAGATACCGTCTGGGATTAGTGTGAGGGTACTATTGCTTGCTGTGCATATCTGGCTCCGTGGTTGGCGATTTCTTGCAGGATATATGGAATGTTTCTACGCTATGTAATGTAAGGAAGTTCTGGCTGATAACAAATGTATATTCCTTTATAAGATTGCAGTTCTGCTATCAATGTTCTGTGGGGAATACTGTAGGGAAAGGGCATGTGCCTTTGTAATTATTATACGGTTGTGATGGTGTAGCCGAATGTTGGAAGTTATGGAAGATGGAGGTCATGATAATGATGGTTTGTGGGGGGAGGGTATGTGGGTGTTGGGGACTTATGTATTATTAAAATGCTAATAAAAATGACTTAACATAAATTTTTTTTTAAAAAGTATATTCCAGGTGGGTGCCATGAATGTTGACGCCTGAGCAAAAAATTTGTCACCAGCAATTTAGCCAAGAGAATTTGGACATGCTTAGAGAAAATCCAGACTTTATTCTTGCATAATTACGAGTGGTCAAACTTAGGTCAACCACAATTATCCAGAGACCGAACAAGATTCCATGCAATAGAAGCACAAGGGATCACCAACTCGAAAGAAATTGGCAAGACAACAATTACTGGATAGACCTTTGCTGCTTCACGACAAAGCACCAGCTTACAAGTCTCATAAATCACAAGCTGCTATCAGGGAATGTGGCTTCATGGAGCTTAACCATCCACCCTACAGTCCAGACCTGGCTTCCAGTGATTACTTTCTCTTTCGGAACCCGTAGAAATTTCTTCGTGGGCAACAATTTTCTGATGATAATGCAGTTGATGAGATGGTAACAGGGTTCCTGCAGCAAGAAGTCTTCTTATTCTGAGGGCATCCGATCACTGGAGGCGAAGTGCATTAAGTGTGGTGAAGTCAAGGGGGATTACATTGAAAAGCAGCAAGTTTAATTTTCTCAGCAAATGTTGCTTTCATATTCGGGTAGATAACTTATTGAGCACCCCTTGTACAACCCTTTTAAGGGTTAATCTCATGTCAGGCTTTTGAGGGTGAGATGGGAATAACTGGGCGGTCAGTGATTCCAGAAACAGCTAAGCAGGTTGTGGTATACTGTTTCAGTAACTGCCCCATCAGTGAATGGGAGCTAGTCTGTTTCCATAACTCCAAAATTACCAAAACGGCATTTGCTACACTGAAAGGTCAAAATGGAAATAAACCTTTAATAAAAATGCACAATTACTGCATATAGCCTGGTAATCATCCATTCTCCCCATAGCAATATATGAGTGTGTTGGCAGATGAGGTAGGCTGGCAGTCAAATCTTGACAGAGGGGCCTATCCTAACTTATTACATAGGAGGGCAGTATCAGAAGAGTCGATGCGGGAATTTATCAATGAATTTAGGAAACTATTGTGGTGTTAACGATCACGGGGATCGGGCCCGGCGGGAGGTGGAGGAGGGCCCCCTGCATTGTGTTTGTGAAGCATGCAGCTCTTTGTAATTCATTAGCATTTGAAATTATTATTTTTCATCGGTGTAAATGATTAAAACATTTAGCAATAAAAAGTATTGATCACCGTTGGTCAAAATGGATTGTTCATTTGTGAAAATGATGAAGATCAACCTACTTGTCCTATCGTACTGCATTACTAGATGATCCAAAATGCAAACACAACCATTCAAGGTATGTACAAGCGTTCTAGCGATGTAAACTTATGGCTGTACCAAATTGAGAGGGGGAGGGGAGTTAGAGGTAATCGGTGCATGACAACTAAGGCTACTTTCACACTCGCATTTGGTGTGGATCTGTCATGGATCTGCACAAACGCATCTGTTCAGATAATACAACCGTTTGCATCCGTTCAGAACGGATCTGTTTGTATTATCTGTAACATAGCCAAAACTGATCAGTCTTGAACACCATTGAAAGTCAATGGGGGACGGATCAGTTTTCTATTGTGCCAGAATGTGCCATAGAAAACTGATCCGTCCCCATTGACTTACATTGTGTGTCAGGACGGATCAGTTTGGCTTAGTTTCGTCAGACGGACAGGCAAGCAGCGTTTTGGTGTCCACCTCCAGAGCGGTATAGAGACAGAACGGAGGCAAACTGATGCATTCTGAGCAGATCATTATCCATTCAGAATGCATTAGGGCCAAACTGATCCGTTTTGGACCGCTTGTGAAAGCCCTGGCTATTAAATTATATTATATTTTTGCTTGTGCGGATGAATGAGGCAAATGCACGCCGGACACCAATGTCTTAAGTGGATTGGAGCACTGTCATCGTGTGCGCTGCTTCCAGTTAATAACCTACTCAACTTGATTTCCTTTGACAATTTGAGATTTTTTTTCTACCGTATCCATTCAAAATTCCTATGCTTTTCTCACCATCACTTGCAGACATCATTTCTGCATTTCCTTAAAGGAAATGTCATCTTTTATTCATACAGATGAGCTACTCCTTAGCATCAATGACATGGTTGTCATGGAAACTAGAGTAAGGAATGATCCTGAAAACCGTGTCACGTAGCAATATACCTGAAATAGATTTATACAATGTCATTATGCTTTCTAGCGATTTGAGTTGTAAAGTACACGGTGTAGGAGGTAAGCCTCTGTACTTAGCATTGTAGCTTCTGTATGGACACCACCGGCGCTCGACATATCCCACTGACTTATAGTAGAGTCCATCAGGTTCGGGCCTGGAGTCCACCAGTTTGACTGGAACATTAGCACTATTTTTTTCTGTCAAAAATGATGGAATCCATCACTGAGAGTCCATATATAGTGGTGTAAAGTATATCAACCAAGAGAAGTGTACCGCCAGCTGCATCAAATGTATTATTCTAAGTGTGCCACTAAGAAATTTCCAACAGTTTCTGCCGCTCTACTCTAGTTTTAGCCTGTGTAAGGCACGGTTTATAAATCCACCATTTTAGTTACATAAAGGCTACAGACACCTTTGAGGCAATTTTTTTAATTATTGCATTCTACTCATTTTGGGCTAAAATTTGGTCTTTATTTCAAATTTTCAACAGTTTTTGTTCTACACCCTTCACTTTCAGTGTATCTTTCTGTTTTACACTGAATCCGTCAGGGAGCTGCTCTGACAGCTCAATCTGTATCCCTTATCTCTCAACTCCTAACAAATACTCATTTAAAGGGTTTTCCAAGATTTTTGAACTGATCATGGGACTGCTGCTGATCAGCTGTTTGAGAAGGCACCGTTTCTGGCAGTAGCACCATGGCCTTCTTTCTGCTCACCAAGCACAGCGCCGTACACTGTATAGTGGCTGTGCTTGGTATTGCAACTCAGTCCCAATCACTTCAATGGGGCTGAGCTGTGCCTCACCCATGTGACCAATGAATGTGACATCACATGGCCTAGGGAAAGCTGCGAGAAGGTCAGCGGCACTACTGCGAGTGGCAGTGCCTTTTGATAGTCAGGGGACCCGCACCGATCAGATACCCATAACCTATGTGGAGGATAGGTCAGTTAGAAAAATCTTGCAAAACCCTTTTATGGCATATTCTTTTCAGTTTGATACAAATTTAGTCTACTTTCACACTGGCGTTTTGGCTTTCCGTTTGTGAGATCAGTTCAGGGCACTCACATGCGGTCCAAAACCAGATCAGTTTTGCCCTAATGCATTCTGAATGGAAAAGGATCCGCTCAGACTGCATCAGTTTGCCTCCATTCTGCTCTGGAGGATCAGTCCTGACACACAATGTAAGTCAATGGGGACAGATTCGTTTTCACTGACACAATAGAAAACGGACCCGTCCTCCATTGACTTTAAATGGTGTTCAAGACGGATCCGTCTTGGATGTTAAAGATAATACAAACAGATCGAATTCTGAGCGGATGCAGGCGGTTGTATTATCTGAACGGATCTGTCATGGATCTGCACAGACGGATCCGTTCAGATAATACACCAAATGCGAGTGTGAAAGTAGCCTTAGCTGTAATGATTTTCCAAAAATGAAAAAAAAAAAACACAATGATAAAAAAAATAATTCTCCAAAGGTGTTCTTAGCCTTTAATGTGGACCCACTCCACCTATTATGTATGCATGTGGCTCTCCAACTAACAATAGGGAACTCTGCTTAAAAATGATACAATGATGATACCTCTACAAAGAAGCCAAAAAGAAAAATACCAACAGTTGACAATTCATAAAATATACATTTTATTGTAACTGGTGCTTATTGTGAATGTCTTATTTATTTTGTGAAGGTACATACCTTACCAAACTGGAGTAAAGGAATGCCCTTGCAAAAAAAAATAAAAAATAGAGAAGCTATAAAATGTTTAAATATATTTTACTCTCCCTCCATCTTTGCTGTGGAATGCATTGTAGAAATATTGTAGAAAATAAGGCAGACTCCTGATAGGGAACCAAACTGCGAAAGTGAGGGAGAGGAGAGCGTGAACTGTCCTTTCCCTGAAGAGCCAGTGGACCTGCCAACACATTGCATAGCAACTCCTGGCGCCCACTGGCATCACAGGGTAAAATCAACTGATGTGTGAAACAGGGCCATCACCAAATTAAATAGTCTAAAATGTCCCTCCTGTGGCACGAAATCCAAAGCAACAGAATCCTCTGCATCATCATGATCAAGAAAAGGAAAAAGAAAATCAACGTAAATCAAAACTTTACCATCCACGTGAGTCGTACAGTGCAAAACAACTATGGGACTTGATAATATTCATGGATTTAGATTATGAAAAGAAAGGCTTAAAATCTAATAATGGTAATGACTAGGAATCGTGAGAATCTGTAATGCATCTAGAGTTGGCTTTGGCTTTTTGTTTTGTTTTTTGTCTTTTATTTTTATAAATTCATAGAAAATATTGAACATCTAATAAAATAAATAAAACATATTTTAATCATAGATGCTAATGATCAAGTTCTGTGTATTTTATACAATTTGCTACTAAACAGCCTTGAGAAAGCTCCCTATCAGTAGTGTGCAGAGGTGAATGATTGCCCCTTCTGTGATATTAAAAAATAGAGTAGATCTATTTTTCAGAGATCAAAAACTCCTTCATAAAGAGTGCATTTAATGTGTTGATTGTTACAACTATAAGTGCTTTAAAAAAAAAGCAGAGTGTTCTCTTAAAATCCACGAGACACCAAAGATGATTTTCCTTCACTTGCAGGTTTGAGTCCATTTGTTTTTCTGAACAAATCTCTTGAAGAAAAAACTTTTATCCAAGGAATCTTCAAGGTTTTTCATACAGGTATGAAGAAAATTAACTGATATTTTGTGTAGAACCCGTCAGTACATATATTGCAGCAATCCAGTGTAATTTAACTTGTGAGATAAGTTAATGCAAAAGGCCTTTTTTTTTTTTTTAAGATATTTTTATATCGAAGTTTACTGCAGGTACTGGAGGTATCTATTGACCTGACAATCCTTGTTACATGAACATCCTGTAGGATGAAGAAGCAGGTTCTGGCAACGATGAGTAAACCAAAACTAATTGGACCCCTTGTGAGGGAGGGCTTCATTGGCTGAGAGGTGGTAGTGGGTGCTAGAATATGCTATTCGGGGGGCGGTCGCAGAGTTTTCAGCTGTCTTTCATCTAGTGATTTCCAATATTTGAAATTGTTATCCATATGTTGCATTAAATTCGGCAAGTCAGCAAATGCTGCAAACAAAAAAAGGCGACATTTCAGAAATTGTTCTTAAGGTGTCACATTTTACAATTATGAGTATCAAACAATGTGAGGAAAAGAGGAATGTTACACTCAAAGATACTGTATAGTCTGACGATTAGATCAGGGGGTCAGCAACCTCTGGCACTCCAGCTGTTCTAAAACTACAATTCCCATCATGTTACAATCACTCCTATGGGAGTTCTGAGAACATCTGAGTAAGTGTGCGTGATGGGAGTTGTAGTTTCACAACAGCTGGAGTGCCGGAGGTTGCTGACCCCTGTTCTAGCTATTAACCTGCATTAGGCTACACACAGACTACTATGCAGTACATCAAGTACCATCTCCAGAACAGGCCCCCCGAAGTGAAGAAACTGCACCATGCAAGTGTGGCCACCCTCTGTTCACCGCTATGAGAGTTCTGAAAATAGCGGAGCTCTGGTTTGGCTACTTCTGGCAGTCCCATAGTGATGACGGCACTGTGCGCTCTGCATTCACCACTATGGGACTTCCAATTGCTTGACTATTTTTGCTGATCCCATACTAGTGAATAGAGAGCACGCTGTGTGTGCGCAGTGCGCTCTCCTTCACTTCAGGGTCCCAAAGGTGGAACCGCCACCTATCTGACATGGATGGCACATCCTAGTGATATGCCATCAATGTGGGAGACACCCCCTTTAAAGGAATGTCTCAATAAGACAACCCCTACTGTAAAGGAAAGTTACTCCACTGATCAGATCCTTGCCATGGGTCTGGCAGGTAAAACTGCAAACAGTGGCAAGTTTCCCCTGCAGCAGAAATGTAGTATTACATGGTAAGGCTACATGCACACGACCGTTCAGTATTTTGCGGTCCGCAAACAGCAGATCCTTAAAGAAACGAAGCCGCCCGTGTGCCTTCCGCAATTTGCGGAATGGACGGCCATCAATATAAATGCCTATTCCCGTCCGCAAAGCGCGGACAAGAATAGGACATGTTATATTTTTTTAGCGGGGCCGCGAAATGGAGCAACGGATGTGGACAGCACACAGAGTGCTGTCCGCATCTTTTGCGGCATCATTGAAGTAAATGGGGACGGCTCTGATCCGGACCCAAACAACGGCCGTGTGCATGAGGCCTAAGCATGTGATACATCTCTGTGCTGTCTGCCAGTAAAGGGAATTTTTCTTGGTGGCTCTGCTCTGGCTGATGGCGCACCATTGAAACCCTCCTAATTATAGTATATATAAAAAAAAAAAAAAAAATATAAGTAAAAGAGATGAGCAAATTGCTCAAAATGTGTTTCTGATCCAATTCGGCCAAATCATGCATGCCATCCGATTCGGATCCAAATAATTTTGAAAGTGCTCAAATTGCCTGGAAAAGTCACTCTGTCTCCCCCTATCTCTGCTCTCCTTTATTCTCCATAATTGAACAACACAAAAATAAAGCTTGGAAGAATCCGAATAAAAATAAAAATAAAAAAATCATGCCAGTCTAATAAACTGTGTTTCAATCCCTCACAATTTCAAGATCGCTGCTTGCTGTCAGTAAATGGAAATGTTTTACCCTGGGTTCACACCTGAGCGTTCCTCAAACGCGCGTTTTTTGTAATAGTAAACGCGCGTTTGACGCGCGTTTGTGTCATTGACTGCAGTGTCCTATGGCCACAAACGCGCGTCAAAACGCCCCAAAGAAGCTCAAGTACTTGTTTGAGCGTCGGGCGTTTTACAGCGCGTTCGTACGCGCTGTAAAACGCCCAGGTGTGAACCCTTCCCATAGGGAAGCATTGGTTTTCATGTCTTAAGCGTTTTACAGCGCGTTTGAACGCGCTGTAAAACACTCAGGTGTGAACCCAGGGTTAGTGCATAGACGTAGATGCTGAAAGCTTGAACATACGTTGTCCTGCCACAGCCTGTTTCAATATATCAGTGTAGGTAAGAGGATTTAAGCTGGATACCAGGACAGGAGAGAGGATGATACATTGCTGCAAACTGCTTTATACAGAAACAATAAATAAATATAAAGTAAATAAAAAACAGGAGAGGATAAACATTTAATGAGCAGATCTTACCATCCCATGCATCAAACATGTCGGTGATAAAATAATCCACAAATGAGATCTGAGATTTAGGAATACTGCACGTATTCCTGTCAAACACGGGCATTACCACAGGCAACCCCTGCCGCTTCTCTTCATCTGTCTAGAAAATAAAAAATTATTCAAGAAAAAAAGTATGAAATTCAGATTTGAAAGGAATCATCCAATTTACATCAGAAATCACCTATTTGCTAATATGGACACAAGAGTGCACTCACTGATAATGTTTGGGGAGAACAGACAGAAGGATAAATCTGCGCCAAACGCTGATTGTTTCTGACGATCATCGTCTGTTCTCATCAATGGAAATCCCGCCAAACATTATCAGACATGCGTCAAAGACTCCATACAGTTCCAGACAAGGCTACAAGTTCTAACGTACCTGTGCAAAATACTCTTCTGATATCCTGCCAGCCCACTCAATGCATTGCTCTAGTGCTCGGCATGGATTGGAGATGTCTGCACACTTGATAAGCATCCTCTTTATTAGTATTCGATTTTCTGGAGATGTCAGAATGTTTTTGACAGACTCATCATCACTGATGTTTCCCTACATAAATGGAAGGGGTCAGAGAAAAAAAAGAAAAAACTAACTAGCATTAGCATATGTAATAACTACATGGAGACTTCTTGAGGAGACACCTTCCCACTGCCAGGAGCCTGTAAAAATCTAGATCATTTAAGGTCCAACAAGAGAGTGGACCATGAGCTGATGTCATTTAGCAATAATAGGGTTCGCTGATAGCTGTTATAATACTGGACAAAATAGTGCAGCATGCTGTGCTATATTGTCTGGCTCCTTGATGGAAACCTGATGGACCCCATCATAGTCAATTAGTCCATCAGAAACTATTCATGTCAGTCAAGCAACGGACCTGGCGCTTCTGTTATCTCATTGTTCTGCTCCTATAACGGAGCAGAACACTGGAAAGAAAAGCATCAATGTGAAAGGAAGCCATGCAATGATATATAGCTCAAGTTTTTGAGAATTTGCTAACACTAGGTTCACATCTGCATTATGGTATTCTGTCTGCCGGAATACCGGTAGCAGTCTACCGGAATTACAGTATTCTTCCACATAGTCGGATCCCCACTCACCATAATGGGATCAGTCGGGTTTCTGGCATAAATGCAGACTTTCTGCTAGAGAAATAACCCTGCATGCAGCAATTTTTTTTCCTGCAGAAATCCTAAAATCTTGCCAGACACCCAACTAATCCCATTATAGTGAATAGAGATCAGGCGAGGACCAGTGGTGTCTGGCTATGCTGGATATGATGATTCCGGTCGACTGCTCCTCTGCAGGTACTACTGGAAGACCATGAGGCAGATGTGAGTCTAACCTACAAAATGTCAGAATACTGGAGATCTCTAGTACATCAAACATTTCATTTGCAGATACCACCAAATTTCAATGCATAGAACTTGAACTCGATGATGGGGCAGAGGGTAACACATCCATGGATGGTTGTCCCAAATATAACATACATTCAATGACTTTGCTTCTATACATCATGGGCAAACTCTACACTTGTCAACTTAAAACACCAAAGCAAAAAGTAATGGTTTCCATCATTCCAGGCTTCATTATCATAGCTGACTTTGCAGTGCTCTCCACTAGTCTACTTCTTGTAAAAACTCATTCAGGGCCGATGATAGATCAGCAACATCCATGGAATATTTTATAGGAAGGTAAAACGTCACAGCTCTGCTTACCCCATTCTCCTCTAGTGCAGCTAATGGCTTATTGATGCTGTTGACAAACTTGTTGACATGCTCAAAGTGCTTTGTCATTTCTGTTGCCAAAACCATGTCGATAATCGCTTGCCGCAAAGTGCGGTATTCGTTTCTGTTTAGATAACACAACATAAAACAGGTAAATGTACATATGTATACTAAACACATATTGCTAAAAATACATAGAGATCAAAGAACATTTGGCTATGGGCTCCTTGGTGCCCTTTGGTCAGACAGCCTAAACGAATATATTCAGTTATTTCATTAGCAATTCCCTGATATCTTTGCAAAGTCATGAAAGTTAACCTTTCTATGTTTTTAGTGTATTGTAGGTTACATAGTTGTTAAGGTTGGAAAAAGACAAAAGTTCATCAAGTCCAACCTGTAATCCTGCTAATAAAACATTTTGCAATTGGTTTTAATAAAACATTTTAGCAGTTTTTTGTAGCCTGTATGCATTACAATACACTGCAAGCTGCTTGATTCCGGTCAGCCTCCTGAACACGTATCAAAGCTTAGATTTGATTTGAGCTGATTTTGTTTGATGCGAGTATAGATAATCATTAAGGGGAGGATAGAGAGAGGGAATGGAGACAGAACTAAAGGGCCTTTTACACTGACCGAGAATCCACCAGAAAGAGTGATCATAGGAAGGCTTGTTAGCAATTATCAGGCGATGTAAAGGTGCCGACTATTTCAGGCGGTCACCGAAATCGCTGTTTGCCGGCAGCAGATCGTGTTGCTGCTGCTGGTAAACAACAAGGCTGTATGGGGATGAACAATGGCATTCGCAATCACTCCTCCCCATACTGTGGAGGAGATTGCTGCATGTAATTGCAGTGGTCTCCTTCACTGATGAGCAGGCGCTTGGCAGGAAGGGCGCTTCCTTAATGTCAACTGCCTGCAAAATTGGCCTGTGTAAAGGGGCCTGAATAGGCAGCCAACAGATTGAATGGAATTAAGCAGCATGCAGTATATTGTAATAAATGAAGGCTGCAGAAATAAAACTGTTGAAAAATGCCAATTAAAACTAATTACAGAAAGGTTTTATGTCATAATACATATAATGCACTCAACATGCAAAGGTGTCTATAACCTTTAAACATACTGGAGGAGATTTATCAAACTGGTGTAAAGAAAAACTGGCTTAGTTGCCCTTAGCAACCAATCAGATTTCACCGTTTATTTTCCAAAATGAAAGGTGAAATCTGATTGGTTGCTGTGGACAACTAAGCAAGTTTTCCTTTACACCAGTTTTGATAAAATGTACCCCATTATTTTATCTGTATTATAGAAAATAGATACAGATTGCCATATCGACCATTTGGGATCAAGCTAGGCGCAACTTAACTGAGCACTTGCTTAGACATGGGAATGTCACCACTGCCAAAAATACATTAGAAGGCTGAGATTCTATTTAAAATTAAAACAAACCAAAATGAAGAGATTCATCCATGATATAAAGGTAAGTTGCATGCTATCTATTCTGCATTGTTACTGGCGGTCTTACCTTTCCATGTTTTTGAATATATTGCACTTGTCATCTCTTGTCGTCACCTGAAATGCCAGTGCAGCATGATGGCTTTCCAGCACTGCCGTATCATTGTATAGGATGGCCAGTTCACTCCCAGCATTGCACAGGAAGGAATTTGTTCTTCCAGGGTGATCGACATCGTGAACCGTGGCCGCAATAAGAGCAGCAACCTCATCGATCTGGTCCAGGCTTTGCTAAATAGACAGGTCACAGCATTAATATGGCATCTTATCTATAAGCAATAATGGACACCCTACGCTGCATTTTGAAGAATTCCCTGACCTCGGCCTCATCCGTTTACCACCTCTGTGACAGTATATAGTAAGGAGTACATTCTCCCATATACACTACATATAAATGATAATGTCAGACTGTAAAAATCCAAACAGAACATTCCCACAATGTATACAGTGATCCCTCAAGATACAATGGCCGCAGGATACAATATTTTCAACATACAATGGTCTTCTCTGACCCATCGTAAGCTGAAACTAGACTCAACATACAATGCCTCAGACTGAGATCCCACCCATCAAAGGCACTTCTCTGGTAAAAGAGCTGGATTAGTTGCTAGTTAGAAGCTATTCCCAACTGTTATATGTAAGGACTTGTTACATCTGTCTTAGTTATCTGCTTATTTGTCTAAAATCTACATTTTTTTCTTATCTTAAATTACATTTTGGGGCTTTGGAACTGATTACTCAAGTTACAGTGGTTTCAAGTTACAATGGTTATCCTGGAACCAATTAGTATTGTATCTTGAGGGACTGCGTATACTGTTACTTGGCGGGGTTCCCTCTGCATGTTACTCCTCTGCTGTGCTTTCCATCGGGTACACATTTGAGTACCTGTAAACATATACTGCGACGGATCTATTTGCTTCAATGAGGCAAACAAAGCCCAAAAGATTTATCTGTTTGACCAGCCTGCTGTTTGCTTCCATCTTTTTGCAGGACAGAATAGAGTTGTAGACTAATGGTGGATTTAGATAAACCAATTTTAGATGAACCGACCGTTTCTGCAAAAGCTCGTTACCGATAATCTGGCCATCTAAATGTGCTGCCGATCCCCCAATGAATGAGCGGAACGCTCGTTCATCGGGGGATCCGGTCATTCGTGCAGGCACATCAATGATTTCTGGGCAGCAGATCGTTTGGTCTAAACAGTGATCTGCTGCTCAGAAACCGCAGCGATCCCTCGTCCTCATACCGTGAAGGAGATCGCTACGTGTAAATGCAGCGGTCTCCTTCACTGAGCAAGCAGTCAACTGTCAGGAAGGAACGCTTCCTTCCCGACAATCGGCCACTGCATCGCCCGTCTAAACCCGCCTCAAGTGGTTCTATCTGGGAAAAATATGGAAACGGACAGCAACCAGGTCAAATGGAGTCCAAAGATGATTCCTTTGGCATAAGTTTGCCTCACTGAAGTGAACATACCCATTGCTGTCGACATTTGAAAGCAGATTTCGGGTATTCAAATGTATACTGCAGCAGAGGGCTAAATACAGTGTGCACCCAGCCCAAGTTATTAGCTACTTTAAAGTATTCATAGACTTTGAGAACCTTTGTAAATCTGTGACATTACTTCTCTAGCACTGATCTCAGATTGCAGCCCTAATTATAATGCATTCATGATTTGCAGGCTTTAATTGAAATGTCGCACTGCATTATAGGAGCTCCGCTAAACTGTCAGAGAGACGTTTGACAACAAACTTGTTGACAGTTTCCAGCACTAACCAGGAAAGGGATGAATGTAGCTTGACTAGGATACCGTGTATGCTACAGGCCGATCATTTTCAGTATGTTCGGAGCAATCATGTTAAAGGGGTTCACTGGGAATGAGTTAAAATGGTCGCCAGCAACCTGTCCTAAAATGAGAGTAGGACTGGTGGTCTCCACTTGCAGAAATGTCTAGGATGGTGAGGGTCCGGGGTCTTATTACCCACTGTACTGCTCAACAATAGATGATAATGATGTGATCCTGCCTATGATAGGAAGACTCACCAATATGTAGTATATACAAGTGCGAGAGTGTAGTGTGTACCGAGACCTCACCCCCTAGACCTTAGCCCTGTAGGGAGAGGCAATCAGTCCTGCTAACAGTCTAGGACAGGTTGACGGCAGCCATTTTAAATTATTCCCAGAGAACACCTTTAATATCAGCAATACATTACAGAGGCATATATTAGATGTCCAGCAATATCGGGCACGTCCTTACCTTCACCCTCTCTTTGCACAGGAAGTAAGCAGTGGCATGTAAGACGTCGGCAGAATGGGTTGAATTATGGTATGCATTGCCGGCGTGGTAGTTTGACTCAATGACATGCAGCCAGGACCTCAAAGTAACTTCTGAGCAGTTCAGGAATGAACAAACCCCAAACCGAGCAAACAGTTTAAGGCCAAGGTAAACTAAAGGCCTGCATGGAAAGAGCAAAGTGATTCATTCAAAAGGGTGGAAGAATAGGAAGCCACTTAACATATGACATAATGTAGGAAAAAACTGTATCTTATTGGTATAGAGTGGACACAATTTATTACAAAATAAAACTCCAACAAGCTTTGGAAAGCAATACATACAAACATCTATATTATTGGTGGACGTAAGGTGGTTCTCCGGTCCTCTTATACTGACGGCCTATCCTCAGGATGTGGGGGTCCGACACTGTGCACCCTACTAATCAGCTGTCCTGCGGTATCTCCGGCAATGGAACTACACAGCTCCATTTATGTTGTGTAGTTGGCAGAACTGGGCACTGCCACATTGTTCTCATGACTTCTGACCCAGGAGTTACTGATTGTGGGGTATTGATCCTCACCAATCAGATATTAATGGCTTATTCTGAAGCAATCGACATAAAAGAACCGGAAAAAAACTTTAGGGTGGCCATATACGTTAGATGAATGTCGGCCAAACCCGACAATCACTTAATGCATAAAGTGATATCCAGGCTCTCCCAGATGGTAGATGTCAGAGGAAAGTAGAGCTGGGCATGTTAAATTTCAATGTGCCCAATTTTTATTTCTCACTGGATATAAGCCAGCGCCAGAGGTGACAGGAAGCAGCTTGTTCCCCTCTCCCCATTGAGAACACGTGCACGATATAGCCAGCATGCATGTGTTTGGGGGCCAAGGAGGAATGGCAGTCAGCAGTTATCTAATGGTCAGCAGTAGGCTCTGCTCATATTCACTGTGTGGCTTCTACTTGCATGACCAACCCTAGCGAGCCCA
This sequence comes from Bufo gargarizans, assembly GCF_014858855.1. NCBI lineage: Eukaryota > Metazoa > Chordata > Amphibia > Anura > Bufonidae > Bufo > Bufo gargarizans. The sequence continues at coordinate 150,827,359 of NC_058081.1, forward strand.
ACAAACCCCACTGACTTATCACGAAATGTGCCACATCCAGTGCCATCTACGAAATCTGCAAAAGAGGATCCAAAAAGGCATCGCTATGTTAATGGACTGGGGTCATTTTTATTATTTTAAATCACACTTTCTAGCTTATATTTCTTTACTGTGATATGTCATAATCTCCTACCCCATTGCAGATGGAAAGCAAGCAGGACACTGCGCTTGGCCACGCCATGTTATACCTGTAGATTAGTTAGACTAAATTGGGAGGATCTAATAACAAATCAATTCTTGCCCAAAGGGGGTGGTAGTTTACCGGAAAAACATGGCTGCTTTCTACTAGAAGCAGTGCCACTCTGTCCAGAGAATGTGTGGGGTGCTATAGCTCAGCTGCAATACCGCTCGCAGTCTACTGAAAAGAGTGGCGCTGTTCTAGTAGAACACAGATGCCTTCTAAGTGAGGCTCTCAACCATTACAATAAATGACATATACGCTTCTAAGATCAACAGTGATCCAGAATATCAACCATCAAGTCCTGCGCTGCCAGATTAAAAGGAGTTTTATTGTATTCATAAATCCTGAGAATGTTTCATATGGGCGGCCATCAAAGCTAATATGGAAGCAGGAGCCTTACCTTTTATGAGTGGCAGCCTCTAATTCAAAGATATCAAATTCCCAGTCTTCTTCATTCTCCATTGCTTGAGCTATCCGAGGTGGGATGTCAGTAAGGGAGAGAGATGAGATCAAGTGCCCAGAAGACGGATGGACTTCTGCTTAGAGGAGATAACAGAAAAGCAATGGATATTAAGGTATACATCGAGACAGCTCCATGACATAAAAGTGAAGACACCAAGAGGAGCGGAACTTACGTTTTGCCGAGAGGATATACTCGTTCCCTGAAAGTCTTCTTAAACCATCCTAAAACAGAATGAAAATGAAAGCTTAAACTTGGGTAACAATGATCCCAACATTTATGGCTGTGTAATATCTTTAGTTTCCTAATGCTGGAAAGTGTAAAGTACAGCAAAAATATATGGTTATCAGTTACATTAATAGGGGTTGACTGGTCTAGAAAACACACAGGTTCATGTACCCGATTAGGGGATTGTGAGTTCTCATCTCTTGGCCATCTCTCACTCTGGAGGACCTGTCCTGCATTACATAGAAGAAGCTCTCATTTGAGTTTGCAATTTGTAATTCTCTGTGGTAGCACTGTAGAAAAACCTGAAGATTTACTGCCGGGTGTCCCCACAGATTATAGCGGATTGCTGGAGGCACTTTCTCATTAGCTTTTTGTTAAGGAACTCATCTAACAAACAGGGATTGTCCAAAGTGAAGAACCCCTTTAGAGACTGAAGGGCTCTGCACCACAATCTAACTGCAATGAACAATAAACGTCTATATCCTGTGCTGGAAAAAAATAATTAAACAGTTACGGAGTCTTGTGATTATTATCAGTTAGCCATCTTCACAGGGCTGTAACCATGAGGCACCATAAAAAAACTGAACTTGGATCCTGCTCCATCAGGCCATGAAAGGCTCAAGATTATTCTGATCTCCCAGTGATCCTCATTTATTTCCCACTCCCGCTTTCCAACTTCCACAGTTATCACCACTACCTGTGGGCACCGGGGCCGGATGAAAGGGAGTGCACTGGGGGCTTAACCCCCCAGGCCTTCAGGTTCAGACTGATCTCACTCCCAAACCTGCAGATGTCAGCGGAGGCAGACCTAACACCCAAACAGGAGCGAGTGGCTGCTGTATCTGCAGTGTGCTCGCTCCCATCACTGTGCGGGGCCATAGTGAAGAAAAGCTGGTGGCAGAGTAACACAGGAGGGGTGCCCGGCATGTCCTGCTGCTACTAAGTAAAAACAGATGGGAGAAGTAGTCCATCAGACCTCTCTACAATAAGAAGTGGCTGCATGAGTGACTCCCACATGCCTCTTATTTTTGGTGACTGACTGTAGGAGGGAGGTCAGGCTTCCCTTGAAGCTGCTGTCTGTCTTAAGTACAGGCAGAATCTTCAGTAAAATTTTGGTTTTCTATGTTCCCCTGTACTCCCTCAAGAGTCCCTACCATCTACTGTCTCCCCTTACCCCCTGCCCCCAAGTAGTGTCTTTCCTTTGGCCCCCTACTCCCAGTGCCCTGTTCTGTTTACACCAGACTATGTACTGCCTGACTGCAGCGTTTACACCAGACTATGTACTGCCTGACTGCAGCGTTTACACCAGACTATGTACTGCCTGACTGCAGCGTTTACACCAGACTATGTACTGCCTGACTGCAGCGTTTACACCAGACTATGTACTGCCTGACTGCAGAGTTTACACCAGGCTATGTACTGCCTGACTGCAGAGTTTACACCAGGCTATGTACTGCCTGACTGCAGTGTTTACACCAGACTATGTACTGCCTGACTGCAGTGTTTACACCAGGCTATGTACTGCCTGACTGCAGAGTTTACACCAGACTATGTACTGCCTGACTGCAGTGTTTACACCAGACTGTGTACTGCCTGACTGCAGTGTTTACACCAGACTATGTACTGCCTGACTGCAGTGTTTACACCAGGCTATGTACTGCCTGCCTGCAGTGTTTACACCAGACTATGTACTGCCTGCCTGCAGTGTTTACACCAGGCTATGTACTGCCTGCCTGCAGTGTTTACACCAGGCTATGTACTGCCTGACTGCAGTGTTTACACCAGGCTATGTACTGCCTGACTGCAGTGTTTACACCAGGCTATGTACTGCCTGACTGCAGTGTTTACACCAGGCTATGTACTGCCTGACTGCAGTGTTTACACCAGGCTATGTACTGCCTGACTGCAGTGTTTACACCAGACTATGTACTGCCTGACTGCAGTGTTTACACCAGACTATGTACTGCCTGACTGCAGTGTTTACACCAGACTATGTACTGCCTGACTGCAGTGTTTACACCAGACTATGTACTGCCTGACTGCAGTGTTTACACCAGACTATGTACTGCCTGACTGCAGAGTTTACACCAGATTCTGGACTGCCTGACTGCAGTGTTTAGTGTCCATTCACATGTCCGTAGTGAATAGCAGATCCACAAATTGCGGATTCGTTATACACCCGGACGGCACCCCCATAGATATGCCTATTCTTGTCAGCAATTGTGGACAGAATAGGACATGTTCTATTTTTTCCGGAGCCGCGGACCGGAAGATCAGAGGCACGCTCTGGAAATGCGGATGCGGACAGCCCACTGTGTGCTGTCCGCATCAATTCCTGCCCCAGAGAATGAATGGGTCCGCACCTGTTCCGCAATTTGTGGAACGGATGCGGACCCATTATTACGGACGTGTGAATGGAGCCTAACACCAGACTATGGACTGACTATTCAGGTTTTCTGCACCAGCACAGGGACAGAAAACCTGCTATGTTGGATCCAGCATATCCCAGACACTGCTGGCACCTGATTATTTCCATTGACTAATGGGGGTTCAGGTTTGCGGCATGGATACCAGCATTCTGCTGGACAAAATATCACTGCAGCTATATTTTCTCCTTTTTCTTTGCCGGAACCACCACTGCAGATATGGATCTAGTCTAATTCCAACAACATTATATTTGGGGACTGTAAAGTGTTCTTCAAAGATGCTCCAGTGGTAGAACATAGCTTTGAAGGTGTTTTCTGAGAGTAGATTTTTTTTTACTATGACCTATTCTCTGGATAGGTCATCAGTATCTGATCGGTGGTGCTCAGACACCCGGGCCCCCTGCCGATCAGCTGTTTGAGAAGGCAAAGGCGCTTGCAGAAGCAACGTGGGCTTCTCCAGCTTTTTCTAGGCCATGTGACGTCACATTCTTCTGTCACATGGCCTAGTTACACTTCTGGGTCCACAATTCCGATCCCGAAAAAGATAGAACATGTCCTACTCTTGTCCGCAATAGCGGAACGCACATTGCCGGTTTCCGTGTTTTGCGGATCCGCAAAACACACACGGATGTGTGAATGGACCCTTGTACTGCTCCATATAACAATGGAAGGACAGAAAATCTTCAATGCCTACTGTTGTCTCACTTCTCTTGAAAATAGGAACGGTTTCTCAGACAATTTTATCCGAGGAATAAACAGGCTGCCACAGGCAGAGGATGTGGGAAAGACACAGCTGTCTTAATATCAAGACTTTCTCCATACACTTCCTGAATGCTGGCAGCGACCTGCAGACAGCATGACTGCCAACCTGGTAATCCATAGCAGACTTACATCCATATCTGTAACAATGTAAATGTACATTTATTAAACTGCAATGTCAATACTTGTCATCTGACAGAACAGCAGCATAACAAGATTTTCCTGATCTGAACACAGTGAAAATCAAATCAAATATTTACTCTTGTTGATTGAAGATCTTAACACAGTTCACAATAATGCATTTACTAGTTTTTACTGGAATGTAAAATATATGTAGTAAAACTGTTGACTTACAGTCATCAAACCTCCAACCAAATCACTGGTGTGAGGATCCTCATCTTTGGTTCCGAGCTGCGGAGAATACAATTCTGTAGTTCTTAAGATCTCCAGAACTCGGTCCAGAGCTTCTGCTACTGGCATAGGGCTGTTTTCTTGTGCAGCATTGATGATGTTTATTACCTGGAAAAAAAAAAAAAAAAAAAAAAAGGGAGATAATATAATTTTTAATATTCAGTCCTGCTTCAAAAGTTAAAAACTTAGGGGGTCATTTATTAAGAACAGAGAGCAAGAGTCGCTCCTGCTCCAGTGGACCCAGTCCATTGAGGTCTTTCATCAATACTGTACATACTGCATCATCCTCTACTTCAGACAGAAAATAAGTCGACCAGTCGGTGGAATTAGAGGCATTGCTTATGGTTAGGAAGAAAGTGCTTGCCTTGGTGATATATGAACGCAATTTGACTTCCTGGCAATGCAACAGGTGTTAGCTGTCAAGTCACATCGGGGGGGGGAGTCTCATGATCAAACAGTCAAAATTATCTGTAAATGTAAATTTGTTAAACTACATTCCTCAACATTGAAATGACAACACCGGGAAGAATAAGCCATAAGGTTATGCAAATCCAGGGAGTAGCAGGAGTAGCTAAAATTGGCAGATGACATAATTTTTAAGCACCTAGCTCCAATCTATGGCATGTGGGAGGGGCATAACCACCACACTGAAAGCAAAGTTTTTTAGCCATAGGAAACCTCAGAAATTAGAACAAGCCATGTGGATGATTGCGTGATGCTTCCTGTTCATTCATGTGGCAGTTATCTCCACTTGTCCCAAGCTGGGAGGGACAGAATTCTTGAATTCAGATAACTTTGTTTATCACTCCAGCAGATCGCTAAGCGCCTAGGCCTAGATGTCAGCACTGTTCAACATTGCATGTCCTGCTGGTAGGGAGAACAACAATGAACTGGAATGAAAACAAGAGTTGCACAGAGGTGAACCTCTATACGGACGGATCATATGATTAGAAGAATAGTGCATAATGACCTGTTTTGTACTTTGAAATTGGACGTCACAACCCAAACCTAGGGTGGCAAACAGTGTCTACATAAACCATTAGAAGGTGTTTGCACAACAAGGGACTACAAGCGAGAAGTCCAGCTACAGTTGCTCCACTGACTTCACACCGCTGCTCTCAAGTAGCACAGCAATGGAGGATAGAGTAGAGTTGAGTTCTATCCTCTTCAGTGATGAGTCCCACTTTTGTCTCAGATGCAACGATGGCTAGAGATTGGTCTGGAGACCACGTGGGCAACGCGATGAAGCAGCCTTCATAAGGGAACGTTATAATGTATAGTAGCTGGACTTTTATTGCCTTCATTTCAGTTACACTAACAGCTTGGCATTACATTGATTTGATTGTGGAACCAGTAGTACGTCCATTTCTCTAAAGTGACCAAGGAGCCGTTTTTTTTTAGCAGGGCAACTCCAGGCTGCATTTTGCTTGTGCTCTTGTGAGCAGCCTGCATGGCCTAAACATGCTACCATGGCCTTCAGCATCTCCAGACTTGTCTTCCATTGAGCATATCTGGGATGTCATTGGTTGGTAATTGCAAAGGGAGCTGCCAGCAGCAGATCTTGATGATTTGAGTGCCCAAGTGCATACAGCGGGGTTAGAACATTCCTCAGACAGCCATTAATAACCTCCTTGATAGCATGCCAAGGCGTGTAACTGTTTTTTTGAGCATGGTGCTTGTACTTGATAAAGAATAAATTGAGATGTTTTGAAGATTTTGTTTCCATTTGCATATCTATTGAACATGTAATCTCCATAACTCCACGACTTTTCCTTCTCGGCGTTGCAATTTCAGAGTTGAGTACTGTATTATGTAGAAGGGAGAATTTTTTTTTTCTGGGAGTACCTCTTTGAATGCGCTAGTCTTATTTCTGCCATGTAAATGGTAAGATCAGATGGAATACATTATTCAAACTTACCAAGACATTTCAATTAAACACATATCATAAGGACACATTGTTAAACAAGCCTGAGGGGGGGGTAAACTATGAAGTCACAAGGGATTCCGGGGAGTCCATGGGCATGCCGTTGTCTGAATGCTAGACGTAGAATGCTGGAATTAATGGAATACATTCAGAGAAGGTCAGGTTCAAATCCAGTGCCTCCGGCATATGTCCTATAAGCCCATGCTTTTATCTTGTACAGTGCTTTAGATGGATTACCAGAAAAAATGTACTCTTTACAGGCAGACACGCAAACTATTTAACCAAACATGACTAAATATGACAAACACAGCGGAAAAGATCTCATATAAAAATGATTCTAAGCGACGTACATATCACAAATTAATGTTCATGGTCGGGAAGGAATGATTTTCTCTCTGAGCAGGTCTAATGAAACATAGTAGTGGGATCAGGCAACGGGGTGGAGGTCAGACCACTCATGGTCTTACAGACATGGCTGCTACCAGCGGCTGTTTAGGAATCAGACAGAAGTGCACTACTGTGGGAATGAACTCTTGTTGCTCTGAGATATTACCGCATCACATAAAAAGTGCCTTCGTATCTTCAGTTCCACGGCTAATCTTTGTCTATGGAGATTGAATGGCTGTGTGTCTGATTACATGGACTTGTTATCACTGTGTTAAACCTACTACTAAGGCTGCCCATACACAATGCAGGCCTGGCTGCAGGATACAAATATGGCTTACGTATTAAGCTTTTTTTGTTAACAAGTGAAGCATGTCATGTAAAGGGCATCTGTCAGCAGATCTGTACCTATGACACTGGCCGACCTGTTACATGTGCGCTTGGCAGCTGAAGGCATCTGCGTTGGTCCCATGTTCATATGTGTCCACATTGCTGAGAAAAATTATGTTTTAATATACGCAAATGAGCTTCTACGAGCAACGGGGGCGTTGTCATTACACCTAGAGGCTCTGCTCTCTCTGCAGCTGTGGTACCCCCTGCACTTTGATGAACAGAGTCAGGCACAATGATGTTTTCACTACCTGGTCCTGTGAAAGTGCAGTGGACGTGGGAGTTGTAGAGAGAGCAGAGCCTCTAGGTGTAATAGTAACGCCCCCGTTGCTCCTAGAGGCTCATTTGCATATAATAAAACATCATTTTTCTCAGCAATGCGGGCACATATCAACATGGGACCGATACAGATGCACATGCAACAAATCGGCTGACAAATGCCCTTTAAATCTGTGCATTTCACCTGTGACAACTGCATAGGCAATTCCCACACTGATTTAACATGATTGACTTGTAAAAAGAAATGCAATCGAGGTAAAATTGCAGCCATTTTTTTAATGTGTGTTTAAAGAGCAACACAAAAGCAACGTGTAATCCCGCCCTTAGGGTATGTCATACACAGCAATTTCCTATTATATACCAATTATCACCATGTCCCTCTATTTATCCTGGAATAACAGGTTTTAAGACATTAGACAATTCTGTTTTTGCATTACCCTAATAATGTGTACGTTCACCAAACATGAAATATGTGACCTGGGAAGACAGATTCTCTATAGAAATGTAACTTTTTGACCATGTAGCGGTCTGCCTGCACTTGTATAAAGTCATCCGCTTTCTGCAAATACAGGATTACATGGAAATCTGCCCCATTCTGCACCACAACGGACACTTTCCTTGCACTCCGTATTTCAGCCTCTGCAAAATGCTGCTATAAATCTCGAACCACCAGGGGGCAGGGCATGGACATTTCTTTTACAAGATTTTGAGTCCCTTTGAAGTGTGTTCACTCATTGCCAGAGAGGGGAGAAATATGAAATAAACATCACAAATACAAATTCTGTAGCAACCAAAACGTAACAGAATACGTTTCCTCCGCCATGTGGAAATGATTGACACATCAATTTCATGCGATATAAAAACAGTGATGTTTTTAATGGCTTTCTGTGCTAAAAACATACAAAAAGGTTACAGAACAAAATTCATCCTAACATTTTATTTGTAGTTTATGATTCACTCTGGGTCTTAACCCCTTAGTGACCAGCCTGTTTTAGGCCTTAATGACCAAGTGATTTTTATCATCGATGCCTTCCAAGGGCTATAACTGTTTTAGTTTTCTGTCGATGTAGCCGTATGAGGGCTCGTTTTGTTTTTAACTTTTATTAACTGCGTAAGTAACACGATCACTTTATTCTCTGGGTCGGTAGGTTTACAGTGATACCAAATATATCTTTTTTATGTTTTACTACTTTTGCACAATAAAAAACAAAAAGCAAATGTTTTTGCATTACTGCATTCCAAGACCCAAAACATTTTTTCTTTCTACTGAGCTGAGTGAGGGCTTGATTATTGCAGGATGACCTGTAGTTTTCATTGGTATCATTTTGGGGTACAGAACACTTTTTAATTTGGTTTTGTTGCTGGTAAATAGGCCCCAAAAAAACAAAAACACGCAATTCTGGCTGTTTTTTCTTTTTTACGACATTCACTGTATGGGATAAATGACATTACAGATGTGTTGATACCAAAGCGAGGTGGAGATTTTATTGTTGCAATTTTCTTTGAAAAGCTTTTTTTTTTTTTTCAATGGAAAATTGCGTTTTTTTTTTTTAACTTGGAGAGTTTTCCTATTTAATAAAACTTCTTAAAGTTTTTTTAACCATTTACTACCCCACACAATGGGACAGTAACAGGCGATCTTTTGATTGCTTCTATAAGCATACAGTGCAGAATACTGACAGTCACCATCGGGGTGCACCACAGAGGTGCAAGCCTGATGGGAAACACTGTAGGCAGGCCTGGGCAGACATTGGCACGCCGCAATCTCATTCGTGGGGTGCTGATGAGAGAGACAGAGTGGTTAAATGGCCCGGATCAGTGCTTCTGCCAATTGGGGCAGTTAAAGCTGAAGCCCAGCTCTCATGCGAGATCCGAGCCCCCGCACTCTGCTGCACGGAAGACCTGTGCAGGGCTTAGACTGGGCCGTTGTCAAAAGGTGGTTGCCCAGCCTAAGGCTCCTTAGTGACTGCCTTAAAAAGCCTAAAAAAGCCTCAGGGAACAAACAGAACACTTACTTGGTGCCCTCCTTTTCATCTTTTCAGCTGCAAATCTACCAAATTTAGTTCTCCTCTTCTACCAACCAAGATGGTCAGATTGCTTCTAGGACTACTGGATGCATACTGTGAACTAGATAGTCCATGACGCTTCCTGCAGCCCTCATATTAGATATCACTGGTCATATGAGCAGTGCTGGCAAATCTAAGAGCAGGGCTTATAAGCAGAAACTTTCTTGGACTGTGCACATCAGGTAGCCTGAGAAGCGGTGCAGCCATCTTGGATCATAGAATAGGAGCCCTGGAAAAGGAGGGTGAAAAGGAGGACAACAAGCTTCCTGTTCAATCACCATTCTTGAACAGAAGGGTCACTTTAAAGGGAACCTGTCACTGGGATTTTGTGTATAGAGCTGAGGACATGGGTTGCTAGATGGCCGCTAGCACATCCGCAATACCCAGTCCCCATAGCTCTGTGTGCTTTTATTGTGTAAAAAAAAAAACGATTTGATACATATGCAAATTAACCTGAGATGAGTCCTGTCCCTGACTGATCTCAGGTACAGGAATCATCTTAGGTTAATTTGCATATGTATCAAATCTTTTTTTTTTTTTTTACACAATAAAAGCACACAGAATTCCGGTGACCGGTTCCCTTTAAATCCTGGTATCAAGGCTAATCATGCCCATGTCTGATAGTATTGGACATACCTGTCTTCTCAATGAGGAGAGGTGAATAATGCTGGCCATAAAATACAGATTTTGGGTAGTCAATAAGGCTGATTTAAACCACTTTCTGCAGTTCTTTGGCACCTTTTTATGAGAAGAACAAGTGCAACAGAGGGAGACATAGCTGCTAAAAATTTGATCTCCCATGTTGGAGTTTTTGGGTCATTGTTGGGTGCTGCAGTTGAAAATTGGTGATTTAAATTCCTAATATGGTCACCTCTGGTGGTAGCTTGTCTCCCATGAGAACATCTCACATCTACAAACATTATATGGTCGGACTGTGTTATTGCAAAGCAAATGCAGGCCGATACCTGTGGATGCTATATACAGATCTCTGTACTCTTGTAAAGACAAAAAGATATATCACCTATATTTATCGCAAAAAGTAGACGTGTGTACTAACATTCTACAAGCATTTGTATTCTAAGAGAGGCATCATAGTGGTCGTCACACTCAAAGATAACCAAGTTCTTGCATGTGTGTTCATGGTTTGTTCTTGGAGGGGTCCAGGGTATCCAGTAAGGACATTGTAGGCTGATTTTATTGTTAAGAAATGGAAACACTCTTGGCTCCTATCAAAATATGTATAAATCCTGTAAAAATGTGATGGCCCTAGAACAGTTCAAATGACTGGCAGGAAAAGTTTTTCTTTCTCATACATTATACATAGGGGTTTGACAAGAAAATATGCTCTTCAGGTCAGAAATGGATGCACATTCATTTATGACCCAGTTTGTGTCACATCCCCCGCAGCAATTCCACCACCCAGGAAGCCTCTGGCTTTTTCACATTGCTAACCTGCTTGAAAGACACCCTGACAACTCTGCAGACTTCATACAATACCACTTCATTTTCAACTCAGAAATCAGTGTAGTGTTATTTACTGTATTTTTTGCCCCATAAGACACACTTTTTTCCCCCCAAAGTGGGGGAAAATGCTCCTGCGTCTTATGGGGCGAATACTAGTACCGGAGGACTGGGAAGCGGTGAAGGCTCTGTACTCGGCTGTCGGCTGTGCAGGGCTGCGCACAGCGTAAGGGCGCTCTGTGATCTCACGCTGTACGCGCCGGTTCAAAGAGCACAGCCGACAGCAGGGTGAAGAGGACCGTGATGGTGAGGAGCGGTGGCGTCCAGGAACAGGAGAGGTAAGTGGTTTTATTTTATTTTAGCTGATGGCTGGGGGCTGACATAAGGGCTGATGGCTGACAGATGGCTGACATGAGGGCTGACATGAAGGCTGAATGATGGCTGAATGTTGGGGGGTTGATCTGAGGCATTGGGAGTCTGATCTGAGGTCTGATTGACATTGGGGTCTGATTGGGGCTGTAAGCTGAGGTCTGATTACCATTAGGGGTCTGATTGCTGGTCTGACCTGAGGTGTAATGGAAAATATTTTTTCTCATTGTCCTACTCTAAAACCTATGAGCATCTTATGGGCCGGTGCGTCTTATAGGGCGAAAATACGGTAAATTACATGTTCACATGGTGTAGCATGACAACCCCCGATGAGTAATAACTTAGGAAGTATAATTTGCAGGGAGGATATTTCATAGGATCTCAGTCCATATCGAGAGGTAATTAGTCATAAATGATTTAGTAACACTGTACCTTTGTAATAGGGGCTTCAATAGTCATTGAATGTATTCTGGCCATTGAAGAATGCCGCCTTTGTGAACTACCTGCAAGAAAAGTAGAAAGGTTGAATGTTATCTCAGTGATTTCATCGGTGTAAAGGTGCCCACACACCTTCAGTAGCTGTCAATCGATCAGGTATCTCTCTCATCTTACCCATACTTTACACGATTTGTACTGCCAAAGTGTGTATGTGTTTTCAGTGGTGACAAAGGACAAAGCTGCTGGCAGATACCACTGGCGGAAACTTATTGCCCGGTAGAACAAAAGAATTGGGTGAAAAAAATTCAGCTTGTCGATCCTTCTCTCTCCTGACATGGACCGGTTGGGAGAGGGTCTGGAGTTCCCCATACACATTAGGATGTTCGCCCATCCTGCTGAAAATGGCAGGTTTGACTGACAATACACTAGTGTGTACGGGGTCTTTACTTCAGGAAATAAACAAATCTAACACCCACCACATACAGAACGGTGGAATGAAAATAACTTCCTGGAAAAAAAAAGCACCTCCTTAGGCCAGAAACACACGAGGGAGTTCAAGGTAAGACTTGCAGCAGATGTCAGTGAGAGGTCCCGTTCTGAACTCTGCTCCTCTGATAGGATCGCACAGCGTAATAATGATTTATAATGCTGTGTGTCCCTGCAAGTCCTGTATTGTATTACATTTACAGCATTAGATCACTGTAATTCAATAGATTCCAGGACTCACAGGGACAAACCGCGTTATAAATCACTATAAACACAGTGCGAGCCTCATGTGTGTCTGGCCTTATAGGCCATTTTCTATGCACCTCATCAGAAATGTCTTTATTATTTGCATGCATTACTGAGGGGACTCAATTGTGGGATATACCAGTCTAATTAAGAATTGTATTACCATGTCTATGATAAAAAAGTTGATTCATTTTTAAAGCACCCAATGCATATGTGTTTTTTTTTATATCTAGAGATCCACACTTTGTTGAGTCAGGGTATCCATTACTTTTCATGACAAAAATAGAGACATTTTTGTTAACAAAATGACAGAAACCTTAATGGACTCCATTAAAAGGGGGATTATTGGTCAATGTTCAAATCTGTCCAAATGACTAGCACAGTGTCACTGCTTATAATATAAGAAGTCATTATGCCAGCCCATGGTCACCTATGTAAAAAAATTTTATTGACTTGGAAGTCTATGGGAAATATTAAAGGGGTTGTCTCACTTCAGCAAATAGCGACCAGCAGTGGTGGATGTGCTTGCACATTACAGGAAAAAAGGCACCGGCTTCACTGGTAGCCAGGATTGTGGAAGTCTGCATAGGCACGCATGCGCAGCATCTCCCATTCTGGCCACCTCATATCTGCGCAACCCCTGGATATGAGCAGTGTATAATGCGATTGAAGAGTGAAACAAGCCAGCAAAGGAAGCAATATGGACAATCACAATACATTAGTAAGTGCCTACATGATAAATGCCACTTGCTGAAGTGACACAACCCCTTTAAATGCAGGACAAACAGGTGTTATTTTGTAGTGCTGCATTTTTTTTTTTTTTTACTCATCAACTGGTGTTTTTCTCCCATAGACATCAATTTTTTTCTTCAGATTAGAGAGAGAAAAAAAACGCATGTGCAATGCATGTTGGTGTTTTTTATTATAGTTTTTTTGCAATGTATTTACCCCATACTGCTATACAGAGGTAGTGACATCACAGGGAGAAATATGCCTTAAAATCTTTTAGTTTTTTTTTATTTGAGCAAGTGTGTGAAAGCACCCTAAAAGATGTGATAGGAGTGGAGAGCCCCGAGTAGGTTGATAATGTCAGCTCGGTGCCAGTAAGTGTCACATGAGTTGGATGCTGGTGAATTTCTATTATTTTATGATTTTTTGTAAGGCTACTTTCACACTAGCGTTCGTCCGTTTGAAGGAGCTCACGAGCGGACCCGAACGCAGCCGTCCAGCCCTGATGCAGTCTGAATGGAGCGGATCCGCTCAGACTGCATCAGTCTGGCGGCGTTCAGCCTCCGCTCCGCTCGCCTCCGCACGGACAGGCGGACAGCTGAACGCTGCTTGCAGCGTTCGGGTGTCCGCCTGGCCGTGCGGAGGCGTGCGGATCCGTCCAGACTTACAATGTAAGTCAATGGGGACGGATCCGTTTGAAGATGCGACAATGTGGCTCAATCTTCAAGCGGATCCGTCCCCCATTGACTTTACATTGAAAGTCTGGACGGATCCGTCCGAGGCTATTTTCACACTTAGCATTTTTTTTGCAATTTTAATGCAGACGGATCCGTTCTGAACGGAGCCTCCTTCTGCATTATTATGGGCGGATCCGTTCAGAACGGATCCGCCCGAACGCTAGTGTGAAAGTAGCCTTACAATGTAAGTCAATGGGAACGGATCCGCTTGAAGATGTCACCAATTGACTCAATCTTCAAGCGGATCCGTCCCCCATTGACTTTACATTGAAAGTCTGAACGGATCCGCGCAGGCTACTTGCGCACTTGCGAATTTTTTTAAAGTTATTAATGCAGACGGATCCGTACTGAACGGAGCCTCTGTCTGCATTAATATGAGCGGATCCGTTCAGAACGGATCCGCCCGAACGCTAGTGTGAAAGTAGCCTAACCAGGCACAGCACCATATATCGGTATTTGGTAGTTAGAGCTGTAGTATCATGCAAAGCCACTACCAAATTTGCAAAGGCAATCATATTACAGTCCTGGTAAACCCCTTTAAAACAATGTTCTACTTGGTCAGCCAAACCATTTTGCCAATTAAAAATAGTCACACAGACTAACAATTCAAATAAAAGCAAATACGTTTTTTTAATGATAAAATGGGTTAAATACGCTTTATTCCCAGTTGTTTAGAAGTCTGCATACCATCACTTCCTCGGGAGGTGGTTGACCTGACATCTAAGGAACCTTTCCGCCTGTCCTTGTGTCTGCAGCTCTGGATATCTGTGGGAAGATTATCAAATGTTTGCTCCACTCTTTACTCAGTCTTCTGTTATCAGCTTGCAGAAATAATAAATCCTTTGAAATGAATTTAAAGAGGACCTTTCACCTGGATATCCTTAATCTAATTATCCTACCTTATAGTGCGGCCCTCTAAAGAACCCCCCGTTCGTCCGCTGTGGTCCCCGTATCTTTTGGCGCCTCATATGCTAATGAGGCGACTCGGTTATACTAGGTGTGGACTTGTATCTCTCCTGGGCACGGTTATCTTTTCCTTGGCTGCGAGCGCATCCAATCAGAGCGCCCCGCTCTTAGACAGGGAGAAGGAGCTCAAGTTCTAATGAGAATCACATCTCCTTCTCCCGCGAGAACTTGAGTTTCTTCTCCTTGGCTAAGAGCGGGGCGCTCTGATTGGATGCGCTCGCAGCCAGGGAGAAGATAACCGCGCCCAGGAGAAATACAAGTCCACACCTAGTATATCCGAGTCGCCTCATTAGCATATGAGGTGGCAAAAGATACGGGGACCACAGCGGACAAACTGTGGGTTCTTTAGAAAAAAATAATTGCCAAGACATCAGTTGGGGTCGCACTATAAGGTAGGATAATAATTCGATTAAGGATATCCAGGTGAAAGGTCCTCTTTAAGGGCTCATGCACACAACCGTTCCGTTTTTTGCAGTACACAAAACACTGAAGCCGCCCGTGAGCCTTGCGTAATTTGCGGAACAGAACGGACGGCCCATCGTAGAAAGGCCTATTCTTGTCCACAAAACGGACAAGAATAGGACATGTTATATTTTTTTTTTTGCAGGGCCACGGAACGGAGCAACGTATCTTTAGCGGCCCCGTTGAAGTGAATGGGTCCGCACCGGGCCGCAAAAACTGCGGCTAGGATGCGGACCAGAACAACGGTCGTGTGCATGAGGCCTAAAACTGACATTTAAATATATTATTAATCAGAAACTATAAAACATGTCACATTTACACCCCAAAGGGAATTATATCACGCTCCCAAGTTTATATGAGTACTGGAATCTAGGAGAAGCACCCACAGGCAATAGAGCGCTATGTTATTTGTATGGGATGTGTAACATTCATAATGCCACTTTAGGCCATGGATTAAAAGAAGAAAAAAGCCAAAGTGTTAAAAATACGAAACAAACCATACTCACCCACACTAATGCCCTACTGCTGCCTGGCATGCGCAGACCGGAAGGACGGATCTGCCATTGCGGTATTTTGAACTAATACATTCCTATGAAAAAAAATGCCGGATCCGGAATTCAGGCAAGTCTTCAGTTTTTTGGGCCGGAGATAAAACCGTAGCATGCTGCGGTTTTATCTTTGTCCTGATCAGTCAAAAAGACTAATGCATCCTCAACAAATTACTCTCCATTCAGAATGCATGGGGATATAACTGATCAGTTCTTTTCCGGTATAGAGCCCCTAGGACGGAACTCTATGCCGGAAAAGAAAAACGCTAATGTGAAAGTACCCTAAATCACTTCAGACTGAAAAGTGAAATATTTGGGGAACCCCTTTAGCAATTCATTTGTAGGCTTCATAACCCAATGAGGAACAACCATGCATATGATGAGTATGAGAGATCTCGCAGGAGGATCCAAATCAGCTAAGGCTAGCTTCACATCAGCGTTTTAAAATCCGGCAAGCTGTCCTGGCAGAGGAACAGCCTGCCGTTTTTCACCGTATCCCCACTGACTATAACGGCATCTGGTAGGGATCCAGCTGGTTTCTGGCATGAGTGTCGTGTTCTGGCTGGACAAACAAAAAAGCATGCAGCCGATCAACGCCTCAGATTTCAGATGAATTTCTTTCCTTATTTTATTATTAAGCGGACAATGTAATAAAGTCACCCTTGACCTCACCTACGTGGAACAGGTGCTTCATAGATATAGCACTCATTTTGACCACAATATTTCTTAAAGTATTCACAACACACAATTGACATAAATACATTGGTAAATATTCTGCTTCCCATATATAACAGAGCTGTGTGCCTGCAGTCACCACTAGGGGGAGCTCAGTGCATAAGAATTCATGCACTTACCACTGACTGAAATGGAAGATGTACTTATCTATATGCAGTGTTTTCACATGGGAAAGAGAAGGAGTTCAGCATCCGGCCCCACCCTCCCCCAAGGCCCCACAGCCCTTTAGCAGTCATGTGGTCTGCCTCCATTTAGGGTACATCACTGCTCCCATTGACAGAATGCTGGATAATCACTTTAAAGAAGGTTTGTACACAAACATAGAAGAGGATTCTTTACGGTAAGAGCAGTGAGACTATGGAACTCTCTGCCTGAGGAGGTGGTGATGGCGAGTTCACTAACAGAGTTCAAGAGGGGCCTGGATGTATTTCTGGAGTGTAATAATATTACAGGCTATAGCTACTAGAGAGGGGTCGTTGATCCAGGGAGTTATTCTGATGCCTGATTGGAGTCGGGGGGGAATTTTTTATTCCCCTAAAGTGGGGAAAATTGGCTTCTACCTCAGTTTTTTTTTGCCTTTCTCTGGCTCAACTTGCAGGATGACAGGCCGAACTGGATGGACAAATGTCGTTTTTCGGCCTTATGTACTATGTTACATGATCAGAACCAACCTTGTTGAGCGCCTACAGCTATGTCCACCATTTCTTCAGCACTCCCTTCATCCCACTTTATAGGCTCTAGCTGGAAATAACTAATAGGAAGGTCTAGCAAACCAACATTATTAGGGGCGCATTCTCACTTTTTCAGCAGACCAAAGGCGACACCCGGAGGTCTCTGAAGTGGTAAGCAGGCGCATACAGTTTGATCTAAATGCGTAATAAAAGCCTCCTCTAATTAAATTTGCCTAGCAGCAAGAAATAACTTGCTTCTCCCCATTTGCATATTAGGCTTCTCACGCTGTGCTAGGGAGGTGCTACCAATGTATACATCCAACAAGCCCATAGACATCAATAGACCTATGACAGGAGAGAGTCCTTTGGGCATACGTTTGGCCAGTAAATGTTGCCGCTCTTGAAGATGCTTTTAAATACAAATCAATAAATGTATACTGTGTGGTGTAATGGCAACGATATGCAACCGTACAAGCGGACACTCTTCAATTGTGCATGCCGAATGTAGGCCGTGTGAACAGAAATCTAATGAAAGATGTCTTTACAAAAATGTCAGGGGTGTACACACTATTGTGAGATACTGTAATATTTAAGTAGCGTATTCCATAAAATGTAAATATTTTATTCTATCTCATCATGGAACAACACTGAAGATCTGACAGTTTGATACAATGTAAAGTAGTCAGTGTACAGCTTGAATAACAGTGTAAATAACACACAGTCAATGTCTAAACCGCTGGCAACAAGTGAAAACGGTTAAATTGTCCCCAATTAGCCATCTTCCCTCCCCGTGTTATGTGACTCGTTAGTGTTACAAGGTCTCAGGTGTGAATGGGGAGCAGGTGTGTTACATTTGGTGTCATTACTCTCACACTCTCCTTTACTGGTCACTGGAAGTTCAACATGGCACCTCATGGCAAAGAGATCTCTAAGGATTTGAAAAAAAAGAATTGTTGCTCTACATAAAGATGGCCTACACTATAAGAAGATTGCCAACACCCTGAAACTGAGCTGCAGCGCGGTGGCCAAGACCATACAGCGGTTTGACAAGACAGGTTCCACTCAGAACAGGCCTCGCCATGGTCGATTAAGGAAGCTGAATGCACATGCTCAGTATCATATCCAGAGGTTGTCTTTTCAGAATAGATGTATGAGTGCTGGCAGCATTGCTGCAGAGGTTAAAGGAGGTGGTGGTTAGCCTGTCAGTGCTCAGACCATACACCGCACACTGCATCAAATTGGTCTGCATGGCTGGCGTCCCAGAAGAATGCCTCTTCTAAAGATGATGCACAAGAAAGCCGGCAAACTGTTTGCTGAAGACAAGCAGACTGAGGACCTGGATTACTGGAACCATGTCCTGTGGTCTGATGAGACCAAGATAAACATATTTGGTTCAGATGGTGTCACGAATGTGTGGTGGCAACCAGGTGAGGAGTACAAAGACAAGAGAGTGTCTTGCTTACAGTCAAGCATGGTGGTGAGAATCTCATGGTTTGAGGCTGCATGAGTGCTGCCAACTGTGGGGAACTACAGTTCATTGAGGGAACCATGAATGCCGACATGTACTGTGACATACTGAAGCAGAGCATGATCCCTCCCTTCAGAAAATGGTCCGCAGGGCAGTATTCCACATGATAACGACCCCAAACGCACTTCCAAGATGACCACTGCCTTGCTAAAGAAACTGAGGATGAAGGTGCTGGACTGGCCAAGCATGTCTCCAGACCTTAACCCTATTGAGCATCAGTGGGGCATCCTCAAACGGAAGGTGGAGAAGCACAAGGTCTCTAACATCCACCAGCACCTGTGAAGCTCTAGGGAACTTCATGCCCAAGAGAGGAAAAAAATGGTGGCCACAGAAAATATTGACACTTTGGACACAATCTGGCCATTTTCAATTTTGTTTCCAGCTGTTTACACACTAATGGCCATGTGTTGAGTTATTTTGAGGGCACACCAAATGTACACTGTTATACAAGCTGTGCACTGACTACTGTACATTGTATCATAGTGTCCTATCTTCAGTGGTGTCCCATGAAAAGATATAATAAAATAATTAAAAAATGTGACGGGTGTACTGACTTTTATGAGGTACTGTAGCTGAAGTGGACAGATTCTAAAGACAACGTGTTACAACTTATTTTTCTTATTCACTAAAACCCACTTGTTGCTTTCTCCTGGGCTGCCTTGAATTCAAAGGGGTTCTCCGAGACTAGAAACCCCTTTTAATATTGCCAGGCAGGGTGCAGGGATTTAAAACCAAAAAACTAAACAACTCACCTATCACCAGCATTCAGCTTCCTGTTAGAGCTCCCCTCTCCCCCATTTCGGGTCTCCACTGGACCAGAAGTGTGACAGCAAGTCGCTACTGATGGCCAATTAGTGCTTAGCTTTAGATGACATCACACTTTTGGTCACGCGGGGATGGGAAGCGGAGAAGACGGCAGCTTGGGGCTGGAACCAATATGTGAGTGACAGGTGAGATTTAGTTTTTTACCAATCCCTGGCTGGCAATATCAAAAGGGGTTCCCAGTCTTCGGAGAACCCCTTTAATGGTGAATGGCACCTTTTTAGTCCGAAAAATCCACGGCAGAAATCTGAGGCCGACCTTTTTTTTGCCAGGTATTTGGAGTTTAATATCTTGTGGATCCGCATTTATTGAAGCTAGCCTGTATGTTGCTGTGTGGAATCTGTGGCAAGAATTGACTCTTCATTTCTTTTTTTTGGGATGTGTTTTATAACAGGATTTCAGATGGATCTGTGCACCAAAATCGGCTTGCAAATTCCCCTGTGTGAACATGCCCTAACCGAACCTTCCCTTCCTATCAATCTTCACAGCTTCTATTAAAATCTAAAACATTGGGAAACTTGAAAGGAACATCTAATAGTTCCACAACATGTAACACCACAACTAAGTTACGATGATGTTGTAAGGTGGCCTAGTAGTGCGTTTTTGAACTATGATACATTTTTTTTGTCTATGATAAAGCAACTCTCATCAGTTGAGAAATCTGTGAGGCGGTGATCACACACAGGAAAGGAGCAATACTGTGCATTCCACCCAGAGGTAAGAACAGTGTGAGGGGTGGAAAACATTTTAATCCTATTACCAGAAAAACAAACCTGTTTGAGACTCGGCCTGAACTCGTTCACACTGTTTTTCTACCTGAAAATAAACGTCAACAATCAGTTCCTGACGTTCCAGACAACAATAGAGGAAAAAAATGTGCATCTGTAACCAAAAGACTGGTACTTACCTTATTGTTGTCATTACATGGCCGGCTAATAGACACATAGTGTCTGATCTTACTGTAAAAAGAGACTCTGCTTAATGTGTGAAGAGTAGAAACCTACACAGTCTCTCTCATATCTATCCATCCATCATATTAACAACCAAGAGGCTAATCATCCTATTTAATTAAAGAGGTTGTCTGGGTGTATAATATTGATGACTTCTTCTCAGGATAGGTCATCAATATCTGATCAGTAGGGGTCCAACACACGTCACCTCTGCCGATCAGCTGTTTGAAAAGGCTGTGGTCCGTCTCCTGCGGACTCTATGTCAGCGCACTGCCAGGAAAGTTAAGTATAAAGTTAGCCGGAGGCGTGGGGGGGGGGGGGGGGAGGTTTGAAAGGGGGCACCTGTGATTTGAAGGGGCTGATGGCGCTGGGGGACATGGATGGCAATGGCATGGAGGGGATGATGGTGCTGGGGGAGTGGTGGACAGGACATGGATGGCATAGAAGGGCTGATGGTGCTGAGTGTGGGACTTGGCATGGAGGGGCTGATCTGATGGCACTGGGGGAGTGGGGGACATGGTGGATGGCATGGAGGTACAGGGGGTGGGGGACATGGCAATGGAGGCACTGGGGGAGGGGGACACAATGGATGGCATGGAGGGGCAGGTGGCACAGGGGGTGGGGGTCATGGGATTGAGGGGCTGATCTGATGGCACTGGGGGACATGGTGGATGGCATGGAGGTACAGGGGGAGGGGGACATGGCAATGGAGGCACTGGGGGAGGGGGACACAATGGATGGCATGGAGGGACAGGTGGCACTGGGGGGGGTGGGGGACATGGTATGGAGGGTCTGATCTGATGGCACTGGAGGAGTGGCAATTGGGCTTGCAATGAATGGCATGGCAGAAGAACAGCCTGCTGGAGTATACCGTATTGAGTATAGCCGGATACAACCAGCTATATGCTCTCATTGACTATAATGTGGTCCAAGGCCATCTGGCCATGTTCCGGCATACATGCTGGGTATTGTCCAAAGCGTTTTTTTTTTCTTTTTGGGCCGGACCCCAATACAGTCAATTGCTGCAGCAGCCGGCAGATAATCCAGCTATACCCGATATGGTACATTCTGGCCGTTCTTCTGATAGAATGTATATTGCAGCTGTGAAAGAAGCCTTATGTGTATGCAATTATTTGCTAATAACTTTACAAATGCCTAGGAAGGCAATAAGACCTATCTTGACCCAGGTGAAATTTAATACTTCACTTTTATTATTATATATATTAAAATCTGAATTACTAAGCGAGTGCTCATTTTATTTACCTTTATTAACTATTTTACAAACCAAAAAAATACTATGTTAAAAATACAGTCAGCACTCCACTAGAGAATTGAGATGTTGAACGGCAATGATGGGGCGTGGAGGGGTGCACTACGCCCCGTCATTGCCGTTTAACATCTCAATTCTCTAGTGGAGTGCCGACTGTATTTTTAACATAGTATTTTTTGGGTTTGCAAAATAGTTACTAAAAAGGTAAATAAAATGAGCACTCACTTAGTAATTCAGATTTTAATATATATAATAATAAAAGTGAAGTATGCAATCATTTGCTATACCACTGTAAGGATTTCTTATTAGAGTACTCGATTAATCGTAAAAATAAATCGGTAGAATACTTGATTGCTAAAATAATGATTTGCTGTAGCCCTAGTGTAGGCTACGTGACCAATGAGCGTTACGTCACTGGCCTAGGAGGAAACTGCCGTGCCCTCTTCAAACAGCCGGCTGGCGGGGGTATCGGGAGTCAGACCCCATCAATTAGATATTGATGACCTATCCTGAGGGTACAGTAGGTTATCAGTATTAAACACTCGAATAACTCATTTGAAAGGTCAAGTTACAGTACAGGTAAATGATTACATGTGGCAGATATGTGTATTCTCTGCCGCGGAACTGCCACAGCCTGTTACAGTAAAGGCAAAGTGGATGAGATTTTACAAAATCTCATACACACACTGCGGAAAAAGAAATCTGCAGTGGTAATTGTCCTTCAGATTTTACACGTAACACATGCAGATTTCGCCTTGGATTTAGACATGAATCCCTATAACTATAACTTTTTAGTTTATTGTGTAACTGGTGGACCTGGCACCCGGTAATAGTGTGACTGGCTCCAGAATCATTGTTTGCCATCCCATTAATTAACATATGGCTATTGACACAGCTTCTTGGAAACTGTCACTTTGTAATAGATGGAACATGGTGACAAAATGACAGATTCTGAGACACACATTTCAAAAGTGACAACCAATATGGCTGCATTTCCTGTGATCGCTTTTGCAAAAATGTCTGCCAATGCCGATGTATCTGAAAGTAAAGTGAACTTTTATACACCGTTATTACATTTTAGTTGAACATCCCCCTATACTAAAACACAAATTGGTGAACAACCTACACATGTATAAAGTGTCATCATTGATGACAAAAAAGAAACATTTCATTTTCATGAATGACACGTTGATTTCTCCGAAGATAAAGGTGTCAAGCGCCCCTATCCCCTCACTTCTCCACCTACGAGAGAATTCTCCCAGTGCCCCCACACACTGAGCCCGGTCACATGCCACACACCATGTCACCGCTACAGTGCTGGAAACAGTGGTGGGTATATGTTTGGGGGCCATAGGGGAGTTTTCTTATAACTCAAACACCTTGACTTTATGGAAAATGACAAACACATACGCACAGCTATAGCCGGCCATATTTATAAGAGGATTTCCTTTAGATACACTTTGAAGAGACGGAAACCTACTCATTTCAGTTTAGTACATATCTACTAGGTTGGCACAGCTATGGGAAGACTCGGGATAAAGACAAAATAGGGGCCACCTAATATTCCTGTGAACCTGAGTTTTCTTAGTATGTTAACTACCTGCCTCTTTTCCCCAGCGGCCTAAAAACCTATTCCTCACCCTCGATGTCCAAAAACAGGAATTATCTTCACATTTTGCTGGATATTATCACCGTTTTTGTTTTTGGCATAGTAAACACCTTCCCATTCCTATAAGAAAGGAACCACATTTCAATTAGAAGCGATTCACAAATCTATATCCACCTCAAAGGCAAGCAACAATACAGGAATGTACAACTCATGCAACTTGTGCACAGATATATATACGGATCATAGAATATAGTAGAAAAGCTATTTTTTAAACTAAATTATATTCCTAGACAGTAGAAAATAGGTCAATAATGCATCAAGAAAATATGCTACATAATGTTCTGATAATATTTATAGGAGTTCTCCAGGAATAGTTTAACATGGCTGTCAGCGACCTGTCCTAGAATGTGAGCAGGACTGGTTGCCTTCCCGTGCAGAGCTACCTAGGATGGTTGGGTGACGGTCCGGGGGCCTCACTACACTGCTCTACAATAGATGGTAATGATGTGATCCTACCTATGATATGCCACCATGGCTGAGCAGCCTGACAGGGAAACTCACCAATATGTAGTATATCCAAGCAGAAGAATGATGTGTGTACCGAGGCCTCATCTCTGCCCTCAAGCAGCTCTGCAAGTGGAGACAGTCATGCCGACATTCTAGGACAGGTTGCTGGTGGCCATTTTAAATCATTCCCGGAGAACCCCTTTCACTTAGAATTACAGCTTTTTCCTTCCTTCACGTCCTAGTGTCCACAACATCTTCTGTCCAATGTTGTTTCTTGTACATAAATACTAAGTCTTACCTTTCCAGTTTTAATGCAAGAATTAATAGAATCTAAGAAATCAGATTTCTTTTCATTATTAGGCACTTCAATTAATTCTTTTCCGTATAGTTCATCCTTTTGATAACCCATCATACTTTCAAACGCAGGATTCACATACTGCAAAGCACAAGTAAATAATTACTATTAACATATACATTTACAACACATGAACCGTTACTTTTTCTTGAGTTCGTTTAAGGACTTCAACTTCTCAAAAAGCAAGCAAAACCTTTGAAAGGTTGCAATCCACATCACAGCCACTGGGTGGCCACATACAAACATAGCATAGACCTCTTGTGACAGAATATAGTAAATTCATGTTTTCAGCACACATCTCGGGATATATTGAGCCAAGACCCATGGGAAAAGGAGGCCACATCTGTATTTTGTGAAAATCAGTATTCAAATCCAAAAATAATGTTGTTTGCATTTGTCTACAACTGTGGGAAATTAAAAGCACACAGATCTAGGTCTCTAGGAAAATTAAGTCTATACACATAATGGATCCATTACCCAAAATATGGCTTCATATTCCTCTATAAAGGCCCATTTACAGCAGCCAACGAGATATGTATATACAAATTACTCTGATTCGCAGTGGAATAAAGTAAAAAAAAGTTTTCAAAATATAAAAATGTAAATCATCCCCGTTCCCCAAAATAAAAATAGGCATTTCTGCATCTGACAACACCCATTCTATTAAAATATTTTCCCCATACGGTGAACAGCATAACAGTAAAAAAATGTAAATGGCCGATTCGATATTTTTTGGTCGCTTCACCTCCCATAAAAACTAAATTAAAAGTGATCAAAAAAGTCACACTCCAAAATGCCAAAAAAAAAGTGCCCCCTACGCGTCTCCGTAGACATAACTCTGAAAAGAAATACATTTTTCCAAAGGTTTACATTTTTTAAGTAAATGAAACCGTGATGGAATTAGTAACATAATTTGTAAAACTGAAAAAAGAAACACATACTGTCCATCCAGTTCAGCCTGTTATCCTGCAAAGTTGTTCCAGTGGAAGGCAAAAAACCCTCATGAGGCAGAAGCCAATTTTCCTTATTTTAGGGGAAAAATTCTTTCCCCATTCCAATCAGCAGTCAGAATAACTCCCTGGATCAAGGACCCTTCTCCAGAAATCTAATAACTATAAGGGTCCATTTCACATGTCCGTTGTTTCTTTCCTGATCTGTTCCGTTTTTTGCGGAACAGATCTGGACCAGTTGCGTACCCATTCATTTTCAATGGGTCCTGAAAATAATCGGACATTGTGCTGTCCGATTTTTTTCAGGACCCATTGAAAATGAATGGGTACAAACTGGTCCAGATCTGTTCCGCAAAAAAACGGAACAGATCAGGAAAGAAACAACGGACGTGTGAATGGACCCTAACCTGTAATATTATTGTTTTTTTCCCCCCCATTGCACTCCATTAGGATTTTTTTTCCAGCTTCCCACTACATTGTATGCAATAGGGTGCCATTAGAAAGTACAACTTGTCCCAGAAAAAACAAGACCTTATACGGCTATGTGAATGGAAAAATAACATAAAAAGTTATGGATCTGGAAAGACGGAGTAAAAAAAAAAATGAAAAAGTGAAAATGGAAAATTGCAAGGTCGTGAAGGGGTTAAAGGGAATCACCAGTGACCTCCGCTATGAAGCTGTTTGCATAGGAACATAGCAGAGGTTCCCCTGATTAAAATGTTGCTTTTCTTTTGTTGATCTGAGGCTCCATTACTGAGCCAGAATATATGCAATAGAGGCAATAGGGCACCATTGCTCTTGTTGCACCCAATATCCATTTTTTTATGCAGCCAGCCCCTCCCTGGCTGCTTTGATCAACAGGGCCAGGCCGTGGCAGAGCAGCGAGGGAGGGGCTAGTCACAGAAAGACGTGAAACATGGGTGCAACAAGAGCAATGGTGACGCCATCATTGCCCAATGGCCTAATTTGCATATTAGAAATAAGTATCGGAGCCTCGGATCAACAAGAACAGCATTTTAATCAGTTGAACTACAGCTGTGTCCATACAAAGTTTTATAGGGTGACCGATTCCCTTTAATCAATAATATTTCCATTCAGTGACAGCAAGTGTAAGGGTAATTCAATAGTCAGTGTGCACCGAATACGGTTTAAGGTGGACAGGATTGTGATAAATGAATCGGCATTACAGAACCAGATCTACAGGCGGAGGGTGGCAGTTATATGGTTACACGAACAGTTGTGTCTTTGTTCATTCACCTGTATTTTGTGATCTTCATTAGTGATTTCAATGGCTTCTTGACTCTTCTCTAACGTAGTAAATAGTGAATTACAAGCCCTGAAAATAAAGTTATTTTAAATTTTTTTATTTTTAAATGAAGACAAGACGTGAATTCATAAAGATACATTTTTCTCATTTCTAATATGTGAAAAACAACCACAAATCAGAAAGTTCATCAACATCGCTTCTAAAGCAAACATGAATCAGCCAAACACAGTCCTTATGAGTAATGAGCGTGCCAGACGTGAAGGGCGGTGGGGGTTACACAACTGCATAAGGCTGGGTTCACATCACCTTTTTGTCTTCTGTTTAGCATATACATTGGAGGGGAAAAAAGCATGCAAAAGTATAGTACACTACGCCTTTCATCCTGCAGCGTCCAGCAAAAAAAAGTATATATGTTAACCTGTTTGCTTTTTTTACTGTGGAACCCTACGGTGATGGATGCCATGGTTTGGCAGCCTTCTTAACCCATCCATTATAAAATAATTTTTTTTTATATATTTTAAACGCATGAAAAAAGGTGATGTGAACTCAGCCATATGCAGTGGTGTAATGACAGCAGTCCTCATCGTAGTTTAGATTGTTGGCGGTCCGAGCACTGAGGGGTGGAGAAGGTTCAAGCAGATGGATTTCAACTTTTTGTTCTTGGAAATTCGCTGTCAGTCACCTGGCAGTGGCTTTCGCCCCTCTCCCCATTCCAAACACATGTATGCTCTGCTGAACAAACTGATCATGTGTATGGGGGGTAGTAAAATGCATGGTCAGCTGTAGGCTAGGGTTTCATGCAACTCAAATGATACCTTAGGTCTGCAACAGTAGTGGAACTGCCATTGATTATGTCATTAATCTGCTAAACCCAAACCATATTTTCCAGTTATACTGGTAAGTACTGGCCAAGGTTTACAGTAATCAAAAGTGTGAAACTCGTTTCCCCCCAATTTGTAGGATGAAACTTCAACAGATTTCTGTGATTTACTAAAGAAAGGAGAAAATACCATTGATCAATAATTGAACGACTTAGGCCTCATGCACACAGCCGTGGCCGTATTGTGGCCTGCATACAGTGGGTCCGCAATATGCGGGCACCGGCCATGTGCTCCCCGCATCACGGATGCGGACCCATTCACTTAATAATTGCACATGTTCAAGTTGAATGGGTCTCAATCCGACCCGGCCGCCGCACGGAAGTTGTCCGGGAATTGGGGACTGCAAATTGTGGTCTCCAATGCACGGAATGGCTGCACAACTGCCGTGTGCATGAGGCCTTAAAGGGATTGTCCAGGAAATTATAATAATGACCTATTTTCAGGATAGGTCATCATGATAACATCAGCGGGGGTCTGAGCTCCGCCCATCAGCTGTTTCAGGGGGCTGATGCGCTCACCGGAACGCTGAACGATGCAAGCCCCCGACAGCTTTCCAAGGACGGCGCCATACATCGTATAATGGCAGTGCTTAGGATTGCAGCTCGGCCTCATTGACTTGAATGGAGCTCAGCTGCACCTAGGCCATGTGACCGATGTACAGTGACGTCACTGGCCTAGGAAGAGGCTGCGGCGCTTAAGGCTTCTTCTAACAGCTGATTCGCGGGGGTCCCGGCTGTCGCACCCCTGCAGATCTGATACTGAAGAACTATCCTGAGGATAAGTCATAAATATCTTTTCCTGGATAACTCCTTTAAGGATCTACTCACATTTCACCAATGGTTCACAATTAGTAAAAACAATGCTGTTTTACACAGTTTTTTAGTTGCATTTACTACTGAAATTGTGCCTGCTATTGAGGCTTTTGCGCCTTGATCGCCTATTTTGAATTTTTAAACTAATTCAGAAGTTTTCTAACTTTTTTCTAACCTATTTGTGTAGATGCGCCTTTTTTTTTTGCCTGAATTTGTTGCAGAAACAGTCTAATTTCTACTCCACCCGGGTGTTGGTATACATTTCTTCACACAGATGCAACTTTTTTCATGCGCAAATAAATGAGACCAGTCTAAGTGAATATGACCCGGTCGTACTGAAAGACAGCCACCAGACTAATCAGACTAATAACAATACGCCTCCTCCAATTCATCAACTTCCGTGCGACTTTTAATAAATACTCGGCAAAAGAAAGCCGAAAGAAATACGCCAGTCTAATTTTATGCCTAAATACAGGCGAGCTTGATAAAAGTGCCCTATTGTCTTTTGCCGCATGCTGGTCAGGCATATGCCGAGGCAATGGCGTTCTGTGCGTATGTTTGTCATATGTATAAAGGTAGTGAAAAGAGGGGTGCAACTCAAAATAGTGGCCCAATGAAGAGGATGGTAGAAAAACTCAGTGTAAAGGACGACTTTATCGAAGACGACTATCAAGATGCATGAATACATCTTAAATAATGTAAAAGAAAGGAGACTATAAGGATGAAATACGGCACGAGCCGCCTTGGGAAATCCAGCAGTGCTAACAGCTAATGCCCATGAGCTTACTCCTGTAATGTGCTACATGTGGGGGCCATCTTGTGGATGGCAGGTAGACCTGGTTTTAGCATTCAAAAGCAAGGGAAAAAAAAAAAATATATATTTTGCTGCCCCATACAGTACTGACCGTAAATGGAACCTGTCACCGGGATTTTGTGTATAGAGCTGAGGACATAGTTTGCTAGATGGCCGCTAGTACATTCGCAATCCCCAGTCCCCTTAGCTCGGTGTGCTTTTATTGTGTAAAAAAAAAAAGATTTGATACATATGCAAATTAACCTGAGATGAGTCCTGTATGCGAGATGAGTCAGGGACAGGTTAATTTGCGTATGTATCAAATCGTTTTTATTACACAATAAAAGCACACAGAGCTATAGGGACTGGGTATTGTGGATGTGCTAGTGGCCATCTAGCAACCCATGTCCTCAGCTCTATACACAAAATCCCGGTGACAGGTTCCCTTTAAGTTTAAATGTCTGTATTTGCTCTAGTTTTATTGCTGAGCTTATGGTAATATTAGGGAAATAGATTATCAGTAATTCTAGGATACAGATCTATTACCTGATTTGCTTCAGTAATAGAAGACAACAATACAGGGCAAATCAGGCCGCTGCCTGCAATAATGTCACCTGAATCACTCCTGCTTGTAGAAAAGGAGGCAAACGGAGCCGGGGGACAGCCGCACGGAGCCGGAAAAATCCAGGGGAAATGTGCAGCAGATCTGGATGAAATCCTTGGCTAGTGTTGAGCAAACTTGTGTTTTAAGTTCGGTGTCTAAAGTTCGGGTTCGAGTTATCGAAGTATCCTGTTACGGATTCCGCTACTACGGACCATAACGGAATTTAGAATCCATAACGGGATACCTCGATAACCCGAACTTTAGACGCCGAACTTAAAAAACAAGTTCGCTCAACACTATCTGTGGCTGCAAATTCTGCACCAAATCATACGGATCTTGCAGTGAATTCCGGTGCAGAAATGCTTTGGATTTGCTGCAGATTTTACCCTCTGCCTTACAACGGTTGAAATAAGTGACCACAAATAACATGCTGCTGAAATCCACACCGCATGTCACGTTAGGTGCGTGTGGATGACAAGTAAGAAAACCGCGTGGCCGTACCCAAACATATACAGCAGTTCTCAAATGGTTATGGTTTCACAGGTAAACTGCAGTTTTACCCAAAAATCCAAGAGGCCATAATAAATCAATAAAAAAAAAAAAAAAAGAAGGCAAATTGCGGTAAAGGTGCAGTTATACACGGCGAGTAGCAGCAGATTGTAGGGAAGGAAGAGTTCCTTCCCTGAAGTCGGCTGCTTGTTCAGTGAAGGTGAAGCACTGCATTTACATGCAGCGATCACCTCCACAGTATGAGGACAAGTGATCACTACTGCTATCCCTTGTCCTCATACAGCTGCACTGTTTCAGGGCAGCAACATACTTGTCTGCACGAACCACAGGATCATCCGATGAAGGAGGGTTCCGCTTGTTCATAGGGTGATCAGCTGCACCTTTAATCACACATAGGTGCGCTTTTTTTTGTTACATCAGCCACATCGTGGTTTCTAAAGGGCCCTTTACACGGGCCAAGAATTCCAAAGATAGTTGCCGATGATTGTGAAACACGCGTTCATTAGGTAGTTCGATCGTTTAGAAGCACACAAAATTTGTTTACTGGCAGCAGATCGTGCTGTGTCAACACGCTCCGCTGCCAGCAAGCACGTCAGTATGGGGAAGAGCAATTGCATTAGTGATCGCTCCTCCCCATACTGTGGAGGAGATCGATGCATGTAAATACAGCAGTCTCCTTCACCGGCGAGTAGGCGGTTTCCGGGAAGGAATGCTTCCTTCTCGACAATCAGCTGCCCTGTAGTCCCGTGTGAAGGGACCTTTAGTGTGAACTTAGCCTAATGAATAATACCTTAGGCTGGGTTTACAAATTGCTTTTGTGTTTGTTTAAATGCAACAAAAATGCATGATTTAAAAAAAAATATATATTTTTTTTTTACAGGCTAAGGCTACATTCACACGACCGTATGTGTTTTGCGGTCTGCAAAAAAAAAAACGGACGACGTTCCGTATGGCATCCGTTTTTTTTGCGGATCCATTTTAACAATGCTTATCCTTGTCCGCAAAATAGGATTTTTTGCGGACCCATTGAAATTAATGGGTCTGCATCCAAAAAACGGAACCGACATGGAAACCAGATACGTTTGTGTGAATGTAGCCTAAACAGGTTATATCAATGTGGTAATTGCCTGTGCAGTTTTCACAGGTGAAACACATGAATCTAACATGGGTTGCATGTAAATGAGCTCTTAACAAGCTCTGCCTCTAATGCCACCAGATGTAAGGCAGCTAGCCTATAAGTCGATGGCCTATTCAAATGGTTGAACATTGACCTATAGGATAGCTGCCTTAGGCTCCATTCACAAGTCCGTTTAATGGGTTTGCATCCGTTCCGCAAATTGTGGAACGGGTGCGGACCCATTCATTCTCTATGGGGACGGAATCGATGCGGAGAGCACACTATATGCTCTCCGCATCTGCATTTCCGGAGCGCGCCACCGATCTTCCGGCTCTGGAAAAAAATTGAACATGTCCTATTCTTGTCCGCAATTGCGGACAAGAATAGGCAGTTCTATGGGGGTGCCAGTCGGGAGTATTGCGGATCCGCAATGCACTACAGAAGTGTGAAGCTAGTTACATCCCTTATTGTGGGTGTGAAAGTACCCCAAAAATTGCTTCCATATTCTTACCTTAATTTAAATTGTGCACGCACTTCTCCATATTCTAACTGAATAAGCTCATTGTAACAGGCCATGACATTGGGGTTCTCCACATATCTCTGCAAGAGAAAAGATGACACACTAGTTAATTTCATCATGCACTTGTCTCTATGTGACTCACAGAAAAGCACAGTGCGCGTCACACATTGCAGGAGAGGGCAGCAGGCCAGCGACTAGCAGAATGCAAGGTGTTTGCTGCAGAAAGTAAAGAAAAGCAAGAAGAGCAAAAAGAAAGAAAAGCATAGAGACACAATGGGCCAGATTTATCATTACTGACAGCTCACTCCACTTTCACATATGGCTAAAGTCAGTTTTAGCCAAGTCAGATTTATGATCGGCCCTTTAAGACTGTAATAAATGTGGTTTGACGGTAGCAGTTTATCCGTCAGTAAGCAGCTTTTCGAAAGTCGCACATCTTTACGAAAAAGTCACACGTTTTTATGAAAAAGTCACATGTTCTATTAAAAAGTCTCATAAGATAAGTATGGTCCTCACTGGAGTGAAGAGTGAAATTGCGACTTTTTTGCGACTTTTTAAATAGTCCCAATAGTAAATCTGTCTAGAGGTTCATTTACATAAGAAAACACGCCCACTTTCAGAAAACTGGCGAGCATAGTGCAGAGCAGAAAAAAGTCGCAAATTTGTGCGCAGTTTTAGCGTTTGGGACTTTTTGGGGACTTTTTCACTCCATTATTCTGACCTGAGCTAATGATAAATCTGTCCCTCTGACTTCTGGTCCACACAGCAGACACTGTAGGATTTGGCTAGTCAGAGTGTGGGGTCATGTGCTATAATAGTGGCCCAAAATAGACGGCAATGTCACAGCTTATATACTCCCCCTCCCTGCACATTGACCTCTGAACAGGTCACAGAGCATACCTAGAACAATCTCCCATAGAAGTCAATGAGTCATCTCCAGTCTACAGGTTCCTATGGTCCATTTGGCTGCTGTAAACCATATCTCTGAACTACTAAGTCTACTTTTATACTCGCGTTTTGGCTTTCTGTTTTTGAGATCCGTTCAGGGCTCTCACAAGCGGTCCAAAACGGATCAGTTTGCATTCTAATGCATTCTGAATGGAAAAGGATCCGCTCAGAATGCATTAGCTCAGTTTCCATTCCGCTTTGGAGGCGGACACTAAAACCCTGCTTGCGGACACTAAAACTGAGCCAAACGAATGTAAGTCAATGGGGATGGATCCGTTTTCTATGACACAATCTGGCACAATAGAAAACAGATCCGTCCTCCATTGACTTTCTTGGCTATGCTAAAGATAATACAAACAGATCCGTTCTGAACGGATGCAGACAATTGTATTATCTGAAAAAAATTAAATAAAATCAAGTATGGAATAGCTTTACAATTTGTATGCTATACTGTATACCATATCCAATAAGGTGTAAATCTGTTACTGTACAAGAATGGTGTAGGTGTCAGATAAAGTATTTGGGGAGTCTGATAAGTGGTGCACCCTGGGCAGCCGTTCCCTTCCTTCTGCACTCACAGCATTGGGAACAGCTAATTAATAAATATTATAATATATTAATTACCAATAATATATGAAGGTTTACATACTCCTGCACAATGCTCAGATGAGGCCGTCTCTTATGGGGCACCATGGTGCATCAAACTATTCATCTCTTTCGCTTTCACACACTTAAAGAGGACTTGACAGCTCTCATGACAGCTCTGTTTTATTAAATAATTGCATTCCCTAGAATGTAACAATTCTGGAGTTCTTAGAACTCTACATTGTACCATCCCTCTGTTATTCCTTCTAGACATTGCTGATTAAATTAACAACTGGGTGTTAGTAGTTGGGGGGGGGGGGTCCCCCTCCTCGGGATGACACTGTCTGATACGTCAGCAGTAATTGGACAGTGTAGGGATTCGTCCCTTTGACAAGGAAATGGTAACACTGAGTTGCCAAAGAATTCATACATTTCTAGGAAGAATAACAGAGGAATGGCACAAGACTATAAGAATATATGACTAGATGTTCCAGAATTGTTATTTAATGTGCCATACAATTATTAACTAAGACCGACATTACGGAGAGATGACCGGTCCTCTTTACGAAGTTTGACATTATATTCGAAAACCTTTAGAGAAGCAATCCACCAGCCTTCAGCGACAAAATCTCTTCTCCGATTCATTTTTATCATTTTAAATGTAAGATTTTTTTTTGCATATCCACCTCTGCTGCTGGCATCTATATTGAGAATGGCAGGGAGGGTGTCCTCCAAAATGCCTGATGTGGTTGCTGGCTGCTCCATCCAGGCAAAGAATCAAAAGGAGATGTGGCCGCACTTGTGCCCAGCTCTCTTCATCGACTTCTATGAGAACTGCGAACACCGCCAATAACCGTTTTAGGCCTCGTGCACACAGCCGTATGTATTTTGCAGTCTGCAAAATACAGATGCCCTCCGTGTTGCGTCCACATTCATTGACTTCAATGGGTCTGTGTTCCGCATTTTGCAGCCAAGTATAGGACATCTTCCATCTTTTTACGGAATGGACATACAGATGCGGAAAGCACAAGGGTCACCCATGTGTTTTCCGCATCCATAGGTGGCAAAATGCACGCACTGAAGTCAATGGGTCCACGGACTGCATCTGTATTTTGTGGATCCGCGATTTACGGACCACAAAACGGATACGGTTGTGTGTATGAGGCCTTAGTGCTACAGAAGTACATAACCAGTACAGGGTCATATTTTAATTCTTTGACTTTAGGAGATCAAAAGGCAAGTGTAGTTTAAAGAAGTATTTTCGGCAGAACTGACTTATGTGAGATTTCCAGGAAACATGGGCTCTACAGCTGTCACGTCACTTTCAGATTTCACAAGTGAACTCAAAATATGCTCACACGATGGATGGTGCTGGCCCTGTGAAATGTAACACATAAAACTTGGGCCTACAGTATGCAAACACATCAGTTTCGCCTCCTCTACCACGGCAGAGACAGATGAATAGAGCGGCAGTCGCAATGGACCAATCACCTCAATGGTAACTGCCATATTATGGATAAAGGCATCAATATACCAGTACCTAGTGAAAAGATCACTTGGCATTATACACAGACGGCGCTTCATGACACTGGAAGAACAGGTTGTATAATATGGATGGTATATCCTTTAACCTGACCCAAGTTTAAAGGGCATCTGTCAGCAGATTTGTACCTATGACACTGGCTGACCTGTTCGCTTGGCAGGTAAAGGCATCTGCGTTGGTCCCATGTTCATATGTGTCCACATTGCTGAGAAAAATTTAGTTTTAATATATGCAAGGAGTAACGTGGCTGACCAACTTATTTTAAAAAGTTCCCCAAATACACTAAAATTAAAAAACCTCTTGGGCGGCGTGGCCTGCCGCGGGAATGTACAGATGTGCCTGAGTGAGCTCCGCTCCACGCCATCTCAACTCTTACCATCCTGAACTTTAACAGCCGCCACAATTCCTCAATACAGAGGCAGGAGGTCGGGCAGACCCCGGGCACGCAGTATGGCAAGGAACAAGTCCCTCACAGCAGCAGAGAAGCTAAAATGCTTTGCACGCACAGAAGCCCAAGATGGCGCTGACTCACCATCCAGATCTTCCTCCCCGGAAGCTGCAGATGCAGTGGTGGGAGAGACCGAGCCAGACACTGAACCTACTTTGAAAAATGTTTGTATATGTAATGGTGTGCAGCCATTTTGTTTTTTGTAATTATGTTTGCCTCATGGATATGCGCCTGTGATCCTGAAGGTTTTAGTCTAAATTTTCTTGCAATATGTTGGGGGTGGCACGCCTTTTAGACTGGACACGCCCATCTACCTGGGACTTCTGAGCAGAATATGTTTGTAGCTGGTTCCTACACTGCCCTGAATATTGTAGGCTTAAAGGGGTTTATCCTATCTTAGACAATGGGGGCATATCGCTAGGATATGCTTCCATTGTCTGATAGGTGCGGGTCCCAACGGTGGGACCCACACCTACAAGGAGAACGGAGCAGAGAAAGTGGAGGAGGGCGCACTGCGCATGCGCAGCCGCCCTCCGTTCATTTCTATGGAGCCGCCGAAAATAGCCGAGCGCTGGCAAGGAGGTTCAACCAGTTATTAAATCCAAGGGTTCACATACTTTTTCCACCTGCACTGTGAATGTTTACATGGTGTGTTCAATAAAAACATGGTAACATTTGATTCTTTGTGTGTTATTAGTTTAAGCAGACTGTGATTGTCTATTGTTGTGACTTAGATGAAGATCAGATCACATGTTATGACCAATTTGTGCAGAAATCCATATCATTCCAAAGGGTTCACATACTTTTTCTTGCAACTGTATACCAAGACAATGTGGTTTATCCATTTAGTCACATTCAAACGTAATGCCATATGACCCGTACAGGTTTCTACTGCTACTTGCAGGTCAGACATGCGCTAAATGCCCAATTTCCTGGCACCGCGGTATCTATATCCAAATATCCTTTAATTGACGTTTTGAGGTCACAGGGTCCTAGAGGTAGTATATCTATTATATACACTCATTTGATCACTACTAGATACATTCTACGCAGTTAAAGGTGCTGGATAGATGGAGGACTGTGGTCCCTGACTTGTCGGATGAAGACATTTCTGAATTGCTGAAATCGCCTATGTATGTGTCCCCGGCGATTAATAATAGTTTCTTACAGCTATGTATTATCCATCAAAGTTACCTCTCACCGGTCATGCTGCATAAGATGGACAGATTACCCCACGCCAGATACCATCGCTGTGCCAGGGATAGTGCGGACCTTTGGTATTCTGGACGGAAATCACTCAATTCCTAGCAGATTTGACCAAACTACCGATTGACACCCACCCTAAGATATATCTATTGGGTATATTAGATAATGCGGTATACTGCCATTATATCAGAGTATTCCTCCGAGAATCACTAATCTTGGCAAGGAATGGATGGGAGAGAGAAGTCCGTCACTTAACCAGTGGAAAACATTGGTAAATGTCATAAATTTCATATTAATATATTGTATACAAGCATAGGCGATGTAAGTCTAAGTTCGACAAGGTGTGGGGACTGTGGTGTTCATCTCCGCTTACACAATATCCAGCACGATACATGAATAATGCATTACCGGTATCTATAAAACCCACCTCTGTAACTTCATCATTACCTTCCTTGTGTATGTGCCTTTCCATCCATGTCTTATGTGTCTATAGTCATGTGAAATACGATCATGTACAATAAATACCATTTCAAGAAATGTACAAATATAGCATAAACACTTCAATTAAGGTAACCCATGTACACCAATTTCATTTTATTTAGTAACTTGTTTTAATTCCATTGTTCAATAAAACCAGTTAAAAAAATATATACAGGTCCTTCTAAAAAAATTAGCATATTGTGATAAAGTTTATTATTTTCTGTAATGTACTGATAAACATTAGACTTTCATATATTTTAGATTCATTACACACAACTGAAGTAGTTCAAGCCTTTTATTGTTTTAATATTGATGATTTTGGCATACAGCTCATGAAAACCCCAAATTCTACAAAAAATTATCATATCATGAAAAGGTTCTCTAAACGAGCTATTAACCTAATCATCTGAATCAACTAATTAACTCTAAACACCTGCAAAAGATTCCTGAGGCTTTTAAAAACTCCCAGCCTGGTTCATTACTCAAAACGGCAATCATGGGTAAGACTGCCGACCTGACTGCTGTCCAGAAGGCCATCATTGACACCCTCAAGCAAGAGGGTAAGACACAGAAAGAAATTTCTGAACGAATAGGCTGTTCCCAGAGTGCTGTATCAAGGCACCTCAGTGGGAAGTCTGTGGGAAGGAAAAAGTGTGGTAGAAAACGCTGCACAACGAGAAGAGGTGACCGGACCCTGAGGAAGATTGTGGAGAAGGACCGATTCCAGACCTTGGGGGACCTGCGGAAGCAGTGGACTGAGTCTGGAGTAGAAACATCCAGAGCCACCGTGTACAGGCGTCTGCAGGAAATGGGCTACAGGTGCCGCATTCCCCAGGTCAAGCCACTTTTGAACCAGAAACAGCAGCAGAAGCGCCTGACCTGAGCTACAGAGAAGCAGCACTGGACTGTTGCATGTCATTCGGAAATCAAGGTGCCAGAGTCTGGAGGAAGTCTGGGGAGAGGGAAATGCCAAAATGCCTGAAGTCCAGTGTCAAGTACCCACAGTCAGTGATGGTCTGGGGTGCCATGTCAGCTGCTGGTGTTGGTCCACTGTGTTTTTATCAAGGACAGGGTCAATGCAGCTAGCTATCAGGAGATTTTGGAGCACTTCATGCTTCCATCTGCTGAAAAGCTTCATGGAGATGAAGATTTCATTTTTCAGCACGACCTGGCACCTGCTCACAGTGCCAAAACCACTGGTAAATGGTTTACTGACCATGGTATTACTGTGCTCAATTGGCCTGCCAACTCTCCTGACCTGAACCCTATAGAGAATCTGTGGGATATTGGGAAGAGAAAGTTGAGAGACGCAAGACCCAACACTCTGGATGAGTTTAAGGCCGCTATCGAAGCATCCTGGGCCTCCATAACACCTCAGCAGTGCCACAGGCCGATTGCCTCCATGCCACGCCGCATTGAAGCAGTCATTTCTGCAAAAGGATTCCCGACCAAGTATTGAGTGCAGAACTGAACATAATTATTTGAAGGTTGACTTTTTTTGTATTAAAAACACTTTTCTTTTATTGGTCGGATGAAATATGCTAATTTTTTTAGATAGGAAATTTGGGTTTTCATGAGCTGTATGCCAAAATCATCAATATTAAAACAATAAAAGGCTTGAACTACTTCAGTTGTGTGTAATGAATGTAAAATATATGAAAGTCTAATGTTTATCAGTACATTACAGAAAATAATGAACTGTATCACAATATGCTAATTTTTTGAAGGACCTGTATATATTTTTAAAAAGATCTTATATTCACTAGTTAATCCTGTCCACCCCGCTGGGATTTGCAGTTTACATGACTGCAGCCATGACGTGCTGTACACCCCATGTCACTGCTGCCGCCAATCACTGGCCTCAGTGGTACATCTCACCGCTGTAGACATATAAACAATTTTCTGCAGCCAGATGTACCCGTGGGAAAATCCATACTTACCTGCTCCCCGACACTTCATCCTGGCTTTTTTCACTCCATCTGTCAACTTATTCACGGACGGGGTCAAGTGCGCCACTGCAGCCAATGACTGGTCTCATTGGTGACGTGTCCCCAAGCATATGAACTTATGGACAGAGGTGGTCTTCATGAGATGACCCCACGGCTATGGGGCTGTCATAATAGCCCTCAGTGTCTAAACACTGCCTTTATTCTACGCAATCTAGAATATGACCCCCACTCTTGTGTTTCCCTACTAGGAAATATACAGGTGTGTTCACAAAAGGCCATCCTCGGCATTAATATAGTCAGCATTTGAAAGCTGGAGGCAAAACAGCAAAAAACTTGTCAACTTTCCAAACTGCCGATTAACTCTCTGGCAGAGAGGTTTTCATTGCACATACCCTGGTAAATCCTGCAGATATTAGAGGCATTATCGACGTTTCATCTCGATCACTTTGTCTTCAGTGGCAGGACATGGAAAATAAAAAGGAAAAGCATTAGCAGAATAGGCATTATCTGTCACACGGCCACTGTTCCAACACCATTAATCTCGTGAGCTGAATACATGTCATTTACCATGTAAACAATAGTATCTCAGGCTAGTCCCAACTCAGATGGAACATTCATGCACTTTGGGGTCTGGGCTCATGGGTGCTCCCTGATGCTGAAACGTTCTGATATTCACTGGAAAACTAAAATGTAAACGCCCTGGGGTGTATTAGACTGCCAGAAGCACACTAACTATCATCTGGCAGTCTAATACTACCTCCAAATGGCTGACTTGTTCATCAGGCAATTGTGAATTTTAAGCATGCTTATAAAATCAACAGTGGTGCCTGCACTAGATTGCGCTGTTAAGTAGCGACCTGCCGCCGGCACACAGCGATTTTAAATTTTTTTGTTTTTATTTGTTTTACTCCCTGTCTTACCGGAGCCATAACTTTTTTATTTCCCCATTTGCATAGGCATATGAGGGCTGTTTTTTTGCAGGACAAGTTGTACTTTTCTACTGGCACCATTTTATTTTGCATATGCTGTAGTGAGAAGCTGTGTATATATATATATATATATATATATATATATATATATATATATATATATATATATATATATATATATATATATATATATGAACTGGCGTAAATGAAGATATTTGCCAATGTACGGCGCTGGAGCTATAGGCAAACATGGCGCCTTCAAACAGCAGAGTCCCGCAGCTAATGACCGCGACCGGCAATTAATGCCGATCATGGTCATTTAAGCCTTTAGATGCCAAGATCAATTGAAGCTGCAATTCTTATTTTGGCCAGCAGGTGCCTGGACAACATAAGAAATTAGCAATTCTGTACCAATATGGATGTATATATATAAAAAAATAAAAAAAATGCACTGTTTTGTAGCCTCAAACACAAGATACAAAACAATAAAAAAATATTTTTATATTAAAAAATATAAAAAATTGAAATCACCCACCTTTCTGTAGAATAAAAAAATAAATACATAAATAAAAAATATAAACATCACGGGCATCACCGCGTCTGAAAACACCTGTACTATTAAAATATAAAAAAGGGTCAAAATGGCTGATTTGCCATTTTTCATCGCTTCTCTTACCCAAAAAATTTAATAAAATGTGATCAAAAAGTCATAGACACTCCAAAATGGTATCAATAAAAACTACAGATCGTCCTGCAAAAAATGGGCCTGCAGACAACTCAGTAGATTTAACTATATAAAATTTTTCGGGGTCAGAATATGGTGATGTAAAAAAAAATGTTTTATTTTTTTCCCAAAGTTCAAATTCATTTTTACACTATTTAGACAGAAAAACTTATAGATATGTGGTAATGTAATTGTACTGACCCAGAGAATGAAGGGCTCGTGTCAGTTTTGCAGCAAAGGGTGCGCCGTAGGAACAAAACCCGTAAAATGGTGGAGGAATTGCATTTTTTTTTCCCAATTCCACCCCATTCGGAAATATTTTCATATTAAAAAGTGGAATAATAAAGTACAACTTGTCCCTCAAAAAATAAGCCCTCATATGGCTTTGTGAACTGAAAAATATAAAAGTTACGGCTCAAGGAGAATAGGGGAGAAAAATGAAGACGCAAAAACGAAAAAACTTCCAGTATTCTAAAGGTTAAGGAAAATGGTGAGGGCGGAAGACAAAATGCAGAGCTGCGACAATTTTTCAAAAGGTCGCAGGTAAAAAGTCTCAAACACATAGGATGCAACTTTAACACCACTTTTCAGATGCAGGAGAGATAATAAGTCTCCCTCATAAGGCCTCATTTATTAAATGTGTCTAACTGTACAGAAAAACGGCGTTCGTTGTCCACAGCAACCAATCAGAGCCCTTCATTCTTTCATAACATTAAGAAATAAAAGGTGAGCTCTGATTGGTTGATATGACAGTTTTCCTGTTAAACACTTAATAAACGAGGCCCAAAATGTCTATTGCTGCACATGAGTGTATTTCTATACAACAATAACAAAAATTAAAGAATCTTATGATAATCTTATAACTCCCTGTGTAATAAACTATTACTAACTAGGACTAAATCAGAAAAAAAAAAAATACTGAGCTGCACAAAAATAAATAAATACCATCATGATGGAAAATTTTTGTAGTCCAAGAGCCTGAGGGGACTAAAGTAAGGAAGAACTGTCTATTGGCAAAAGTAATAAAGCTCTTTTGTTTGAATGACACGCTATACGCTAAAAGTGCAGATGGGCGTGAGAAGCAATAGGGGATACTCAAGGATACTTGTCCACATATAGAAAGTCTGGTGATCCCATCTCAGAGCTTTTTACGCATTAAAGAGGTTCTGCAGTTCTTTTAAACTGATGACCTATCCTCTGGATAGATCATCAGCATCTGATCGGCGGGGGTCCGACACCCGAGACCCTGCCAATTAGCTGTTTGAGAAGGCAGCGGCGCTGTAGCCTTCTTGCCGTTTACCGCAGGCCCAGTGGCCTGGGCGCGGCTACGGTCCATTCAAGTGAACAGAGCTTAGCCCCGCCCATGCCAGTAATACTAGTCGTGATGTCACTGGGCCTGAGGGAAACTGGAGCGCCGCTGCCTTCTCAAACAGCTGATCAGCAGGGGTCCTGGGTGTTGGACTCTCGACAATCAGATGCTGATGATCTATCCAGAGGATAGGTCATCAGTTTAAAAGAACTGCAGAACCCCTTTAATGATGGTCTATATAAAGGGTTAAACAAGGGAGAGGTTTTTCTAATCTCCGCTGTTTATGTGGACCTGCTGTTATGATTCACAGCCACACTCCCACTAGTGATCATGAGGGCATGTGCCTCATCATCGAGATTGATGTACGTCTAGACGCATAACTATCACTATGTTTTTCATGATATGAGACAGAGACGACTTTAAACATGATTCCTCCAGCCATGTCATGTAGGTGTTGGCTCTCTATCTCATGTTACCTTTTTATTTTATTTTTGTTCACATAGCCGTATCAGGGCTGGTTTTTTCCAGGACAAATTGTAATTTTTAAAGCATAACTGTGTGAGGGCTTGTTTTTTGCAGTACGATTTGCTGTATTCATTGGTGCCATTTTTGATTGCTTTTGAGGACAGAATAGAAAACAGTAACTATGGAATTGTTTTAGTTTTTTTTTTCTATGACCCATAAACGTACTTATTTTTATCTATTTTACTCAATAATATAGCGCTGACATATTACACAGCGCTTTACAAACATTATCATCACTTGCTGTCCCCAGTGAGAAACCAGAGGAAACCCACGTAAAACACATGGAGAACCTACAAACTCCATGCAGATATCGTCCCGGATTCAAACCTTTGACCCCAGTGCCTCAAGGCACCAGGGCTAGCCACTGATGTTACAGATGCAGCATATGTAGTGTTGCTATCTTCCCAAAGAAAATTTCCA
Organism: Bufo gargarizans; assembly: GCF_014858855.1. NCBI lineage: Eukaryota > Metazoa > Chordata > Amphibia > Anura > Bufonidae > Bufo > Bufo gargarizans. The sequence goes on from NC_058081.1 coordinate 150,870,315, forward strand.
ATGACTGGCCACAGCAGTCACATGTCACTGCTGTGGCCAGTCATTGGCTACAGTGGCCTTGTGACCCACGTCAAACCAGATGTTGACGCAGGGAGACTCGAAAACTGTGGCACCTGAGGGGGAGTAATGGAGCTGAAACAAAGCGGAGATCAGTTAAGTATGATTCCCATTGTGGTTCTGGCCAAGCTGAGGGGTCTGTAGAAAAGATCCCCAGGGGGGACCCACACATTTAAAACAAGACCAGGATGGCGATGCCAGCTGCCATAAAACTGGAGTTACAGCCTTTAGAAAGAGCCCTCAGCCACACAGCCTGAATACAGTTTAAAACAGTAGTGTCCTTTCCTGTCTGAACAAACTGTTTTCAAGATGATCAGTAGGGGGTTTAATAATATTTTAGAGCAGAAAATTTAATAAGAGTCATACTGATACTTACTTTCTAACGACAGCAATGATGACAGAGTTTTCTGAAGGTTTGGTAGCTCTGATGGACCTTAAATATGAACAAAGGAAAGAAACAGTCAGCAACAAAATCCCAAAAAGCCATTACTGTCGAGAACCTCAATGTCTCTTGATGTTCTAACTAAAAGGGGTTCTCCAGGAATTAAGAAAATTAAAATACTTAAATACTACTTTATTATAAATACATTCCAAAATACCTTTTATTAGTTATAATGGCTCATTTTGTCTGGGGAGCAATCAGTGGAAATAAAATGGCGGCCGCCCTAATAGTACACACAAAACCTGTCCTAATCACACAGGAGGACAAGTTACCTCACAAAACTGAGCTGCCTCATCCACCTCTCTGCTCTGCCTGTCAGGGATAATGATCCTAAATACAGTTTAATATGATCTTCAGCTGAATCTCTGTAGGAATGGAGTTCATGAGGAGATACGAAGTACTGAGAGGAGGTGGGGATGAGCAGTAGCACTTGTATGCAGTTTCCATTACCACAGTCTGTCCTCTCTGTACTTCATGTCTGCTCATGAACTCCATTCTACAGAGATTCAGCTAAAGATCAGCTGTATTCAGGATCACAATAGTAGGAGAGGAGGATAAGGCGGCTCTTTTACCTCAGTGTTCTGAAACTTGTCCTGCTATGTGATTAGGACAGGTTTCGTGTGTACTAATAGGACGGCGGCCATTTTATTTCCCTTGATGATTGCTCCCTAGACAAAACGAGTCACTATAATGAAAAGATATTTGGAAATATATTTATAATGAAGTAATATTTAAGTATTTTCAGTTTCTTAATTCCCGGAGAACCCCTTTAAAGTGGTTGTCCCAAGATTAGTCTGAATACTTTTAGAATTGCATGTAATTAAAAATTTAGCATAGCCACGGAGTTATTCAATAAAATGTATCTGTATAGCGCCACCTGCTGTTTTTTTTTTTTCTTATTTCTTTGACCTGCGAAGGCCACACATGCTAAGTTTCATCCTTCAACTGCCTCCTGAGCTGTGATAGGGAGAGCTGAGACACACCTCCTGAGCTGTGATAGGGAGAGCTGAGACACGCCCCCTGAGCTGTGATAGGGAGAGCTGAGACAGCAGCAGAAAAGACACTCCCCTTGAGCTGTCAGCTTAAAGGGATTTTTCCATTACTAGGATATGCCCCCATTGTCTGATAGGTGGGTGTCCCACCTCTGGGACCTGCACCTACGAGAACGGAGCGAGGAAATGAATGGAGGGCGCACTGCATATGCACAGCCGCCCTCCATTCATTTCAATAGGGCCGCCGAAAATAGCTGAGCCAGCTGGCTCGGCTATTTCAGTCTGCCCCATAGAAATGAATGGGAGCAGGGGCCGCGTGTATGGGAACAGCGCTTGGTTGTGGACGGACCCCAGGAAACCTAGTGATATGCCCCCATTGTATGTGCCGGGAATACCCCTTTAATATAAATCTAGCAGAGCAGTGAATGAGGAAATCTCTGGATCCATGTGAGGTACAGCGCTGGTTCTGGCTTTGTTAGAAAGAGATTCTCATGTTTTTTACATTAGTCATGGGATAACCACAGGTTGCTGTAGGAAATAACTCTTCCAGGGTCCCCCTGTGCTCCTCTTCCTGCTCCTGTCTGGACTAATGTGCAGTGTTGGACTAAGGGACCAAGTGCCCACTAGTAAAATATACACTGGTTGGGGGCCCACTGTACAGCCACATAAAAATATTACCTGACCTCTGTTCGCAAATCTCAAACTCCACCAACACACATTTTTTTCAGTAATAGCCTGTACCTGAGTCTGTTCAGTTTTGGAGCCCTTGTCAGCATCCAGCTCAGTGGCTCTTGCCTTGGACTAGGAGGACCCTTTTAGCTATGTGAGCCAGGGACACCTTCTCATACTGCGGGAGGAAGCAGCAAGAAGCTGCAAGATAATTGATCATCAACTTTGAGAAGGTGGGTCCCTGGGGAAAAGAGGATACTGGCTGAACTGTCTCTGTACCAAGTCATATTTACACAGGCACTGCCAGGACACGTTATCACCGGGAAAGCCAAGGATTTACCACTTTTAGGAAAACTGTAATGAACATTTCCATTAATACTTTGTACTATATGTTGTATTATCAGTCCCCTACACTCCACATATTTACACACGTTTATTGTATTGGTGGCTTTTTATAGATAAAAAGGGCACACATTGCCTGCCACGTAAGGGGCACCGCACAGCAGAAAACGTTCAAGTGCTACGCAGAGTCATAGCTATAACTACCACCCCATAGAAGTCTATGTGGCCCAAGCTGCTTTTTCTCCTGTAAGATCCCATATGAATCAGACAATGAAGAAACTTGTGGCATGCTCCCTCGGATGTCATATTACAGACCGACATACTGAGTATCCATGAGGCCACATGCTCCGCTGCACTTTACAATCAGAGGGTACATGTACTAACAAAATCAGAAATGACATAGTAACAAACTAATCTGCTATTAAAACGATAAGGACACTGCTCACAAGAGCTTACAATCTAGAAGGAAATGGGGGTGACACAAAAGTGCTTGTTTTTTACAATGGTCAAGCAATCAGTAGAAAATGAGGTAGTACGCACGAGATTGCCGGTCACCAGCCAGTATCTGAGTATGTACAGATACCAAGTGCATTTGGATGAAGTATGGGGGGGGGGGGGGGGGGGGGGTAAACGTGCTCTTAAATAAAGGGTTTGGCAAATAATTAAGAAAATGGGGGCTTAAACAGAGTAAAGTCAGATACGGGATGTGGTTGTTAGGGAGTGCTTAATACGCTGGCGGCTGAGAATTAACCAAATGTGTTTGGGGTAGCACATTCTACCACCAGGAGGAGGTTTGGATTATGGTGGATGTTGGCAGAATGCAGAGAATGGATGCTAGGAATACAGAGATGGGGAGATGTAGGGGGCGCTGGGGAGGGCCTTGTAGGTAAGTGAGATTTACTCAATATTGTATGGGCAATCAGTGCAGAGACTGGCACAGGGTTGACAAATAGATGAACCAGGATAGTTTGGAGAGGGGAGAGTTTAGGGAGGAGAAGACCAATTCATAACGAGTTACGGTAATCATAAAAATAATAAGCATTTTGGCCATTTCCACAGTAAGAAAAGGGTGGATTCTGGAGATTTTTTGAGGCGCAGGTGACACGAACAGACAAATAACAGAATGTAATGTGTGAAGGGAAGATCTGAGTGTGAGGAGTTATGGTAGTGCCACACACTGAAAACAAAATACCGCTTCAGGTACGGTGTAGGTTAGTAGATGGTCAGCTTTTTAAAGATTATTTAAATAAACGGTTCATAAAGGGATTGGACACTTTCTGGTTGTTGTTGATGAATGTTTATAAAAGGACTATGTGGCACTAAGACTGGGTCCACATCACGTTTTTTCCATCCGTTTATTGTATACGTTAACAGATGCTTCAGACAGATGCCATACAGCGGCCTCCGCCACCATACAGTTCCATTGTAATAAAAACTTATATGTTAACGTATAAAAAAAAAATTCTGGAATCTGCAGGATACAAAAGCGCTGTGTGCTGTGCCATTGTATCCCTTTTTTCCCCAATGAATACATCAAACGGATGGCAACTAGCTGATGTGAACCCACCCATACCAACATAGCCTTTTCTGATATTCTGCCCCATTTTCTAAATTTCATACGGTATGCCAGACGTCATTTGTGCTGTCCACACAGAGGTCCTGTCTATAAAATGGCTTTAGATGGAGGGTCATGTAACCAGGAAAATATGACTGTCTCCTCCATTCAGATACACGTCACCTGCCATCTGCACTGTTGGGAGTTTAGCGCAGGTGCAATGTATTGGAATAGTGATATGTCTGGTCTTCCATCAGCGGCCATCTTATGGACAGGACTTCTATGCAGACAGCACTGATTTGCCCAACAAGGAGAATGGTTTATGAGATAACAAATGGCACAGAATATCAGCAGAGGCTATATTAGTGCCATATAGTCATCTTACCTACACATTGGTCAACAGTGGCCAGAACGTGGCCAACACCTTTAAATATGGACTAAAATCCAAAAAACAAAACAAAAACAAAAAAACTGCTGATAGACCTGGATAGGTTTTAGCTCCCAATAACGGTGCTTTTACTTAAACAATGTATATGCAAATTTATGTGACTGATATAGTTGGTGGGACATTGGTCCAAGTGGCCACAGATAGGCTGCCATAGGGGGCTAGGACACTAATGGTACTACACTGGATACAGACTACTCCCCAATCGGTAGAATACAATGCTGATGTATGAGAAGGTGTTTTTTAAGAAAAGTGGATGCCCTCTCAAGTTTGGGAAGTTATGGGACCTGTGGCTGGTGTGCACGGAATTGTCCATTGGTTCTGTTTAGGCGATCAGCTGATACCGGAATAAAGGGGTGGGAGATGGGGGAAGGGGTTATGTTAGTTAGCAGTATGTGGAGAAATGTCTATTTTCTGTATCATCCAAGGCAGAGAAGTAAGATGGTTGTCGTTTCTGTGGAAATTGTCAATTTATAAAAACAAATAAAAAAAAAAATGATCCGATTAAAAAAACAATATATATGCCGGCACCTAGGCTTGCATCCAACCAGTAAGACCCATAAACTACCGTAGACACGTTAGTCTAATTCTGAAATATATATATTATGGCTGGATAGGAGTAGGGATGATAAAGCATTGCTTACCTGCATAGAGCTTCTGCATCAAAACACCGCGACTGTCGATGATCGATAATGATAATTTCATGACGTTTATCTAAAAAGCTTTCCAAAGCAGATTCTGGCGTCTTGGCAATGTTAGACTTAAAGCCCGCTTTCTCACATGCACAACAGAATCCATTACTCTGGCTATCTTCTTTGGCAAATACTAAAAGTACCTAATTAACAGAAACAAGAAGGAAGAAAGAATGTCTCTATGTGTGTTAAATGGAACTAATATTTTCGGTTGCTGAATAATTTATTTCAAAGCAATAACATTATTTTGTCTTCTGATGTTATGACACAAAACCACAGATAATGACTTCCCGGATCCACAGATATCTCTATTCTGCTACAAAAACAGATTTAGACTACTTTTACATTAGCGTTTTTAGCGGATCCACCATGGATCTGCACAAACTCTTCTGTTACAATAATACAACCGCATGCATCCGCCATGAACGGATCCGGTTGTATTATGTCTTCTATAGCCATGATGGATCCGTCATGAACACCATTGAAAGTCAATAGGGGACGGATCCGTTTTCTATTGTGTCGAATGGGGACAGATTTGTTTTCTCCATTTACATTGTGTCCGGACGGATCCGTCTTGTTTCGCACCACGCTTGGTGCTTGCAGCGTTTTTTTGTCCGCGATGGGGATGCAACCAAACGAAACAGAATGCATTTTGGTGCACTCCGTTTCGTTCAGTTTTGTCCCCATTGACAATAAATGGGGACAAAACTGAAGAGTTTTCTTCCGCTAGCCTTTATTTATTTTTTAAGTAAAACAATTGTGGTAGATGGTGCTAGTACAGAAAAATACATTTAACCCCTTCTCCACGCAGTAATTTTCATTTTTTTTTTCTCGCATTTTCAGATTTACCCCCTGCCTTCCAAAAGCCAAACTTTTTTAGTTTTTCATTCAGTCATATATGGATTTTTTTTTTTTTTTTTGCTGGACGAGTTATACTTTGTAATGTGACCATTCAATATTCCATAAAATGTGATGGTAAGCTGGAAAAATTATTAAATGAAGTGAAACAGGGAAAAAAATGCAACTGCACTACTGTTTCATAGGTTTATTTTATATATAATTCACACTGCTGTTACCTTTTTTTCTGCAGGTCAGTATGATTACAGCGATACCAAATTTATGTAATATTTGTGGTTTTAATACTTTAAGTGGAATCTGTCACCGGCAACCTCCATATCCTACTGTTTGCATAGACACATAGCAGTGGTTCACCTGATTAAAATGCTTATTTTTATTTTTTTATTGACCCGAGGCCCTGTTCCTGAGTTATGATACTTTTTCTTAATATGAAAATTAGACCTTTGGCACAATGAGGGCGTCACCATTACTCTTGTTGCATCCATGATCAGCCCCTCCCGGGCTGCTTTGATTTACAGAGCCAGCAAACGGGAAAGCAGCCAGGGTGGGGCTGGAGGCAGAAAGGAGTGGAGCTTGTGTGCAAAAAGAGCAACGGCGAAACCATCATTGCACCAAAGGTCTAATTTGCATATTATGAAAACGTATCATAACTCGGAAACAGAGCCTTGGATCAGGTGAACCACAGCTATGTGTCTATGCAAACAGTTGGACAGGGAGGTCGCTGGGGACAACATTCTCAGAACCAACACTTTTTTATATTTCCATCTACAGAGCTGTGTAAGGGTACATGTACACGTCAAGGATTCATGTGCGGAGCATCCGCACTGAAACCCGCAGGTGTTCGTAAGCAAATCTGTGCGGTCAATACGCATCAATTGGTGCAGATTTGCATGCGGATTTTACTAAGTGAATGAAGAAAATCGGGTCAGAAAAAATAAAATAAATTGACATGCTGCGGATTTTAAAATCTGCGGAAAATCCGCACACAATCCTGAGCCTAAAGGTTCTTTTTTGCAGGACAATTTGTAGTATCTATGACTTTTTGATCACAGTTAGAAAAATTCTTGAGGAGGCGAAACAACTAAGAAATGTAACTGTATGGGATAAATATTTTTATAGTATAATAGTTTGGGCATTTTCAGATACAGAGCTACCAATGAGGTTTATTTTTATTTGTAAAATGGAGTGGTTTTGAATGTTTCATTCTTTTGTGTTTTTTTTACATTTTTTAATCCATTTTTGGCCCACCTAGGGGATTTTAATAGGTGATCAGTGGATTGCTTATACCATAGACTGCAATAAAACGGTATTGCAGTCTACTGCACTAATGCTATATTCCTGTGGAACTTTACAATGGCAGGCCTGGGAGCCTCCACAAGGCCCCCAGCTGCCATAGTAACCAAATGGCTCCTGTTTGATTGTTGAAGGGAAACCCTTCTCTCTAAATGAGCTCAGAGATGCTGTATGCTGTGGCCCTAAACCCCTGCTTAGTTTGACCCAACATGCCATTCCAGCACTGAGCAAGCCTTCTGGACGGGATCACATGTGCTGTTGCAGCCATTCACTGACCTCAGCAGTTATATGTCCCAATGCCCACATGACCCCATCCAGGGGACCAGAAGGATCACCGAATGAAGCTTTGCTCCTGGAACTGAATAGGGGAGCAGGTGTGTTCAATTCTTTTTAGGTAGAACACAGTCCTGGACCAAACTGAAAAGGGGTTTGGGCTGGAAAACAACTTTAAGTCCCATCGAGAAGGGCCAAAAATTGAGGTAATTATCATAGATGAGCATTCACACAACCATTCATTCCCGATAATTGCCCAGTGTAAAGATACTGCTGAAAACCCAACAAACAAGCAAACGCTTGCTCATCGCTATGCAGCAAATAGCCGATCGGTCTGTGTACTGTTGATTGCTTGTCTCCATACAGAGGAGATGATTGCTGCATGTGAATGCAGCTCTACCCTCTGTTCATAATCAGGCAGTTATTGGGAGCGTTCGGTTCGTTAACCTGCATTAGCCCATTACAATTCTGCGCTGTTTCATTGACCTTATTAACAGGCTGTGGCGCTATGCAGTCTGATAAAATCAGCACTAAATGAACAAAACTAGATTGTGCGAGGACACGCTCCCTTGACAATACCATACTCCACTGTTATTTACAAAAGCAGCATGTCCGGACCTTGCTCCTGCACAGAACCTGTATGGCAGCACACAGAGTACGCAGGGTTCCATACATGCATTTCATCTGACGACCTATGGTGCCTCCGACAACATGGATCTTGTAAGCATCTGTAATACAGCGGTGTGCATGATGGCTAACTCCGAAAATTAAAGAGAGTCTTGTAAAGTATAATTTCTGAAGGATCCAGTCTCAAATAATCTTTAAAATTTAGCAACAGTTGAAAGGATGCAGTTGTTCTAATGAGAGGTACCAGATCCAAAATTTTCATTGGCTGCATAGGTAAAATAAAAAATTTAAGAAGTTGGGGCAGAATCGGTTTAAAAAAATAAATAAAAAATAAAAGCATTACTCCCCTCATCATTCCCCCACCGCTGCTGTTCCGATGCTTACTGGAAGCCTCCTGATCTCCATTTCCTGGTCCCAGCTCGACACACAGGATATGGAATGAGGTGGTCACAGTTGCGGATTCTCCAACATACATTTTGGCTTCATCATACGAAGGTACCAGCAAATTTGAAAATGTACACAGTAAAACTTGACATAACCATACCTGAAGTTGATCTTGGTGGAGTCTCATCGGACCAAACTGCACCTCTGTTACAGCTGCCTATGAGAAAAATAAAACAAATTAGCTTTATACTTTTATTATAGCTTCATTATATACTTTATATATAATAATTTTATACTTAAGATCCGTAGGAAAAAAAAAAAAAACATCGTATGAAAATACAAAGCGATGTCACATAGGGGCTACATACATAGACACATGGCAGAATTATAAATGATGAAACATCTTAAAGGGATATTCCGATAAGAGGATTTTATGGCATGTACAGAGGATATATCAAATATCTGACAGCTGGGGTCTCCTGCTTGGTCATTTCCATAACCGCCAATTAGTCATTAAAAGGGGTAGACCTTTCTGAACATTTATGGCATATCGAGGGAATACGCCATAAAATGTCTTGATAGTTGATGGTCTCCCTCATCTCAAGAACGGGAGTCCGCCGTATGCTGCAGTCCATGAATTACAAGCCCCTTCAGATTCATTAAAAAGCAATCACTGGCCTCAGCAGTGTTTACCACTAAGCTGTGCACTGCTAAGGCCTGTGACTGGCTGCAGCGATGTCTGGTGTACATGGGCACCTCATCGCTGCAACCAAGAAGATGACATCATGGCTGCAGCAGCAGAGAGGATTAGAGTAGCAGCGCTTGAAGCGATGGGGGATGAAATGGGTAAGTATACGTTCTTTTAATTTTTTATAAGAACTGCTGCCATGAGGGATTTTTTTCAATACACAGGGCAACCACTTTAAAGATTACCCATCACAACAAAATGCAATGCAAGTTGCAGACTGCTTGTTCTAGAACAGGAGCTGAAAAGGAACGAGCCGTCCCATAGAAGTGAATGGGATGGCTTATAATTACACCTGCTCACCAATGCGATGTTGACGGCAAGCAGGTAAACAATGAAGAGAAGGCTGCGCTGGCACGGAGCGCAGCCTTCTCTTCAACCAGCTGTCGGACCCCCGCCGATCTGATATTGAAGACCTATCCTGTGCATAGGTCATCAATATTAAATGGGCATCTGTCGGCAGATTTGTACCAATGAAACTGGCTGACCTATTGTATGTGCTCTTGGCAGCTGAAGGCATCTGTGTTGGTTCATATGTGCCTGCATTGCTGAGAAAAATAGGACCCACACCTATACTTAAAACAAAGCCTGCAAAGTGCCAGAGGGAGCACCAGGCATGCGCGGCCACCCCCCATTCATTTCTATGGGACTGCTGAAAATAACCAAGCACTGCCTCAGTTTTTTTCCATAAGCCCCATAGAAGTGAATGGAGCGGTGGCTGCTCCTGCGCGGTGCACTTCCCATTAATTTCAATGGGACTTCCGAAAATAGCCAAGTACGCCGCTCAGCTATTGTCAATAGGCTCTGTCTAGTACTGCAGATGAACGGTCTCTCTAGTCTCTTTGATGGGTGGATTTCCTACCAAAAAGCAAGTGCCCCCGTAGACTCCTCTCACAGCAGTATTAAATAATGGTGACAGGGGGGCGCATGTGCAAGGCTCACGAGGAAGACATACTTTAGTGAGCTCTGCACCGCTAGCCGAATTAACCCTCATTTCAGCGCCTTTATCAGGCTCCACTAAGCCTAAAAACACACGCAAGGGACCCATAAGATGACCCGCACCAAGGGGAGAACAAGATTACCGGGTACACCCGCTCCTTCACAGAACTTTTCCGGCAGACCAGGCAATCTCTGATGCCTTGGGCCGTGACAGGGAAGACATTAACTCCCATGAGGCACAATTGGAAGACCTGGAACTCAAAATTGAGGACCTTGAGAACAGGTCCAGGAGAGGAAACCTATGGGTTAGAGGGCTCCCTGAATCGTTTCAAGACCTGCAATCCACCCTTTCCATCCTGTTTGCTACACTACTACCGCAAGAGGAGACGAATCTCCTGAAGATGGATCGGGAGCTCTGAGGAAGCCGCGCAATTCAGACTTGCCAAATCCTCAAATTCCACCATCCGGAGACAGGAGATAAAGTTTTATTGGCTGCCAGGGGTCTCTCAGTTTTACCAGGGCTACCCTACTTCTTCAGTCCACCTGTATGCGGACTTAGCTCCATCTACACTCCGCAGGAGGCGAGAGATGAGGCCAGTTACCCAGGCCCTACAGAAGGTGCAAATCCGGTACAGATGGGGATTCCCCTTTAACTTAATTAAATTCCCGATTCCATACGGTCCACTCATCATTAGAGGGGCTAGAAGCATTACAACGGGCCGGGATACAATGCGACCTGCAAACTTCATCAATATCCACGCCGCTACCACAGCGGCCGGCGAGAGTATGGACCAAAGTTACCCCAGCCTCTACCGGTTCAAGCAGAACGAGGTTCACCTGAAAGTTCTATAAATAATGCATCATGTCCAGCACATTGTTGAGGACGTTTACCTCTCTTAGGTTCTATTCTATGTGGGTCTCTTATTATATGGCCAAATCAGCATATTTAGTTATATATGACATTACAGGTCTTATACAGTCTATTAAAAGCATCTAAGTATCCCCCCTGTCCACCTTATCAATACCGAAAAATTAAGTTTTATAACCTGCCTGTCTCGTCACCAATCTGCCCAAGGGGCGGCGTTTAATCTCAAATTGCGCCCAGCCAGCCGCTCCCAATTGCCGTTCTGAAGCCCCGCCCAGCTCATCAATATTCACTTCGCTGGGCGGCGGCTACAACTCTCCCCAGTCAAGATCCTGCGCATGGGCAATTGAATCCTCTTGGCATCGTCCTCGTCTAATCTTCTGCGCTTGTGCCCGGCCGTGGTTACATCGCGCCTGCGCAGGAACTTGACATCGCGCCTGCGCCGAGCCCAGTGACAAGGATGAAGCTGCTGCCCTCAGTCTCCTGCTGATCGCACAGGCGCAGCCCTCAGTGGGTACTGTGCCTGTGCGAGAGTTCGTTCGGCGTGAGGGAGGGGGAGGAGAGGCTGTGGCAGGCTGGAGGCGGCGGTTAGACAGTACAAGGAAGGCGGGCTGGGCACTGAAAGAGGGGCGGTACTGGGCTCACTAAGAAGAAAAAAACGCCCCTCTGGGCACCTTCAGGACACATTTACATATCAAAGTCGTTTTTTGCAGTAACTGCTGGACGGATTTCAAGATAAAACAGCACAGCCTAATCCAGGTAAGCTGTGCTTCATGGCTGCTTTAAAATCGTTTTTGTGGCTTAGGGGAGGTGACAGAATCCCTTTAATTTGGAATGAGGGTACTATTCCACACTCCATACGCTCTAATTCCCTGTTGTCGTATTACTCATTGATACTCTGGAGAGCGGTCAGATTTAAAAATACTCTTCAATCCAGACCGTCCCCACCAACGTACCTTTTAGGGAACCCCAAATTCCCCCCGGGTCTCCAACTTCACAATTTCTTGTGGTGGTTAACCAACCGATTTTGCACATTATATAGGTTCCTGACTAGAGGCACATTGATCTCAACCATAGACTTCAAGGAAAGCCACTCCCCTCCTGTCAGGGAATACCTTAATATGAATCAAGTGTTTTCTTTCTTGAGGTCTATACAAACGCTCAATCAAAATATAACATTTACCCCGTTTGAACGATCTATTACTTACTCCTTATATAGACAGAAGCTACTGTCACGAATCTATGGATCATTATGCTCCTTTCCTGAAGGGGATAAGCTACCCTATATGAAAGCCTGGGAGGAGGATATGCAACAAGAATTCCCACCCTCCAAATGGTATCAGAGATCCCAAACTCTCACAAAAGGATCCTGGCAGGTCACATTAGCAGAAACTTCAATTAAAATACTACACAGAACCTATATGGTACCTGCCAGACTCCATCGTATCTATCCAGAAATTTCTCCTAAATGCTTCAGAGGTTGTGAGGAAGAGGGATCGATGCTTCACATTTGGTGGTCTTGCCCAGTTGTTAGACGTTTATGGGCCCAGACAACTAATTTGCTTTCAACAGTATTAAAATGTAATTTCCCTATGACGCTACCTTTATGTTTATTAGGTGATAAACCCCACTGGCTAACGTATGCCAGATTCAAACTATCCCAATACATATTGTTGGCTACTAGAATTCACATTGCTTTTAAGTGGCGCTCTAACTCACTCGGCTTCCAAGCAGTGCTAGACAGAATTAATAAAATTCTTCAATACGAGAAGATGTAAGCTATTCGTACTGACACATTTAACGTATACGAAATGCATGGGATCCTTGGTTGTCCTCCTCTCATGCCCCAGACATGCGTTACAGTATTTCGTTATGATTTACGTATCATTATTATGGTATAACAGGCCTCTATTTGCTCAATGTAACTGCCCCACATATTCAATAGATTATCAATGCTATTCTGAATGCAAAATGAACTGAACAAATGTATGTATAGCTCTGAGAATGATTTTTGTTCTATGTAACATTGTTTAAGAACTACCTTTGTAAGTCTTCGTACTTAACTATGCTTAAAAACCAAATAAATGTTTTTTTAAACGAAATAAATGGTGACAATTATGGGCCTCAGTTCCTGAGAATGTGAACTTTAATAGACAAAAGAAAAAACATTTCAACACTGTAAAGGTCTTGAAGACCAATATGGTTCTCACTTTATGTTGACCACAACAACCTGCAAGATATCCAACAGCTATGGTAGCAAAACACCAAACACACATCTATCTACCAACAAGGGTATAAAAGAAAATCAGCAAAGAGCGGCTGCTGGAACAAGGTTTGTTATTGAGTCCAGTAAAAGATAAAGTGAACATTTATCATCTGTACTCGACCTTGACTCCGGAAAAACTCGCCAGTGAAAGTTTTGTCTAGTCTTCTTCAGACATCACTTACAGTATTAAAGTATTCCGGCAGGCAAGATTATTTTTCTGGAAATGAAAAACGTCCTGCTATTCTCATTAACCAGCATTCAATATACAATAGGTCTGGGGGTTACACGATGAATTCTAAGGAAAAACTAATGTAATGTAGGAACTTTTTTGGGGGGGAAAAAATATAAAAATATGCTTCCCTCCTGCCTTAGGACACATGCACATGGCCGTATTTACAGATTCATTAAGTGCAGATCAATATGGTGCTTACTGTAACCAGTATGTGCCTCCCAGTTCACATGAAGGTTACACAGAACATTTTTCGCCTTCTGAAAGGCAGTTGGTCATCAGTGACCTCCCCATCAAACTGTACAGACACAACAGTGGATCACCTGATTAAAATTCAGTTTTTCTCTTGTTGATCAGAGGCTCCGTGCTGGAGTTATGATACTTTTTTCCCCTAATATGTAAACTGTGCTTTTGGTGCAATAAGGTTGTCAGGATTGCTTTTGTTGCACTCAAGCTCAGCTCTTTTCTGTAGTAAGCCCCTCCCTCAAAGCTTTGATTGACAAGGGCAAGCAGTGACAAATTGGCGAGGGAATAGGCTGGTCACAGAAAGGAAGGGAGCTTGGGTGCAACAAGAACACTGGAGATGCCCTGATTGCACCAGAGGCCTAATTTACATAGTAAGAAAAAGTAACATACTTTAAGAACAGGGCTTCAGATTTCAGGTGAACCACAGCTATGTGTCTATGCAAACAATTGGATTGCCCTGCGCTGGATCGGGCAGGGCAAGGGCTTGTTTGTTTTTATTTTCACACTGCTAGGCAGAGGCTTCCGCCTAGCAGTGTGGCTGTTGGGCAAAGGAGAGCATGGGTGAAAATGGGGATATGTCTGGGACAACATCTTTAATGGCTTGTTGCTGCTGAAAGTTTGGGTTCAGAAATTGCATTATAAAAATTTTCTTATGTTCTATGTAGTCTGATTACTTGCTTTAAGGTGAAAAACAGCTCAATGGGAACATTTTGTTACAGTAAATTTTGTCATTTCTGATCATACATGAGCCATTTATGATGGAGTATGGAAAAATAGAGAAGTCGGAGTGAGAAGTTTTGGCTTACAGACTCCAAAGCCCTGATGATCCTACTGCAGTACTGAAGCACCTTACATTCAGGTGCACAGTGTCAGTGATGTACCAATATACACCAGCTGCTTGTCTTATTTTGGTATGTTTGAGCATGATGGTTGTGTGCACCACACCTGTCATTTTCCACCACTTTCAAGAACAAGCTTAAAATATTTATTTTATGCTACAGTATCTCCTACAAAGTCTGGTTCTCAGCATCTAAGACTTCTCCCCCAAGAAATCATATCAAACCGGAATTGATATCGAAAGGGAACAGGAGACACTTTTGCTGAGTAAGCTGCCTCTCCTGAAAGTTCACCGTCATCAAGCAAACGGAAGCAGCAAGAAGGAAGGCAGTCCTCCCATGTCAACCTTAAGTGGTCACAAGCCAAGACAAGCACATCACTTTACTAGATTATCCACTTCATTATCATCACAGGATATGGTCTAACCCCTTTAACCTCTTTATGGCCTGAAGGTCTTCCCCCTTTATGACTAGGGTTAACTGCTACTTCTGCAATCTAAAAGGAGAAGACTTTACTTCTGCATCTTCCAAGAAATGTTTTAATATTTAGCAAAACACATGGACATCAAAGGGGTTTTCTGGTTTCGCGATACTGATGGTCTATCTTCAGGATTGGCCATTGATATCAGATCAGTGGGAGTTCATACTCTAGGCCAGTGGTGGCGAACCTATGGCACGGGTGCCAGAGGCGGCACTCAGAGCCCTCTCTGTGGGCACCCGCACCCAGGAAAAAGTCTATGGTGTACCGATATGCCTTAGACTTTTCCTGTGCAGGACGCACTATGAACAGCACAGGCAGCGCACTGAATGTAGGCAGGCTATTATAGCTAAATGATAAAGTACATGGAACATATACTATACTGGACTGTACAATTTAAAACAGAGCAGCGCTCACCTGCATGTATAAACCTCGAAGCACGGACACATCCCGGACCCAGATGAATCAACTTGAAAAGGAAAAGTAAAGTCCAGCTTCCAAAATTATTGATCCTTTATTTCCAAACAACATGGGGTACACGGTCATGAGTAAGGACCAGGATTGTAGGGTTCGAAACGCGTGGACCGCGTACCCCGTGTTATTTGGAAACTGATTTTTTTTAACCACATTAAATAAAGGATCAATCATTTTAGAAGCTGGACTTTACTTTTCCTACACTGGACTGTAGTATTCAGGGTTAATTACTGTGTCGACACTTTGCGATGAATAAGTGGGTTTTGGGTTGCAGTTTAGGCACTCTGCTTCTAAAAGGTTCCCCATCGCTGCTCTAGGCGGACATCTGTTTATGGGTGCTACAGCGCTCATGCAAGTACTACTTTTACTGCGCCCTCATCATTTGTTTAAATGGGGCTATCTATATGTACATCTGTTTAGCAGCTGCAGTGGATATCTCATTCAAGTGAATGGACAAAGCTGGTGGATGGACTGACTTAACATACAAGAGGCTAGCATGACCCCTCCAAAGCGTTGATCTGTGGAAGGTGTGGAACCCCATTTTTCTGATTCCGATGACCAGTACCCTACTTACTGCTTGCCATTTTCCCTGTGCTATTAATGAGTAGCAGCTCATCCTACCACTGATGGACAACTTTCTTCTAAACTGGCTATGGTGTATGGATTCTGTATGCACAACAGGGAAAAGTGCTATAAACAGGCATGAACTTCAGGGGCTTGTTTTGACATGAAAACAGTAAAATCAATTAGTCTACATGCACACGAACATGAAGTCTATGAGACTATTCACATGGGCATTTAACAGCCCATGAAAAACGTCCGTAAAAAAATAAGCAATGTCCTATATTGTCCGTTTTCACAGACTGATGCCCCCCATACAATTGAAGAGGGTGCTTTTAATGGCAATCTTTTAGAAAGCACCCATTTTAAAAAATAGTCATTAAATATGTGGCAATTTTGCCATGTGAATGTAGCCTTGGTCATTTGCAATAGTTGAAATGCAAGCTGTATAAAAGTTTAGGTACATAGTAACATAGTACATGACTGGCTTTGAATGGAGCCACAGCTATACCTAGAAAGAGCAAGTACCAAAACGGAACATGTTCAGAGGACCCTTCTCCGCCTCTTGAGCTCACACGCCATGTCAGAAGAGGAGGAGATTATTTGGGGATGAGCATTGTGGAACCAAGATACTGAAACATTAGAAATTTCAAAGCTCACTGTGATTCAATGCTGCTGAAGTGAAGTGTTCTGCGTCAAAACCTGGGGCATACTGACGGGCTGTCTTAGTAATAAAAAAAAAAAAAAAAAAGACCCATTTAAAGGAAATGGGTGATCATATGACGACATTGTTTAAATCAAGTATATAAAAATCTGGGCAGGTTTTTTCCCCCCATGTCACAAAATCCTAAAATGCTGCAGTTCTCACTTGGGCCACTGTGTCTCAGAATAGGTTGACATTTCCTGTTCTGCAGAGAAGGTAACATCCAGGATGGTGCTGGCTTCAGCAAACAGTTGCTGAAGCTATTTTCTTTAGTAGTTCATGGGCTGGATTTTATTGGACTGGGGAAGCTAGGCTTGGTAGTGGGACTTCCCCAGTCCACCCCATTCCAGGGCCTGTTTTCCCCTAAGCCTGAGGGACCTCCAGGTGTGTCATCTGGGAGAGTTAAGGTGAAATAAAAACCTGTCCCAGGCTGTCAGTCTGGGGGAAGTGATGTCTGGAGATAAGCCTAATGCCTTGTGTGACCTGGGTTTAATAGTTGAGCCAGATACTGACCTGTATTAGTTAGTGCTCAGACGAGCAGGATTTGTTTTACGTTTTTTGCCGAAAGTGTAAAGGCTCTTTATTTTGCGGTTTGTACCACAATAAAGTGGAACCTTATTTGAACTTTATCCTGTTGTCTACACACGAATCTGTCACCGCCGCCCTGCTTGAGAGAGCAATCCCTTGACAATGGTAACACTTACAGTATATATAGATAACACAGGATCCACCATTTACAACAGGCAATAGACACCGCTCGCCTCCTTCCCCTCCCTGCACAGTAACCTCATCACAGATCAAATCATGCCTGGAGCTCTCATCCATATAACTCAATGAGTACCTCCAGGTTACAGTTTCCTATGGTCTACATGGCTGCTGTAAAGCATATCTCTAAATGTTAAGAGAAAGCCGCCAGACTAAAAGCCTGACATGCAGTAATTTTAGTCCGGCGGCCTTTCTCCGTGCACCGCCGTGCTGCGCAGGAGCTCCGCCCCCGTCCCCATTATAGTCAATGGGGACGGAGCAGCGGTCCGGCGGCACGGCGAAATAGCCGCAGGACGGATCCGACATGGTGAATAGCCTGTCGGATCCGTCCTGCCGCAATTGTGGAAGTACCCTTAAAGGGGTTGTCCGGGTTCAGAGCTGAACAGACATACCCACATTTTCACCCAGGCAGCCCCCTGTTATGAGCATCTGAGCTTTTCATCCTCTGATGCTCTCCCTTGCCTTTTACTCTATTGCGCAAGGCAAGGGTTATTTCTTTATAACACACTGCTGGACGGAGGCTTCCGCCCAGCAGTGTTTCCGGTGACATCAGTAAAACGGCTAGGGCAGCACTAAAGTCGCCCATCAGAGCCGGTGAGGTCACCGGGCTTACTGTTGGTCGTAAGCGTCCGCCTAGCAGTCCTTATGGAGAGCCCGGTACGTCACCGGAACTCCATAAACTGCCTTTTCCCACGCGATTCAGCGCAGGGCAAAGGAGAGCATTGGAGCATGCTCGTAACAGGGGGCTGCCTGGGTGAAATTCTGGGTATGTCCAGGTTTAGCTCTGAACCTGAACAACCCCGTTAAAGCTTGATGCCTTCTCAAACAGCTAATCATCAGGGGTTCCGGGTGTTGGACCCCCACGATCATACTGATTAAAGTCTCGGAAAACCCCTTTAAGAAAAAAAAAAAAAAAAAAACATAGGTGATACATTCAAGCTGGCCTGTCATCAAATGTGATATACATATATTCTCCTGTTGGCCATGCTTCCCTGGCATACTTGCATTTATGAATATGGGTCCTCCTGTTGTGGACTTATGTCCCCCCCAACAGTAGTGGTGCCACATATGTAAATCTGGAGTAACTAGCCACAGAGAGGTGGCCAACCACTCCTTCTTTGCTAGGGTAGGTTTCTTCCCGCAGTGACGATCTCCGTGACGGAGAGTCATGTTGCAGTGTGGTCGTGCGAGAAATGGGAGTTCTCATGAGACCATGCTGCCTAATTGTTCCTGTGGAACAGAGTATCACTCAGACAGGAGCGAGATGTAGTCCCATCCAAACTATGATGCAGAGTGGTCCCCTAGCAAAGAAGAGCAGTGACTGGCAGAAACTCTGTGGCTCTGTGTCGGGGGATATAACTCTACAATCAGGGGACCCATAGTCCTAAAAGCACGTGTGCCATGTTCATGGAAGCATGGTCAACAGGAGTATATATGTATCTTACGTTTTTCTATTTGGTGACAGGTCCTCTTTAAATGCAGTACTGCTCACAGTTAGCTCAGTGGTGTAAAAAAAATGGGGCAAGCAGGAGTGGCCAGTACAAAATGGCTACTAGTATATTAAAGGGGACCCGAAAGAAGAGACCAGTGGGGTAAAAATCAGAACAGCAGCAATGGGGATCAGTCAGGTTATCCTGCTTATGTTTAACCCATTCTGTCCCTTATATAAAAATGTTATCCCGCTCGACAACCCCTTTATGTGAGATGCAGTCTTGTCACTATTATACAGTAATATACCAACCCAACCAAAGGTAAGAAATGAAAAGATCTCCCTGTAGGTTGTTCTCATCCACAGCAGCACTGGGGGGATCTGCAGGGCTCTGATTCGGTTCAGTACTTCAGCACAATGTGGTAAATGAAAAAGCCACGTGTGATAAATATGAGAATGATGGCAATTCAGAGTGTCTGTGACCCGGGCACGTTCTTACGCTCTGCAGGGATGGTGTGTTGCTGTTATCAATGTGACACATTAAGTGATCGCTGGTAGTAAACAAAAAAACCTTCACCTCCGGATAGCTTCCTCTTATCCTCTTGCAGAAGATCAAGTAACTATGGGAACAAACTCTCGGTAGACTACCTTCTCCCTACAGAGCTTAGCTCCATCACAAACAAGCGCTGTGCAATGGTACTGTAAATGGGCACATAATCGTAATGTTTCATACCACACATCATCATATTATCCATTACGCCATGGCTCTGTGCCTGCTAAATAAGGCAAAAGGCTTTCATCTATAAAGCTTGTTGATGGGCCAAATTGTTTCCAAGAAGCATTTAAAAAATGGCACAGCCACAAGCATGGTAAAGATGCAGTACTGAAGTACCAACAGTATTAGGGGCAGTCTCCATCCATACTGCCAAATGTTCAGGTTAGCGGTCTCACAGTGGACATGTTCCTCAAACATCAAGAGGGTGGTCCCTCTTAATGCAGAGACAGATCTTCACCATACATAGGGTCCATTGTCGTGACCACTTCCGCATTCAGTAAGCTGTGCTGTAAAGATCGTGTCAAAAGGACAAAGGCCCAGAGTTACAAATCCTATAGATGGTGGAAGCTTAAATCGGCTGTCTAGACCTGCTCACGGTGGTTCAGGCTGGAGGATACATTGGGTGCAGGGATAGACTCTTTTCGTTGGCCTACTCTGAGACAGATTTTTACACCAGAATTGTGGTGCAATTTAGCCTCAAAATTGCAAAAAATCTTAGGCACGTCCCCTTCCCACAAAGCCCTAGATGTGCTAATTTGCACCACGTTTTAGATGGATTTTTGGCATGGACACATTAGTAAATCTGGGTCACAGAGTATCCCAATTTTTACATTTAAAGATGTAGCACGTTTTAATACTTTCAACTTGTGAGTCACCCATAGTCTAAACTAATTGTAGCGGGTACTATCTGTTGGCCATGACTGCTAAAAGTATCCCTATCTTTTCCTGAGGAAACCAAATATCACAATGTGTCAAATGTAATATTCAAACATAGCCATTGGAAAGTGATGCTGACCTCCCCTCCCCCTCATTAACTCATCATGCACCGATGGGTCTCCAAGAGAGGGGCTGTCTGAAGCAGAGAACCCAATTACCCTTCTGTTTTATAGATGACTATATACAGAGACAACAAAATAGCTCCTGTACCCCATGGTAGCAGCAATACCATGATATACCTACCGCTTACTGTATAGTCACAGGCACCAACCAATATTTACTTTCAATGCATGTTGCAATACCAAAACTGAGAGACGCAAAGCAAAATCCTTCACTACTGGTCTTCCAAGAAAGTGGAAACCGGTTAGATCATGAAATCAGTCAATGATGGTCACACCCACAGCCGTTTTTGACATCTTTCAACAGAATGAGAGATGATAAAGTTGCCAGTGTAGCCTTGTGTTACTTAATCCAATAGCGCTAACCCTAAAAACAGATGAACACACAAAATCACATGCGTAAATTCAATTCAACACCTGGAAATTCAGATAAGACTAAGGTTAACCCCAGTATCAAATCACCAACAATGCAATAATGGAAACTGATGCAGGATGCTGTTTTCCCTCACACCAGAGCTGCTTTAGCTGTTCCTACAGCTATACAAATGACATGTCGAATTTTCTAACCGTAATTTAAATCTCAAATTGTACAGTACACTTAGGCCTCCTGCACACGTGGATCTGTTGTACCGTGATCCGTGCCCGTTTTTTCTTCCGTGGGTCTTCTGTGATTTTTGGAGGATCCACGGACATGAAAAATGAAAAAAAAAAAATCTAAGTCAAGTTTGCCATTGAAATGATAGGAAAAAATGGACACGGACGTGGATTACAATCTTGTGTGCATCCGTGATTTTTCACGGACCCACTGACTTGAATGGGTCCGTGAACCGGTGGCCGTGAAAAAAATAGGACCGGTCATATTTTTTCCACGGCCAGGAAACACTGATCACGGATGCGTCTGCCAAACGGTGCAGTTTCCGATTTTTCCACGGACCAATTGAAAGTCAATGGGACCGCAGAAAAACACGTTAAACGGGACAACGGCCACGGGAGCACACAACGGTTGTGTGCAGGAGGCCTTAGAAAAATGGGAGATTGAAAGGTTTCTCAGGTTTTCGGTAGGGTTTGGCTTTTGCATAAAATTGCCTATAGAACAGTCCAAAAGTGTTGCACCACAATGAGCATCAAGACACTTTTCAGATATCTAAAGGAGAACGCCGTTCAAATATAAAACTCAGTTTTGCTAAAAAATTCTAGGAGGTAGTTACATCTCAGTTGCAGGGTTCTCAGATAAGTAACTTGAATTAAGAGGGAATGACATTTCATCAACTGCATCAAAGAAGACCTTCAAGAGATATGAAAGAAGAATAAAGCTCTAAAGTCTTGCCCTCCAAGGGTATGGCCAAAACCTGCTGCTGTGGGTCTTCTGCTGCAGTCAAGCTTTGCATTTCCCACAGCGACAACTGACATACCATGGACTGAAATCAGCAGCACAAGTCAGATTTCATTGCAGATTTTTTTCTGCCGGGTGTGGATGCAATTTTTTAAATCTCATCTGGCTTGCATGTACTTTAAATGCAACAGATTTTTTACGTTATGTGACCCGTATGTATGTTCATCATGAAAAAATGCCTTGAACCAGCCTCCCATTGTTTTCAACTGGAGCACGTGAGTGATACTTTTTTCATGCCATCTTGCCACAAAAACAGCGCTGAAACCACGGTGGGCGGCAACACACTGATGAGCCCCATAGAATAAAATCAGCGGTTCAAACTCCGATTTCTGACGGCAAACTACTTCTTGGATTTTTCCCAATGAGTCTTTTGCCCATGTAAACATACCCCAAGAGCTCTATTTCATAAAGTAATGTGTGGGCTGCACTATGGGGCACCATGTTCTGGCCAAGAGGCAATGCGCAATTCATGCGTAACCTCAAAGACAGAGATTTCAGAGTCTGACACAGCACCCAGGTGTATTCTGTTAATTCTACAGGTGGAAAATGACACATTTTGTGACATCTGGCCAACAGCTATTCTTTCCAACTTCCCTCTGCACATGGACACTTGGAATGCATTCTGAATTGGGAGAGAGGAGAAAGCTGCTGCCAGACATCTGGTGGTAGCTTAATCTAACCCCAAGAACAAAAAAGACCCGGCATTGAAATTTAAATGGCCCAACCCTCCAATTCCCCAACATCCTCTGTCAGGGTGGAGGAATCGGGAGGCCCTCCCATACACATAAGCTAGTTGGATGGTTCCTCTGAAACTGGCATGTACGTTACTTGTAAGGCCACCTCTCTTGCAGAACAATCATGAACCCGGTAGGATTTACACTGAATAGTCACACACATTTGTTCCCCGGAGATAAGAGGAGCCAAAACTGTCGGGCAGCCACTTGTCCCGCCCTTCCTTCCCTAATGCGCTAGAAATACATGCCAGTGTATTCATGCCCGCAGAGCTACTGAGGTGACAAGGGGTGATAGCTGGATCATGAGCAACCAGTAATCTAAAGTACATAGACGGCTTTGATATGACTGCATACAAAAAACAGCAGCTCACAGTTTATTTAAAGGGGTTGTCAGATTTAGTTATTTTTGTAAAAGGCAGGGAAGCTACCAAAATAACTTTAAAATGTTACACTTACCATTCAGAACCCCCTCAATTCCAGCGCCGCCGCTCTCAAGCACTCTGCAGTTGCAACTAAAAGCATTGATGGATGGCTGCAGCGGCGGGAAGCATTAGGGTGGCAATGCTGGAACGGAGGGGGTTCAGAACAATTAGTATAACTTTGCTTTTAAATTTTTTATAGCTTATCTACCTTTTTTATTTTATTTAGACAACCCTTTAAATACATGTAAGTGGGGATGTGCTTGTATATTGCACATGCAGCCAATCACTGGCCTTAGCGGTGTGGGGCACGAGACAGCTGAGGCTAGTGACTGACTGCAGCGGTCACATGTGGTACATCACTGCTGCAGTCATGAAAGCCTGCAGGTGAGGTGCTGTGGACAGCTCATTTAAATCATTTTAACATATACCTTTAATCCACAATATTTTTTTTTTACTCCGTGAGTACCTGGACCTTGGAGAAGGCTATAGGCGAAATACGTTTTGGGATTGGCATGGCCTGTGATCTGCTTTCCCCCCCCCCCCCCCACCCCCATATTTGGCAGAATTTTACATGTCTCTTACATCTGTGATTGGGATACATTTAGGGTTTTTACCTAATTGCATCAAAGTTTTCTATGTGTCTTTATTGAGCAGTATCTCCTGTGTATGTAGTATATGTAAATGACAGGTTCCTTTAGGGTCCATTCACACGTCCGTTGTTTCTTTCCTGATCTGTTCCGTTTTTTGCGGAACAGATCTGGACCCATTCATTTTCAATGTGTCCTGAAAAAAAATCTGACATTGTGCTGTCCGATTTTTTTCAGGACCCATTGAAAATGAATGGGTCCAGATCTGTTCCGCAAAAAACGGAACAGATCAGGAAAGAAACAACGGACGATGTGAATAGACCCTAAAGGTGACTGTCTTGATTTTAGTTGACCTTAAGAATTTTAAACTTTTTAATATACAGGTGAAACTCGAAAAATGAGAATATCGTGCAAAGTACATTTATTTCAGCAATGCAAATTAAAAGGTGAAACTAATATATGTGACTCATTACATGCAGAGCGAGATATTTCAAGCCTTTATTTGGTATAATTTGGATGATTATGGCTTACAGCTTATGAAACCCCAAAGTCACAATCTCAGGTACCCTTTGCTCAGGGGGTATGGACTAATTAGCTGACTAGAGGGTGACACTTCGAGCCTAGAATATTGAACCTTTTTACAAAAATTCTAATTTTAAGCTGCATTAATGCAATTCCTTTTAATTTGCATTACTGAAATAAATGGACTTTTGCACGATATTCAAATTTTTCAAGTTTCACCTGTACTTTGTGGTGTGCAATTTTGATAGGTGGTTATATTGCGTGGTTTTATACACCGCTGTTTACGACACTGGTTTAATCTTTGTAGGTGGTGTAAATAAATGTATTAAAAGGGAGTCTTTCACGCAGATTCACCCTATTAACCTAATAAGGCTGGGTTCACACAAGCGTGTCCGGATTAGGTCGGGATGCGTCCCGCTGTATTGCGGCAAACCCGTGCGAGAAGGTACGCAATTGCAGTCAGTTTTCACTGCGATTGCGTTCCGATGTTCAGTTTTTATTGCGCAGGTTTTGCACGCGCGTGATAAAAAAACCGACTGTGGTACCCAGACCCGAACTTCTTCACAGAAGTTCAGGTTTGGGTTCGGTGTTGTGTAGATGTTATTATTTTCCCTTATAACATGGTTATAAGGGAAACCTAGCAACCACGCGTGAAAATCGCACCGCGTCCGCACTTGCTTGCGGATGCTTGCAATTTTAACTCAGCCCCATTCACTTCTATGATAAACGTGATAAACGCACAATATAGAGCATGCTGCGATTTTCAAGCACCGCATAAGTGATGCGTGAAAATCACAGCTCATGTGCACAGCCCTATAGAAATGAATGGGTCCAGATTCAGTGCGGGTGCAATGCGTTCACCTCCCGCATTACACCCGTGCGGAAATCTTACCGTTAGTTCCTTGCTAGCATCGTTGAGCAGAAAAACACTTTTAATCCGCATGTAATTGAGTCTGTGTTACAACGGCCGGTGCCTCATTTTCATACGAAGGCACTCCCCCTCCGCTGCGTCTGCCCACCCTAAGTCTCTGTTCTAACCTCCCTTCTCCCGTACGTAATCCCGCGCATGTGCCGATGAACGAGATATTGTTGGCACGTGCGCATTGAATGAGCCCCGTCGGGCCAGGGCATCGCAGTTTAGCGTGCACATGCGCGGGATTACGGACTGGAGGAGGGAGGTTAGGACAGAGACTAAGGGCGGGCAGACGCGGCGGAGGGGGAGTGCCTTCGTATGAAAATGACCCAGGGACCTGGGCACCGGCCATGTAACGCCGCCCCTGGGCACCTTCACCGACTCATTTGCATGCGGATTAAAAGTGTTTTTCTGCACAACGATGCTAGCAATGAACAAATGGTAAGCACCGTTTTAATTTGGGGGATGCCGTGGACATAACACTGTTATTAGGTTAATAGGGTGAATCTGCGTGAAAGACTCCCTTTAAAGGACAAGAAGGATGATTAAAAAGAATACAACATAAAAAAGATTTAAAAAAAAAACACAACAGAGGGCAGCCTGACCCTCTTGATCTTTGCTACAATCGTTTTATATCTATTTTATAAAAAAATTTTTTTTTTTACTACAAGGGGAAGTCAGCTAACCACAAATTATCAGAACAGCAACCATATTTACTTAAGTATGCCGCATTAACCTACATCCTGCCTGTTGTATGTATCCGGCTCCATGTATCTCTCTACTAAGTGGCAAATAGGGGAGCAGCTTTCCAAAGGCCAAAAAACAGGAAATTTGATGACATTGTTCAGTGAGCACACGTCAGCAAAGAGTCATCCATAGTGTAAATAACTTCCTCAAAGTACAGGACAAGTGGGACGGAAGTGCAGGAATCCTCTGCTGTCTGATAGACTTTTGAAATACAAGAAATCCCAAATCTAAGAAATGCTATTCACACAGGCTTCATCCAAACTAAATATAGTCATCGAGGTGGCTAAAAATATAGCGTGTGAAAGAAAACCACCATTAAAACTGAATTAAATACCTGAGATTATATATAGATAGATAGATATAATTTGAATATTATATACTATTGTAATATAGTTTAAATATATTGATTACGGTACATTATTGGATTATTTTATTTGTAATTTATATCACTGAAGCACATCATAATTTGTTCAGAGAACACCCTCAGATTCTTTTCTCAAGGTCAGGATCCCATTTTCCTCAGACACATACAAAGTCATATGCTAGATCCAATTTCATAGTAAGTAAATTGTCTTGAGCAGGTTTTTGATATATGGTACATGATGTACAATTTCCCAGACCTGTTTTCTTATAAATCTGTGTGATATAACTGGTTACAATCCTAAACTACTACTCTTTATCTACATGTGAATTATTTTGCACATAGCATTGGACCTTAACAATTAAAAGAGTTGTCTAGGACTTTGATACTGATGTTTTTTTCCTTACGGTGGGTCAATATCAGAATGGCAGGAGTCTGACACCCCATGTATATTGCAGAGAACAGCCTACCAGAGTTCGCCGACTCCTGCTACGCACTGCTGGACCTGATAGATTATAATGGTATCCGGTGGGTATCTGGGCGCTTTCTGGCACGAGTGCCGGGTTTTAGCTGGACAAAAAGTGTTGCATGTACTCCAGCAGGCTGTTCTCCACTGGAACAGCCTTCCAGATCAGGTTACTGGAGATGTGAACTTAGCCGGACAACAGAGCACTGCAAGAATACTTCTACAGATAGATGGTGATCAGTGGGGAAACAACTATATCAATCATAATGACATGAGGTGTAAAAAGTTAGATGCACATCTGATGCAAGTCGCATACTAGTCGTCACACAGATTCTATTAAACTATGCAGGTTGCAAGACTTCAAACTGAAGCCCTACAAAAAAGTTTGTACTGTTCTAGCCAAACTAAAATGAAGCATCACAAAAAGAGTTCTGCTGGTGGATCCCACCAATTTCAATGCAACCCACCAAAAATTGCTGAATGTTCGGCGAGGAGGGGGAAAATGGATCATACATGCTGAAGTCTTGCTTGTCCGATTTTGCCCACTTCCATTAATTGGTCATTTGGCAGTATATATTTAAAGGGGTTTTCTGGGATTATTTAACTAATGATCTACCCTCTGGATAGGTCATTAGTATCTAAACTGTGGGGGGCCAACACCCAGGACCCCCACCAATGAGCTGTTTGAGAAGGCACCAGTGCTCATAGTAATGCCTCGGTCTTCTCTCTGCTCCCCAAGCACAGAGCCGTACATTGTACAGCGGTTGTGCTTTGTATCATAGCTTCACTTCAATGGGGCTGAGCTGCGCCTAAGCCATATGACCAATGAACATGACTTCACATGGCCAAGGCAAAGCTAGATAAGGCTGTAGAGCTACAACAAGTGCTGGTGCCTTCTCAAACAGCTAATTGGCGGGGGCCCCGGATGTTGGACACTCACCAATCAAAATATGATGACCTATCCAGAAAACCCTCAGTTAAATAATTCCCAGAAAACATTATAAAATTCTATGTTTAGAGGTTGGATACAGTATTGGTCTTAGCTTTGGGGCCACAATCAAAGAAAACAGGTGGTTCTGTATTTTTATATCAATAACTTTGCTGTCACTTTTCTGCGCGTACCGATCAAGCTAAACTTAGAGATTTAATTATTTGCATTTGAATGAAGGAGAAAAGTACGAGAGAGAACCAAGGGTTAAAAATGGGAGGGCAGGAGAACACTATATAAAGGAATACTAAGAGAAATAGTCTACATCCATGATGAAGGATAACGATTATCCGAAACAGGTTGGAGCATTTTTGACACTCCTAGATACCCGTAACCTTGTTCAGTGGCGTCATATAGCGCTCGGATTTGAGTGCGAGCTAGCGAGTAACATCGAGCGGTGCCACCGGCGGGGCAAGCTCATTTCTAATAAACTACATAGGGCCTCCTAGCCCACTCTAACATACAAAGTACCAGCATACAAAAGAGGATCGGTACACGCAGAAAAGTTCAAACAGGTACATATACACATATTTGGATTGATGCTGTGAATGCACGTTTACCTCTGCTTATGGTATTGTAGGGAGTGTGGGGTATCGTCACACGGAACCATATTATTGATCTTAGTTTTTCTGCTTTTTGCAGCAGTGGCGGTACCGCAGCGTCAGTGATGGGTCATCGAGGATAAAAGCACCAGTATAATATAGTTCTTAAGTACGGTTCTGTATTTTGAATTAAAAAAATATCTGGGCACTAAGGTGGCCTAACTGAGGGCAACATCTACATTTAGTGCCTCACAAATTCTGGGGGCTCTCACTCTTTTTCAAAATTCTCCCTGTTTCCATAATACATGCAGGAACATCATTAGAACTACAATGTCTTCAAACTACCCTTAACACAATCTAGAAATTACTGATAAAACTAAAGAGGGAATAATCTCACCCCCAATAGGTCAGTCTGCATAATCCTGCCACAGTCTTGTAGAAATCCTGCAGAGAACAAAGGGGTTCATCTCCTAGTGATCTGCTTCATCTTTAGCTGGCGACCAACTGAAGGGTTGCAACCAAAAGGGCAGAGCTGCCTTAATACTTAGGTCCCACTACAGGCAGGACACAGCAGGGAGGCTCCTGCTCCATCCACTTGTCGTACAGCAGGTCACAGGACAGGGAGGAGGAAGGAGCACACAGAGAAGGTTTCTTTCTATATTTCTCAGCTTTATCTGTAAGATGACAAAATAGGACTTGGGGAAAGGAGGTGAGGAATTGAAAAATTGCTGAGCTATGTTGTGTTTTTTTGTCTGCATTTGTTTCTACGGAAAAAAAAAATAAAAGAAAAATTTGCTATAAGCAGTTGGATATTTTTATAGAGAACGCTGGGGGTTTTGGTAGCAGCTAGTGGTGTTAACATGTTAGATTTGTCCCTGTCGGACATTCACATGAGTAGCCTATTCCATTGACTGCTAGTGTAAGTTGTGTTTGTGTTTCCGCTTCAGCCATAGCAACAATCCAGACAATTCCCAGCAGCTCTGGAGAAATAAATCAATGCAGACTGCAGCCTAGTAATAGGAAAAGAGGATCCAGAACAATGTGATCTGACTTATGACTCTGAAGTGGGGTTTTAAATCATTTATTTACATATTCAATACTTTTAACATTTTTTCCTTTGACATGAGAGGCTTTCAAGTTCAAATCCTGTTTAGGATACAAAGCACTCACCCAGCTCTAAGCTTTTCAAGAGTGACGATGAAAGAATCTGATTTCCCAAACATAAAACGAGGAGGACTGAACATAATCATAGGAGATGGAGACTATTTTAAGGCACGCTATAAACACAGTCTTTGTAACAGGCTATAGAAAACCAAAATTCTTTGCGGGAACTCAAGGAAAATGTGATATAATGAAGAACAAAATGTATAGTCCCAGGTAACTCTTAAGGGCGAATGCCACATCAGAGTTCTCACTAATGTCCATAGCCTCTATGTTCTTTTCCTTTTACTTCTTGTACCAGGCAGATTTCACTCTGACAAATCTCAGATTTCCTTACCTATGGCTCATTTGATTGCAACAGAAGATGTTTTCAAAAATTGTTGTCCAAAATAACATGTCTCTTTTAGATCAGGCAAAATGTAAAGGCATATTCCGGTTATGTTTTTATTCATATGCTTCAAAATAGAGCAGTCAGTCGTGCATGCCCGATCATTTGCTCCATTCTTTTTGGGGTGGCTCCACTGGGTATGGGGGCCCCGTTCTCATTTCTACAGGTTCCAAAAGAGAAAGAAATCACTGGAAGCTAGGTCTGGACTGTAGAGTGGATAGATGGTTAAGCTTCAAGAAGCCAAATTCCCTGATAGCAACTTGTGATTTTTACAAGACTTGTGAGCTGGTGCTTTGTCATGAAGCAGCAACGTACCTGCAGACAACCACCTTGCCTTCATTGTTGGGACATAAGGGTCTCCAGTAGTCGTCTTGTGTGGCATGAATTCTAGTAATAAAATGCCTTCTGTATCCCAAAAAACTGTGGGCGGCTTCCATGATCTTTCCAGCTGACTGCTGCACACAAAATTTCTTTGGAGTTGGTGAACCCTTGTGCATCCATTGCATGGACTCTTATTTGGTCTCAGGATCATGGTTTTATCACCAATAATAATAATAATAATAATAATAATAATAATAATTCGAGAAAAGAAGTCTCCTGGATTTTCTCTAAGCATGTCTAAAAATGCTCTTGTCTAAATTGCTCTGCTGTCAACATTAGTGGCACCCAGGAAACTGACCTCATCAAAACATCATGAACGATACTGGAATCTGTGCCAACTGAAATGCCTAATTCATGAGCTATAACACCGACTTTGACGCAATGATCTTCCAAAATCATGGCCTTTACTTTACAGCACATTTCTTCTAAGGTGCTTCAACAGATCACCCTGAACGGCAGTCATCTTTAGTTGAATCCCTATTCCACTTAAACTGCATGGCTCAAAACTGTACTTGGTAGTAGAAAGGTGCATCATCACCATATACAGTGGATATCAAAAGTCTACACACCCCTGTTAAAATGTCACGTTTCTATGCTGTAAAAAAAATATGACACAAAGATAAATCATTTCAGAACCTTTTCCACCTTTAATGTGACCTATAAGCTGTAAAACTCAATTGAAAAAACAAAGTGAAATCTTTTAGGTGGAGGAAGGAAAACAAAAAAAAATAACTGGGGATGTAGCTGTGTTCAAAATTAAGCAATTACATTCAAAATCATGTTAAATAGGAGTCAGCATACACCTGCCATCATTTAAAGTGCCTCTGATTAACCCCAAATAAAGTTCAGCTGCTCTAGTTGGTCTTTCCTGAAATTTTCTTAGTCGCATCCCAAAGCAAAAGCCATGGTCCACAGAGAGCTTCCAGAGCATCAGAGGGATCTCATTGTTAAAAGGTATCAGTCAGAAGAAGGGTAAAAAAAGAATTTCCAAGGCATTAGATATACCATGGAACACATCATCAAGTGGAGAAAATATGGCACAACAGTGACATTACCAAGAACTGGACGTCCCTCCAAAATTGATATAAAAAGATGAGAAGAAAACTTGTTTTGGAGGCTACCAAGAGGCCTACAGCAACATTAAAGGAGCTGCAGGAATATCTGGCAAGTACTGGCTGTGTGGTACATGTGACAACAATCTCCTGTATTCTTCATGTCTGGGCTATGGGGTAGAGTGGCAAGACAAAAGCCTTTTCTTACAAAGAAAAACATCCAAGCCAGGCTACATTTTGCAAAAACACATCTGAAGTCTCCCAAAAAGCACGTGGGAAAAGGTGTTCTGGTCTGATGAAACCAAGGTTGAACTTTTTGGCCATAATTCCAAAATATATGTTTGGCGCAAAAACAACACTGCACATCACCAAAAGAACACTTATACCCACAGTGAAGCATGGTGGTGGCAGAATCACGCTTTGGGGCTGTTTTACTTCAGCTGGAACTGGGGCCTTAGTTAAGCTAGAGGGAATTATGAACAGTTCCAAATACCAGTCAATATTGGCACAAAACCTTCAGGCTTCTGCTAGAAAGCTGAACATCTTTCAGCATGTCAACGACCCAAAGCATATATCCAAATCAACAAAGGAATAGCTTTACCAGAAGAAGATTAAAGTTTTGGAATGGCCCAGCCAGAGCCCAGACCTGAATCCGATTGAAAATCTGTGGGGTGATCTGAAGAGGGCTGTGCACAGGAGATGCCCTCACAATCTGACAGATTTGGAGTGTTTTTGAAAAGAAGAGTGGGCAAATCTTGCCAGGTCAAAATGTGCCATGCTGATAGACTCATACCCAAAAAGACAGAGTGCTGTAATAAAATCAAAAGGTGCTTCAACAAAGTATTAGTGTAAGGCCTCATGCACACGGCCGTTGTGTGCATCCGCGGCCGTTGTTCTGTCTTTTTCCGCTGACCCATTGACTTTCAATGGGTCCGTGGAGAAAAAAATAAAAATAAAAAAAAAAAAAAAATCGGAAAATGCACCGCGAAAAATTACGGCTGCACACAAGATTGTCATCCGCGTCCGTGATCCGTGTCAGTTTTTTCCTATCATTTCAAAGGCAAACTTGACTTAGATTATTTTTTTTTTTCATGTCCGTGGATCCTCAAAAAATCAAGGAAGACCCATGGAAGAAAAAACGGACATGGATCACGGAACAACGGAAACCGTTTTTGCGGACCACAAAAAAAAAAAGTCCGTGTGCATGAGGCCTAAGGGTGTGCACACTTATGTAACCATATTATTTTATTTTTATACTTTTTCTTCTCTCTACCTAAAAGATTTCAGTTTGTTTTTCAATTGAGTTGTAGAGTTTATAGGTCACATTAAAAGGTGGAAAGATCTGAAATTATTTATCTTTGTCTCATTTTTTTACATCACAGAAACGTGACATTTTAACAGGGGGGTGTAGACTTTTTATATCCACTGAAGATCATATCATCCTTTCGACTTCTTTTCTTCCTTTATAAGGAATTTAATCACAGAACGAAGCTCCAAATCCCTCAGCGTATTTGTAGACCTGCACTGTACTGCACTTGCCATCCTGTCACTTCCAGTGCTTTCATGAGACTGAACTGCTACTATGTGTGCTGCATGTCCAGACATGTGCCAATCTGCACAGACAAGCTCAGCTCTCTAACACTAACCGAACATGCTGGGGTAACTTATTGAATACCCCTCGTACCTAATAAATACCCATTGGTTGTGTCTGGATCTTTTCAGAAGCAACTAAAAGGGCTGAGAATCCACAAGATAATCGCTAACGATTATGTCGGGAAAGAACGCTTCCATCTTGACAATCACCTACTGTATCGTCCCATCTAAAGGGACTTTTAGAAACAGCAGAGTGAGATTTCTACTTGCAAAAAGTTGAGAATAATTTATTTTTCTTATTTAAGATGGTAATGACCTTCGGGCTTTAGAGGACAAAAAAAAGATAAAACACCATAAAGTAATGTCAGCTAATGCTAAGTGCAGCGTTTATCGGGATTTACTATTCAGTATGTTAGACGTGGCATTGAAGTCTGCTATTCAGAGCAGAAGATTTTTTCTTGGTAAATGCTGAGTCTTCCATTCTGTGACCTGGTTACAACATAAAGAGCCTCAGGAGAATGAGTCCTCAGGGTGAGCCCTCTACGTCATAGGACAGCTCATGTGCTTATCCAACACCATTTCAACCTGAGGATTTCAGACATTACTAAGCAACAAAAAGACATGAAGTGCACAGCTCAGTGAACAGGC
The DNA here is from genome assembly GCF_014858855.1 of Bufo gargarizans. Taxonomy (NCBI): domain Eukaryota; kingdom Metazoa; phylum Chordata; class Amphibia; order Anura; family Bufonidae; genus Bufo; species Bufo gargarizans. The sequence goes on from NC_058081.1 coordinate 150,903,989, forward strand.
CTTACGTTTTTTTATAGCTTGGCAGTATGTAGTGAAACTTGGCCTGAATTTTACATGCTCACAGAAAAAATAACATCATTAGAGACCCAGAGTGCAAGAAAGAGTTCACACCAATTACATGGCTTTTGCCATTCCCCTTACTTACCCAGCCTCGTTTGGGCGTGAGGGATAGAGAGCTGCGCTGGTTCTGCCATTATGTCTTGTTAGATGAACGTCAAGCAGCAAGCTGTCATTAAATTGCCATAATTGCTAACACTGCGCAGGAAGCGTTTGCCAAATCCAACCCACTGGATTTCCGCTCTATTTAAAACACTAGAACTGTATGAGGCGACTGTGCCCCTCAGGAGCAGCGAGATATTCTCTCCGTGGGCAGATGCTGCTTACACGTTTTGTGGCACTAGATACATTTTCTTGAGCCTTCAGCCAGCGGACCATGTTCATACAGTAGATAGAGATTTCTATCTAGGGGTTTCCTAGGATATCCTGCTGAATACATATAAATTCTGATGCATGTATATATGAAGCAAACAGGTTTTAGAAGTCGTCCATATGCTTTACGTAATGGATGGGAATTCAGTGCATCTCAATATTAAACTATGTCTTGAATCGTCATCAGTTTTCATCTATCGAACTGTATATCTAGGATAATGATTCTCAATATTTTTCCACTAGGGCCTAACCAGCCACAACATGGCGATTCCTGTGGGACAACATTGGTTGTGTTCTATGCAGGTTAAAAATGTACCTTCTGCCTCCTGAGCTCAGTATAATTAAAGGGGTTGTCTTATCTCGCCGTTGATGAGGAGATGAGACAGTCCCGACCACCAACAGGCCAACAAACAGCGGAGCGCTCCAGTCATGATTGACAGCTACGGAAACAGCGCAGCACAACAATCTATGCCGTTTCTTAGTTAGGAAAACACCATAGATTGCGGTGCTATGGCGTTTCCGTAGCAGATCTTTTCCTTATACCTTATGTCTGTGGAGGCGCCACTCCTGGTTTTGGCACACATTTACTGATGGAAATCACTAATCAAAACACTGACTGTGAAACCTGCCCAAGGCTGGTGTCACACACAGCTTTTTTTGTGGCAGTTTTTGACCCACAGCCAGTAACAGATCTAGCAAGAAGGAGAACTAAAAGCTTTTCCTTTAGACTTAGTTTTCCCTCCCAACCCACATCTAACCTTGGCTCAAAAAACGTCATCATAAACCACAAAAACCTGTGTGACGTCACCCTAAAGGTGTTCTCCCATGAAAGGTTTTTCTTACCTATCCACATAACGGGTGATAAAAGTCAGAACAGATGTGAATGGAGAAGTGAACGGACATGTGCACTACAGCTCCATTCAGAGGGAGGACCTGTGGACTCTCTGGTCTCAGGAGCAGCGAGAGTCCCAGTGGTTGGACCACCAATGACTCATCATTTAACATCTACCCTGTAGATAGGTGATAAATACTTTGTCAGACAACCCAAGAAAAATAAGCAAAAAAAAATAAAAATTGGTCAATATCTCTAAACAGAAAATGTCTGCAGCCACATATGACCACTTCGGTCAAAACTGCCGACCTGCCTGCACCCCACCAAATGCCGGAGACCTTATCAGTAAGGTGCACTTCCCAGTATAAAAAGCACTGATGCGGGGGAAACAGTGTGAGGCTGCTCACAGCTGTCCTGCCTCCATATCATGAACAGTCTCCTTTTCGGACCTCGGATACCCTCCTGTCCAGCCCTACTTGCCCCATGGGTCACTGTAATTTGCACAAACAATAATTCGACTTCATAAATTGCACATTTGATATATAGAAAATGAAAAAGATTTTTCTTTATTCTGACCATCAACCCAGAACAGTCTGTTTGAATTCAATGCAAAGAAAGAGGAAGCGACGAGTCAGTCTGAACCCGACTTCAGTGATGTCTCAATAAACAAGTGCCATTTTGTATTACTTACAATAGTTTACATAACTATGTAAAAGGGCATCGCCGAATACAGAGCTTACCCTTTACCAGCCTGAACTTCCCCCTCCTTCTCCATAGGCACCGCGTGTTCCAGCTTTGTATACATGTCATGTGTGGACACACTTTGAACCAGTAAAGCCAATCCCGAAATGAAATAGATTTTTGCAAGAGGTAGACAATATGAAATGCTATACACTATAATGGTAAGCAACCAGAAAAGTTAGTTGCTAGAAGCACATATCTGACTATTAGCAACCTGGCAAATGCCCTGCTCTGCATTGTATAATTCAAAACGAGATAGGGGTGCCCCTATCACCACTCCTATTTATCCTAGCAGTGGATACACTGGCCATCAGAGGGAGAAATACTGATTGCATACAAGGGATTAAACAGAGAGAGGGAGGCCGTATTGGACTATATACTGACAATATGATTTTGTATTTAGCCTCCCTGGAAACATCTCTTTCCCATGCCATAGCAATGATAGACAAATTTGGAATGCACTCTCGCTTCTAGGTTAATTGGAAAAAATCTGCATACATGCTGTTGCACAGAGCCCCATGGTTTGGCCCAACGCACATGGGTGGCCTGAAAGTGGTGGACAGCTTTAAATACCTGGGTATAAAGATTACTAAACTGCACTCCTGGGCCTTGCCTCTCAATATTCACCCCCTAATCCCTTATGTACGAGATAGATTTGAGAGCTGGAAATCACTGCCTCTGTCGGTTGCTGGGCGAATTAAATGAATGATCATTCTCTCCAAAACACTTGACTTATTCCAGCACTCTAAAAAGGTACCCATTGCAAAGTCACCATTCAGAGAATTGGACACGCTTACTAGGACCTTTATCTGGGGTGACTCACGCCCCAAACTAAAGTTTAAACTCTCTAAGATGCCCAAAAACCAAAAGGGTCATGGCGTTGATGGAATATTACTTGTACTATCAAGCAGGACAATTACGTCTCATTTATTCGTGGACCACCTCTGAGGAGTTGCCTACCTCTGTGTTCAGGTAGCTTTTCAAAAAGTACTCAGTCACCTTGTGGTCAGTGTTGGAAATTCCCCCTAAATTCCAGAATCCCTTACTCCCACCGCACAGGCTCGTTTAGCTGGTGTGGAAGGAATCTGAATCAGTCACTCAGTTGACTGGCTGATATACCATTATGGAATAATCAGTCACTACCACACGTATTAACCACCCTGGGTACAGAGCGTTGGAGGACTGCTGGGGTGCAACACTTGGGGATGTTTATAACCAGAGGGTGTTCCTATCATTCTTGAATCCAACACAAAAATTCAATATCCATTGATCTCATTTATTTTCGTATCTACAGCTGGTTCTACGGACCCATCCAGATCCAACAGCTACATTTTCTAAGTACCCATTAATAGGAGTTATTAAAACCCAAGGGCCCAGAGGTTTAATCTTTGCAATTTACTTGCATTTACTGCACACCAGAACCTTTGCTAATCCCCTGGCAGTGATAGACAAATGGAAGAGACAGATTCCCGCACTCTGATGACTCAGTATCAGATTCATTAGACTCATCTTAAGCTTTCACCAGCAATCAACAATAAGCTTATCCAGCTCTACATTACCCACAAAACTCATCTTACGCCAATCAGATTATACAGGACGGCTAGGGTTCCATCTACTGCTCATCCACATTGTGAAGAACTGGGGGCAGACATTTGGCACATAATGTGTGAAATCAACATCTATTTTTTGGAGGGTGTGGTGGACTTCCTTTCACCCTTGTTATCCATTTCTATCCTGTGCATTTCGGAGCCATGTCTCTTGGGTTTATTAGACAAGGAGCAAATGGGACCATTACAGAGCTATATTCCTCCGGGAATATTTGATTCTAGCCCGTAAATGCATTACGGTACAGCCCCAGCACGTCAACCCTAAGTTTGTGGAAAACACAGATAAATCAAATACTGCACTTTGTATTTAAACACTGCAACTGGCCTCAAAAGTTCGACAACAGTTTGGGGTACGTGGTGCAAATGCCCACACCTTACCGGTATATTTTGTCCCAAGAATGCGCCAGGCCTTGTTAGCTGCCCAAACTACCCCTGCCATCTCCTCTGCTGGCTAAACAGATTTGCTCTTAGTGAAGGATGATATCTCTGCTATTATTCTTGAATACCTGCAACAGTGAATTGATGTCTTGCACAATGTACTCACAGTGCTGACCGTATAATCCTTAGACAAAGTTGTTCCAGTATTGCAGTATTGTCAATAAAACCAGTTAAAAAAAAGGGGGGGGGGCCATCTGGATACCTGAAAATGGTATAAAATAAAAAACTATTATTGACCCGTTAAACCTCTTGCTGCTCCAGCCTCAGTCATTGATGCAGAACTGGCAGGAACCACCAGAGCTGTAAAATTTGACGGTTGAGTAATCCTTATTTTAAACTATTAGTATTCTTAGTTCAATTCTTTCCTGCTCTTAGTCAAATTTCCCAAAAGAGATTTAGTAAATGAGATAAATCATGCTTATTGTGATGAGCAGTGGTCACTACTGAAATGATTACATTATAATGCCCCTTGAACAAACGCCATAACACTCTACAGATGAAGAAACTAATAATCCAGCATACCTACTAATAAAAGAAACTGGCCTTGAGTTTAGCATCGTTGATATTCAATGAAAAAATCCTAAAAATAAAAAGGGTTTGCCCAACCTAGTAGCAGACTTAACCCTTACCAGAAACATGTGCCCAAATAATTTTTTTTTTTTTAAGTACACTTGTCCATAGTGCCACGGCTCTCTTCCTGGCCATTTCCAATCTCTGTAAGACTCAAACTGGTTTGGTGCCGTCACCCGTGACCACTGCTAGTGACACACCATGCAAGCACATGTATCTGCTGAAGCCAGTGACTGACCACAGCGGTCTCAGGATCCAGCCACTTCTGGTTTCAGAAGCAAGTGCATTTTATTTTGTTTTATGGACACATGATTAAGTTGGCTCATTAGCTAGACAGCCCCTTTAATTAAAAACATACATTTGATAATTCTGCACCTTAAAGCTGTTGGATACACTAGATCATCTGTTTTCTGTATGTAGAATTGCACATTTTTCACATAGAAAAAAATATACAAAAAGTGTAGAAATAAGTGAAGGATGTGACATAACAGGAAGTCACAAAGTTTCCCTTTCTTTGGTGGTCATTTCAGGCAAAATGGAAAATTTAACAAAGACTAGACAATGTTAAAGTTTAAAACTTTGACAAAGAATTAAAATATCTCATTCATGCCCTAAGATAACGGAAGAAATATGCTGAAAAGATGGACACTTTAGGCATTTCAATACAAGAACCATCATCTTTCGAACCATTTCCATTTTCCTATACACTTCAACAGATTAAAGCAAGGCCATGAACGGCCTCCTCTTCATTCAGTAGTCATTTTACAGGCTAGGGCAGCACTAAACCCCGCCCATTAGTGATGGTGATGTCACCGGTCTTACTGCTAGGCGGAAGCCTCCGCCTAGCTTACCCCTGGAAACCCCGGTACGTCACCGGATCTCCAGAAAAAGCCCCTGCCCTGCGCATTTCATGCTCCGATGCTCATGTCAGAGGGGCTGATTGGGGGCAGAAAGGGAATATGTCCAGGTTTAGCTCTAAACCCGGACAACCCCTTTAACTGCTTACAGTAACAGTAATTTTTACCAGGGGTGCCCAAACCTTTGCATGCCGCTGTATTTTGCAGAGATGGCTTTGCAGTCAGCCATTTCTCCCCTGAAAATAATGTGCTGGGACTTGGTGGGTGTCCCAGCTTGCAGACCATCAGCAATATGACCTCCTGTCATAAGGGAAGCCTCATAATATTTATCTGACAGCTACAACAAGCACCATTCGCCGTCATTCTAGATGAATTGTTCCTGGTTCCACAGGTATTAATACAACTCTACCCACATAATCCACTCAGTCGTATTAGTAGAAATGATACTCACTCTTTTGAAGCTTTGCTTGTATTTTTCATATAAATAAATCATTATAATGCATAGTAATCCTGAGAGCGCTGAACCGATTGCTACCCCATTCTGTGCAACGTTTTGGGGGTCATGCTTCCTTAATCATGCATGCTTGTGGGTTGTAACCATAAATGACATGGAAAACTAATGCTGTAAACGGCAATTCCATTTTAAAGGGGTTCTGCACTTTCATTTAACCGATTACCTATCCTCTGGATAGATCATCAGCTTCTGATCTGCGGGGGTCCGACACCCGGGATATACCTGCTACCTGCTCCTTTGGTGGTCCCTTTGCTTGGATCAACCACCAGAGGACACAGGCAGCTCTGTAAGTAGCACCAAACACCACACACACATTACACCCACCCCTGGTTACTTATTAACCCCTAATCACCCATATAGACTCCCTGATCACCCCCCTGTAAGGGTCCCTTATTACCGCCAGTTAGCTACTTGCTAGGTAGTTAACGCCCAGCCCACCACAGTCGTTGATTAGCATCATCGCTGTCGCTAATCAGCACTAGTACTATATAGTATCTGTAAGTGATCAAGAATGATCGCAATCAGATCTATATCAGTACATTAGGGTCACCTTAGGCTCTACAAAAGACGCAGTGTTCGCCTGATCAGGCCTGATCTTGTGCCCACACTTGCGTTCAGTCCGCCCCACCGCAGTGACAGATTTTTTTTTTCTTTTCTGATCACTGCAAAAACATCATAAAAATCGCTGTGGCGCTATAAAGATCACTTTTGAGCTTTTTGGATCTTTATTAGCGATCACAGCTTTACTTCGCAAGCACTCCTTTTTACTAGGCAGGTGTGCTCTTTTTCCTGGGTAGTCTCAGAGGAATACACCCTAAATTTAGTTAGCCCAAAATGTCAAAAAAAGGGGCATTTTTACGCATTTGAATTCCAAACTACTTCTCACGCTTTAGGGCCCCTAAAATGCCAGGGCAGTATAAATACCCCACAAGTGACCCCATTTTGAAAAGAAGACACCCCAAGGTATTCCGTGAGGGGCATGGCGAGATCATAGAAGATATATATTTTTTTGTCACAAATTAGCGGAAATTGTTTTTTGATTTTTTTTCTTACAAAGTCTCATATTCCACTAACTTAAAAATAAAATCTTACATGAACTCACTATACCCCTCACGGAATACCTTGGGGTGTCTTCTTTCCAAAATAGGGTCACTTGCGGGGTAGTTATACTGCCCTGGCATTTTAGGGGCCCTAAAGCATGAGAAGTAGTTTGGAATCCAAATGCGTAAAAATGCCCTGTGAAATCCTAAAGGTACTCATTGGAATTTGGGCCCCTTTGTGCACCTAGGCTGCACAAAAGTGTCACACATGTGGTATTGCCGTACTCAGAAGAGGTAGGGCAATGTGTTTTGGGGTGTATTTTTACATATACCCATACTGTGTGTGAGAAATCTCTGTAAATGACAAAATGTATACAAAGTTGTCAATTTACAGAGATATTTCTCTCACCCAGCATGGGTATATGTAAAAATACCCCCTAAAACACATTGCCCTACTTCTTCTGAGTACGGCGATACCACATGTGTGACACTTTTTTGCAGCCCAAGTGCGTAAAGGGTCCGAAAGTCCAACGAGTACCTTTAGGCTTCACAGGGTTGCTCACAATTTAGCCCGCCCAAAATGCCAGAACAGTAAACACACCCCACAAAAGACCCCATTTCGGAAAGTAGACACCCCAAGGTATTCACTGAGGGGCATAGTGAGTCCGTGGGAGATTTTTTATTTATTTTTTGCCAGATGTTAGCAGAAATAGAAACTTTATTATTTATTTTTTTCCTCAGAAAGTGTCATTTTCTGCTAACTTGTGAAAAAAAAATTAAATCATAAATGAACTCACCATGCCCCTCCGCGAATACTTTGGGGTGTCTTTCTAAAATGGGGTCATTTGGGGGGTATTTATACTACCCTGGCATTCTAGCACCTCAAAAAACATGACCGGTGCTCAGAAAGTCAGAGCCGTTTCAAAATGCGGAAATTCACATTTTTGTACCATAGTTTGTAAACGCTATAACTTTTGCGCAAACCAATAAATATACACTTATTGGATTTTTTTTATCAAAGACATGTAGCACAATAAATTCTGACACAAACTTGTATAGAAATGTAATTATATTTGAACAATTTTACCAGAAAAAGTTAAAAATACACTTTTTTTGAGAAAATTACGGTCATTTTTGATTAATATCAGAAAACCGAAAAATCTCAGCAGCAATCAAATACCACCAAAAGAAAGCTGTATTTGTGAGAAGAAAAGGAGGTAAAATTCATTTGGGTGCCAAGTTGCATGACCGAGCAATAAACCGTTAAAGTTGTGAAGTGCCGATTTGTAAAAAAGGGCCTGGTCACTAGGGGGGTATAAACCTGTGGTCCTTAAGTGGTCAAAGGAGATTCGATATATCAACCAAGGCAGGGATATAAAATACCAATGCGCCATTTTTCTATATGTATGACAAAAAAATGGCGTTTATGCCATTCGTTGTCCATGTTGTTTATGATACATCAGACAGACAAAAAGAGAAATAAAAAAGGTACGATTAAATGAGCATAAATCTAATATTAGATGATATATGGAAATGCAGGAGGTGAAACAAAGGAAAACAAGTATAGCGAAACGACATTGTTGCAACACTTATGAAATGATTTAAAATGGCTAGTGTTGGATTGCATTAATGAGGGTACTGCTCTGGCAGAAAATAAACAGATTGCTACAATACGAGACTAGATGGATAATAAAAATGGAGACACTATATCCTAAATGGTTAAATAAAATTTTCAACTTTGCAACAAAGGTATTTCTATGATCAGTATCTCAGTAACTGGTTTTAAATGCAACATAAATGTTATGTACTGCGACGAATACCCCGCTTGACGTCACCTACGTCGAGCTCACGAGACGCAGTATGGTCACTTGTTACCAATGCGTGACATTACGCCCTCCAGAGGAGCAGGTAAGGTCAGCTTGGTACAGTTACACAGACACCTCCTGTCCACGCGGGCACAGAGAGGCAACAAGCTAAGAGAGCCTTTTCACTGCCACAATAAAACAGCGCTTTCTGAGCCTAGGAAATCTGCCACCAGCTTCTCTTTTGATATAAGCCTGGTCCACTAACGGGATTATATAGGGTGGGAAACCAACCCGCGGTAGCTTATAACGAGGCCGAAACACAGATGTTGGGATTCGTGATCGAGATACAAGCTAGCACAAGATTCAATTATATATTTAATCGCCTTGAGGGCACACTAGATGACACAATATACACAGAGAATATATAATACAGTGGTCTGAGGTTACAGATACAGATGATATATGTACAACAGGGTTAAGCAAAGCAAAAGTCAGTTACCGAGTAGATAAAAGTTCCTTTGGGTTACGATAGTGGAATAGTCCTTGGCTGAGGTCACGTGGGGGCAGTGATGTCAGCTGGTTCCCGGTCTCCCCAAACACATTGGCACGATGTGACCCGCATTCAGAAAAAGACACCGCCCGCTGGCTTGCATAGGCTTATAACCTGTAGCCCACCGCTCCCCTCCCTGCCTAGGGGTAGGGTCCACCCCTCCTTCTCTGGTGCTGGCAGCAAATGATCCATAAAACTCCTTAGGGCTCATAGCCCTAGACCAGAATGTCGCAGGAAGATGGTTCTGGGACCAACAGATCCGCCGGGGTTCCGGCTACAAGTAGAGTCCAAACATGGTACAGTTTTTTTGTTTCTGTGGGGAGATACGTATATCTCCCATCCCTGGCCTCCTAGCCTCAAGCCAGTACAACGTGGATGCTTGGCTTTGCCCCAGGATCACAAAAAGATAACTGAATTATGCCTGGGATGGACGGACAATTCATAATTCCTTATGAAATGAGATGCCAACATGTCTGGGAGGTATCATTGATCCAGGGCAAGAGCTGAGACCTCCTGCTGGGGGTTTTCCTGCAGGATTAGCTTGCCCCCAAACTGGCTGGTTGAGGTGTGACTTTATCCACCACGGGCCTCCTTGAAGCCTGGACCCCTGGGGCTTCGTCCCTTGCTAGCTGACAGCAGATGGCTGGGGGGCGAGAACATATTTTGCATGTACACTGACTGTGTACATGCTAAAAGGTGAATCAAATGACAAGCAGGGCTGCCAATAAATGATAATCCATATTCCTCACATGTAAGTCTATGAAAATGGAAGCTATTAATGAATATATGTAAATGTGAGTGAAATGATAATGATGGAAAGAGATTGTATGAAAAGCGCATGGTTACAACCCACAAACACACATGATTAAGGGGCGTGACCCCTGAAACGTCGCACAGAATGGGGGAGTAATCAGTTCAGCGCTCTCTGGATTACTATGCATTATAGCGATTTATTTATATGAAAGAGAAAAGGACTGAAAAAATACAAGCAAAGCTTCAAAAGAGTGAGTATCATTTCTACCTCACGAATAACCTTTTAAACAAGACTAATACGACTGAGTGGATTATGTGGATATAATTGTGGAGCCTGAGAGAAGTTCTAAATCAGGTCGTGGTATACTGCAGGTGAAGCAACAGTCCATGATTGAATTAATAAAAATCTGCCCGCATAGAGGAGAAAAAGACATGCTGATAGCTTAGCCTGACAGAAGACCCACTTCAGCAGTTTTTACTGCAGGCTCTGGATTCTTCCCACATGCTGCCATTTGGCTGGCGCAGTAAGGGTACACTACAGACACATGTGCAGTAAAATAGAACAGGCAGAAAATCTGAAGCATTATAAATGGGATTTGTTAGCTCCCAAATAAGCGTACCGCCATGTAGGGTAGGTGTACCGCCTCATAAATATACAGTACTATATTGTGAAAATGATGTCCAGTAAACATGAGAATTCTTTCTTTTAATCTGGTTTTGTGTGTACCATGGGTGGGCTGTGCCGTTCAGTGCACCATCCCAGTAACACCGACCAGCACTTCCTTCTCTTGCTTTATCAACTGCCTCTGGCTTCCCTGTACCATTGATTTCAGAGTCGGGAGCGACGAGGCAGGGGATGTCAGGGACTGTCAATCAAACAAAAGGGGGATGCGCTGGGTGGTGTCACTGGCACACTAATGGTGCACATAATATAAATCATCTGAAGGCCAGCGGCTGGGGACCAGAGTAGACCAAACTTTTTTTTTTTTTTTTTTTTGTTAAGGCTACTTTCCCACTAGTGTTAATATTTTCCGGTATTGAGATCAGTCATAGGATCTCAATACCGGGGGGGGGGGGGGGGAAACACGCTTCCGTTTTGTCCCTGCTCACTGTCAAAGAGACAAAACTGAACTGAACGAAATGCTACAAAATACATTCCGTTCCATTTGGTTGCGTTCTCTATACTGGAGAGCAAACGGCAGCAAGCTGCGGTTTTCTTTCCGTCATGGGATGCAGAGCAAAACTGATCCGTCATGACCCACAATGCAAGTCAATGGGGACGTTTTCTCTGACAATAGAAAACGGATCCGTCCCCCCATTGACTTTCAGTGGAGTTCATGACGGATCCGTCTTGGCTATGTTACAGATGATACAACCGGATGCGTTCATAACGGATGCAGACTGGTTGTATCATCAGTAACGGAAGCATTTTTGCTCAACCCTGCCGGATCCAGTAAAAACTCTAGTGTAAAAGTAGCCTAAGCCATGTTTTGTTTTGTTTTTATATCCAGAAACATTTTTAAAACTTAGAATTTTGTGAGGTGGTTCCTATGAGAAGCAGTTCTTGGAATATTTCCTACAACTGCTTTTTAAAGTAGACCATGGTCACACCCCATAGCAGTGGTGCCACTAGTTCAGATAGCAATATAGGAAGCTGGCTATAGATATGATCAAGTTTAAACTAGTAAACCTATAATAATATAACCCTGGTAATAATACTACATAATTGTCTGTTGTGCTATGTTGCAAAATTTTGAAGGTCATAATCTTGATGTGTAGCCAAAAACCTGTGAACTATAATTCATGTCAATGGCATATTGAACGCTCAGGAGTCTGCCCAGAATTGTCACATTACACTCGTTTCTTATATTGTGCACTGATTACAGAACACCGATTTGTTCCCAGCATAATGCAGACAAGTACACCCACAACATGTAATCTGGTGGCCAATTAAATAAGGTTGCACACTATGAAATTTGTTTTCATCGAAAGGCTCCCCCAACAATAAGCTGACCACAGGATGTCCAGTTGGACCGTCACCAGTCAGCTGTAGGGTGTGGGGAAACCTGGTAGCAAACGGTCCATTACTCTGCAGTGCCCCCAAGGGGGGAATTAAGAATTACACAGATCCCATTGAAAGCCATCAGCTGTCCATGTAATGTGTGGACATCCCAGTGTGAACGATGCTCTCTGGAGCCACCGCCCACTCTGGCTTATAGATGTGGCTCCAAATTTCCTAAAAATGTTTTTATTATTTTTCTAAACCATACAAACCCTTTAAAGCACAACTTCTTATGTCAGGACATCACCATATAAGCTTCACCTACACAATGTAGATTCGCTTAAGGCTACTTTCACACCTGCGTTTAGGTGCGGATCCGTCTGGTATCTGCACAGACGGATCCGCATCTATAATGCAAACGCTTGTATCCGTTCAGAATGGATCTGTTTGCATTACCATGAACAATGCAATGTTCATGATAATGCAAACCGATCCGTTTTGACTTTACATTGAAAGTCAATGGGAGACAGATCAGTTTGAAAATTGAGCCATATTGTGTCAACTTCAAACTGATCCGTCCCCATTGACTTACATTGTAAGTCTGGATGGATCCGTTTGCCTCCGCACGGCCAGGCGGACACCCGAACGCTGCAAGCTGCGTTCAGGTGTCCGCCTGCTGAGCGGAGCGGAGGACAAACGCTGCCAGACTGAGGCATTCTGAGCGGATCCGCATCCACTCAGAATGCATTAGGGCTGGACGGATCCGTTCGGGGCCGCTTGTGAGCCCCTTCAAACGGAACTCACAAGCGGAGCCCCGAACACTAGTGTGAAAGTAGCCTTACAGAATATTTAGAACGATAAATAAAATAAGGGCTAAAGATCAAATTAGTGCACTCGTACGCCAACAATATAAAATAAAACAAAATCACTGATCATCAAGTTAACAAGGTCATAGATCGGAAGATAATTTACAGATTTGAAGAGCATTCCTAGGGTGTCTCATATATCTTGCTATCTTCAAAAAGATCTTCCACCCCCTCAAAAAACTAAGCAGTGCAGTGTCATGTTTGCATTAACCTATGACTGAAATTCTAAATTTTAAGGAGGTTTCCAATTTGTCTTTAAAAATTGGCAGAGGGAAGGGGGCAATATAAAGATAAAGAACAAAAACCACACATACTAACCTTTTAAATGTCTTGACGCCGCACAGTCTCCCACAGGGCCTGCAGCACTCACGTGACACCATGTCTACGAACAGCACATGACCACTGTGGCCATGGACTGGCTGGAACAGTCATGATGGGATGAACGGCAAAAGATCGGTGAAAGCCCGATGGGCATTAGTAAGGGATTTTTATTTTATTTATTAATACTACCCCTGATCTCTGCCAATTTCTAGGAAAAAAAAGTATTGGAAAACCCATTTAATCATTGTTAAGAACCTATAGTTGTTTCTAAAACAACTACTGGCCAATAATAATTAAAAGAAGCGCCATAAGGCAATGCAGCAATTTTAAAATAAAAGAGAGAGAATCATAGTGACCATTAAGGTTTGCACCGTGGCAAACAAAGTATGGTACTCCACGGTCCAGCAGTACATGAAATAGTTCTGCGGGGATTTCATTGTAGAGTCTTAATTGGTTCAGCCCTCTGCTGGCCTCCCATGGGGCTTCTCATGTTTTATCCATTCTTCATGGCCACTCTCCTAGAATCAGAATTGCTCATTATCACCATTATACTCTATTTGGCACCAGTGGTAGCATTAACAGTCTGAGACACCTCATGCCACATGGGCCCTCTGCTATACCTGGTCAGACGTGGTTACAGAACTACTACAAGTTTTATGTGGGCCAGTCATTCAGAAATTCACCCACCGAGTCTGGATTAATGCCAACCCTTTCAGGAGATGAATGTACATCAAGCACCGCAGTATAATGAATGGCCTATGTGTTCACATGCTGCAATACAGATTTTAGTGGGAAGTAGAGAAAAATATAACTGAAAATCTTTGTGTATTTGCTACCATTCAATATGCAAAACGGCATTTAAAGGGGTTGTGCAGTTCTACTAAACTAATGACCTATCCTCCGGATGGGTCATCAACATCAGATCAGTGGGAGTCTAATTCTGGTAATTTTGAAGCAGAAGGCAGCACTCTTGAGTCCCACTACCCCTTCAAACAACTGATTGACAGCGGTGTCAGGAGTAGGGTTGTTTCGATGCCAAAATTTTTATCCGGTTTCGATACCATAAAAAAGTATTGCAATACTCGATACCATGCGAAAAAAATAAAAACACCAAAGAATTCCGCATTTTATGGAACGTCCGGCTCATAATCGAACAGTCTGATCCTATTTTGTGGGGGGACAAGGCGCCCCAAAAAAAAATTGCGCATTTTTTTGGGCCGTGGCAATATATTTACTTATTGTTTATATATTTTATATGTAAAATTGGGAAAGGGGGTGATTTATACTTAATATTTTTTTTTTTACTGTTTATTTATTAAAGGGGTTGTCCGGGTTCAGAGCTGAACCTGGACATACCCTTCTTTTCACCCCGGCAGCCCCCCAGATGTTGGCATCGGAGGATCTGATGCTCCGGGGCGCTCCCTTACCCTGCGCTAGATCACGCAAGGCAAGGTCTCTTGTGCTTTCAATAACACACTGCCGGGCTGAAACTTCCGCCTGGCAGTGTGTTCGGTGACGTCACCGGCTCTGATGGGCGGGCTTTAGTGCTGCCCTAGCCGTTTTACTGGCTAGGGTAGCGCTAAATCCCGCCCCTCAGCGCCAGTGATGTCGCCGGGGGAGGGAAATAGAGGGATGTCCGGGTTCAGCTCTGAACCCAGACAACCCCTTTAACTATTTCCCCCCCTTAAGGGCTAGAACCTGGGAGCTCTATTAGGGCGAATATGATCTCACACTCTCCCTGCTGCCCTGTGCATAGTACACACACCAGCAGGGATGTTACCATGGCAGCCAGGGCTTCAGTAGCGTCCTGGCTGCCATGGGAACCGATCGGAGCCCCAGGATTACACTGCTGGGGCTCCGATCAGAAGCTGCCACTGCACCACCAATGAGGAGGAGGGGACCCTGTTGCCACTGCCACCAATGTTTTTAATACGGGGGGGGGGGCACAGAACACTGGGGAGGGGGGGGTGAGAAGAGCGCACTGCGCCACCAATGATAGTTAACCTTTAATACTGGAGGCGGTGCCTGCAGAATCATATAGCAGACACCCTGCATCTGACAGGAAGCTGCGGTCCGTGGCAGTTAATCCCTCAGGCTGCGGCAGCTGAGGGATTAACTGTGGCTGATCGCAGTGCCCTGTCCTAGAGGCAGGGTACTGGCTATGTGATTCTGCCGCCTCCTGTATTTGTATTGTATTTCGTCTGCGGTTTTGGCACCATCATTGTCCCCTGGTTCTAACCCTGCTTGTCTATTACTCTTTTCACCCCGGTCAATCTGGTAGGTCTGCTTCTTGTGAGCTTGCACCAGTTTTTTGCTACCTTACTCCGCAGGCGTAACCTGGGTCCCCAGCGGCCAAATCCATCCAGCCTAGCGGTAGGTTGTGATGAAGAACCCAGGATTAGCCTTAGTTTCCTACCAGCTGCAGTGGTTAAAGACTGGCAGCAGTTTCTGAGTTTGCTGTCTATGGTTCTGGGCGGAAACTATAGTATTTCCTTACAGATGCTTATTCATACAGGGACAATGAGGGGAAAAAAAGTAAACATTGTATTTTCAGATAGATTACTTTCATTCTCCATATTAACAGTCAATTTAATTTCCTCTTCTTCCTGTCAATGCAATCACATTAATGGCATTAGTGTCTATTAGTGCTCCTTCACACTTGCTTCTGTCACAATTGATCAAAAACAGATGTGTTTAAAAAATTAATAAAAAGGCATATAAAGTGCATGCATGTTTTTGCCATGTTTTTTTTTTTTTTTGCCATTTTCCAAGCATTTTTGCAAACAGTTTGTTTCCCCACTAGAGTTTTCTTCATGGCATGGCATGGCATAGGAAGGTGCCTGAAAAAAAAAATGCACTTGTATGCTGTGTTTTTTGAAAAAAACAGACATCAAAGTAACAAATATTGCAGCAGCAAAAAACAAACAATATACCATATACTGTTAGCTAACATCTAGAGCTGGCATTTCATATTGCAAAAATATGCATTAAAAATGCCGGTGTGAAAACTCCACTGAAAATGCAAAAGTGCAGAAAAACACTGCAAAAACTTGTGCGTGAAAGGTCCCTAAATATATATTTTCTTTATACTTTATTTTTGGGCTGTTTTTATAATGTTATAGAAATATGAATGTTAAAATGGAATAAATATATGTGAACTGTGTATTTAAATTCAATTCATTATCTTTTCTAGAAGCTACAAGCAGTACCCATATGGATACAGTGGAACCTGATGCGTATTAAAAAATGCTATGTGCTCTCTATTTGCATTTCTTTTATTATTATTTTTATATCTGATAAAAAGAAAATGCTATGTGCATAAAAAAAAAGTGTAAAAATAAGGTCATCATTTATGGGCTAGTCTGGCTCTAAGCAGGGGTAACTGTTAGCTAGCTATCCTAATTATTATTACTTATGCCAATTCAAAAAAATATATATAAATAAAAAAAAAGGTTGAACAAGAAGGTGTGCTGATGGACATTATAGCCCCACCAACCCCATCTCCTGCCCATCTATCAAAACATATCAATGTCCTCTATCATTTCTGTTACGACAGTAAACATGTAACCAACATTTGGCAGAAAATTCTGACAGCGGGGCACGTTCACATTATGTCCCCAGCATTGTCACATAATCCCTCTCCTCTTGTAGGTTTAGCAATCCCTGAGCAGGTTCTTTGGGATTTGCTAACAAAGCCTTCTGCTGCTTACATAATTACTTCCCCTGTATCAGACAAGACAAATTCAAGATAAAATTGGTAGGTAATTAAGCAGATGTTGTGTCACTAAATTAATGTTTATATGACAACTCACGCTAACTGCTCTGTGTACTGCCGCGGTACGTAGCACGCTACACAGAAACAGGCGATCCAATGCAGTCAGAAAACAAAAACATCTCCATCTAAAAAAAAATATATATCTGTTTGTAAGAGAACAAGAGTATCTGGATACATCAGAAACTTCCCAGAATATAGCTGCCATCATGACAATCAAAAGTCAATTACAAATGGTACTTACATTTAAAAAAAAAAAAAATAAATCTAAATGATAACACATATATATATATATATATATATATATATATATATATATATATATACATATATATACACATATACACACACACATACATACATACACACACACACAATACGCAGGTCAACCCTCTGTAATATAAACATCCAGAGAACAGGAGACCACTAGGCTACGAGCAGGCATGCCAAATAAAAAGGTTTATTACCCTTCCTATGTATACTGTATGGGCGGCTTTATTCAACGGATTGTAAGACTGTATCACCTATCCATAGATGGTAAGCATCTGATTAATAGGGTTCCAACCGCTGGATCCCCTACTGATCACAAGAACGGGGTGGTCCTCTAAGGGACTGTCAATGATATCAAGCTCTGTAGTCTGCCATTTCTGACAGTCCCATAGAGAATGAATGGAGCAGTAGAGACATGTATGTATCACTCCGGGACCCTAACCACGTGATTGGTGGGGGTCCTAGCCTTCAGACCCCCACCAATCAAATACTTGTCACTAGTGATGAGCAAACTTCATGTTTTGAAGTTCGAGTTCAGAATTCGGGTTTTCTGGCAATTCCGTTATGGATTCCGTTACCATGAGCCATAACGGACTTCTATGACGGCACGCACCATGGAAGCCTTTAAGGCCCCTTTAACATGGGTGAGTATTCCGCGCGGGTGCAATGCGCGAGTTGAACGCATTGCACCCGCACTGAATACCGACCCATTCATTTCTATGGGGCTGTTCAAATGAGCGGCGATTTTCACGCATCACTTATGCGTTGCGTGAAAATCGCAGCATACTTTTCACGTAACGCAGGCCCCATAGAAATTAATGGGGTTGCGTGAAAATCGCAAGCATCCGCAAGCAAGTGCGGATGCGGTGCGATTTTCACGCACGGTTGCTAGGAGACAATCGGGATGGAGACCCGATCATTATTATTTTCCCTTATAACATGGTTATAAGGGAAAATAATAGCATTCTGAATACATAATGCATAGTAAAATAGCGCTGGAGGGGTTAAAATAAAAATAAACTAAAAATGTAACTTGCCTTAATCCACTTGATCGTGCAGCCAGGCATCTCTTCTGTCTGTCTTCTGTGCTGTGTGGAGGAACAGGACCTGTGGTGACGTCACGCCGGTCATCACATGATCCATCACCATGGTAAAATGATGACCGGAGTGATGACCGGAGTGACGTCACCAAAGGTCCTGTTACTGCACACAGCTAAGATGAAGACAGAAGGAGATGCCGGCTTCGCGATCAAGTGGACTAAGGAGAGTTCAAATTTTTATTTTATTTTTTAACACCTCCAGCGCTATTTTACTATGAATTCTGTATTCAGAATGCTATTATTTTCCCTTATAACCATGTTATAATGGAAAATAATACAATCTACAGAACACCGATCCCAAGCCCGAATTTCTGTTCGGGTACCAAACATGCGCGATTTTTCTCACGCGCGTGCAAAACGCATTACAATGTTTTGCACTCGCGCGGAAAAATCACGCGTGTTCCCGCAACAAACCCGCACATTTTCCCGCAATGCCCGCGTGAAACCAGCCTAAGAGGTGTTCCGTTTTGCATTCCATCGTAATAGAAGTCTATGGCAGCATAACAGATCCGTTTGGTTTCCTTTATGCAGGAGTCCACCCCTCCCCCCCCTCCCCCCCACTCCCCGTCAGACAAAAAAAAAAAAAAAAAAAAAAGGACACGGAAGCAAAAATCGGACACGGACCACTAAAGCCAAATCACTGACAGTGAAAAAACACTGTTGTGTGCATGAGGCCTTAGGCGGATAAAAAACGCACAGTACAGAACAAGCTGCAATTTCTCCTGAACGCAGAGATGATCAGTGAAAAATGATACTCATGTACACAGACCCATGAAATGAATGGACCAGGATTCAGTCGAGATGATGGTCGTTTGCAAAAAAAGAAAGCATCCAGGCGGAAAACTCGCTTGGGTGAATAAGGGCTGTTTCACACGAGCGGATGCCGTGCGTCGCATCCGCTCCGTGAAAGACAGCCAAAACCCGATGCAGACTTCAGAGGCACGGAGCATTAACATGACTGATAATGCTCCGTGCCTCTCTGTGATCTCTTTACTACGAAATCACAGTTGTCACTGTGATTTCGTAGTAAAGAGATCACAGAGAGGCACGGAGCATTATCAGTCATGTTAATGCTCCGTGCCTCTGAAGTCTGCATCGGGTTTTGGCTGTCTTTCACGGAGCGGATGCGACGCACGGCATCCGCTCGTGTGAAACAGCCCTAAGGCCGCTTTCACACAGGCAGTGTTTGGTCAGTGATTTCCATCAGTGATTGTGAGCCAACACCAGATGTAGGTCAAAGAACAGAACAGGTGCAGATCTTTCCATTATACGTTATCCCTGTGAAGGCTCTATTCTTGGTTTTGGGTCTCAATCACTGATAGAAATCACTGACCAAACCCTGACGTGTGAATAAGGCCCCATGCACACGGGCGTGTTTCACGGCCGTGTGCGGGCCGTGGAACCGCGGCCTGGATCCCTCCTGAGAGCAGGAGCGCACGGCATCACTGGTTGCTATGACGCCGTGCGCTCCCTGCTGCCAGCACAGTACAGTAATACACTGGTATAGATCATACCAGTGTATTACTGTATTGCGGCGGCAGCAGGGAGCGCACGGCGTCATAGCAACCAGTGACGCCGTGCGCTCCTGCTCTCAGGAGGGATCCAGGCCACGGTTCCACGGCCCGCACACGGCCGTGTGCATGGGGCCTAAGGCTTAGGGGATCATTCACATGGCTGTAGTTTCAGTCCACATCCAATCCATGTTTTTTGCTGTCCACATCCGCATGTCCGTTCTGTGGCCCTGCAAAAATAGAGAACATGTCCGTTTTGGGGAAAAAGATAAGTTCTGTAAAAATATCCTAAAATAAACTGGTGACTTGCACTCAGCAGGGATCCGTGTTTTGCAGAGCACAAAACATTTCCGGCCGGGTGCACGAGCCCGAACTCTGCGTTCCATTTTTACTGAACCCTGAGCCACTCATTCAGTAGGTATAGGCACATGAGATTTGGTTTTCACTGCTTATCCGTTCAAGAAAAATTGCAGCATGTTTATCTTGCTCCGTTTTTCACAGAGGACTCGTCCTTTCAAGTCAATAGCTCAATGAAAAAAAAAAAAAAAAAACTGACAGCACACTGACGGCATCTGTGTGTGGTCTGTTTTCACTGATGGATGCCAGGAGATGTGTTATTGTTCTGAAAAACAGATGCAGTCCGGGCAGAACCTTCAGTATTTCACTGAACAGAGCCTGACACATTCCGGATCGCTCGTGTCAAATAGTCCTAACTTCCACAACACAGGAGAACACCTTCAATAATTTCAGTTTTGGCTAATAAAGCGACGTTCTTTTTTAGTTCCATGAGGTTTTCATGATCTTTGCCTCTTGTCATATAAGGTTTGCTTTCAGGAGGTGAAGATCTGTCCTGGTCATGTCATGGACATACAAGACACAGCTCTAATAACTGTACCGTAACATGCAGCGCATCGGCGACTCCATCACATGACCAGGACACATTTTTATCCACTGAAAGAAAACAAAAAAAAAGGTTCCTAATGGCAGCAAGCAGAGATCTTGAAGACCATAATACAAAAAAATACACTGGAAAACATGCATTTGCTAAACCAGAATCCAAGCAGGTTTGTAAAACACTTGAGTGTTAACTGCACGTCCAAGACCCTTCTAATGTTGTGCCTAAGGTCTCTTGCACACGAGTGTGCGCGCGCTGTGCCCATGCTGCGGACCGCAAATAGCCGCCCGAAATGCACAGGTACTGGCCGAGTGCACACCATTCACTTGAATGGCTCAGCGATCTGCAAGATATGTTCGGCACCACAAAAAAATAGAACACATTCTATTTTTTTTCGCGGTGTGGCGGCATGGAGCGAAATCCCATGGAAGCGTTTCATAGTGCTTTCATGGGCTTCTGATCCGTGAAAGATAGAAAGTCCTATCTTCAGTCGTAAGTTGCGGATTGTGGACCCATTCAAGCCGCAGCATGGACTGCGCATGGTTTACTCTCCCATGAATGAGCCCTAACAGTGAAAAAAGGTTAATTTTCCTGGACTCTAATTGGTCACGGTAATTTTCATTTTCTTCACAGATGCCAATCCCTTCTTATGTGCTGCTGGATAAAATATTAGATGGCCCAGTATATTTTTATTCCTAACTTACTACACTACCGCACACCAAATCCATGCCATAAGGATGAAAAAAAGTGATAAGAAATAATCAAAATGATATTCCTCAAAAAAAAAGTACAAAAACAGTGTCAGCCTTGTCTTCTGGTCTGCAAGGAGTCATAACACAGGAATGACTTATGTGGTTCATCTCCTAAGCTATTATTTCCTCCTTTTTTGTAACAGAAGTAAAAATCACAGCGACAAAAAAAGTAAATACAAAATGAATTTTTAAAGACAAAACCTTAAACATGCACAAAGGGGATAACTGGCTGATTGCTGGGGGTTCTAGAGAACGGGGGTCCCGCTCCCCTGTTCTGATGTGGCGGCAGGTCATGCATTCGCACTGGCGTTCCATTCGTTCTCTATGGGAGTGCTGGTTGAGATAGCGGAGCACTGCACTCAGCTAGACTCCAGAGACTGAATGGAGCTGCAGGGCGGATGCATGACCTGCTGCTCCATTAGATCAGGGGAGCGGGACCCCCATTCTCGGGATTGGTGAGGGTCCCCGTGGTTGAGCTGAGTGATCGGCTAGTTATCCGCCTTTCCTGGCACAACCCCTTTAAGAATTTCAAGAAATAAGGTCCTTCAGCTAGATCTACCAAAATAACTTCTAAAGTCCCTGACTACTGAACCGGTTAAGCAAGAATGCCATGAGCCACTGCAATAAATACTTACACCTACTGTATACACCTTATTTCACTCATCAGAGCCAGACACAAACATTTTTTTTTTTCTAACCTGCTTTTTATTTTGATTGTATATTTTTATTTTTTAGTCATCATTTGTACATGAGTATGGGAGCGGCCATCTTGTCTGACCTGCGGTTAACAGCATCTACAGATTTACTAGCAGCCACATGAACCTGTAGACAGGTTATATTTATTGTCTTTATGTGAGGGTGCTCTATACACGCTCTCCGAGTGGGTTATTGTGTAGGGAGTTACGGCTGATGCCCAAAAACGTAAGGGCTCCGTGCGTGTGCAGTCCATGTTGCAGATGCGGACCACGATCCACAAGATACTGCGAAATATAGGACGTCTTATCTTTTGCAGTGCGGAGGTAGAGACCGGAAAGCCCACGGAAGTGATTCGTAGCGTTTCCGTGGGCTTTCGATTGGTCCCCCTGCTCTGTAAAAAAATAGGACATGTCAGATCTTTGGCTGTATCTTGCGGATCGTGGACCCATTCAAGTCAATGCAATTTTAATAAAATGATATCCAGAAAACCATCCTCCTATTTTTGAAAATAAAATCACATTGAATATCCACACGATAGGCTGTTAATTTGTGATAGAAACATTTTGATGGTAGTGACCCTTTAAAGAGGTCCTGTCAGCTATCCTGACATGTCCACTTTAATAAATACTTGTACAGTATTCTCCATATAAGCTTTTGAACATCTTTACTTAGAATTCTGCACTTCCCCATTTATTCTTCCTATTAGAAATGTATAAATAAATTGACAAGAGGGCGTTAACTGTTGGAGGTGTGTCCATATAAACCTGGACCCTGTCCAATCTGTGCTGACTCTTGACGAAAACAATGGCAACACCCAGTTGTCAATTTCTTCACTAATTTCTAGGAGGAATAAGAGAGAAACAGGCATAACACAGAAATAGGAGAAAAGATGCTCTAGAATTTAAATTCCACAGTAATTAAGTACCTGGCCATCGTCTGCTAACGTTATGATCTAGACTTAAGTGTTACTTTTAGACTTTTTCATAAAAATCTGAAAAACTGCTCACTAGTGGTGAGAAGATGACTGCACAATAACCAACAAGGGTGGGTAGGTTACCACTTACTGCGGCAATGGGCCGATCCGGTTCTCTGTTTTGCATGTTTACAAACCGCAGCAAAAACAAGCTGTTATGTGACATGTGACTACTGCAGCCAATCACTGCAGTCAGCGGTATACCAGCATCTTCCTGCTGAAGTTGGTAAACAGGCAACGGTCGGGGAACTGGACCAGCGCTGCCAAGAACGGGGCAAGTATAAGATGATTTTTAGTCTAGGCCAGTGGTGCCCAACCATTTTTCGTCTGAGGGCCGCACTAGACTTCGTCTGAGGGCCGCACTAGACTTCGTCTGAGGGCCGCACTAGACTTCGTCTGAGGGCCGCACTAGAAAGAAATGCAAATGCTGTGAAGAGGGCACATATCTGGCATAACTACTGTGAAGAGGGCACATATCTGGCATAACTACTGTGAGGGGGCACATATCTGGGCATAACTACTGTGAGGAGGGCACATAGCGTATAACTACTGTGAGGAGGGCACATAGCGTATAACTACTGTGAGGAGGGCACATAGCGTATAACTACTGTGAGGAGGGCACATATCAGGGCATAACTACTGTGAGGGGGCATGTGTGAGCATTACTACTGTGAAGAGGGAACATATCTTAGCATTATTACTGTGAGGTGATGTATACATGTGTGTAATGTATGTAGTGCAGTATGTGATGATCACACACTGCACTACATACATTATACACATGTATATATCACATACTGCGCTGTCACCTTCTTCTGCAGGTCTACCTTGATGTCTGGTCTTTAGGCTTCAGTCAGATCCTCCACCGCCATGCTTGCGCCGTGTGCCCGACACCACCAGGAGCAGGCCCCCCTCCTCTCATCTCCTGCAGACTTCTCCTACAGCAAGGCGCTCTATCGCTCCAGTGCCTACCCAATCTTACCAATCAGGGGCATAGCTAGAAATGACTGGGCCCCCCTTCCGGACCTCCCACCCCAACATCCCCACACCCCTCCCTAGATCCCCCCCCCCCCAGTGTCATCCACAGACATCCCCCTCAGTGTCATCCACAGACATCCCCCTCAGTGTCATCCACAGACATCCCCCTCAGTGTCATCCACAGACATCCCCCTCAGTGTCATCCACAGACATCCCCCTCAGTGTCATCCACAGACATCCCCCTCAGTGTCATCCACAGACATCCCCCTCAGTGTCATCCACAGACATCCCCCTCAGTGTCATCCACAGACATCCCCCTCAGTGTCATCCACAGACATCCCCCTCAGTGTCATCCACAGACATCCCCCTCAGTGTCATCCACAGACATCCCCCTCAGTGTCATCCACAGACATCCCCCTCAGTGTCATCCACAGACATCCCCCTCAGTGTCATCCATGCGCACTTCGATGCCTCTGCGAGATTATGGCGCTTCTCTTCAATTTCACAGAGGCAAGTGCAGTGAATAAATTAGCTAAGAGGCGGGGAGATTGCAGGCACAATCGCTTTGCTGCCTGTGCTGTTCACAGCGCGCCCTGTGCTGATAAAGTCATGTTACTGCGCATGACACGGCCATAGGTTAGGCATAACTAGTCTAGGCCATTTCAGGGCTTGCCCCATTTTTAATTATCTCAGACAGCCCCTTTAATTGTTCTGTGGCCACTAGTCTTTGTAGTCAGTGAAACAAACAGAAATAGGTCCCCAGAGCAGTGTCATTCAAATTCCACTGCACCCTACACAACTGCTCCTAAATATATAACCGTCTATTAGCTGTACACAGCCAGGTATGCAGACTACCCCTCCCAAGCTTGTGAGTTTGAAACGCATGACGAATGTGAGATTAATGTACGGAGGAAGGCTATATGTTATTTCCAGGGGCAGATGTCTTCTCCATGCAACTGAAAGTACTGTGTGCCAGACCACAGCATGACATTCTATAAATCAACATAAAATGTGAAGATTTGATATGGCTACGTTCTTATAACGACTGAAACATTTATCATCAAAAGCATAAAACTTAAGATGAAAAGGGTATGTTGCAAAAAAAAAATAAAGTAATACCTTGTTACGCAACTTTTATAAAATTGTTGGAATATCTAGCGAAGTTTAGGGGAAAAAAGTCATATTGGTGTCCTAAGTAAATAAATCACTATCAAGCACTTCAGTGAGGGAGAGTTACTAATCAAAATGTGCCAGAATTCTCGTGCAATTTGGAAAGGGTATAAGGTATAAAAAAATTAATTAAAAAAAAGAAAAACACGTGCGTTCTTCGAAACACATTGTTTCAGACACAACAGAGTGCAGCTTGTCCAATAGAGGCGTGGCTGCACGTTAATGGAAGCATGGCCTAAATGCGGCACCATGTGAGAGTAAACTAAGGGTACTTTCACACTAGCGTTGCTGGATTCCGGCAGGCAGTTCTGTCGCTGGAACTGCCTGCCGGGTCCGGCAATCTGTATGTAAACGGATACCATTTGTAGACGGATTAACAAATGCATTGCATTACCAGATCAGTCTCTCCGGTTGTCATCCGGAAAAACTGATACAGTATTTATCTTCTTCACATTTGTAAAAGGTCTGCGCATGCGCAGACCGCAAAACCGAATCCATTTTGCTGGAACACTTGGGACCCGGCATTAATGCATTTCAAGGTAAAATGATGCTGGATCCGTCATTCCGGCAAGTGTTCCGGAATTTTGGACAGACAAAATACCGCAGCATGCTGTGGTATTGTCTCCGTCCAAAAACTGTACAGTCAGTGACTGAACTGAAGACATCCTAATGCATCCTGAACGGATTACTCTCCATTCAGAATGCATTAGGATAAAACTAATTTGTTTTTTTTCCGGTATTGAGCCCCTAGGACGGAACTCCGTACCGGAAATGTTTAACGCAAGTGTGAAAGTACCCTAAGCCAACAAATAGGGGTGCACAGTTAGATTATGCACACTGGAGATATTTATTGACCTCTAGGCGCAATCTGTGACTTAGGTTATTATTATTGTGCAGGGAGGGGAGTAGATAA
This sequence comes from Bufo gargarizans, assembly GCF_014858855.1. NCBI lineage: Eukaryota > Metazoa > Chordata > Amphibia > Anura > Bufonidae > Bufo > Bufo gargarizans. Next base: position 150,930,344 of record NC_058081.1, read on the forward strand.
GCTGTGATATCGCCTATTGTGAATGGTGGGAATTGGAAATTATCTTAAGATAATAATAGAAGGCATATACACGTAGGAATGGAGACATCCATCCATCCATCCAATGTTTTACACAAGGGTCCCTGCAGGTCTGTCATATGGAATCAGACTTCACATGGGGTATTCCGAGGTACAATAAGGTTCTATAGACTTCTCTGAAGTTGTACAGTGTGCACGGTGCCTTGAAGTCATCTCTGCCTTTATGCCATAAGTCCAAAACAATAAACTAAAAGAGTTTTTGCTACCCTTTGCTCAGGGGCCACCTTCTCTAGCAACCAATTGTCGGGAGGGAAACGTTCAGTACACTGCAAGATGATCACTGACGAGCGTTCATACGAACACTAGTGAGCGATTATCTGCTGAAGAATCGGCAGGTGCATTAGAGCCTTAAGAGGAGCTCCCGTTCTGGCAGGCTCAACCAATCCTGGTATTACAGGGATGGCCATTCATCTGAAAGCATTACTAAATTTCCTCTATAGCCACTGCAGGGAAAGAATGGTGGCAGGGTGCAGCTTCCCTCAACAAGATCAGCTGTTCACTGCGAGTGCCCGGAGCACATTTTGAAGCATGTCCAAGTAAGAGAAAGTATGCGAAAGATCAGAATATATGAAAAACAGCTTAAAAGGGCATGTCCCCTCTCCTGACATGTCTGTTTTAGTAACAACGTGTATAACCCATTTAATAAAAGTTCTGGAGCGTATTTTCATATGACTGTGAACCTTGTTATTCCAACTAGAAGTTTATGAACAAATGTCCAACTGGGTGTAACCATTTGGGATTTTCCCCCTGCACAGTCTGATCGGGCATCACGGATTGCATGTTGTGCAGGGACACCCCCCCCAACTGGTAGCACCCATCTGGACTTTTATTGCAAACTCCTGGCAGTACATTTACATTTTTCTAGCATGAACAGATGCTCCAGAATTGTTACTACACGACGAATGCAAGTACCATAATTCCTAAAACCGACACGTCAGGATTGGTGACAGGTTCTTTTTAAAGAAATTAAAGTGATCTGATCAGACCACTTCAAACACTTTCTATATCAGCAAGGATTAAAAATGAATACGTTAGCTGATTGCATGAATTTTACTTTATGGCACACATCCGACCACATGAGCATGTAAAAATAAAAAACAATTTTTTTTTTTTTTTTTAAAGTACACAGTGAGCCAGAGACTTAAAAGGGGTAGTCTGGCTATTAATATTGATATGTCACATCAATATGTGATCGGCAAGGATTCGACACCCGGGTGGTGGTGCTCCATGCAAGCGCTGCTTCCTCTTCATTACAATGCACATAGTCTCAGGACTGCAGTGTAATACAAGTGAATGGAGCGAGCGCTTGTAATTACACTACACCGGACGAGGCATAGCGTAAGGACCAGGAAGCGGCGCTCGCATGGAGCGCCGCCTCCTTGTCTCACAGCTGATCAGTGGTGGTCCCAGTTGTCAGTCCCCCAACAATCAGATATTGATGACCTATCCTGAGGCTAGGTCATCAATATATATGGCTGGACATCCCCTAGGGTGGCATCACATACATATGGGGCGTACATTAAAAGCGCATGGCTGTGACCAGGCTGCAGAAAGTGAACAGTGGCTATTAAGCTGTTCACAGAACTTGGCCTTTCACCAACTAGGTTACACATCGGTATAATTAACCAGCAGCCAATTAATGCCTCCTACACAAGGTTACCATAGCAGACGTTTAGCATACACATCTGTAGATATGAACAGGAACTCATGCTAGGGTGTGGGTACAATCTGATTACAGTATATACACACAGCAATGTAATTACTGGTTACACAATTGTAATTAGGCCAAGGATTGATTAAGGAGCAGCGCCATCAGGCCAACCTCAGAAGTTGCCCTCAATCTGACTGAGTTCTGACTGCTCGACCAGAGGCAGTTTCTAATCATACAGCTTCCCGACACTGGAAGCAGCTAGTTTCACGGCAGTATTACCGGTCTCCGGCCGGCTGTTTCAGCAGAGATCCAGCATAGCCAGATGTTACCGCAACGCCCGTCTGCCTCATTGACTATAATGGGATGCATGCAACGTTTTTTGTCTGACCAAATCCCAAAATATTTGACGGGTAGCGGCTGGATCCCATTATAGTCAATGGGATAGGGCTGGCGGGCATTGCGGTAACATCTGGCAGTTCTCTGCCGGAGACCTCTAATGAAGCCTAATGAGTGCGAGTCTAATGACCATATTGACAAAAGCCCACAGAAATGGTTTCAAGTGTTTCCGTGGGCTTTTGGGTCCATGCCTCTGCACCGCATGAGATAGGACAAGTCCTATCTTCTGCCACATCTTGCGGATCAAGGACCCGTTCAAGTCAATGGGTCCGCACCGCAGCTCTTTGTGGTGACCATTAGGGATGAGCAAATAGACTTTTGATGAAACATCAGAAGTCCGTACAGTATTAGAATGCATTGGCTCCGATTAGCTGAAGTCTCGCGAGACTTTGTGCAATAATTCATAAATTAATTTGTATTGTAAAAAAAAACATTTCCTGAACTCGGGTTCGGTACCAAGTGGTACCTTGGAACCGAACCAGAGTTCGGGAAATGGTTTTCGCTCATCCCTAGTGACCATACGGTCATGTGAATGGGCACTTAGTCTAAATTCCCATTGGGGCTCATTTAGAAAGACCGGCTTTTTATGTCGATCTTGGTTTCCCCTCTGCGTTGGCGGAGGATGCGCATAATGTACGAAGAGGTGTGTGCCTCATTATAGATTAGGCACACCTTCGGCAGTCTCTCGATGTAAAGATTAGTAAATTTGTCAGGAAGGCCAATAACCAGGGACAAGGATGGCATAAACATGCCCGTGAAACAAAATATTGCCGCATGGACATTTAAAAAGTAAAAAAAAAACAGAACCATGAAACTTTATTTTACTCCAAAAACTGGCATACTGATGTTCATAAATGACCACCATTGTGTTTGCAGTTTACGGCAGAACTATGCAACTACATAATATATCTGTACAGGGATCACAAGATATACTCTTCACATGTGTCCTTTTGGCATAGAACATGCTCACTGAAGTCTATGGGTCCGCAAACAATCACTGACACAACACAGATGGCATTCGTGTTCTGTCAGTGGTTTTCCACAGACCATTGACAGGAGATGGCCTGGGAAAAAGGATGACAAAGGGAGAACACACAGACCAAACAGCGATTCTTCACAAATGAAATATGGATGGATTTATCACGAATGTCGAAAGTGGCCTAAAGGAGTACTCCACAGTAAACCCATTTCCACAGGATATGCCATAAATGATGGATAGGTAGTGGGTTAGGAGAATGGTGGTCTGTGAATCCCATTCCCTGACAATGTACAGCCAACTTCTCCCCATGGCCCTCCCTACTTAAAGGGGTATTCCATTTCAAACAATGGGTGCATATCGCTACTATATGACCCCATTGTCTGATAGGTGCGGGTCCCAGACCTATCTTGTAAAGTGAGCCAGTAAAGTAATGGACGGATCTCTGTACAGCATTAAAACAAAGTTTGGAGTAAAGCGACCAGATCTTGGATCTGAAATTTGCTTTGCTCATCCCTAGTGGACACGCATGTGCGGTGCGCCCTCGATTACTTTGCCGGATCATTTTATGAGATCGGTGTGGACCCACACTTACCAGACAATGGGGGCATATCCTAGCTATATTGTCTGAGATGGAAAGTCTACAGGAGTTATGCAAAGCAGCCTGTACTTTATCCCTTTGCGTCAAACATATGTATATATATATCACTGCTATATTATATACAGTGCTGTGAAAATAATTAAAATACACTGGTTTTGTTTAGGTACATACACTGCTGCAGCCAGTCGCTGGCTTTAGCGGTATATGACACATAACTGGTGACTGTAGTAGTGTTTAGCTGCTACAGTCACATGGAATATACAAACTTGTCATCGCCAAAGCCTGGCAAGGAGAATCAGTGTAGCAGCACTTGTAGCAGAGAGGATGATTTTATATTTTATAACAATTACTGCCTTAGGCTAAATGCACATGATCAGGATTGCGTTTTGTGTGGGGGAAAATTCGCACTGTAGGTCATGTACATTATATTCTATGAGAATTTTAAATTCTGATGTACACAATGCAGATTTTTTTCTGTGTAGAATTTCACCTGCGGTGTGGATTTTAAAATCCGCAGCATGTCAAGTTATTTTATTTTTCCTGACTGGATTTTCTCCATTCACTTCAATGGGGAAAGTAAAATCGGCATGCGGAAAATCAGCTCCAAATCCGCACCGATGTGGATTGTCCGCATGGAATTTCTCTGCACGTAAATCCTGAGCGTGTGCATTTATCCTTAGGGCTGTAATACATATGGAGATAGGCAAGAAGGCTTGTTAGCGATGATCTGTGTAAAAGTGCCTCCGATTACCCGATACTAGAGCAAATGCTCGTTCATTGGGCAATCGCAATTTTTAAAAGGAGGCTATAAATAAAAAAAATAAAAAATAAATCCTGCTAGGGATTACCATCTGACTGTGGGTCTATTATACTGTACCCACATTATCGTGTGAGGACAGTGCAATAGACCCACGGTCAGACAGAAGGTCTGCATCATAAATCACAATGATGCAGTGAGCTCGTTGGTCCAGGAGATGAGGGAAAACACAGGGGCTTATTCACACATCTGTGAATCCCCGGTGTGTGCCGTCTGTGTTCTCCATGGACAGCACATGTCCGCTGATTTTAATGTATTTATTCACACATTCTTGTTTTTCCACTGACCATGGGTCAGTGCAGAAACAAAGTATTTTGGTCCATGTTGTGGACCAAGAACTTCCATTAAAATGCACAGATCCGTGAAACCTGATAAAATAAGGATGATCTTGATAGAAGACGGCCAAGAAACCTCATTTTCAGCCTAGCCGCGCACATGGAGGGCAAAAACCAGAAACATGGACCAACAATGGATCCTTCACAGATGAAACACTGACGGTTTCGTTACCAATGTAACATAATACAAGTACTGTACAACGCTCTACGGAGTGCGACTATTCTGAAAAGCGTCACTCTTCCCTTCACAGCATATTACCGAACTAAGAGCCAAATCAGACCAATGAAAGTAAGCTACAATCAGAGTTTCTCTTAGACTAAACAGTTTGAGCGCATTTCTCCAAGTCTTTTAAACTTTATGTTTTCTGTCCATTTTTTAAGATCTGGTGCCCAGAAGTAAAACCCATCCCTAACAGTTGTGATGTGTAATGAGTGATGGTTCTATTAGGATGACGCACAGCGTACCTTATTAATAACACCCGTATCGTTTTACGTTTTTGTCTGCGGAGCCACATCTGCCAGTGCATTATGCAAGATCCCATTCTATCCAAATGCATCTGGAGAGAATAAACATCCTGTTCTAAGGTTAGGACCTTACATAATTTTGTCTCATCTGCTCATTTAGCATCCATTTTAAGAACAACATTAATTCTAGGGACGCCATCTTGCTAGGCTTCATGAAATAACAAAGACGACATTGTGCAGTCCTCCGACGCTATATTCCAACAGGTCCAGTACTTTCCCTACCAACTCCCTGGATGTCGCTTTATTTTAGGAGGGCTCCTTCCAGTGTATTCGAATGTAGAGTTCTCAGTAAATGACATTATTTCCACCAACTCTCAAGAGGGCGTTTTCCATCGCCGCCATGAAATCTTAAAAACATTACACAGGCCTAAGTCTTAAAGTGGAAATTCACTGTCGCACCCAGTAGAATGTCGGGCTATCTATGTAATGATGCCTTTCACTTAGAGATCCACTGCTACTATATAACAGCTACATTCACAGTTTTTGCCACCATTTTTCATTTTTTTTTTTCCTTTTTCACATACTAAGGCCTCTTTCACACTACCGTTTTTTTTTTTGTTTTTTTTTCGTTTTGCGAGCCATTTTTTGCGTTCCGTATACGGAACCATTCATTTCAATGGTTCTGCAAAAAAGTTATTGCCCGCAAATCACGTTCCGTGGCTCCATTCAAGTCAATGGGTCCGCAAAAAAAACGAAACACATACGGAAATGCATCTGTATGTCTTCCATATCCGTTCCGTTTTTGCGGAACCATCTATTGAAAATGTTATGCCCAGCCCCATTTTATGTAATTACTGTATTCTGTATATGCCATACAGAAAAACGGAATGGAAAAAACAGAACGGAAACAAAAAAAAAAAAAGAAACAATGTATCCGTGAAAAACGGGCCGCAAAACACTGAAATAGCCATATGGTAGTGTGAAAGAGGCCTAAGGAAGTATAAGGGAAAACTGGCTTCGTTGCCCATAGCATCAGATACCACCTTTCATTTCCTAAAGGAGCTCTGAAAAATAAAAGATGGAATTTGACTGGTTGCTAAGGGCAACTAAGCCAGTTTCATCAGTTTTGCTAAATCTCCCCTTAAAGAGGACCTTTCACCGCTCCTGACATGCCTGTTTTATTAGCCTTATGCATTCCCTATACAATCACAATTCTGGAGCCTCTATTCTTATGGCTGTATGTTGTGTCATTCCTTTATTATTTCTCCTAGAAGTTATGAATGAATTGCTAGCAGTCTGTAGTAAGGGTACAGAGGGAGGCAACCAGTTGGAGGGGGGGGGGGGGGGTGTCTCTGCACAGACTGAAAATGTCAGCACTGATTGGATAGAGTCAGTCTGTGCAGGTACACCCCCCCCAACTGGTTACCTCCCCTCTGTATGCTTACTGAAGGCTAATAGCAATTCATTTTGCTTTATTATAAATAAATAGGTTTATTTTATAAGTACACTTTATACAATTAAAACACACACAAGTTATAAGAAACTCTCCTGTATCTGCCGATTATGGCATCAGGTACAGTGCTGTATCAGTATCCTTTCAATGGAGAGGAGCAGTTAAAAGGGTTTTACAAGATAATTTTACTCACCACTAATCCTAGAGATCTGATCAATGGGGGTCCAACAACCAGGTCCCCCGCTGATCAACTGTTGGTGAAGGCAGCGGTCAGTGGCATAGCTATAGGGGTCGCAGCGGTCGCAATTGCGACCCGGCCCCTAAGTCAGAAGAGATGGAGTAAAGCGGGCCCTGCAAGTGGTTTTGTATTACGTGCAGCGGGCCCTCCTTATATTTTGAGTGGCTGCGCTGCGCTTACTTGTCAGCGCGAGAACCGTGACCTCCGCGGCGGGTCTCGCGGGATCACAGCAGCCAGGAATGACTAGACTGCCGGTCGCCTCAGCCCTCAAGTGAGGAGAGCCAAGAGTAGGTAGACTTTTTTTTTAAATGTAAAAAATGGCACACACCTGCATCCAGCTTCATACGGAGGGGGGACATGAATGATGATCAGCAAAAATCAAAATGTATAGAGGGAGTGGGCGGGGGCAACATTAAATATAGTAAGAGTCTCACTATATTTCATTTTGCCCCCATTCCCTCTATATATTTGAAATCTTTTGCCCACTGAATATTTCTTTTTCATTTTGCCCCCTCATTATTTGCTGCCCCTGGCTGTCCTCATATGGCGCGGGCCCCCCCTTTCTGAATTCAGACACACTCCCGCACGACACCACTGATCATCATTCATCTCCCCCCCATCCCTCATATGAAGCCAGTGTGGGCCATACATTCAAAAATAAAAAATAAAATACCGTATTTTTCGCCCCATAAGACGGCCATTTTTCTTCCCCCAAAATGGGGGAGAAATGCCCCTGCGTCTTATGGGGCGAATGCTGCCACTTTTACATCGCAAGCTGCGATGCATGAGCAGAGCTGGGACTCGGGGGCGTTTCGGATTGCGATCTGTGGATGGCACTGTTACAGGGGGGGGGGGGGGGGATCTGTGAATGGCACTGTTATGGCCTGGGGGGGGTCTGTGCATGGCACTGTTATGGGCTGGGGGGGTCTGTGGATGGCACATATATAACAGTGCCACCCACAGACCCCCCCCCAGCCGATAACAGTGCCATCCACGGATCCCCCCTGTAACAGTGCCATCCACAGATCCCCCCTGTAACAGTGTCAGCCACAGACCCCCCCTGTAACAGTGCAAGCCACAGACCCCCCCCCCCCATAACAGTGTCCGTCATCCACAGATCCCCCCCATAACAGTGTCAGTCATCCACAGATCCCCCCCATAACAGTGTCCGTCATCCACAGATCCCCCCATAACAGTGTCCGTCATCCACAGATCCCCCCATAACAGTGTCCGTCATCCACAGATCCCCCATAACAGTGTCCGTCATCCACAGATCCCCAGTAATAGTGCCATCCACAGACCACCATTAGTTCCAAACACACAGCACACCTTTTGGTTAAAAATATTTTTTTTTTCTTATTTTCCTCCCCAAAAACCTAGGTGCGTCTTATGGGCCGGTGCGTCTTATAGGGCGAAAAATACGGTACTCTAGTGACTAGAGTATTATTATATTTTTTTATGTATGGCTGAGCTGCGATATCAAGCACAGTCGCTATCAAATGGATGGCGCTGTGCTTGGTGAACAGAGAAGGCAGCAGCGCTACTGCAAATGTTGGTGCCTTCTCAAACAGCTGATCGGCGGGGGTCCCACACCAGATACCAATGAGCTTTCTCAAAAAAACACTTTAAAAATGTACCTACACTTTAATATACTTTATTAAAACCTATGTCACAAAATGTATATAATTTAGATACATACACACACATTGCCTTGAAAAAGTATTCATACCCCTTTAACTTTTGCACATTTTTTTTCACGTTACACCCACAAACTTAAATGTATTTTATTGGGATTTTATGTCATAGATAAACACAAAGAAAGTATGTGTGATGTGAAAACAAAATGATACATGGTTTTCAAAAAATTTTATAAATAAAAAACTGAAAATTGTGGTGTGCATTAGTACTCAGCCCCCGAGTCCATACTTTGTAGGACCACCTTCTGTTGCAATTACAGTTGCAAGTCTTTTAGGGTGGGCATCTACCCGCTTTGCACATTTAGAGGCTGAGGTTTTTGCAGCATAGCTGACGCTCAGTCAGATTGGATGGAGAGCGTCTGTGAACAGCGATTTTCAAGTCTTGCCACAGATTCTCAATGGGATTTAGGTCAGGACTAACACATGAATACGTTTTGGTCTAAAGCAGTGTTTCCCAACCAGTGTGCCTCCAGCTGTTACAAAACTACAACTCCCAGCATGCCCGCACAGCCAAATGTTGTCCGGGCATGCTAGGAGTTGTAGTTTTGCAACAGCTGGAGGCACACTGGTTGGGAAACACTGGTCTAAACCAGGGCCGGTGCAAGGATTTTTGCCAACACAAGCGAAGCTACATTTTGGCGCCCCCCTCCCCCCACGCTTCTCCTCTCTGTGGTCCTGGTATCTTCTCTCTGCTTCAGACAATGGCTGGTTTAAGGACCATATTTTTCGCCCTCTAAGACACACCAAGGTTTCCATTACACCTCAGGTCAGACCAGCAATCGGACCCCCAATGTTAATCAGACCTCAGCTCACAGCCCCAATCAGACCCCCAATGTTAATCAGACCTCAGATCAGAACCCCATGTCAGACATCATCCCCCAGCCATCAGCCCCCAATGTCAGCCATCAGACCCCCATGTCACATTTCTCCCCCTCCATGTCACATTTTTCCGCCCTCCCCCAAGGTGCGCCCTAAGGCGGCCGCTTGGTCTGCCTTATGGTAGCACCGGCCCTGGTCTAAACCATCCCATTGTAGCTCTGGCTGTATGCTTAGGGTTGTTTTCCTGCTGGAAGGTGAACTTCTGCCCCAGTCTCAAGTCTTTCGCAGCCTCTGTCAGGTTTTCCTCCAGGATTGCCCTGTATTTAGCTCCATCCATTTTCCCATCAACTCTGAAAAGCTTCCCTGTCCTGATGAAGAAAAGCATCCCCACAGCATGATGCTGCCACCACCATGTTTCATGGTAGGGGTGGTGTGTTCAGGGTGATGTGCAGGGTTAGGCCTCTTTCACACGGGCGTTGCGGAAAAATGTGCGGGTGCGTTGCGGAAACACCCGCGATTTTTCCGCGCGAGTGCAAAACATTGTAATGCGTTTTGCACTCGCGTGAGAAAAAACGCGCATGTTTGGTACCCAAACCCGAACTTCTTCACAGAAGTTCGGGCTTGGGATTGATGTTCTGAAGATTGTATTATTTTCCCTTATAACATGGTTATAAGGGAAAATAATAGCATTCTGAATACAGAATGCTTAGTATAATAGCGCTGGAAGGGTTAAAAAAATAAAAAAGTTAACTCACCTTATACCCATGATCGTGTAGATCCCGGTCTGTTCTTTAGCTGTCTGCTGAATGACCTTTGGTGATGTCAGATCACATGCTCCAATCACATGGTCCATCACCATGGTGATGGAGCATGTGATCTGACGTCATCAAAGGTCCTTTAGCCACAGCTAAAGAACAGACTGACCGGGAACTAGGCGATCATGGGGATAAGGTGAGTTAACTTTTTTTTATTTTTTTTAACCCTCCCAGCACTATTATACTAAGCATTCTGTAGTCAGAATGCTATTATTTTCCCTTATAACCATGTTATAAGGGAAAATAATACAGTGAATAGACTGTCACCTAGAACCCATGCGTGGAAATCGCACCGCATCCGCACTTGCGGATTCTTGCGATTTTCACGCAACCCCATTCATTTCTATGGGGCCTGCGTTACGTGAAAAACGCTGAATATAGAACATGCTGCGATTTTCACGCAACGCATAAGTGATGCGTGAAAATCACCGCTCATGTGAACAGCCCCATAGAAATGAATGGGTCAGGATTCAGTGCGGGTGCAATGCGTTCAACTCACGCATCGCACCCGCGCGGAAATCTCGCCCGTGTGAAAGGGGCCTTAGGTTTCCACCACACACAGACCCTAAGTTATCATGCCTTCACTCCAGAATTCTGGCTTCAAAAAGTCACAAAATAGAGCCTTTGCTACTTTTTGCACTCGCTTGCGCAAAATGTTGCGACTTTTTGCATTTCTGCACCACTCACTCCAGTTTTGTAATGTTGGTGGAAAAGTGGGTCTGGTTAGCTGTTAGAGTTTCACTCCAAATTTATCACTGAGAGTTTTTTGGAAAGTTGCAATCTGACTTCAACAGTAAGGTGGAGTAGAAAAACTGGAGTAGCGTTTCTAGACAATACTGTTAAATTTGTCTTATCCTTAAATCTATCAAACATGTGACATTTGATAAGGAAAACGGACTTCAAATATTCCTTTCATGATAAATTACCACCATTGCGTTTTGCCTCTCTCATCTGACCAGAGCACCTACTTCCACATGTTTGCTGTGTCGCTTAGGGTACTTTCACACTAGCGTTTTTGTTTTCCGGTATTGCGTTCTGTCCTAGGGGCTCTAGACCGAAAAAAACACTGATCAGTTTTATCCTAATGCATTCTGAATGGAGAGCAATCCGCTCAGGATGCATCAGTTCAGTCCCTCTTACGTTTTTTGGGACTGAGAAAATACCGCAGCACGCTACAGTTTTCTCTCCGGCCAAAAGAGCTGAACACTTGCCGGATCCAGCATTATTTTACATTGAAGTGTATATTAGTGCCGGATCCGGCATTAAGTGTCCCGACAAAACGGATCCGGCTTTCCAATCTGCGCATGCGCAGACCTTTAAAAATGCAAAGATAAATAAATACCGGATCCGTTTTTCCGGATGACACCGGAGAGACTGATCCGGTATTTCAATGCATTTGTCAGACGGCTCAATCTGACAAATGCCATCCGTTTGCGTCCGGATTGCTGGATCCGGCAACGGAACTGCCTGCCGGAATCCTCTGCCGCAAGTGTGAAAGTAGCCTTACATGGCTTGAGGCAAACTGCAAACAGGACTTATGGCTTGCTTTCAAAAAAGGCTTCTTGTCACTCTTCCATAAAGGACAGATTTGTAGAGTACTGTGGTTGTCCTGTGGATGGATTCTCCCACCTGAGCTGTGGATCTCTGCAGCTCCTCCAGAGTAACCATGTGCCCATTAGCCGCTTCTCTAATTAGTGCTCTCCTTGCCTGGGCTATCAGTTTAGGTGGACGGCCATGTCTTAGTGGTTTGCAGTTGTATCATACTTCTTTTTGATCACTAACAGCAGTAGTTATATTAAGAATAAATTCTACACAAGTGGTTATTTACTAGATAGGTGACTTCTGAAGGCAACTCGTCACAATGGATTTTATTTAGGGTTATCAGAGTATAGAGGGATGAATACAAATGGCACACCACAGTTTCCAGATTATTATTTTTTTATTTATTAAATTTTTTGGAAACCATGTATCATTTTCTTTTCACTTCTCACATACTTGCCACTATGTGTTGGTCTATGACATAAAATCCCAGAATACATTTAAGTTTGTGGATGTAACGGGAAAAAATGTGGAAAAGTTCAAGGCGTATACTTTTTCAATCAGGGGAGAACTACTCTCCTTAGGGAGAGAGCACCTTAATCAGTGTGAGGAGACTTCTAGGCCACTCATGAAGCTCTGGAATTCTGGGAGGGAAGAGATGCAAATGAGCGCTTAAGCTCTGCCTCTAATGCCACCAGATGTAAGGCAGCTATCTTAAAAGAGCTGATCATTGACTTAGCGGATAGCTGCCTTACATCTGGTGGCATTAGAGGAAGAGCTTGTTAAGAGCTCATTTGCATCCCTTCCTTCCTACTTTTTCAATGCACTGTATACAGATGTGCTATGTCAGTGAAGCATGCACAGGCAGGAGCAGAGATGAGCTATGCACAGCTCCTCTGCATGCACTTGCTCCACTCTGCTAAAAGCAGACCACATTGGTATAGGCAAGGCTTTTAACTACTCTGACCCCTGGCCAAATGGACTCCACAAGACTTCTGAAGGTGTCTTGTTGTATCTAGCACCAAGATGTTAGCGGCAGATCCTTTAAGCTCTGCAAGTTGCGAAATGGATTAGGCTGGCTTTTCCAGCATATCCCACATATGCTCGATCAGATTGAGATATGGGGAATTTAGAAGCCAAGTCAACACCATGAACTCTGTGTCATGTTCCACAAAACATTCATCAGTATATTTTGCCATTCGGCAGTGCACATCATCATTGACCCTGGTTTCACACCTAAGCGTTTCTCAAACGCGCGTTTCTATGCGCGTTTTTGTCGCGCGTTTTTATGCGCGTTTTTTTTAATAGTGTTGCTATTGTTTGGGTGATTGACAGCAGTGTTGTCCAAAGAGTCTATGGCCCAAACGCGCGTCAAACGCGCCAAAAAAAGCTCCTGTACTTGTTTGAGCGTCGGGCGTTTTACAGCGCGTTCAAACGCGCTGTAAAACGCGAAAATGTGAACCAGCCCCATAGGGAAGCATTGGTTTTCATGTGTTGCGCGTTTTACAGCGCGTAGGAACGCGCTGTAAAACGCTCAAGTGTGAACTTAGGGTTAGGGTACTTTCACACTTGCGTTTTTCTTTTCCGGAATTGAGTTCCGTCCTAGGGGTTCTATACCAGAAAAGAACTGATTAGTTTTATCCTAATGCATTCTGAACGGAGAGTAATCTGAAAAATTCCTGATCAGTCAGAAAAAAAATGACATGAATTTGCATACAGTTTTCCTGATCAGGCAGTCAGGCAACGCAACTGTTTGCCCGAATCAAACAACGCAAGTGTGAAAGTACCCTAAAACAGGCCACTACAATTGGGAAATGCCATTCCTATGGTATTGTTACTTGGCTCTGCACCATACTTTAGATAGGTGAAGCATTCCAAAGTAGCATCCATGAATGCAAGGACACAAGGTTTCCCAGTAGAACATTGCCAAGAGCATCACAGTACCTTCAGTAACTCTGTTTAGAGTCTTGCCGTAGAGCATCCTGGTGTCATGTTTTCTCCAGGTTAGGGCTCTTTCACACTTGCGTTGTCCGGATCCGGCGTGTACTCCACTTGCCCGAATTACACGCCGGATCCGGAAAAACGCAAGTGAAAGCATTTGAAGATGGATCCGTCTTCAAAATGCGTTCAGTGTTACTATGGCAGCCAGGACGCTATTAAAGTCCTGGTTGCCATAGTAGTAGTGGGGAGCAGTATACTTACAGTCAGTGCGGCTCCCGGGGCGCTCCAGAATGACGTCAGAGAGCCCCATGCGCATGGATGACGTGCCATGTGATCACGTCATCCATGCGCGTGGTTCGCCCTGACGTCACTCTGGAGCGCCACGGGAGCCGCACGGACGGTAAGTATACTGCTCCCCCCACTCCCTACTACACTTTACTATGGCTGCCAGGACCTTAGCGTCCCGGCAGCCATGGTAACCATTCAGAAAAAGCTAAACGTCGGATCCGGCAATGCGCCGAAACAACGTTTAGCTTAAGGCCGGATCCGGATTAATGACTTTCAATGGGCATTAATTCCGGATCCGGCCTTGCGCCAAGTCTTCAGGATTTTTGGCCGGAGCAAAAAGCGCAGCATGCTGCGGTATTTTCTGCGGCCAAAAAACGTTCCGGTCCGGAACTGAAGACATCCTGATGCATCCTGAACGGATTTCTCTCCATTCAGAATGCATTAGGATAAAACTGATCAGGATTCTTCCGGCATAGAGCCCCAACGACGGAACTCTATGCCGGAAGAAAAGAACGCAGGTGTGAAAGAGCCCTTAGCCATACACATAAACTCAGTCCACAAAATGTAAAATAAAAGAATTGTTCATACAAGGCCACCTTTTCCATTGCATAATGGTCCAGTTCTAATACTCACAAGTACATTGTAGGCACTGAGGGCAGCGCTCAGCATGGGCACTCTGAACGGTCTTGCAGCTATTCAGTCCAATATGCAGCAAAGCTGCGTTGTATTTTGTTCTGACGCTTTCCTAACATAGCCATCATTAACCATTTCAGGAATTTGTTCTAATATAGCTCTTAAATGGGATCAGACCACATGAGCCAGCCCTCGCTTACCATGCACATCAATGAGACTTGGGCGTCCATAACCCTGCAGCCAATTTATTGACTGTCCTTCTTTGGACCACTTTTGGTAGGTGCTAACCACTGCACACCAGGAACACCCCACAACACATGCTGTTTTGGAGATGCTCTGATCAAGTTATCTAGCCATCATAATTTGTCCCTTGTCAATGTCGCTCAGATCCTTTTACTTTTTCTACTTCCAATGCATCAACTTAATGGGAATCTGTTACCAGCAACTTCTCTATAAAACTGCTTGCATAGACAAATAGATGTAGTTCACCAGATTAAAACGGTGTCACTATTGCTCTTGCTGCACCCAAACTCCACTCCTTTCTGTGCCCCTCCCTCGCTGCTTTGCCACTGCCTGGCCCTGTCAATCAAAGCTGCCAGGGAGAGGCCAGCCACAGAAATAAGTGGACTTTGGGTGCAACAAGAGCAATGGGGATGCCCTCATTGTAGCAAAGGTCTAATCTCCATATTAGTAAAAAAGTATAATAAACTCAGGAATCGAGCCTCACACCAAGAAAACAAAAACAGCGTTTTATGCAAACAGTTGGATAGGGATCTTACTGGTGGTCCAATATATCCCACCCCTTGACAGGTGCAATTACCATAAGATAATCAATGCTACTGTATTCCCTTCACGCATAAGTGTTTTGAAATGTTATGGCTGCTTAGTGTATGAAGAAAATGTGATCCTGTATGTATATTTAAAAAAAAAAACAAAAAAAATAAATAAATAAAACACATAGGGTCCTATACCCCTAGGAGCCGAAAACCCCTAGGGTCCTAAACCGTGCCCTTAAAAATGCCCCCTAACTCACCTGTCTTCGGTACCACCCCTGCCCATTCCTGGCCCTAGAGGACCAGGAAGAAAATGGGTCCCGTGTCTCCTGTGGCCAATCATGCCTAAAGGCCCATTTACACGGCCCGATAAGCAGACAATGATTGGAGAGGAAGCGTTCCTTCCAGACAAATGCCTGCCTACTATAAACCGATTACAGGTCTGACAGCATTGTCTCAACAAAGAGCTGCTCATCGCAACCTTGGACGAAAAAATACCAGATTTACTGAGGCACTATTAGGTGCCAAGTGCTTACAATGTAACAGAGCCTCTCATATGCATGGGATCATGAATGGCCAGCTTCTCGCTGAGAATTGTTACAATTATGCCTCTAAACACCTCCTCTCTCATTCTTTCGTGTACGTTCTGCGTGGCTGTGCTGGATAAAGATAGAAAGTTATGGCAAATATGTAACGTCAAAAATATATATCGTCTTCCCAAGTTAAACAGGGCCTCATAAACTTTCCACTACATCCCAATTGGGAGTCAAAAGGTCATTGCTAGCTCCAAGTTAAAAACAATGGGATGTGGAGGAAATCATTCTTTCAAATTTGCCCAGAGA
Organism: Bufo gargarizans; assembly: GCF_014858855.1. Taxonomy (NCBI): domain Eukaryota; kingdom Metazoa; phylum Chordata; class Amphibia; order Anura; family Bufonidae; genus Bufo; species Bufo gargarizans. Next base: position 150,946,701 of record NC_058081.1, read on the forward strand.
ATCTGTTATTTTTTTTCTTGCACAGACTGAGCAAGGAAATTGTGAGATCTGCGGAAACCAAACGCCCAGGGTTGCTTTGATACTTACTGAAAATAAAGCTGACAGAAATAATATTAATGACCTTTTTGCATTTTCAGACAACTGATCCTTAACCAGCCGTGGTGGAAGTATTGGTGGTATAGAGGTGGCAGTTACAACTGAGGCCCTATTTCAGGGGTACACATAGGTCCTCTATGCTACACAAGACACAAGCAGTGCAATGACTTCTTACGAACAGATCCTAAATCAGAATTGTGGTTGTGGACCGTGGTTTTAAAGTACGTGGCTTTGCACCAGGGCTTAAAGTGGTCATCTGAGTTTTTAATGCTGAGCTCCGTACAGCATTAACTCAAACTTTTGAACGAACCAACTTCGGACCTGGGATCCGCTCATCCCTACTGATGACCTATCCTCAGGATAGCTCAGGAAAGTTCCCAAGATCTCAGCAGCCTGCATAAGAAGTGTGAAACCACCAAGACTCTGCCTAGAACTGGCCTCCCCACCAAACTAAGTAATTGGAGGGAAAGGGCCAAGAACTCAATGGTCACTCTGGCTGATCACCAAAGATCCTTTATGCAGATGGAAAATATTTCAAAAGTTTAACCATCACTGCTCATTCCACCAAATTGGTCTTTATGCCAGAAATAAGCCTCTTTTAAAGTAAAAGACACATTCAAGTTTGCCAAAAAAAAAGCACCTAAAGGACTCTCAGACAGTGAGAAACAAGATTCTCTCTTCTGATGAAACCAAGATTGAAAATTTTGGCCTCAATTCTAAGCGTCATATTTGGAGGAAACCAGGAACTGCTCATCACCTTCCCAATACCATCCATAGCATGGTGGTGGCAGTATCATGCTGTGCGGGTGTTTTTCAAAGACTTGGACAGAGAGACTGGTCAGGGTTGATAGGAAGGTAAATGGAGAAAAGTACATAGATATTCTTAGTGAAAATTCATCCAGAGTGCTCGGAACATCAGAGAGGGCTGAAGGTTCACCATCCAACAAGACAATACCCAAAAGTATACAACCAAGACAACACAGGGTCCTTGAGTGGCCCAAACAGAACCAGTATTTAGCGATGTTCTTTATGCCTTTGGCCTTCCAGGACCTGCTTGTGGCGTCCCACGTGGTGCTACTGGATAGGTCAGGTGACTTTCAATTCCAGGCGGGGTTTTCAGTGGTGAGGAAGGGGCTGCTGTACCCCGAAACGCGTATGGTAAACAGACAGTGAGGGACGACATAAGGAAGAAATCTATATTCATGATCGGATGCCGAACAGTTTTGAAAACCCCGCCTGGAATTGAAAGTCACCTGACCTATCCAGTAGCACCACGTGGGACGCCACAAGCAGGTCCTGGAAGGCCAAAGGCATAAAGAACATCGCTAAATACTGGGGTTTCCAATAGAAGAGATTGGATGCACAGGTCCTTACAGCTCATAGAGCAACCGCATTTCAAAGGACAAGCAGTCTATAGGAGTGGTAAAGTAACCCTGCGTTTTATTACATCTAACGCCTAATATCTTTGTGACTCTCTGCAATCCAATATTGACTTTTTGCCTCCCTGGCTCTACCCTGGTGGTTATCAGGGATATCGATATTTCTGAGCTTTGGTAATTCAATCAGCGTCCTTAGAGGGGGTTATATGTGCTATGTGTGTGATTTTAGTGTATTTTGTGTAATTTTATTGCAAGTTTTATACAACATGTTGTAAGTAAAATCTAATATTTTCAGACTATATGGTGTTGTCTGGTTGATGCCCGATATTGAGTGACGCCCAACCTTATTCCACATTTTTACAATTTAACAGCAATAGGGAGTGCTGTGCGGCAGTGCACCTATTCCATAGGTAAAACAGTGAGTGAGCCGCCAAATCCTTTGCTATTCTTTAACCGAATCAAACATCTCTGGAAAGACCAGTGTCCACCAAAATTCCCCATTCAACCAGACAGAGCTCAAGAGGATGTGCAGAGAGAATAATGGCAGAAAATCCACAAATCCAGGTGTTCAAACCTTGTGGCATCATACCCAAGAATACTAGATACTGTAATTGCTGCCAAAAGGTGCTTCAGCTAAGTCCCAAGTCTGAATACTTCTGTCAATGCAAGGTTTTAGTTTTCAATAAATTACCAAAGATTTCCAACATTCAGTTTTTATTTTGTCATTAAGGGTATTGAGTGCAGAATGATGGGAAAAGTTTGTTGTTTTGTTTTTTTTATTCAGCACAAGGCCGCACCATAACAAAATATGAAAAAAGTGAAAGGGTCTGAAGACTTTCTGAAATGCACTGCATTTAGGTAGGCTTCAGCAGTATTTAGTAGTCCCCATTACAGCTCCACATAAGTGTTACCCAGCTTTTCCACGACGCTGAATGACAAATTTGTCTAACTATGCTACAGCATGGACAATTTGTCACACTGGCTCTGCTTTTCGAGGCTCCTGGCTACCAAATCCAGCTAGGCATTCTACAATAATAGCCATTTACCAACTCAAACAGGCTGCTCTGTCATTCTGCAGTCTGGAAAAGCTGGGTAACAATCTCTGTAGGGCAGTGATGTGGGCTATATAAAATACACCTAATGCTGCCCTGATATATTATGTGACTATCATATGCTATCAGGATAATATAATCTTTTATTCCGTTTTTGAAAGGTAAGTTGGTCTAGCTAGGTGAATGGATTAATCACTAAATAATTCAGCAAATACATAGTTAGGCAAATTTGGAATTCATTAGTCTGTGAAAGCTGGGTAACGGCCTATGCGGAAATCTAATGGAGGCCACACTTGGTACAGACATTCTGTATACTCCACGTTATATCCATAAATATAATATAAGGACAGCTGTGCTCTCCAGAATACCTCCACGTTACCCAGATTTCTAAAGCTGCTGAAAGGCAAAATCTGCAGTGAACTAGGCAGATTGTACTGTATATTCAGGTATATGTACTATGGCTGGTACTATGTACATACTAAAGCGCTCGATGTAGATAAAAATTATCCAGCCTAAAATCAGCCCCCTCCTCCTAAACCTCCAGGCTCATGTGCAAAAGCATCAGTGGGGGGAGAGGGAAGGGGAGAAGACATGGCTGCAGCCTGAGAGAACAAGGCACTGCTTTTCTATTGTATTTTTCATGGTCTGCAATTATGATATCTGACAAAACAAGAGCAAATAACAAAGACACATAAGTTAGGATTTGTAGTTGTTCATTTTTTATGTTTGGATTCTGGGTTTCGTGGCCCGTTACAGTTTTTTTTTGCAGTTTGATTCAACATCCTTTAAAGTAATCTTTTATGCAGGTGGTTGTAATTTTGTAATGTATTTCTTTCACCTTTATTACTCCCATCTTCCTGGGCTGTGGTCACATGACCATGTCCATGCAGCACTTATTTCCTATGATGTTATGTTCATGGCCATGTCCAAACAGCTGGGTGGGAGGAGCTATAAACTAGCTGGGCGTTAGGGGCAGTAATAGGGAAGTGTCTGTGTAACTAGCTGGTGGGAGGAGCTATAAACTAGCTGGGTGTTAGGGGCAGTGATAGGGGAGTGTCTACGTAACCAGGTGGTGGGAGGAGCTATAAACTAGCTGAGTGTTAGGGGCAGTGATAGGGAAGTGTCTATGTAACCAGCTGGTGGGAGTAGCTATAAACTAGCTGGGCGTTAGGGGAGTGTCTAACGCCCAGCTAGTTTATAGCTACTCCCACCAGCTGGTTACATAGACACTCCCCTATCACTGCCCCTACGTAACCAGCTGGTGGGAGGAGCTATAAACTAGCTGGGTGTTAGACACTCCCCTATCACTGCACCTAACACCCAGCTAGTTTATAGCTCCTCCCACCAGCTGGTTACATAGGGGCAGTGATAGGGGAGTGTCTATGTAACCAGCTGGGTGGGAGGAGGTATAAACTAGCTGGGCGTTGTTAGGGACGGTGCATCATGGGGTTGGTTGGATACAGGAACAGGAAGTGCTACATATAGGATGGAAACAAACCAGAATGATTTATATACATGGTGAAAACAGGTCAGAATATTTCAAATTGAAAAAGCATGAGGAAGATGTATAAGAGGTAAGTAACTACATGAGCATATTTTAAAAATCACAGTAAATCCTGGAAAACCCCATAAAGTTTCCTCAACATTTGAAATGCAAAAAATAAAGGGGGAAGATAAGTGTATAACAGATAGTGATTCCTATACTTCCTATGAGCCTATACACTTCTAACCCCACTGCTCCATGGATGGCCAAACATAGCTGAAGCTCACAATGCTCAGCTGAGCACCACTTCTGTCCCTTCTTTTCAGTTACCATGGGGGGCTCAGCACTCATACCTCCACCGATCAAAACTTCTGACCTGTCACTATGACCTGACAAAACCCTTTCTGAAACTAGAAGTGCTGTGTAAATTCTGACCTATGGGGAATATTCCACATATAGCCTACACACAAGAAGGATCAAAGGTCTTAAGCCAGACATATTCACCAATTTGTAAAGTATACATTTTCCTCCTGACTAAGAACTAATAAGAAGAAGAACTAATAAGAAACTTTTACGCTTCTGGTTCTAGGAAAACAATTATGTTGCAACTTCCGCAGAAAGTCACTCAACTAGAATGACGTGTTTCTTGTGCTGTATTTTCTAATTTCATCAGTCAGCTGTGAAGACTGTGCTCTTATCAGACACTGCAGGATTCACTTTTCATGGTAGAAAAGTGGTTGCCCTGCTACACTACTAAGGCCTCATGCACACGACCGTATGGCTTTCAGTATTCTGCAGTCCACAAAAAACGGATACACAAAAAATACGGATGACGTCAGTGTGCATTCAGTTTTTTGCGCAATGGAACAGCTTGCCCCTGATAGAACAGTACTATCCTTGTCCGTTATGCGGACAATAATAGGACATGTTCTATCTTTGAACGGAAACGGAAGGCATACGGAGTACCTTCTGTTTTTTTTTTTTTTGCAGATCCATTGAAATGAATTGTTCCATATACGGAACGCAAAAAACTGAATGAAAACACACACAAAAAAAAAGTTGTGTGCAAGAGGCCTAAGTATGTATACAGGCAACACATTGAGCAGTAAATGCCTCCTACAGAACGTCTCAGCAGTGAGGTTACACAAGAGTTCTTCAAATAACTAACATTGCCTCCTTCACCCAGTCATAAGCCCAAGTCCACAACTTTTACTACACTGCTATTACTCTAAACATACTGCCTAAAGCAGACGCGTCAGCTTAAGGCTCCATTCATATGTCCGTAATAACGGGTCCGCATCCATTCTCTATGGGGACGGAATGGATGCAGAGAGCACAGTATATGCTCTCCGCATCCGCATTTCCGGAGCACGCCACTGATCTTCTGGTCCGCGGCTCCGGGAAAGAATAGAACATGTCCTATTCTTGTCCGCAATTACGGACAAGAATAGACATTTCTATGGGGGTGCCGGCCGGGTGTATTGCAATACACTATAGACGTGTGAATGGACCCTAACAAGTGTGACTGAACCTACAATTTCGCTTAAAGGAGTTTTCCTGCCATATAGGCTACATGGACACAACCGTTTTGCAGATCCATTGTAACAATGCCTAAAACGGACAAGAATAGGAAAAACATTTTTTGCGGGGCTATGGAACGGACAATAACTAATAAAAACAAAATTTACAAGAAGACAGAGGTTTTAATAACAGCCCAGAGAACCCTTTTAACATAAGTATGGGCTGCATATTATGGTTACAGGTCTGTAGTAGTAGTAGCCAAAACAGCACCAAAAAAAAATGTTGCATCATTGGCTACTAGGAGCACAGAAAGAATACACTGGACACATACGCCCACATTAAGGGTCCATTCACACGTCCATGGAACGGGTCCGCATCCGTTCTGCAATATCTGGAATGGGTGCAGACCCATTCATTCTCAATGGGGCAGGAATGGATACACGCATTTCCGGAGGACGGCCCGATCTTCCGGTCCGCATCTCCGGAAAAAAAATAGAACATGTCCTATTCTTGTCCGCAATTGCGGACATGAATAGGCAGTTCTATGGGGGTGCCGGCCAGGTGTATTGTAATACACTATAGACGTGTGACTGGACCCTAACAAATGTGACTGAACCTACAATTTCGCTTAAAGGAGTTTTCCTGCCATATAGGCTACATGGACACAACCGTTTTCCAGATCCATTGTAACAATGCCTAAAACGGACAAGAATAGGAAAAACATTTTTTGCGGGGCTATGGAACGGACATACTGATGCAGACATGACACCAATCTGATATTGATGACCTAGCCTGATGATAGGTCATCCATATATATGGCAGGACAACCCTTTAAAGGGGAGAAACGGGTCACCGGTCTGTGCATGCCTGCAATAAATAGAACACTACTTACCTAGGACATTCTGTCCACCTCTCCCGATTCTTCCGGCCAGGCTCTGTTGACCTGTGATGTCACCACTGCAGCCGGGGCCAACAGTGCCCGGCTGGAAGAACTGGAGCAGCAGTACTGGATCTGCTAGATAAGAAACTGTGTATTCTTTATTTCAGGGACACACACTCCGTGTTGTCCGACTACCAACTAAAACTAGACAATCCCTTTACCTAGATTGGCAGGGGTCCGACACCTGGCACCCCCCTTGTTGGAAGAGGCTGTGGCGCTTGCGCTGCTTCCTCTTCACAATTACCTGCGCATCATCTTGCTTGTAGAGGCGGCGCAGTGGAATTACCGCTGTTTGTCCCATTCAAGTGAAAGGGACAAGCAGCTTTAATTACACTGCGTCACCGAGATAATTCACAGGTAATCTTAAAGCGAAAGCAGCACTTGCTCAAACAGCTGATTGCAGGGGTCGCAGGTGTCGGAAATTGTTGACCTATGCTGAGGATAGGGACAGGCCTGACAGGCGGCTGGAGCCTATTACAGCACCCCAGACTTACTATAAGGCTGGGTTCACACTTGAGCGTTGCGCAAACGCGCGTTTTACGCGCGTTTTTGACGCGCATTTTTATGCGCGTTTTTGTAATAGTAAACGCGCGTTTGACGCGCGTTTGTGTGATTCACTACAGTGTCCTATGGCCACAAACGCCCCAAAAGTCTCTCATGTACTTTTTGGAGCGTCGGGCGTTTTACAGCGCGATCGTACGCGCTGTAAAACGCCCAAGTGCGAACCATTCCCATAGGGAATCATTGGTTTCTCCTTGTTGAGCGTTTTACAGCGCGTAGGAACGCGCTGTAAAACGCTCAGGTGTGAACCCAGCCTAACAGAAACTTGCATAAGCTATAGCTCGAGTCTATGCCAGCCAGAGTTTGGGTTTCTGGCACAGAGAGTCAGAGATGCGCCATTTCAGGATTTGCCTCTTAATATATTAGGCACATCTCACTCCAGCGCAAAGGGGATCAAGCCTGAAGCATGGGAACACCAGTCTTGATGAATCTCTCCCAAAGTTTTCAGTGTCTGCAGTTCAGATAGGATTCTTAAATCTGCCCCGTAGTTTACGAGAAGGGTATAGCCATAAGCAGAGTGTGACAATCTGCATGCATATATACATACCATCCTGAGGGACAGGCATGGTCACTCTCAGGAGTACATGAGTTTGATGTATTATTCCAGCTCAACATTTTGGCTATTACCGGTAGTAGTACAGAACTGCCATATCAAAAGTTTTTGAACATTCAATGACCCTTTAAAAAAAAAAAAACACTTGTGCACCTAGAGATTGTCCAACTTTTAATATCAATGACCTATCCTCAGCAAAGGTCATCAAAATCAGATCAGCGGGGGTCTGACTCGAGGCACCCCCGCCGATCAACTGTTTAAAGAGAATGCAGCGACCGTATGAGCAATGTCGCAATTGCAGCAGTGAGCGGTGTAATTACAACTCCGCCGTCTCTTTCCCAAGGAGACTCCTTATTCACTTGAACAATTAGGTTGGGCCGTCAATATAAAAAGAGGCAATCCTTTTAACGCGACCCTTCAATTCAAGGGGGGGGGGGGTTGATGTTAACTGTGCAGCACACTTACCCGGTGTCCTCCTTTTCATCTGTTTAGTTGCAGATCCGCTAATTCTTGAGCTCCTCGCACCGCGTCTCAGACTATCTGGTGCACACTGTGCATTGGTAGCCCAGTCCTGCTCTTGGATTAGCCAGCAATGAGCAGCACTGGCTAAATACACAGCATGCATTAGGCAGGCTGACAAGCAATGCTGCCATCTTGAAAAACAGAAGAAGAGGCCGGGAATTGACAGATCTGCAGAGATGAAGAGGGCGGCACCAGGTAAATGTTCTGTTCATTCCCCGGCCAACTTTCATTTTTCTTCTTGAACTGTAGGGTGGCTTTAAAGTACATGAAAGAAAGAACAGCGATCTTTCAATAGCCATTATCTAACTTATAGACTGTTTCTGTGCAGCATGACCTGCATTACATAGACGACCCTGCAAATAAAGCAGATTGTGGGTGGCCTCACCCCAGTAAAGGGAGCTCCCGGCTTCCAATGAAATTTCATTGCCCAAACCTAATAAACTTAAGACGGCTGTAGTTTGTTTTGTTTTTGCAGAAAAATCTGCTTAACTTCCACAGAAAATGTTTCTGATCTGAAAAGTATATGATGTAATCCGTAGTGAATGTAATCTTCTCATCAGTGACTGTATTTGTGAGCTATAACCTCCATTCTGATCCTCAGCTGTCATGTGACGAACTCTCTGATCTCCAACTGATACAGGACAGGAGGTTACGGTACTTCTCAATTCATTCCTATAAGACTGACATTGAGGCTCCCATAGGAATACATAGAGAAACAGCCTTCCTGTCCACACAAGATGCTCTGTTATTTGCAAAGTCTGATTGCTGGTCACATGACACAGCTGAGTAGCAGAAGGGAGGTTATAACTCACAAATACACAGACTGGTAAGAAGATTACATTCAGTACAGATTACATCATGTACCTTTGTAAAAGGTCAGAGAATAAAAATGTTTGAGGGAGTTCTTTAGGAAAATTTCCACCATATTCCTATGGTGGAAGTGGGGATCTGCAACCCAAATGTCTATGCATAATTTTTCCAGTGCAGACACACTTTCTGCAGTCTGCACCATACGCTAACCCTAAGTTCACACCTGAGCGTTTTACAGCGCGTTCAAACGCGCTGTAAAACACTCAACACATGAAAACCAATGCTTCCCTATGGGAATGGTTCTCACCTGGGCGTTTTACAGCGCGTACGATCGCGCTGTAAAACGCCCGACGCATAATCAAGTACTTGAGCTTCTTTGGGGCGTTTTGACGCGCGTTTGTGGCCATAGGACACTGCAGTCAATCACACAAACGTGCGTCAAACGCGCGTTTACTATTACAAAAAACGCGCATAAAAACGCGCGTGAGACGCGCGTTTGAGAAACGCTCAGGTGTGAAAGCAGGGTAAGAGATTTATTAAAACAGGCGTTTCAACTATTGAAAGGCCAATAAATTAAAAGTTTCCATCAGAGTATGTAAAATAGGACTAAGGCCCCTTTCGGACGAGCAAGTCCAACACCACGGAGTCGCATAGCATTATACTGATTTATGAAGCTATGTAACCCTTACAATTCTGGAATGTATTGGATAACACTGACATAATGCTGTCAGTGTTACCCAATACATTCCAGAACTGTAAAGGTTACATAGCATCATAAATCAATATAATGCTATGCAACCCCGTCAGTGCTGGAAGGTCAGGCCGGGAGCTCTCCCTGACACACGCTGTGAGTCCGATGCGTGGGACTCGCTCGTGTGAAAGGGGCCTAAGAGTTCTACTAAAATCACTTAAAGAGCCTCCGCCAGCATGATTAAACAAATTAAACCAGGCATATAGCCTAGTAGGGTTGATCATGCTGATAAAAAAAAAAAGTATTATTTTTTTTTTGGGGGGGGGGGGGGGGGGGGGGTAGCTTGCATGGTTGTGGAGAAATGAGCAGTTTTATATTTCGGCAGTTGGAGCACCAAGCGGCAGGCTGTAGCATTTAAGCACCTCCACAACTACACCACTAGTACGCATCATACTCCCCCTTCAGCTTGATTGACAGGGCTAATAGTGTCACCGGCACCTCTACTTCTGGGTGGACTGACACGCCGGTGGCATCACACACAGCAGAGGAGCACTGCATCCGGAAGGATGGAAAGGTAAGCATTATCTACTTGTCACACAGTGCTTGCTTCGCTGCCACCAATAACTACATATAGCATATATAGCACTGGACCATCAATGATTATCAGTGTGTCAGAGTCCAGGCACCATTACACAGGGCTTTTAGCCCCATCAATTAAAGCTGAGGGGGGAGTATAATGAGTACTAGGGGAGTAGCTGTGGAGGTGCTCGAACGCTACAGCCTGCTCCTTGGTGCTCCAACTGCTGATGTATCACTGGTGAGAGAAGTGCTCATTTCTCCACAACCAAGGGTAATGTTTTCTTCAGCATGATCAACCCCATTAGGCTACATGCCTGGTTTAATAGAGTGGATTATTGGCTCTTTAAAAGGGTTATCCCATGACCACGCATACCCTATAAGTAATCGGCAGAAGTCCCATCACTGGGGCCCCCACTGATAGTTAGAAAAGGGAGGGGGGCTGCTGGAGATAGCCAAGCGCTTAATCCCCGATCAGATGCTTATCCATCCTGTGAATAGGGGATAATTTCATAGGATAACCCCATGTTCACACATCAGATTTTGTGTGTAATTTTCCACACATAATCCACCTCCTGCTGCTTCTTGGCATGATTTCCAAGTCGTAACCAAGGCAGGGGTACACATGGCGATTAATCTCATTCAACAGGACGAATCTGCGATTGAATAAGCAGCATTTAAGTTGCAAAAAAACGAAAAGGATTCCCCTGTTGCGGATTCCACAACAAATATGGTACGGCTACACATAGCGGATCTGTCATGGATTTCACCCTATGTATTTCAAAGCATAAAATCCCAGGTGAATATCCGAAGCACAAATTACCATCTGCACCGAAATTAAACTTCAGTTGCAGATTTTTTTTCAATTATTTTTTTTTTAGCAGCATGAGGATGAAATTTCTTAGGGCTCTTTCACATAAACGTCTCTCTTGCGGGAATCCCGCTCCATGTGAGAGGAATCATGTGTTCTCCCTGACCTTTCTGTACCGGAATCATGACGACAGCTTTATGTCAGTGTTATACATTCCAGAACTCTAAGGCTGAGTTCACACGAGCGTGACAGATTTGGTCCGGATGCGTTCAGGGTGCGTTCAGTTAAACTCGCACCATTTTGCAAGCAAGTTCAGTCAGTTTTGGCTGCAATTGCGTTTAGTTGTTCAGTTTTTTCCCGCGCGGGTGCAATGCGTTTTGATGCGTTTTTCACGCGCGTGATAAAAAACGGAAGGTTTACAAACAACATCTCCTAGCAACCATCAGTGAAAAACGCATTGCATCCGCACTTGCTTGCAGATGCAATGCGTTATTAACGCAGCCCCATTCACTTCTATGGAGCCAGGGCTGCGTGAAAAACGCAGAATATAGAACATGCTGCGATTTTAAAGCATTGCAGAACTGATGCATGAAAAAAAATGCTCATGTGCACAGCCCCATTGAAATGAATGGGTCAGGATTCAGTGCAGGTGCAATGCGTTCACCTACTGCATTGCACCCGCGTGGAAATCTCGCCTGTGTGAACGCAGCCTAAGGGTTACATAGCATCATAAATCAATATAATGGTAGGTGATCATACCAGTTCTACATAGGTCAGGACGAGAGCTCTCGCTGACACACTGAACTCGCTCGTGTGAAACCAGCCTCATACTTACCTGCTGCCCACCGCTCCGGTCCTCCACACTGCCCCTATCTGTCCCCGCCCTGTTTACATGTGGCAGTGCATGGCTTCAGCGGTGATGTGGCCACAAGCAGCTTGTTACTGCTGAATCCAATCATTGACTGAAGAGGTGCATGTGACCATGTCCATGCACTGCCAGGTGTAAACCGCGCAGGGACCGTAAGATGGAGAACGTGGGAGGGCAGTGCAAAAACCCATGTGGCGACATGTCCTTCCATCCTGCTTCCTATTAAATCATTCAATACACAACGGACCCCATCTGGACCAGAACATATTAAGGGTCTATTCTACGGACGTTTGAATATTGCAAATTGCGGAACAGGTGTGGACTAGAGTTGAGCGAACACCTGGATGTTCGGGTTCGAGAAGTTCGGCCGAACATCCCGGAAATGTTCGGGTTCGGGATCCGAACCCGATCCGAACTTCGTCCCGAACCCGAACCCCATTGAAGTCAATGGGGACCCGAACTTTTCGGCACTAAAAAGGCTGTAAAACAGCCCAGGAAAGAGCTAGAGGGCTGCAAAAGGCAGCAACATGTAGGTAAATCCCCTGCAAACAAATGTGGATAGGGAAATGAATTAAAATAAAAATTAAATAAATAAAAATTAACCAAAATCAATTGGAGAGAGGTTCCATAGCAGAGAATCTGGCTTCCCGTCACCCACCACTGGAACAGTCCATTCTCAGATATTTAGGCCCCGGCACCCAGGCAGAGGAGAGAGGTCCCGTAACAGAGAATCTGTCTTCATGTCAGCAGAGAATTAGTCTGCATGTCATAGCAGAGAATGAGGCTTCACGTCAGCCACCACTGCAACAGTCCATTGGCATATATTTAGGCCCAGCACACACACAGGCAGAGGAGAGAGGTCCCGTAACAGAGAATCTGGCTTCATGTCAGCAGAGAATCAGTCTGCATGTCATAGCAGAGAATCAGGCTTCACGTCAGCCACCACTGCAACAGTCCATTGTCATAAATTTAGGCCCAGCACCCAGGCAGAGGAGAGAGGTCCCGTAACAGAGAATCTGGCTTCATGTCAGCAGAGAATCAGTCTTCATATCATAGCAGAGAATCAGGCTTCACGTCACCCACCACTGTAAGAGTCAATTTTCATAAATTTAGGCCCAGAACCCAGGCAGAGGAGAAAGGTCCCGTAACAGACAATCTGGCTTCATGTCAGCAGAGAATCAGTCTTCATATCATAGCAGAGAATCAGGCTTCACGTCACCCACCACTGTAAGAGTCAATTTTCATAAATTTAGGCCCAGAACCCAGGCAGAGGAGAAAGGTCCCGTAACAGACAATCTGGCTTCATGTCAGCAGAGAATCAGTCTTCATATCATAGCAGAGAATCAGGCTTCACGTCACCCACCACTGTAAGAGTCAATTTTCATAAATTTAGGCCCAGAACCCAGGCAGAGGAGAAAGGTCCCGTAACAGACAATCTGGCTTCATGTCAGCAGAGAATCAGTCTTCATATCATAGCAGAGAATCAGGCTTCACGTCACCCACCACTGTAAGAGTCAATTTTCATAAATTTAGGCCCAGAACCCAGGTAGAGGAGAAAGGTCCCGTAACAGACAATCTGGCTTCATGACAGCAGAGAATCAGTCTGCATGTCATAGCAGAGAATCAGGCTTCACGTCAGCCACCACTGCAACAGTCCATTGTCATAAATTTAGGCCCAGCACCCAGGCAGAGGAGAGAGGTCCCGTAAAAGAGGATCTGGCTTCATGTCAGCAGAGAATCAGTCTGCATGTCATAGCAGAGAATCAGGCTTCACGTCAGCCACCACTGCAACAGTCCATTGTCATAAATTTAGGCCCAGCACCCAGGCAGAGGAGAGAGGTCCCGTAACAGAGGATCTGGCTTCATGTCAGCAGAGAATCAGTCTGCATGTCATAGCAGAGAATCAGGCTTCACGTCAGCCACCACTGCAACAGTCCATTGTCATAAATTTAGGCCCAGCACCCAGGCAGAGGAGAGAGGTCCCGTAACAGAGGATCTGGCTTCATGTCAGCAGAGAATTAGTCTGCATGTCATAGCAGAGAATCAGGCTTCATGTCAGCCACCACTGCAACAGTCCATTGGCATATATTTAGGCCTAGCACACAGGCAGAGGAGAGGTTCATTCAACTTTGGGTAGCATCGCAATATAATGGTAAAATGAAAATAAAAATAGGATTGAATGAGGAAGTGCCCTGGAGTCCAATAATATATGGTTATGGGGAGGTAGTTAATGTCTAATCTGGACAAGGGACGGACAGGTCCTGTGGGATCCATGCCTGGTTCATTTTTATGAACGTCAGCTTGTCCACATTGGCTGTAGACAGGCGGCTGCGTTTGTCTGTAATGACGCCCCCTGCCGTGCTGAATACACGTTCAGACAAAACGCTGGCTGCCGGGCAGGCCAGCACCTCCAAGGCATAAAAGGCTAGCTCTGGCCACGTGGACAATTTAGAGACCCAGAAGTTGAATGGGGCCGAACCATCAGTCAGTACGTGGAGGGGTGTGCACACGTACTGTTCCACCATGTTAGTGAAATGTTGCCTCCTGCTAACACGTTGCGTATCAGGTGGTGGTGCAGTTAGCTGTGGCGTGTTGACAAAAGTTTTCCACATCTCTGCCATGCTAACCCTGCCCTCAGAGGAGCTGGCCGTGACACAGCTGCCTTGGCGACCTCTTGCTCCTCCTCTGCCTTGGCCTTGGGCTTCCACTTGTTCCCCTGTGACATTTGGGAATGCTCTCAGTAGCGCGTCTACCAACGTGCGCTTGTACTCGCGCATCTTCCTATCACGCTCCAGTGCAGGAAGTAAGGTGGGCACATTGTCTTTGTAGCGTGGATCCAGCAGGGTGGCAACCCAGTAGTCCGCACAGGTTAAAATGTGGGCAACTCTGCTGTCGTTGCGCAGGCACTGCAGCATGTAGTCGCTCATGTGTGCCAGGCTGCCCAGGGGTAAGGACAAGCTGTCCTCTGTGGGAGGCGTATCGTCATCGTCCTGCCTTTCCCCCCAGCCACGCACCAGTGATGGACCCGAGCTGCGTTGGGTGCCACCCCGCTGTGACCATGCTTCATCCTCATCCTCCTCCACCTCCTCCTCATCCTCGTCCTCCTCGTCCTCCAGTAGTGGGCCCTGGCTGGCCACATTTGTACCTGGCCTCTGCTGTTGCAAAAAACCTCCCTCTGAGTCACTTCGAAGAGACTGGCCTGAAAGTGCTAAAAATGACCCCTCTTCCTCATCCTCCTCCTCCTCCTCCTGGGCCACCTCCTGTTCCATCATCGCCCTAAGTGTTTTCTCAAGGAGACATAGAAGTGGTATTGTAACGCTGATAACGGTGTCATCGCCACTGGCCATGTTGGTGGAGTACTCGAAACAGCGCAACAGGGCACACAGGTCTCGCATGGAGGCCCAGTCATTGGTGGTGAAGTGGTGCTGTTCTGTAGTGCGACTGACCCGTGCGTGCTGCAGCTGAAACTCCACTATGGCCTGCTGCTGCTCGCACAGTCTGTCCAGCATGTGCAAGGTGGAGTTCCACCTGGTGGGCACGTCGCATATGAGGCGGTGAGCGGGAAGGCCGAAGTTACGCTGTAGCGCAGACAGGCGAGCAGCGGCAGGATGTGAACGCCGGAAGCGCGAACAGACGGCCCGCACTTTATGCAGCAGCTCTGACATGTCGGGGTAGTTGTGAATGAACTTCTGCACCACCAAATTCAGCACATGCGCCAAGCAAGGGATGTGCGTCAAATTGGCTAGTCCCAGAGCTGCAACGAGATTTCGCCCATTATCACACACTACCAGGCCGGGCTTGAGGCTCACCGGCAGCAACCACTCGTCGGTCTGTTGTTCAATACCCCGCCACAACTCCTGTGCGGTGTGGGGCCTGTCCCCCAAACATATGAGTTTCAGAATGGCCTGCTGACGTTTACCCCGGGCTGTGCTGAAGTTGGTGGTGAAGGTGTGTGGCTGACTGGATGAGCAGGTGGAAGAAGAGGAGGAGGAAGCCGAGAAGGAGGAGGTGGCAACAGGAGGCAAAGAATGTTGCCCTGCGATCCTTGGCGGCGGCAGGACGTGCGCCAAACAGCTCTCCGCCTGGGGCCCAGCTGCCACTACATTTACCCAGTGTGCAGTTAGGGAGATATAGCGTCCCTGGCCGTGCTTACTGGTCCACGTATCTGTGGTTAGGTGGACCTTGCTACAGATGGCGTTGCGCAGTGCACACTTGATTTTATCGGATACTTGGTTGTGCAGGGAAGGCACGGCTCTCTTGGAGAAGTAGTGCCGGCTGGGAACAACATACTGTGGGACAGCAAGCGACATGAGCTGTTTGAAGCTGTCTGTGTCCACCAGCCTAAATGACAGCATTTCATAGGCCAGTAGTTTAGAAATGCTGGCATTCAGGGCCAGGGATCGAGGGTGGCTAGGTGGGAATTTACGCTTTCTATCAAATGTTTGTGAGATGGAGAGCTGAACGCTGGCGTGTGACATGGTTGAGACGCTTGGTGACGGAGGTGGTGGTGGTGGTGTTGGTGGTACATCCCCTGTTTGCTGGGCGGCAGGTGCCAACGTTCCTCCAGAGGCGGAGGAAGAGGCCGAGGCGGCAGCAGCAGAATAGGCCGAGGCGGCAGCAGCAGAAGAGGTAGCAGGGGGAGCCTGAGTGACTTCCTTGGTTTTAAGGTGTTTACTCCACTGCAGTTCATGCTTTGCATGCAGGTGCCTGGTCATGCAGGTTGTGCTCAGGTTCAGAACGTTAATGCCTCGCTTCAGGCTCTGATGGCACAGCGTGCAAACCACTCGGGTCTTGTCGTCAGCACATTGTTTGAAGAAGTGCCATGCCAGGGAACTCCTTGAAGCTGCCTTTGGGGTGCTCGGTCCCAGATGGCGGCGGTCAGTAGCAGGCGGAGTCTCTTGGCGGCGGGTGTTCTGCTTTTGCCCACTGCTCCCTCTTTTGCTACGCTGTTGGCTCGGTCTCACCACTGCCTCTTCCTCCGAACTGTGAAAGTCAGTGGCACGACCTTCATTCCATGTGGGGTCTAGGACCTCATCGTCCCCTGCATCGTCTTCCACCCAGTCTTGATCCCTGACCTCCTGTTCAGTCTGCACACTGCAGAAAGACGCAGCAGTTGGCACCTGTGTTTCGTCATCATCAGAGACATGCTGAGGTGGTATTCCCATGTCCTCATCATCAGGAAACATAAGTGGTTGTGCGTCAGTGCATTCTATGTCTTTCACCGCTGGGGAAGGGCTAGGTGGATGCCCTTGGGAAACCCTGCCAGCGGAGTCTTCAAACAGCATAAGAGACTGCTGCATAACTTGAGGCTGAGACAGTTTCCCTGGTATGCATGGGGGTGATGTGACAGACTGATGGGGTTGGTTTTCAGGCGCCATCTGTGCGCTTTCTGCAGAAGACTGGGTGGGAGATAATGTGAACGTGCTGGATCCACTGTCGGCCACCCAATTGACTAATGCCTGTACCTGCTCAGGCCTTACCATCCTTAGAACGGCATTGGGCCCCACCATATATCGCTGTAAATTCTGGCGGCTACTGGGACCTGAGGTAGTTGGTACACTAGGACGTGTGGATGTGGCAGAACGGCCACGTCCTCTCCCAGCACCAGAGGGTCCACTAACACCACCACGACCATGTCCACGTCCGCGTCCCTTACTAGATGTTTTTCTCATTGTTATGGTTCACCACAACAACAAATATATTATTTGGCCCAATGTATTGTATTCAAATTCAGCGGGATATAAATTTGAGGCCTAGTATTTAGGCGCTGGGTGACCGGTATGGATTTAGTGACAGAATTAGACTTGGAAATACACAGTAGCGGGTGTGTGTGAAGTTATTCTGAATGACCCAATGTGCACCTTCAATATTATATACCCTTTTTGGGATAGATTTCAAATAGCTCTGATATAGCAGGAACCACTAAATTATGAAATTGCTAAATTGGGAATTGTACTTCAACCCAGAACAAAAAATGTGCTTTGACGGACACTAAATATCTTGCCCAGCAACAACAGTACAGCGGTAACGAGAGATTTAGCGGGATATAAATTTGAGGCCTAGTATTTAGGCGCTGGGTCACCGGTATGGATTTAGTGACAGAATTAGACTTGGAAATGCACAGAAGCGTGTGTGTGAAGTTATTCTGAATGACCCTATGTGCACCTTCAATATTATATACCCTTTTAGGGATAGATTTCAAATAGCTCTGATATAGCAGAAACCACTAAATTATGAAATTGCTAAATTGGGAATTGTACTTCAACCCAGAACAAAAAATGTGCTTTGACGGACACTAAATATCTTGCCCAGCAACAACAGTACAGCGGTGGGTAACGAGAGATTTAGAGGGATTTAAATTTGAGGCCTAGTATTTAGGCGCTGGGTCACCGGTATGGATTTAGTGACAGAATTAGACTTGGAAATGCACAGAAGCGTGTGTGTGAAGTTATTCTGAATGACCCAATGTGCACCTTCAATATTATATACCCTTTTAGGGATAGATTTCAAATAGCTCTGATATAGCAGAAACCACTAAATTATGAAATTGCTAAATTGGGAATTGTACTTCAACCCAGAACAAAAAATGTGCTTTGACGGACACTAAATATCTTGCCCAGCAACAACAGTACAGCGGTAACGAGAGATTTAGAGGGATTTAAATTTGAGGCCTAGTATTTAGGCGCTGGGTGACAGGTATGGGTTTAGTGACAGAATTAGACTTGGAAATACACAGTAGCGGGTGTGTGTGAAGTTATTCTGAATGACCCTATGTGCACCTTCAATATTATATACCCTTTTAGGGATAGATTTCAAATAGCTCTGATATAGCAGAAACCACTAAATTATGAAATTGCTAAATTGGGAATTGTACTTCAACCCAGAACAAAAAATGTGCTTTGACGGACACTAAATATCTTGCCCAGCAACAACAGTACAGCGGTGGGTAACGAGAGATTTAGAGGGATTTAAATTTGAGGCCTAGTATTTAGGCGCTGGGTCACCGGTATGGATTTAGTGACAGAATTAGACTTGGAAATGCACAGAAGCGTGTGTGTGAAGTTATTCTGAATGACCCAATGTGCACCTTCAATATTATATACCCTTTTAGGGATAGATTTCAAATAGCTCTGATATAGCAGAAACCACTAAATTATGAAATTGCTAAATTGGGAATTGTACTTCAACCCAGAACAAAAAATGTGCTTTGACGGACACTAAATATCTTGCCCAGCAACAACAGTACAGCGGTAACGAGAGATTTAGAGGGATTTAAATTTGAGGCCTAGTATTTAGGCGCTGGGTGACAGGTATGGGTTTAGTGACAGAATTAGACTTGGAAATACACAGTAGCGGGTGTGTGTGAAGTTATTCTGAATGACCCTATGTGCACCTTCAATATTATATACCCTTTTAGGGATAGATTTCAAATAGCTCTGATATAGCAGAAACCACTAAATTATGAAATTGCTAAATTGGGAATTGTACTTCAACCCAGAACAAAAAATGTGCTTTGACGGACACTAAATATCTTGCCCAGCAACAACAGTACAGCGGTGGGTAACGAGAGATTTAGAGGGATTTAAATTTGAGGCCTAGTATTTAGGCGCTGGGTCACCGGTATGGATTTAGTGACAGAATTAGACTTGGAAATGCACAGAAGCGTGTGTGTGAAGTTATTCTGAATGACCCAATGTGCACCTTCAATATTATATACCCTTTTAGGGATAGATTTCAAATAGCTCTGATATAGCAGAAACCACTAAATTATGAAATTGCTAAATTGGGAATTGTACTTCAACCCAGAACAAAAAATGTGCTTTGACGGACACTAAATATCTTGCCCAGCAACAACAGTACAGCGGTAACGAGAGATTTAGAGGGATTTAAATTTGAGGCCTAGTATTTAGGCGCTGGGTGACAGGTATGGGTTTAGTGACAGAATTAGACTTGGAAATACACAGTAGCGGGTGTGTGTGAAGTTATTCTGAATGACCCAATGTGCACCTTCAATATTATATACCCTTTTAGGGATAGATTCCAAATAGCTCTGATATAGCAGGAACCACTAAATTATGAAATTGCTAAATTGGGAATTGTACTTCAACCCAGAACAAAAAATGTGCTTTGACGGACACTAAATATCTTGCCCAGCAACAACAGTACAGCGGTAACGAGAGATTTAGAGGGATTTAAATTTGAGGCCTAGTATTTAGGCGCTGGGTGACAGGTATGGGTTTAGTGACAGAATTAGACTTGGAAATACACAGTAGCGGGTGTGTGTGAAGTTATTCTGAATGACCCAATGTGCACCTTCAATATTATATACCCTTTTAGGGATAGATTCCAAATAGCTCTGATATAGCAGGAACCACTAAATTATGAAATTGCTAAATTGGGAATTGTACTTCAACCCAGAACAAAAAATGTGCTTTGACGGACACTAAATATCTTGCCCAGCAACAACAGTACAGCGGTAACGAGAGATTTAGAGGGATTTAAATTTGAGGCCTAGTATTTAGGCGCTGGGTGACAGGTATGGGTTTAGTGACAGAATTAGACTTGGAAATACACAGTAGCGGGTGTGTGTGAAGTTATTCTGAATGACCCAATGTGCACCTTCAATATTATATACCCTTTTTGGGATAGATTTCAAATAGCTCTGATATAGCAGGAACCACTAAATTATGAAATTGCTAAATTGGGAATTGTATTTCAACCCAGAACAAGAAATGTGCTTGAACGGACACTAAATAACTCGCCCAGCTACAGCACTAGGGACAGATTTAGCTGGATATAAATTTGAGGCCTAGTATTTAGGCGCTGGGTGACCGGTATGGATTTAGTGACAGAATTAGACTGGGATATGGCCAAAAAATAAACAGACTATTGCTGGTTAAATGCACTTGGTGTGACAGCTTCACCCTGATGTAGGCTTTAGCCAAAAAACAACCACACCATTGAGGGTTAAATGCACTTGGTGACAGGCGCAGCTTGCCCCTGATTTTGTATATGGCCAAAAAATGAACAGACTATTGCTGGTTAAATGCACTTGGTGTGACAGCTTCACCCTGATGTAGGCTTTAGCCAAAAAACAACCACACCATTGAGGGTTAAATGCACTTGGTGACAGGCGCAGCTTGCCCCTGATTTTGTATATGGCCAAAAAATGAACAGACTATTGCTGGTTAAATGCACTTGGTGTCACAGCTTCACCCTGATGTAGGCTTTAGCCAAAAAACAACCACACCATTGAGGGTTAAATGCACTTGGTGACAGGCGCAGCTTGCCCCTGATTTTGTATATGGCCAAAAAATGAACAGACTATTGCTGGTTAAATGCACTTGGTGTGACAGCTTCACCCTGATGTAGGCTTTAGCCAAAAAACAACCACACCATTGAGGGTTAAATGCACTTGGTCGCAGCTTGTGCTGGCGCACCACAAGACACAAAATGGCCGCCGATCACCCCAGAAAAATGAGACTGACAAACGGTCTGTGCAGCCTAAAAACAGTGAGCAATTGAGGATCAGCAGCTCAATGATCCACAGCTGCAGATCGATCAGTTAATCAAGTCCTTTGGAGGAGTTAATCTGCCTAATCTCGCCCTACTGTCGCAGCCGCAACCTCTCCCTACGCTAATCAGAGCAGAGTGACGGGCGGCGCTATGTGACTCCAGCTTAAATAGAGGCTGGGTCACATGGTGCTCTGGCCAATCACAGCCATGCCAATAGTAGGCATGGCTGTGATGGCCTCTTGGGGCAAGTAGTATGACGCTTGTTGATTGGCTGCTTTGCAGCCTTTCAAAAAGCGCCAAGAAAGCGTCACAAAAGCGCCAAGAAAGCGACGAACACCGAACCCGAACTTTTACGAAAATGTCCGGGTTCGGGTCCGTGTCACGGACACCCCAAAATTCGGTACGAACCCGAACTATACAGTTCGAGTTCGCTCATCCCTAGTGTGGACCCATTCATTCTCTATGGGGCAGGAATGGATGCAGACAGCACACAGTGTGCTGTCCACATCTGCATTTCCGAAGCACGCCCCGATCTTCAGGTCCGAGGCTCCGGAAAAAAAATGGAACATGTCCTATTCTTGACCGCAATTGCAGAATAGACATTTCTATAGGGGTGCCGGCCGGGTGTATTGCAGAGCCGCAATGCACTACGGACGTGTGAATGGACCCCAATTCATGTAAAGGTTTCAATAGCCACAGGCTATCACATTTCTGTTTTTGGCCTTTATTTTACCATTTTAAAATATAACTTTTAATACTTATTTATGTTAAGATAATTATGTGAACCAAAAACGCACAATATAAATAAGTAATAAAAGTTATATTTTAACCCCTTCCCGACCTTTGACGTACTGTTAGGTCATGGAAACCACTGAGTCCCCGCAATTTGACATAATAGTACGTCATAGTGATCGCGCAGGCACCGGAGCGGTCCGTGCACGATCACTGCAGGGGCCCGGTAGTCAGTGGTAGCCGGGCCCCTGCTGTATCCGCCGGCATCGCTGTAAAAGCAGATGGCGGCAGATTAACCCTTTCTATGCTGCGGTCCGTGCTGACCGCGACATAGAAGAGGTTTGTGTCAGGTGAACAATCGCTTCGAGTCCCCGCGCTGCTGTGGCGGGGACCCGATGAAACACAAGGCAGCCTGATGCCGTGCAGAGTCTGCCCAATGCCTTGCACGGCATCGGGAACTGCCTTCTACAGGAGCCGAGGAGATCCAGCCTCAAGCTGGGTATCCTAGGCAACCTGTTAGTGTATGACTCAGTGTAATACACTAACAGGCAATGCATTACAATACAGATGTATTGTAATGCATTGCAGAGGGGATCAGATCCCAAAAGTGAATGTCATAAATAAAGTAAAAAAATAAAAAAGGGTTTTTAATAAAATTTATAAAGTAAAAAAGAAAAAAAAAAAAAAAAAAAAAAAAAAAAAAAAAAAAAAAAGAAGAAAAACGCGGCCCTTTCCCCATATTTTATAATAAAAAACTGAAAAAACAAAACCCACACATTAGGTATCGCCACGTCTGTAATGACCGGCTCTATAAAAATATCACATGATCCACCCTGTCCAATAAACACAATAAAAAATTAAAACAGTGTCACGGTTGTCACCCAATATCACAAAAAGTGCAACACCAAGCGATCAAAAAGGCGTATGTCCCCCAAAATGGTATCAATAAAACAGTCACCTCATCACGCAAAAAATGAGCTCCTACCTAAGAGAATCGGTCAAGGAATACAAAAACTATGGCTCTCAGACTATGGAGACACTAAAATATCATTATTTCGGTTTAAAAAAATGATATTATTGCGAAACTTAAATAAATAAGTAAAAGTAGACATTAGGTATTGCCACGTGCGTAACGATCTGCTCTATAAAAAAAAAATTATATATCACACATGACCTCACAAAAAACGTAATATAGAGCAATAAAAAAAAAAAAAAACATATGTACCCCAAAATAGTACCAACAAAACTGGCACCTCCATTAAACTGGCACCTTTTACTCCATTTTACCGGTGTCATGAAGTACAATATGTGACGAAAAAACAATCTCAGAATGGCCTGGATAAGTCAAAGAGTTTTAAAGTTATCACCACATAAAGTGACATGTCAGATTTGCAAAAAATGGCCTGGGTAGGAAGGTGAAAACAGGCCCGGGGTTGAAGGGGTTAAAATGGTAAAATAAAGGCCAAAAACAGAAAGGGGATAGCCTGTGGCTACTGAAACCTTTATACTATTAATAAATCAGAGCTTTCCTTCTTGGCAATCACTGGCTATTACCACCTCCTGTCCCCGTTACAGGATTCCTGCAATAACCAACAACCACTTTGCCTTAGGCCCCTTTCACGCGAGTTGAACGCATTGCACCCGCAGTGAATCAGGACCCATTCATTTCTATGGGGCTGTGCACATGAGCAGGGATTCTCACGCATAACTTGTGCGTTGCGTGAAAATCGCAGCATGCTCTATATTGTGCGTTTTCCACGCAACGTAGGCCCCATAGAAGTGAATGGGGCTGCGTGAAAATCGCAAGCATCCGCAAGCAAGTGCGGATGCGGTGCGATTTTCACGCACGGTTGCTAGGAGACGATCGGGATGGGGACCAGATCATTATTATTTTCCCTTATAACATGGTTATAGGGGAAAGTAATAGCATTCTGAATACAGAATGCATAGTACAATAGCGCTGAAGGGGTTAAAAAAAAATATATAATAATTTAACTGCCCTTAATCCACTTGCTCGCGCAGCCCGGCATCTCTTCTATGCTGTGTGCAGGAAAAGGACCTGTGGTGACATCACTCCAGTCATCACATGGTCCGTCACATGATCCATCGCCATGGTAAAAGATCATGTGATGGACCATGTGATGACCGGAGTGACTTCACCACAGGTCCTTTTCCTGCACACAGCACAGAAGACAGACAGAAGAGATGCCGGGCTGCTCTTTTAAAAAAAAAATATATATTTTTTTAACCCCTTCAGCGCTATTGTACTATGCATTCTGTATTCAGAATGCTATTATTTTCCCTTATAACCATGTCCGAACTTCTGTGAAGAAGTTCGGGTTTGGGTACCAAACATGGCGATTTTTCTCACGCGCATGCAACACGCATTACAATGTTTTGCACTCGCGTGGAAAAATCGCGCATGTTCCCGCAACGCCCGTCTGAAAGAGGCCTTACTGTTGGGAAAGCGCTCATTGGTTAACCCTTTAATAGCCGGGCCTGAAAAGGCCTTAATGGCCAGTCACTTTTTCGTGAGGTAGTGCACGTGGTGGTTCAAACTGTTGCCGCTCTTTTTATTTTTTATTTGTTGGACTACCAAAATAATATTTTATTTTTTTTATTTTTTACATGACACATGGGCTTTATAGGTTTTAGTTTCATTCGGGGGAAATTGTACAAAACATTTTTAAAAAGTTACATTTTTTTCAAACGATAGCTCCTTGTTCTTTAACTATGTGAACTGACACCAAAATGAATTAGAATTAGTTCCCTATTTTGTGTCAGTGGTTTTGTTATACAATATGAATAATTTCATGTGAATGGGGTGATAATGGTGACAGTTTTGGTTGGTGTGGGTGTCTTATGTATTTTATTTATTTTATCATAAAAAAGACCTTTGGGGGGCAGTGAACAATTATTTTACACTTTTTTCCTTTTTTTTTATTTTGTATTTAATAAAAATTAAAAAAAATTAAAAAATTTTGTCTTACTTTATAATTCGTTTTTTTTATCCACAGGAGCCCTAGTTACAGGAGAAAAATAAAGGTCTGTGGGGGCTTTGTACACAGGCGGAGCTGATCAGGGTCTACTGATCCTGCAACTCTGCACTCCTTTGCCCCCAAGACACCCAGCAATCACTTGATAGCAGGGTCCAAAAGCATAGAACTTATTAAGCGCTATGCACCTATATAAAGAGAAGACAGAAGCAGTAACAAACCTCTTCTGTCTTCTCCTCAGGTCCCCCGCTGTCACTAACTGCCGGGGACCTGCCCTGCTCCTGCTAGACTGCAGGAGCTGTAATCCTGTGCAGTGTGGCAATCCGGGTAAATCAACTGTGTTTCTGTTCAGCAACAAGGAGGCTGCAGACCTTGGCTCTGGGGGACGCATTTTATTTTTTTGGAAGCCTTCGCTACAATGATTTGTACTGATGGCATTATGTAAAGATAGTTCACTACAGTGGAGGCTGGGCAAGGACATACAGCATTTTAAATCATTATAATGCTGTGCGGTTCTGGCACAGTAAAAAAATCTCCCCACAGTGGACAATGCTTATTTTTGCACTAAAATTACAAGTTTTACAGAATTTTTTTCTTCAACAAAACTACAGTACTGTGCAAAAGCTTGCTTTCAAAAATAGAAATGTGAATACTCTATTTTTTTTTATCAATTATGTGGTGTGGCCGTCCTTTACCTTCAAAACAGCATCAGTTCTTCTTGGTAAAATTCTAAACAAACAGTTTTTGAAGGAACCTGGAAGGGAGGGTGTTCCAGAC
Source organism: Bufo gargarizans (assembly GCF_014858855.1). Taxonomy (NCBI): domain Eukaryota; kingdom Metazoa; phylum Chordata; class Amphibia; order Anura; family Bufonidae; genus Bufo; species Bufo gargarizans. Next base: position 150,972,585 of record NC_058081.1, read on the forward strand.
AACTTTTAAGAACTAACTACAGATCATCTGTGGATATAGGCTTGTTCAAATCCTTCTGTCTCTTCGTGAAATACAAGGCCTGTTTCACAGTTGTGTTGTTCATTTCAGTTTTGAGATCCGGCAGGGGATCTAAAAACCAAAATGAAACCGATTTGTTTTGATCAGAATGCATCCGTTCCGTTAGGATAGAAACATAGAAACATAGAATGTGTCGGCAGATAAGAACCATTTGGCCCATCTAGTCTGCCCAATATACTGAATACTATGGATAGCCCCTGGCCCTATCTGATATGAAGGATGGCCTTATGCCTATCCCATGCATGCTTAAACTCCTTCACTGTATTTGCAGCTACCACTTCTGCAGGAAGGCTATTCCATGCATCCACTACTCTCTCAGTAAAGTAATACTTCCTTATATTACTTTTAAACCTTTGCCCCTCTAATTTAAAACTGTGTCCTCTTGTGGTAGTTTTTCTTCTTTTAAATATGCTCTCCTCCTTTACCGAGTTGATTCCCTTTATGTATTTAAAAGTTTCTATCATATCCCCTCGGTCTCTTCTTTCTTCCAAGCTATACATATTAAGGTCTTTTAACCTTTCCTGGTAAGTTTTATCCTGCAATCCATGGACCAGTTTAGTAGCTCTTCTCTGAACTCTCTCTAGAGTATCTATATCCTTCTGGAGATATGGCCTCCAGTACTGCGCACAATACTCCAAGTGAGGTCTCACCAGTGTTCTGTACAGCGGCATAAGCACTTCACTCTTTCTACTGCTTATACCTCTCCCTATACATCCAAGCATTCTGCTTGCATTTCGTGCTGCTTTATTACATTGTCTTCCCACCTTTAAGTCTTCTGAAATAATTACTCCTAAATCCCTTTCCTCAGATACTGAGGTCAGGACTGTGTCGAATATTCTATATTCTGCCCTTGGGTTTTTACGCCCCAGGTGCATTATCTTGCACTTATCCACATTAAATTTCAGTTGCCAGAGTTCTGACCATTCTTCTAGTTTTCCTAAGTCCTTTTCCATTTGGCGTTTCCCTCCAGGAACATCAACCCTGTTACATATCTTTGTGTCATCAGCAAAAAGACAAACCTTACCATCGAGGCCTTTTGCAATATCACTTATGAAGATATTAAACAAAATTGGTCCCAGTACAGATCCCTGTGGAACCCCACTGGTAACATGACCTTGTTTTGAATGTTCTCCATTGACTACAACCCTCTGTTGCCTGTCACTCAGCCACTGCCTAATCCACTCAACAATATGGGAGTCCATGCTCAATGACTGCAGTTTATTGATAAGTCTTCTATGTGGGACAGTGTCAAAAGCCTTACTAAAATCTAGATATGCGATGTCTACTGCACCTCCACCGTCTATTATTTTAGTCACCCAGTCAAAAAAATCTATAAGATTTGTTTGACATGATCTCCCTGAAGTAAACCCATGCTGTTTTTCATCTTGCAATCCATGGGATTTTAGATGTTCCACAATCCTATCCTTTAATAGGGTTTCCATTAATTTGCCTACTATTGATGTCAGACTCACTGGTCTATAGTTGCTCGATTCCTCCCTACTACCTTTCTTGTGAATGGGCACGACATTTGCCAATTTCCAATCTTCCGGGATGACTCCTGTTACTAATGATTGGTTAAATAAATCTGTTAACGGTTTTGCCAGCTCACCACTAAGCTCTTTTAATAATTTTGGGTGTATCTCATCAGGCCCCTGTGATTTATTTGTCTTCACTTTTTGGAGGATGCAGTTGTGTGAAATCAAAATGAAACAAAACGGATCCACACCTAAATATATTGAAAGTCAATGAGTGACAGATCCATTTTTTTTTTTATCGTAAAAAAAGAAATAAAAAATAGAATGAAACACTACGATCCGTCACCATTGACTTACATTGTTTTTAGTAACGGATCTGGTTTGTTTTGTTTCGATGACAAAACAGAATGCAGAGACTAAAAAATAAACAAAAAAAAATGTCCCCCATATGCCTGGGCCACTCACACTGAATCTACTTACCTGGTCACCGCACCGCCGCTTCTCCCTGTGCGCAGATTAAAACACTCGGTGTCGGTGAGGGGGCGCTAATGACTGGTACAAGCGTCACCCGTGATGCTAGGGAGGCTCATCACAAAAGATCTGTGGTTCGTTATCTAAGATGCTTGGAACCACCTCTTTGACAAGTTCACCAAGAAGAACTGATGCTGTTCTGAAGGTATAAGGCAGTCACACTACAAATTTAGATTTCTCTGTTCTTTTCACTTTGCATTTCGTTAATTAATAAAAAATAAACTATTCACATTTGTGAAAGCATTCTTACTGTGCAGCAGGTTTTACAAACTTTTGCAAGGTACTGCAGTTTTGGGGGGGGGGGGGGGGGGAATTCAGTAAAACTTGTAATTTCTACATCTATAATTTGTTTTACTCTTATGACTTAAAAGGGGTTTTCTCGTCTTAGACGCTGGTGGTATATCGCTAGGATATTCCAGCAATCTCAGATTGGAACCAGAACCTGAGGTGGAACCCGCAGTCCCGCACCCATCTCCAGAAAGGGACCTCCAAAGCGAGTTGAGAGCACCTGCACATGCGCAGCCAACCCTCCATTCATTTCAATGGAACTGCCAAAAATAGTAGCATGCGGGCTTGGCCATCTGTGGCAGTGTCAGAAGTGAACGGAGAGGTGGCTGCACTTGCGCGGTGTGATATTCATGCTCAGTCGCTCAGCTATATTTGGAAATCCTCTAAAAATTTATGGAGAGCGCGCCGCTTTTGGGGGTCCGTTTTAGGCCTAGTTTACACGACCGTATGGCTTTTTCAGTGTTTTGCGGTCCGTTTTTCACGGATCCGTTTTTTGTTTCAGTTGTGTTTCCGTTTCTGTTCCGTTTTTACGTATGGCATATACAGTATACAGTAATTACATAGAAAAAATTGGGCTAGGCATAACATTTTCAATAGATGGTTCAGCAAAAACGGAACAGTTACGGAAGACATACAGATACATTTCCGTATGTGTTCCGTTTTTTTTGCGGACTCATTGACTTGAATAGAGCCACGGAACGTTGATTTGCGGGCAATAATAGGACATGTTCTATCTTTCAACGGAACGGAAAAACAGAAACGGAATGCATATGGAGTACATTCCCTTTTTTTTTGCGGAACCATTGAAATGAATGGTTCCGTATACAGAACACAAAAGAACGGTCCGTACACTCGCAAAAAAAAAAACATTCATGTGAACTAGGCCTTAGAGAGAGGTGTGGGTTTAGAGGTGGGATCTGCACCTATAGGACTTTGATGGCATACTCCAGCGATAAAACAATTCCTTTAATTTTAAGTGTATTTTTCTTTTTTGTCTGGGGCTTTTCATGTGATGTAAACAATTATACTAATTTTCAACCAACATATGCACCAAGTCATGAGATTATATCAAAGGACGTGACTGTGTAATATTCTCATTCATGCCTTTCACATATATTGCATATAGTATCGGTATTGTATGCCTTAGGGTACTTTCACACTTGCGGCAGGACGGATACAACAGGCTGTTCACCCTGTCAGATCCGTCCTTCCGCTATTTTGCCATGCCGCCGCTCCTTCCCCATTGACTATAATGGGAACGGGGCGGAGCTCCAGCACAGTACGGCAGTTCGCTGGACTAAAAAGTCAGACATGTAGTCAATGGGGACGGAGCGGCGGTCCAGCAGCACGGCGAAAAAGCGGAAGGACGGATCCGACAAGGGTGAACAGCCTATCGGATCCGTCCTGCCGCAAGTGTGAAAGTACCCTTATAAATATCTGTGAGGCTCATATCTTCAAGGTCAGTAATCAGATTTATTATGCAATCAGTCACAAATCTTCACTACATATCCAGGCATTTATCTCTAATTTTAGAACGTGATCACATTGTCCTTCCATCAGTCATATGAATGCTGCTCATTAATGTTCACTTGATTAATATATATATATATATATATATATATATATATATATATATATATATATATATATATATATATATATATATATATATATAGGATCGACCGATATTGATTTTTTAGGGCAGATACCGATAATTTGTGAACTTTCAGGCCGATAGCCGATAATTTATACCGATATTCTGGGAATTTTCATTTTTGAAAAAAAAATTAAAATTCCCACAAATCTGCTGAAAATTAATGTTTATTGTTAATGTGTATTTTTATTTTTTTTGTAAATCTTTCTTTTTCATTTATATTTAATATTTTGGTGTTTTTATTACTTTTTTTTTTTTTTTTTAACTAACTTTTAGCCCCCTTAGGGACTAGAACCCTTGTCCTATTCACCCTGATAGAGCTCTATCAGGGTGAATAGGAGCTCACACTGTCCCTGCTGCTCTGTGCTTTGTGCACACAGCAGCATGGAGCTTACCATGACAGCCAGGGCTTCAATAGCGTCCTGGCTGCCATGGTAACCGATCGGAGCCCCAGCATTACACTGCTGGGGCTCCGATCGGAGGAGCAGGGGAGAGGGAATCCTGTGGGGGACGCACTGCGACTGGGGTGGGGGGGAGGCGGGGCGCACCACTGTTTAATACTGGGGGGAGGGGGGGGCGCACTGCGCCACCAATGCTTAATACTGGGGGGGCTTGGGGGGGAGGCGCACTGCGCCACCAATGCCTAATATTGGGGGGGGGGGCGCACTGCGCCACCAATGTCTGATACTGGGGGGCTTGGGGGGGCGCACTGCGCCACCAATGAAGCTTAATCTCTAATTTATTCATATACAGGAGGCGGGAGCTGGCTGCAGGATCACATAGCCGGCTCCCGACCTCTATGAGCTGTAGCTGCGATCCGCGGCACCTGAGGAGTTAACTACCGCAGATCGCAGCTACAGCTCATAGAGGCCGGGAGCCGGCTATGTGATTCTGCAGCTCCCGCCTCCTGTATATGAATTAATGTAAGATTAAGCTTCATTGGTGGCGCAGTGGCCATAGCTCCTCCCCTCCTCTTGTCCCCTGTCCTCCCATTGGCTGGAGCGGCAGCAGCAGCACAGGGGGAGGAGACACTGCTCCTTCTCCCCTGTGCTGCTGCTGAGGGAACACGGAGAGCGCTGTCAGCAGCGCGATCTGTGTTCCCCATACGCTATCGGAATATCGGCAAAATAGATGCCGATACCGATAGCGTTCAAAATCCTCAATATCGGCCGATAATATCGGTAAATCCGATAATCGGTCGATCCCTAATATATATATATATATATATACACATATATATATGTAGCTTGACAAAGGCTCCATTGAGAGAGCTGAAATGCTGCATTGCTTTGGGGTGTGAATAAACATCACTGAAATTTCACCAAAAGACTGGAGTGCTGCCCATTTTTCGTAATTTCTACTCTACTGCTCCAAGCCCAGGAACATTTGTGGATTTGCACCTGGCATACCTACAGAGTGCTGCTGACCTTTTTGAGAATATATATTAGATAGATATATCTCTATCTATCTTATGTGCATTCACCCGCACAGGTGGCCCAAATGTCATTTTAGGTTCTTGAAACATGTTCACATTGGAGTATGCAAACAGGTTTTGGCTATGTGATACTTCATAGGCTTCTGACCATGTGTGGACATAACCAGGCAACTTTGATTGCTGTTATTTTATTGCTGAGCCTCAATGATATTTACACTGATTATTTACATTCCACACAATCTCTGTTTAAGGCCTCATGCACACAACCGTTATTTTGTATCCGTGTCCAATCCGCATTTTTTTTGTGGATAGCACACAGACCCATTCATTTCTACGGGTCCGCAAAAATAACAGGCAGCACATGGATGTCATTCATATGCTGTCTGCATCTGAGTCCGTTCCACAAATTATAGAACACGTCCTATTGTCCACGTTGTGGACAAGAATAGCGATTCCTAGGGAGTGAGAAAAAATGCAAATTGTCTGTATTTTATGGATCCGTGGTTTGTGGATTGCAATACAGACATGATTGTGTGCATGAGGCTTTAACCTATAAATTGCTGCTTCTGTGTATGATGCAAGTGCATTCCCGTTATACTCAGGTGAATGTTCAGTATTCCCCTGCCCAATTGAATGCCTCATGCTTTTTAATCTGACCCACACCCATCAGAAAATGGGGGCATATCCTAGCGGGAATACCCCCTTTAAGGCCACTTGCACACCTTGGGGAATATGTGTAGGTTTTCCACGCAGATTTCGTGCAGCAAAGTCTATGAGATTACACAAGTCTCACGTCCACTTTACAGATTTTTACCATGCAGAAATTGACCTGCATTGCAGATTTCCAAATCTACAGTGTCAATTATGTTTGCGGTTTTAGCTGAAGACTTCACCCTTTATAATGGAAGGGTGAGATCTGCAGCAAAACCACATCAAATCTGCACCAAACACCGCTGTTAGACATTGCAGATTTTGGTGCAAATATGCTGCAGAAACTCACATTAAACGTGCACGGAAATTTGTGCAGATCTTACGTGCGTTCACCCGCACTCGTGGGCAGGTGAATTTAGGGTGCCTTCACACGCTGTGGATTTTGTTGCAGAATGTTTTAAGACGAAAATCAGTTCCACTCACCTGAACGGGGCTTAGGCCCCTTTCACACGTGCGAGTATTCCGCGCGGATGCGATGCGTGAGTTGAATGCATTGCACCCGCACTGAATACCGACCATTCATTTCAATGGGGCTGTTCACATGAGCGGTGATTTTCACGCATCACTTATGCGTTGCGTGAAAATCGTAGCATGCTCTATTTTGTGCGTTTTTTCACGTAACGCAGGCCCCATAGAAATGAATGGGGTTGCGTGAAAATCGCAAGCATCCGCAAGCAAGTGCGGATGCGGTGCGATTTTCACGCACGGTTGCTAGGAGATGATCGGGGTGGAGACCCGATCATTATTATTTTCCCTTATAACATGGTTATAAGGGAAAATAATAGCATTCTGAATACAGAATGCATAGTAAAATAGCACTGGAGGGGTTAAAAAAATAATAATAATTTAACTCACCTTAGTCCACTTGATCGCGCAGCCCGGCATCTCGTCTGTCTCCTTTGCTGAACAGGACCTGTGGTGACGTCACTCCAGTCATCACATGATCTTTTACCATGGTGATGGATCATGTGATGACCGGAGTGACGTCACCACAGGTCCTGTTCCTGAAATGAATGCTCACCACAGGTCCTGTTCAGCAAAGGAGACAGAAGAGATGCCGGGCTACGCAATCAAGTGGACTAAGGAGAGTTAAATTATTATTATTTATTTTTTTAACCCCTCCAGCGCTATTTTACTATGCATTCTGTATTCAGAATGTATTATTTGTATTAGTAAAATAATAGCAATCTACAGAACACCGATCCCAGACCCGAACTTCTGTGAAGAAGTTCGGGTTTGGGTACCAAACATGCGCGATTTTTCTCACGCCAGTGCAAAACGCATTACAATGTTTTGCACTCGCGCGGAAAAATCGCGGGTGTTCCTGCAACGCATCCGCACATTTTCCCGCAACGCCCGTCTGAAAGAGGCCTTACAGAAATCCATGTGCTTGCTGCCTCATTCTAATGAAGAGAACTGATTTTCACTCACAGAAAATTCTGTAACAAAATCCAGAGTGTGAAGACACCCCTGCTTTCTTCCCCAAACCCACCCCCCAAGCTATGAGTAAGCAAAGCACAAGCAAAACATGGCAGCGGGGAGCATCGTGGAAGTTTTAATCTATTAAAAGATAAGTTTTAATCTTTTTTGGCTCTAGATTTTCTACTTACAATTGTTTCAAGATTTCGCTTTCGGTCATTCTCTTTGCATTTTGTTAACTGAGAGAAATAATTCATCTATTAACACTTCTGTGTTTGAAAACGTTCTTTGCAGCATGTGTTCCCAGAGCGGTCTAAAACTTTTGCACAGGACTGTATACATCCGTCTGCAGACGGCACTTCCTGGTGACAGGTTACAAGATGCCCTACATGCATGTACTAAAATGAAGCTCAGATAACTATTTTATAATATGAATATTAAAGGGGTTGTCGGGGTTCGGAGCTGAACCTGGACATACCTACAATTTCTTCCAGGCAGCCCCCCTGTTATGAGCATCGGAGCATTTCATTCTCCGATGCTCTCCTTTGCCCCTACAAAGGCATTTTTAGGTGACCCGCTGACTTCCCGGGCTCTTCATGGGGAAAGCTAGACAGAGGCTTCCGCCCAGCAGTGATCCGGTGACATCACCGTCAATTATGGGCAGGATTTAGCCCTGCCCTGGCCTGTAAAACGGCTAAGGCAGCGCTAAAGCCCGCCCATCAGTGCCGGTGATGTCATCAGGAACACCGCTAGGCGGAAGCCTCCACCTAGAAGTGCGTCATTAGAAACAAAGAAGCGATCCAGTACAGGGAAAGGGAGAGAACAAGCAGTATATAATGTGATGGAAAAATGAATCCAGCCAGCAAAGGAAGCAATATGGACAATCACAATACATAAGTAAGTGTCTTGTATTAACTTTCTCTACATGATAAATGCCATTTGCTGAAGTGATACAACTTTAATGTATAAAAAAATAAATCAGGAGGTATATTTGCTAAAAGTCTGTTTTCTGGATGCCACACCTTTCAAGAAGTGCAGTGCAAGGCATCATACAAATGAGGAGGCAAAGGGCTCGCTCACACAACCGTATGTCTTTTACAGTGTTCTGCGGGCAGTTTTTCCCCAGATCCGTTTTTTCCGTATGTCTTCCGGTTCTGTTCCGTTTTTCCATATGGCATATAAAGTAATTACATAGAAAAAATTGGGCTGGGCATAAAATTTTCAATAGATGGTTCCGCAAAAACGGAACGGAACCGGAAGACATACGGAGTACATTCCCTATGTGTTCCTTTTTTGTGCGGACCACTTGACTTGAATGGAGCCATGGAATGGGATTTGCGGGCAATAATAGGACATGGTCTATCTTTCAACGGAAAAACGGAAACGGAATGCATACGGAGTACATTCCTTATTTTTTTTGCGGAACCATTGAAATGAATGGTCCCGTATACGGAACACAAAAAACGTTCGTGTGAACGAGCCCTAAGGCTTCATGTGCATAATATTTTTCATAATTTTATGGGGATAGCAAACTGAGCCATTCATTTCTCTGGGCCATCTATTTTTGCTGATCCATGTGGTTGTTCTGCAAGTTATAGAACACGTCCTATTCTGTTCCGTACTGTGGATGAGAATAGCCCTTTCTATTGATGGGTGTGAGAATAATGTGAAATGCACATGCAAGGTTTCTGTATTTTCAGATCTGTTTGCAGACTGAAATAAGGGATGCAGTTATGTGAATGTTGCTTTACAAAATTCTAAATATATACAGTTTTACCAACAACATACCATTTCAGCCTCCTATTGAGACCAGTGGAAGAAGACAAAAACAAACACAGTATACATTTTTGGCAAGATGACTACATGAAATAGCATAGTCTTCTATTCTATTCTATACTGCAAAAACAAAACAAAAAAAAACAACTGATGGATACCAAAAAGGGGCTCCATGGATGCATTGGATACATAAACAGCCAAGTAGTATACTGACAAGATGCAAACAAAACCTAAACCCACAATCACAGCCGCGTTACCGGAATACACATATATGAGACCTTTATTTTCTCCAAAAAGTGATGTTAACGGAGTAGATTGTTATCGTGGCTGTAATTATTTTACAATTCTGCTAACGTATTAAACTTACTATGTGATTGTAGACATGTATTTCTTATGAGCTTTTTGAGTCACTATGGGTTTTCATTGTGTCCTTACTTATAAAATAAAAAAAAAATGTATAATAAAAAAAAAAAAATATATATATATATATATATATATATATATATATATATATATATATATATATATATATTTTTTTTTTTTTTTTTTATCATCTCGTGTTGACAACCCTGAATCAAAGTCTGACAATTCAGAGCGCAGATCGCATCCTGGATACCTTGTTTGTACATGGCGCAGTGCAAGCAGCCGTTGTCTCCACTCTCCGAGACCAAAACATGGCCGGGAAGAAAAAGAGAAACCCAGCAGCTAGGAAGCGGAGCTCAGTCCGCTCCAGGCTCACTACAGAGCTGTTCAAAGCACGTCCTGAAAAACGGGTGTCTGCAGGGTGACCAACTTTTTTCACATATTCGGATTTGCTTCCAGTTTTCCCTCCAGATTACAGCTGTCTATTAGGGGTGCCAGGCGCATATGATCAGTTTATCACTGGGAGATACGTGTAAAAAAATATAATGAATAATAATAATGAGTGATGTCTGCATCTTTTGTGTGCCCCATTGAAGTGAACGAGTCCACAAAAAAATGCTGCGGACCAAATAGGTTTGTGTGCATGAGCCCTTAAGGGTCCATTCACACAACTGTATCTATTTTTGCGGACCGCAAACCGCAGAACTGCAAACCACGGATACCGGACGCATGCGTTCTGCATTTTACAGATCGGTACGTCCGGCCCTATGATAGAAATGCCTATTTGTGTCCGCAAAATGGACAAGAATAGGACATGTTCTATTTTTTTCGGGGGCAGGGGAACGGACGTGCAGATGCAGACAGCATACAGTGTGCTGTTCACATCTTTTTCACTTAAATGAATGGGTCCTCATCCGATCCACAAAAAAAAACAAAAAATGCAGAACGGATTCGGAAAGAGAAATACTGTGGTGTGCATGTGCCCTAAAAGAAAGTTGTCTGCCTATTGTGTGGTTTAACATACTCTTTGTTTGGGTTTACAAATACTGATGAAAAATACAGACCAAATACTGATTGTGAGGATTGGTCATCACTATAAAAGTCCTAGAAAACCCCTTTAAATGTACAATAAGGCTAGGTCTACATGACGACAATAAGTCGCGCAACAGATAGGGCAGAACTAAACTGCAACATTTGTCGCGCAACAATTTTTATAATGGTAGTCTATGGTGTTGCACTGCGACATGCTGCGACGCGACAGTCACAGAAAAATCCATCTCAAATGGATTTTTTGCGACTGTCGCATCGCAGTCGCAGCATGTTGCATTTTGCAGTGCGACACCATAGACTATCATTATACAAAATGTCGCCATGTAGACCTAGCCTAAAGGGAGACTGGTTTCATGTTTTGTGACCCCGTGAGCAGAGTGGTGAATATTTCCCACTGTACGCACCAGGAATACAAGTTGTTTTATATTTTGTGGAACAAATCAAGGCCAGTGAAACACAACAATTGATAAAATAATGGGCAGAACTGCAGTACTTCTAGTTCAGCCACACAATGCCTTCACATCGCGTTTTTTAATACAGAAAGAACATTTTGTCCCGTGATTGAGGTTATAAACATGAAACTAAGGAACACTTGTTGTGCGTCTACAAGAATGTTGACCTGTCAAATGATTACGGTTAGGAATGAGCAAGTCGATTTGTCTCATTGGCAGGAGCTCGTTACCTGTGAGGGGCTGTCCCCATAGGTGAAGAAGCGCCCGTCTGCCTGTTGATGGACAGGGCCAAACATCTGTCTGGACTCAGCACTACTGTTTCAAGTAGCAGAGCAGAAGTTCAAATTCGGCTTTGGGAACAGCGACTGCGCATGCGCTGCTACATTACTTGGTACCGATGCATGTGAAGTCACTGCTCCCAAAGCCTAATCTCATCTTTGGCATTTGTGGTGCTACTCAGAGTGGTGTCTCAGGGCACAGATAGTCAGCGCCGGGGTAGATGTCCAGCAGGCAGGGGGATGCTTCTTCACCTGTGGAGACAGCCCCTCACAGAAACTCTTGCTAAAGAGTTAAATTGATTTGTTAGAATTGAGTCGCTCATCCCCAATTACTATGATACGCCAGGAAGCAGATGGCATATTGAAGGCCTTTAAAGAGGACCTGTCATGTCTCTTTTAGGGCTCATTCACACGACCGTAAAGGCTTCATGCCCGTGCTGCAGACCGCAGGCATGTGAACCCCGTATTGCATCGACTAGAATGGGTCTGCAATATATGGCAAAAGAAAGGAGATGTCCTATCTTTTGTGGAAGTACGGACCCGAAAACCCACGGAAGTACTTTGTAGCGTGAGCTGTGTCCGGCCTTGGTCATAAATTCTAGCAGGAATAATAGAAGAACAGCACAGCATAGTCATACGTAAATATGCTTCAGAATTCAGAGTATATGGGCAGTACAAGTAGTAACTGAAACTGACGGGAGGTCAAACCATGCATGTTGTCCAGCCTGGCTTTCAAGCCAATTAAAGTGGCAACTTAAGTCACTATAAAAAAAAAACAAAAAAAAAAAAAACATGGATTTATAAATAGCCCCTTTCTCTGCTCCATAAAGGAACAGGGGCCTCCATGTGCACACAGGGTATGCAGGAACATTTTACATGGAATTTCCCCAATTTGGACACTTATGAAATATATTGCATAGAAATGTGGTTCCTAGCTAAGCAAACAGAAATAATTCTAAATCAGCTATGCCCTGGTGATTGTGCTGCGACTGTAGGTGGTCTGTGAGGGATAAAAGGTTAACTGTTCGCTGGTAACGACAGCAAAAAAAAAAAAGGCACCATTTCAGTGCATAAGTCACGGGCTAACCGTTTACGGGCTGAGCAGGGATCAAAATTCATATTCGGGTGCATTCACAAGACCAAATGTATTTAGCGGTCCGTAAAATGCAAAATACGGCTGACGTCCATGTTGCATCCATTTTTGGGGACCCATTGTAACAATGCTCATCACTGTCTACAATACGGACACGCATAGGACAGGTTTTATCTTTTTTGCGGGGCTGCAGAACAGACATACGGATGCGGACAGCACATGGTGTGCTCTTTGTTTTATTTTTTTTGCAGACCCATAGAAAAGAATGGGTCCTTGTTCGACCCACACAAAAAAAAAAAAAAAAAGTGGATAGATGTGGACCAAAAATACAGTCGTGTGAATGGGGCCTTAAAGGGAACCTGTCATCAACTTTATGCCGCCCATACTAACAGCAGAATGAAGTAGAGACAGGCGAGTTGATTTCAGCGGTCTGTCGTTTATAAGTTAAAGGGAACCTGTCACCGGGATTTTGTGTATAGAGCTGAGGACATGGGTTGCTATATGGCCGCTAGCACATCCGCAATATCCAGTCCCCATAGCTCTGTGTGCTTTTACTGTGTCATAAAATTGCGATGCGCGAGCTGGCGCATTCACAGTTCGTTCCCTAAGGCTGATGCCAGCACAGGGAAGGAACACTATGGCGACACTGCGCATGCGCTAGCTCACGCATCGAGATTACAGCGCTCTAGCTTTCTGATGTCAGGGGGCAAGGAGGAGATTCGGAGGATGCGGGGGGGGGGGGGTGCTGGGCTCCTTCACAGTGGGTGTGGCTGGGCTCAGAGTCAGAGAACGCTGGACTCATTTCTCAAGCATGGAGGAGGCAGGACTCATCTATGGTTCATTTACATATCTGGCGGGAACATTTATTTTAGGTTTTTCTCTGAACTGATAGTTTGTTCAGAATTGATTTTAATATCATTATTAATGTATGAAAAGGTATTTTTAGAAAAGTGAGTGGATAAATAGACTTAGAAGGGATGACAGGTTTCCTTTAAAAGTAAGTGGTTGCCAAGAACCAACATCACAATCATTGCAGACTGGGCCTGGAAAAGAGTCCCGGCCCCCTGAGAAGAGTCCTGGTTATTCATGAATTCCTGCTCTCCTGCCCACCTGCTGATGACTGACAGTCTAATACCTAGTTTTCTCCATTTCTCTCTAGGAGAGAACTGCCAATCATCAGCAGATGGGTGAGAGCAGGAGATTATGAATAACCAGGACTCTTCTCAGGTATATTTGACTCTTTTCCAGGCCTGGGCTGCAATGATTATGATGCTGGTTCTCAGCAACCACTTACTTCTAGCTCATGAGTGACACAGCGCTGACATCAGCATTTCTGTCACTATTTAATGCTGCCCTCAGTGAGGTCAGTGTAAAGTTGATGACAGGTTCCGTTTAAAGTGTGATGTAGTGAGGAAGGAGTTAACTAGACTGGTAATGTAGGAATAGGGTTAATAGTTCCCAGCAATTCCCTGTAAGCTCAGGGAGAGAGATGGATGTGAAGGGTTAATAAGAGCACCAACTGCTCTGATGCCCGGGAAGCTGCCGCTATCTGCTGAGGACATGTCAATGCTCTTTTCTCAGCAGTGCCTTGTAATGACAGGCCACGTGGAGTCACATTTTCCGGGCTTCCCCTTTGTTTTCGGCGTGAGCGGCAGATAGGGTGGGCGATGCGACTTACAAGAAGGTCTGGTCACGTGACTATCACCTTGCAGGAATCTTCCCTCACTTGGTATGTTGGAAGTAGTGTCAGATGAGATAGAGGAAGAGAGATATTTTAGTAACGACTGCCGAGGCGGAAATTTTTACTTGCATTACTCAGATGTGAGCACAGCGGAGACTGCACCTTGTATTAGAATATACTGCACGTGTGGCATCCGGCCATGTACTCACCGGCTCCACCACACGGACCCGCCCGTAACAAGGGCAGGCCATTCATTCCTCGGCCGAACACCTAGATCAGCTCAGAATTGCTTTCATTAATTCCTTTCATTCCTGTCAACGTAAAATGGTTACTACACCTAGCAGATCCAAGTCTGTCAACACAATAGGGAGATGGTTGTCATTTAGTACAAGGGGGGGGGCATATTTATCAATGCAGCGGTGCCAGCTTTCTGGCAGGAGTCCATTGAAAAAATTAGTTGGCGAAACGAAACAAATAACAGATATATGTCAGGTTCAGATCTGCCACATACGTGGCCTCTCGGCCAAACACTGCTAATATTGTACATGTATGACAGATTTTATATTCCTGTACACGATACACAAAAATTGCCATTGTTTACTAAAGTAGTGTGGGGAGAGTTAATCGCGGTAGGTCCGCTGGATCTTTTAGACTGGAGCGCTTGGGCACCTGCGCCAAATTACAAAGACGGTGTCTGTGTAATGTCAATAAAAAGTACGCCAGCGGGTTACCTGGCGACTTCTTAACAAGTTGCACATCATAAGGGCTCATTCACACAATGTATGAATGGTTCCGCATCCATTCCGCAATTTAGCAGAACGGGTGCGGACCCATTCATTTCCATGGGGCCACAAGAGATGTGGACAGGACACTGTGTGCTGTCTGCATCCGTTGGCCAGCAAAAAAAAAAAAATATAGAACATGTCCTATTCTTATCCGTTTTATGGACAATAATAGGCCGCCCGTTGTGCAAATTGCGGACTGCAAAACATGGCGCAGACGTCTGAATGAGCCCTAAATGAGACATATAAGTGTTTTAAGCTGTAATCCCGACCCAATTTTCAGAAGTGTCGAAGCTCATCAAAAATTCACGAAAAAGTGCAAAAAAAATGCACAAAATGTCAAAACTTGCAAGATTTTTGCGCAGCAGATTTGATAAATGCCCCCTATGTGGTCATTCTTATCCTTTAGATCATTAAATACAGCGCTTCATATATTTTAGCAAAATATCCAGACATCTGCATGTAGGCCAGAGAGGACAACCATACTGAAGAAAACTCATACGCCTTTAGGCCTCATGCACACAACCGTTCTGGTTTTTTTGCGTTCCGCAAACCACAAATACGCAAAAAATGGAAGCCACCCGTGTGCCGTGCGGAATGGAACGTGTGGCCCATTGTAAAAAGGCCTATTCTTGTCCACAAAACGGACAAGAATAGGACATATTTTTTATTTTTTTTGCAGGGCTACGGAACGGAGCAACGGATGCGGACAGCACACGGAGCGCTGTCCGCATCTTTTGTGGCCCCATTGAAGCGAATGGGTCCGCATCCGAGCGGCAAAAACAACGGTCGTGTGCATGAAGCCTTAGGCAAACAAGCGGTCCCATACGGACTGTTCACAGTCACAGAGTACGTAGGTTCTGGAGAAGAAACTACCGTATATTAAGCTCAAACACAGAACAAGGTCCACAAAAGCCGAATCAGCCAATGATGACAACGTGATAAACCATGCTCCCACCCACTGCGTCAGTGCCACCCCATCGGTCTTTATGTAGAAGCATTACCTATTTTGTCGGCGATTACGGATCCCTTGGGTGGATGCGTCTGTATTTTGTCCGCGATTATCACTGACCACTGGTAGGAGAAACTCTGGAAACCAATTTTCAGCTGAGCAGTGTCCGGAAGACACACTGGAGGGCAAAAACGGAAACAAGGACATCTTCATGGAGCAACCACTGACAATCTTGTCATGGATGTGGTCATCACGGACATATAAAAGAGGCCTTACTTTGTGGCAGCTCGGGCGTGCCTGCATACCCCATGTGACCTCTGAAACCAATCACTGGCCTCAGCAGTACACTGCTTGTGGGGTACAGAGGCAGGCCATGACTGCTGCCATAAGATCTGGAGTTGTCATATTCTAGACCTTGTTTCTAGGAATACCCTTTTTTGGGGGTGACCACCATTTCAGCTCGCAAAAGTTTTGCCATCCAACTTTCCCAGACTCCTGAAGTTAAACCCGCCTAGCTGCGCAACAATGCACGCGGCATGGCTGGGCAGATCGGACATGAGCGACAACCTCTGTAGCTTTGTTGGTAGTCACCAAACAGAACTAAGAACTAGTGGATACACATTTGTGACAACCTGAAGGAGGAGGACCAAGCCAAGGCTCTATCAACCACCGTCCGCCATGTTTCTCAGATTTCCACACATTTGTGCTCCAATCTACCAACTGAATGGAGCCGACCTCAGATTTACAATTACTGAGACGTTCTCCAGTAGTCGGTAGTGTAGGTCGCCCATTGATTGGCCGCTCGCTCGCAGGCCTATGACCACAGAACGCTGGCTTTACTGGAGCACGCTCTGAAAGAGACAGTCTGCCAAATCCCTGGCTCCCCATCCATCTCGCAGGTTGACAGCCCCTTACAAGCAGCTTTTCTTTCCGACATTAAACACCTATAGAAATCTCAATATTTCCCAGCTGGGCACCAACATCCACCAAACACAACGCAACCCACCATGGTTGGCGCAGGCCCTGTCATCAGATATCACATAGGCTTATTTTTGACAGGTCTCACGC
Organism: Bufo gargarizans; assembly: GCF_014858855.1. NCBI lineage: Eukaryota > Metazoa > Chordata > Amphibia > Anura > Bufonidae > Bufo > Bufo gargarizans. Next base: position 150,989,671 of record NC_058081.1, read on the forward strand.
TACCCCCGTGCCTGGAACACCCGACTGATAAATATATGGCCATGAATGGGACTCTCCTTAGGGAAAAAAAAAAAAAAAAGACAGATTGATGGGCGAAGCGACACATAAGGAAGCAGCGCCTGGTCTAGCAGATGGCCCTATGGCGAGGACGGAGGAGAAGGGTACATAGGAATGAAAGGGCTGGGATTAGGGATGATGCACTTTGTCATAACAAGGCGAAGGGTTGCACAAGAGAAGCGCTGTCACTTGGCATTAACCCTCGCCCGGCCAGGCCCATCCTGCGGTTACCTTCACACTGGATCTGCTGCGGGGGATCTCTGCCTCCATGCTCAGGCTGTTCTCCCTCCTGTCTTTCTTAAAGGAATTAGCCCTCACCTTATAAGTGGATGTGTTGGAGGATTTAATGAATAATCCAGGGACGGAGTTGCTTTGCCCAGACAGTACAGTGTTGGTCTGATGGGGAGAGTTGGAGTCGTCTGACTCTTTGCCGCTGTGATACACCACCCTGCTGTCAGAGATGTGGATGCTTGGAGCACAGCCCATGCTTTGATGCCTCCTTAGCCAAATATCCAAAGCCTTCAGTCTCTGCTGCCAATCAATGGCAATGCGTGCGGGGCTCCTGTGCCGCGGCCACCCTCCTGCATGTCCCTGTGGGGAGGACTAGCCTGCGATCAGAGATCGGGCAGAGCGGCGGGGGACATGCATCAGCATGGCAACATTGTATCCGCGGATCAATGCGGTAGTGCTCTCCACGCCCCGGTGCGTTATCCGTGCCGGGCTACAAGTTGGCCACCAGGGATCTCCCCGGGGTGCATGGGTGGCTGGAAGGCACGGCTCTTCCTCGGTGCCTACAAAGTCTTGGTGGGGACCCTGGGACTCCTCCTCATCATCATCTTCCAGCAGCGGAGGAGGAGGAAGAGGCTTATTTACATTTGCACACTCCGCTCTTCTTGGCAACAGAAAAGATTCCCCCTCCCCGCCCCCTGAAGACCGCAGGGAGAGACCTGCAGCTCTGGCCGGACGCACATACCCCGCTGCCTGCACTGTGGCACTAGAGGACGCGCAAGCAGATGCCCCCAATGAATTAAAATGGCGCTCTTATGGCAGCAGTCGTGTGCTGTGTGCAGCCAGCGCGCCTGTCATTACACCCCGCAGTGCTGCAGTCTCCTCTCTGACTGCGCCGCTCTCCCCTCTGCCAGTACTGCTGCCCTCCTCCCGGCTCTCTCTCCCGTGCGACTCCTCACCGCCGCCGCTCTCACACAAACCTCAGCCAATGGAAGCGCCGCAAACGCATGACCTCCAGCCTTTACTGACGTCAATGCAAATGAGCTCTGGGGTAACCAATCACAATCGCGGTGAGCCGCCGTGGGCGTGGTGAAAACGCGGAGGGGAGTTTAAATCGGTTGTGGTCCTTTCTGTGCGCGCCAGTTTCTGTCAAAGGAGAGTAGTGGCTGCTCTGTCAGTGATGTCTGCGCTCTGTGGGATGGGTTACCTCGGTGTCAATATGGAAGCACCCTGCTGTTAACTGATAAAACCTTACCTCTTTTATGTGTGTGATAAAGTAGCACTAGGAGACAATCCACACACGTCAGGTTTTGTTGCAGAAATGTTTGCAACTGTCCCATTTATTTGACTAGGCCAACCTGTGGCTCTCCAGCTGTTGTACAACTACAACTCCCATCATGCTTTGCTGTAGGCAGTCTAGGCATGCTGGGAGTTGTAGTTTGGCAACAGCTGGAGAGCCTCAGGTTGGCCATCCCTGCGACTAGGGCTTGCCGAAGTCCATGTGCTTTGTTTATCAAGGGGGTTGTCCTGCTTTTTTGTTTTTATTGGGGGGGGGGGGGGGGAGCATTTTTTAGTCACAACATTTTAAAGACTTGTGGGGTAATTTATAAAACTGGTGTAAAGTAGAACTGACTTAGTTGCCCATAGCAACCAATCAGATTCCACCTTTCATTTTTGACAGCTTCTTTGGAAAATAAAAGGAGGAATCTGATTAGATGCTATGAACAACTAAGCCAGTTCTACTTTACACCAGTTTGATAAAAAAAAAAAAATTTCTTATAGAAAAGTCTATAGGAAAGATCTAGAAAAAACACCACTGAAAAACAGTAGTGCATATTTACTACAAGTGGTGCACTTTACACTAAGAATGTGAACCACATAGGCTACATGCACACAAACGTTTTTTGTTTCCATATCCGTTCCATTATTTTTTTTGGGCGAATAGGATGCGGACCCATTCATTTCAATGGGTCCGCAAAAAACACTGTGTGCTGTCCGCATCAGTATGTCCGTTCCGTAGACCCGCAAAAAAGTATAGAACATGTCCTGTTCTGGTCCATTTTAGGCATTGTTACAATGGATGGCAATTTGCGGACTGCAAAACACATACGGTTGTGTGAATGTAGCCTTAAAGGGGTTGTCCGGGTTCAGAGCTGAACCCGGACATACCCTTATTTTCACCCATGCAGCAACCCCTGAGGCTAGCATTGGTGCATCTCATGCTCCGTTGTGCTCCCTTGCCCTGCGCTATATCGCACAGGGCACGGGCTCTTTTGTTTATCATAACACATTGCCGGGCGGAAACTTCCGCCCGGCAGTGTGTTCGGTGACGTCACCGGCTCTGAGGGGCGGGCTTTAGCGCTGCTCTAGCAGTTTTACTGGCTAAGGCAGCGTTAAATCCCGCCCACCAATGCCGGTGACGTCACCGGGCTTCCTGGCAGCCCCATGGAGAGCCCCGGTACGTCACCGGATCTCCAAAAAATGCCTTTGCCCTGCGCAATTTAGCAGGACAAAGGAGAGCATTGGAGCATGAACTGCTCCGATGCTCAAGTCAGGGGGGCTGTCGGGGTGAATATGGAGGTATGCCGGGTTCAGCTCTGATCCCAGACAACCCCTTTAATATTAGATAAATTTACTATTCTGGCTCATGGACCTTTAGAAATTATGGTAAATCCTGTGCCAGGTTTATGCTAGAATTTTAAAATTCTGTATAAAACGTATCTGTGCACAAAAAAACTGTCTAGTGTAAGTTTACACCACCTATAAATTGTCGTAGTTTTAGTCCAAAAATGTGCCAGAATTGTGGTGCATTTTTTGCTAAACTCCCTTTTGGTGAAGCCCTGCCCCCTTGTCAGATGAGGTATAAAAAGCTTAGGCCCCTTACAGACGAGCGTGTCCGGATTAGGTCCATATGCGTTGCGTCTGCGATCAGGGAAAAGCATGCAAGTAGGTACGCAATTGCAGTCAGTTTTTTTTCGCACGGGTGCAATGTGTTTTGCACGCGCGTGATAAAAAACTGACTGTGGTACCCTGACGCGAACCCGAACTTCTTCACTGAAGTTCGGGTTTGGGATCGGTGTTCTGTATATTTTATTATTTTCCATTATAATATGGTTATAAGGGAAAATAATAGCATTCTTTAATTCTGAATGCTAAGTAAAAGGTGCATTGTGGGGTTAAAAAAATTAAAATAAATATAACTCACCTCATCCACTTGATCGCACAGCCGGGCTCGTCTTCTTTCTTCTTCTTCTTGCAGGACCTGGCTGGAAAAGGACCTTTGGTGACGTAATCGCGCTCACCATGTGGTCAGCGCAGGTCCTGCTGAATGAAGATAGAAGATCTTCATTCAGCAGGACCTGCGCTTACGTCACCATGTGGTGAGCGCGATTACATCATCAAAGGTCCTTTTGCAGGTCCTGAAAGAAGCAAGAAGAGGATGCCGGCTGCGCTATCAATTAGAACAGGTAAGTTATTTTTTATTTTTTTTTAACACCTCAATCTACATTTTACTGAGCATTCCGTGTCTGTATGTCCGCATGGCCATTCTGCATAATGATAGAACATGTCCTGTTATTGTTGGCATTACAGACAAGGATAGGACTGTTCTATAAGAGGCCGGCTGTTCTGTTCCGCATAATGTGGAATGCACACACCCAGTATCCAGGTTTTGCGGATCCGCAATTTGCAGACTGCAAAACATCCAACAGTCGTGTTCATGAGCACTTACAGTGATAACAGAAATATTAAAGAGGAAGTATGATGGCAGACATTCCCAGAAAAATGCACAAACATACATGTGGCAGAATTTACACATATATGGATATCCTGCACGGGCTTCTGTCACCCCACTAAACAGTTTTTTTTGTTTTTTTGTGTACTTATAATCCCTATACTGCGATTTATCCATACATAATGTGATTAATCATTTTGGTTCAGTAGATTTTGCTAAAAACATACTTTTATAATATGTAAATTACCTGTCTACCAGCAAGTAGGGCGGCTACTTGCTGGTAGCAGCCGCATCCTCCTATCCTAAAGACGCCCCCGCCGCATGTTGATTGACAGGGCCAGCGAACGGGATCGTTCTCTGCTGGACCTGTTTGCATTCAAAATCTGGTGCCTGCGCCGTACCTGTCTTCAATCAGCGCAGGCGCACTGAGAGGTGGACGCTTGCTCGGCCGCTCCATCCTCAATGCGCCTGTGCCGAAGATGTCACATCTACACCCGGCGCAGGCGCATTGAGGATGGAGCGGCCGAGCGAGCGTCCGCCTCTCAGTGCGCCTGCGCCGATTGAAGACTGGTACGGCGCAGGCGCGAGATTTTGAATGCTGGTAGACAGGTAATTTACATATTATAAAAGTATGTTTTTAGCAAAATCTACTGAACCAAAATGATTAATCACATTATGTATGGATAAATCGCAGTATAGGGATTATAAGTACACAAAATAAATAAAAAACTGTTTAGTGGGGTGACAGAAGCCCTTTAAGTCAGTCAGAAACAAGACACATACAGCGCACACCAATCACTCATTGGACACATGTGGCGCACAAGACACTTATACATGACTGCACATACACCACTGATACATAGAACATGTACAGCACACACCAATCACACATAGGAAACACGCAATGCACACACCAAGACATTTATGCCTGACCCTATTAAGTGTAGCTCGGTTAAAGGAGTTGTCTCACCTTAGCAATTGGCATTTATCATGTAGAGAAAGTTAATACAAATACAAGGCACTTACTAATGTATTGTGATTGTCTATATTGACTCTTTTCCATCACATTATACACAGCACGTATCCGTGGTTTTGACCACTCTGCAATCCAGCAGCGGTGGCCGTGCTTGCACACTATAGGTAAAGGTGTTGGCATTTGCGCACTTCCAGCCTTTCCCTATAGTGTGTAAGCACGGCCACCACTGCTGGATTACACTGTGGTAACCACGGATACGTGCTGTGTATAATGTGATGGAAAGGAGGCAATATGGACAATCACAGTACATTAGTAAGTGCCTTGTATTAACTGCATGATAAATGCCATTTACTGAAGTGAGACAAACCCTTTAAGCATAAATGTCTGGCATAAAATTTACCAAATCTTAACCTCCTCATATTTTACATAATCTACATTATAATTAAAAGGGTTGTCCTACCATAATGACCTATTGCCTATCTACAGGATAGGTCTGACTGCTGGAACACCCACTGATCATGAAAAAAGTGGTCCTGAGACATTCAATTACATTACCGCCAATCTATGTACACAAGGGGCTTAAGACCACCGCCGAGCCCAATTGCAGTCACACCCTCTGCCACTGCGATCGTTATGCCACTGGAGTAGCCAGCGGGGCTCACGAGGCAGCTGCTTTGGGCCCCCCAGGAGCAACTGCCCCCTTTGCCCCGCGTTAAAGACGGCCCTGTCTGTGTTACAAATTCTGTAGAGACGAGATGCAGCTGAAACAATTTATCATGGCGGTCTGGGTCAAACAGAGGAGAAGAGGAAAGAGAAGGTCTACATGACAGGAGATGTCCCTGGAAGTAAGAGGTATGTGGTCACTATGACATGTAGAAAGTGTTTTTAAAGGAGAGTTACACTTTAAGGCTCCATTCACATGTCCGCAATTGTGGTCCGCATCCGTTCCGCAATTGTGCGGAACAGGTGCGGACCCATTCATTCTCTATGGGGACGGAATGGATGCGGACAGCACACAGTGTGCTGTCCACATCCGCATTTCCGGAGCACGCCGCTGATCTTCCGGTCCGAGGCTTCTGAAAAAAATAGAACATGTCCTATTCTTGTCGGAGAAGAATAGGCATTTCTATGGGGGGTACCGGCTGGGTGTATTGCGGATCTGCAATACACTACGGACGTGTGAATGGACCATAAAGGCTATATTTGTTTTTCCAACCTGCTTCTTGTTTTTTTCAGTTAAAAGGTTTACCTGGGAATTTGATATGGATGGTCTATGCTCAGGATAGGTCATCAGTATCAGATCAGTGGGGATCCCACTTCTGACACCCCTGCTGATCAGCTGCTCCAGTGAGCACTGTGGTCTCTTTATAGTTTACCAAGCAGAGCGCCGTACATTAGACAGCAGCGATGCTTGGTACTGCAGCTCATCTCCTTTCACTTGAATGGGACTGAACTGCAACTAGGCCATGTGACTGATATACAGTGACATCACTGGCCTCCCAACAGTGAATCGGCAGGTGTCCCGGGAGAAGGACGCCAGCCGATCTAATATTGACGAACAATCCCAAAGATAACCTTATACCCCTTGCTGGTTCTGTATTACACTGCAGTTTCTCTGCACGAGAATCAGCGTGGAAAAACCATGTATAATCCGCAATCAGTGCAGGCAGGCTATATGTAAATGTGTTGTCTGTGCAATATTTCCTTTGGGGCCCCACTTAAAATTTTGGCAAGGGACATACTTTGTCTAAAACTAGCCCTGAGGGAAGATGTTAGGTCAAGAATTAGGCATAGGGGAGGTGCCATTTCAATTTTTGCCTCAGGCACAAAGGCTGTGTGCTTCCCTGCCCCTGGAAGAGGGGGCCCAAGCTGAACTCTTCCACCGGGGCATATGAGCCTTTAGCTATGCCCCTGCTCAAGGCCTTTTTAATGGGTCGAACATTGACTTATAGGGTAGCTGCCTTACATTTGGTGGCATTATAGGCAAAGCTTGTTAGGAGCTCATTTGCACACCCTCCTCCCTTATTTTGATGATGACACAAAGTATAGCTTATAAGATAAACCTGATTTCTCTTTTGGAAAGTTTTCCTGTTTTCTGTATATGAGGCCCAGAATGTATAGGGATATACTATGTTACATAGTTTAGTGGGCATCCGAGTTTCACTTCCTTCTGGGATTCGCATCCCCAGCTATCCCTTGGTTGAACTTGATGGACGTATGTCTTTTTTCAACCTTATTAACTATGTAACTATGTGGATGCCCTGTCATATGACCACACATTCACTGCTGAGCAACGGTAAATGTGATTGATCAAATTCCTCTCTAAGCTCCACCTTATACACCTATTTAATGTCAGACAACCCTCTCAGATGTATTCAAGCCTGAAAAGGCCCCCACCAAGAGAAATGTAAGATAGTAACGCTGCAATACACCAATATTACAAAGGTAACACAACTAAGGGTACTTTCACACTAGCGTTATTCTTTTCCGGTATTGAGTTCTGTCTCAGGGGCTCAATACCGGAAAAAACCCTTTTGATTTATCCTGATGCATTCTGAATGGAAAGCATTCCGTTCAGTATGCATCAGGATGTCTTCAGTTGAGTCCCTTTACGGTATTTTCTCAGCCAAAATTCCGGAACACTTGCCGGAATGTTGGATCCGGCATTAATTCCCATTAAAATGTATTAATACCGGATCCTGTACCAAGTGTTCCAGTGCGCAGACCTTTAAAAGTGCGAAATAATAAATACCGGATCCATTTTTCCGCATGAAACCGGACAGACGGATCCAGAATTTCAATGCATTTGTCTGACGGATCTGCATCAGGATCCATCTACAAATGATATCCACTTGCATACGGATTTCCGGATCCGGCAGGCAGTTCCGGCGACGGAACTGCCTGCACGATCCTCACAACGCAAGTGTGAACGTAATGTAATGTGTGCATGTGTAAAAGCAGGGAGCTCCAAGTAACATATTTATTTGCTTTACACTTTGGAATACATGAAATCCCCATAAGAATGAACACATGGCGGTGGAGATATAAACCTGGTGGCCGAACCTGTTCCACAGGGTAAGAAGTACATTTATTTATATGAAGATCATTGTGCATTAGAAGCTATGTACATGTGCGGACCACTATAAATGAACCGCAGATGCCCTGCTTAACTCCAAATAAATTCCCAGCATTAGTTCAGTTCATTACATCACATAGTAAAACTGAGGTGCTGAATTCAACTAAGACCTCAAGCACACGGCAGAGCTGTATGCAGGAGGCTATATGGTGGCACATGGAGTCCCCTGGGGCTCAGTATTATGGATTGAAAGAGGCTCCTTGTGCTGTTGTACGGTGTGATGCTTCTAAACCTCCATAATATGGCATCCACTGCAGCATGCAACAATTTTTTTTGTTGGATTTGTCTGAAATCTGAAAAAAAATCATTTTGCATGTCTTTTGTATGAAATCCCCCCCCCCCCCAAAAAAACTGATACCTCCATTAATCGTAATAAAAGTATATTGTATTCAATTCATATAATATATAAAAACATGTAAACATACATAGCAGCAGGTGGTAGCCCCAAGAGAGGACTAAGAGGAAACTGCAGAGTGTAATCAAACACTAGGTCAGGGGTCCTCAAACTACAGCCCACGGGCCACATGCGGGCCGCCGAGGACATTTATCCGGCCGGGTGTTTTTGCCGCCGCCGCCTGTCCGTTACTTTTTTTTTCCAAAATAAGAGACGAACAGTCCTGCAGCAGGCCTATCATTGGTGGAAGATGAAGAGGGGGCGGCGGCCGCCGACTGGCTGGTTGAAGCGCTGGATCATGGGAATTGTAGTCTGGCCGCAATCAAGCTCCTGGCGGTGGGAGGAACCGAAAGGCGTAGCCGGACTACAACTCCCACCTCCCAGGACTTAGAGGCAGCCAGGGCATGTGGGAGGGGCTGACTGGACGTGACTTGCGTGGTGACTTGTGGTCAGTGAACGTCGGGCGCTAGCTCGTGGGAGAGAGAGAGAGGGAGATGTGCAAAGTTATTGCTGGTATATTGTTTTTGTAGCGCTATATATATATATATATATATACAGTATATATACACAGTATATATATATATATATTTATATATATAGGTATTTTACTAATCCTAATTTCTATGGTAACCATCTTTGGCAGCACTTATGTCTGTGAACAGACTTTTTCCAGAATGGAACATCTGAAATCTCCAACCAGATCTAGATTAACTGATGCACACTTGCATCACTTGTTATGACTAGCAGTGACAAATATGGAAGTGGACATTGACCATCTCATTAGCCAAAAGCAGGCCCATAGTTACTATTGAAATACTGTTATAAGTTTGTTGATTTAACTTTACTTGTTCTTCATTTTAAATATTGTATTTGTTCCCGTTTTGTTTAAACTATAGTCCGGCCCTCCAACGGTCTGAGGGACAGTGAACTGGCCCCCTGTTTAAAAGTTTGAGGACCCCTGCACTAGGTTATTAGCAAATATGCCCAATAGGACAATTAGTAGCACCCAGGGCACAATAGCCACATATGGGTCATTAGTAGTACATAACAAAGGGCAAAACTAGAAAGTCAATCTATATAAACACCATTTGTAGCACGTCGACTCTGCAGCCGCCTCCTCCCAACGCTGTTTCGCCACACAGGCTTCTTCCGGGGACAAGAGATCAACCAAGCACCTCCTCCTTTTATCATCAAACATGACATCATTTAAAAAATACAAGGCTGTTACATGTTTATGATTATTCACAGCGTCCATGGCGTCTTACACAATGGAGATCGGTTGGACTGCACCCTGCGCGCACACACGAGTCACAATGAGGCCCATGACACACGTATCATGCGGCACCTGACTCAGAAGGAAATGGTCGTGCGCTTCACGCTAGAATGCACCGTTGGCGTAGCCGGCCTACAGGTGCGTTCCAGCGTGGAGTGCATTCCACTACCACGATCACAACAACGGCACAGGACAACAAACATGGGGCACTTGCGGAAGCAATCCACAATGACATATATACTTAATTAATGCTCCAGATAAATACAACAAAATTCCCAATCGTGTACATCTACTCCTTCATGACCACAAAAGTGACATAAATTTGTTCATAACATAATTGTCCAATTATAATAATAAACATTTTGAGCTGAAAAAAATAAATAATAAATATACATGATGAAAAACCAATACCCGTGTGATAATTAATATATGATAACCAAGCAACATTATACAGGTGAAACCCGAAAAATTTGAATATCGTGCAAAAGTCCATTTATTTTAGTAATCCAAATGAAAAGAAATTGCATTAATGCAGCTTAAATTAGAATATTGTGAAAAGGTTCAATATTCTAGGCTCAAAGTGTCACCTTCTAGTCAGCTAATTAATCCATATCCCCTGAGAAAAGGGGACCTGAGATTGTGACTTAGGGGTTTCATAAGCTGTAAGCCATAATCATCCAAATTATAACAAATAAAGGCTTGAAATATCTCGCTTTCCATGTAATGAGTCTGTCTCATATATTAGTTTCACCTTTTATGTTGCATTACTGAAATAAATGAACTTTGCACGATATTCTAATTTTTAGAATTTTTAGAACCTGTATATAATACCCATCATAAATAAATAAATAAAATACTACAGGAATTCATATATATATATATATATATATATATATATATATATATACAGTCATGTGAAAAAATTAGGACACCCTTTGAAAGCATGTGGTTTTTTGTAACATTTTTAATAAAAGGTTATTTCATCTCCGTTTCAACAATACAGAGAGATTAAAGTAATCCGACTAAACAAAGAAAACTGAAGAAAAGTCTTTTCAAGATCTTCTGTAAATGTCATTCTACAAAAATGCCTATTCTAACTGAGGAAAAAGATAGGACACCCTTGCCCCTAATAGCGAGTGTTACCTCCTTTGGCTGAAATAACTGCAGTGAGACGGTTCTTGTAGCCATCTACCAGTCTTCGACATCGGTCTGAGGAAATTTTACCCCACTCCTCAATGCAGAACTTTTCCAGCTGTGAGATGTTGGAGGGGTTTCTTGCACGTACAGCCCTTTTCAAGTCACCCCACAGCATCTCAATGGGATTCAAATCTGGACTTTGACTTGGCCATTCCAGGACTCTCCATTTCTTCTTTTTCAGCCAATCTTTGGTTGATTTACTAGTATGTTTTGGGTCATTGTCATGTTGCATGGTCCAGTTCCGCTTCAGCTTTAATTTTCTAACTGATGGTCTCACATGTTCTTCAAGCACCTTCTGATACACAGTAGAATTCATCGTGGATTCTATGATGGTGAGCTGACCAGGTCCTGCTGCAGCAAAGCAGCCCCAAACCATGACACTTCCACCTCCATGCTTCACAGTTGGTATGAGGTTCTTTTCTTGGAATGCTGTGTTTGGTTTACGCCAAACATGTCCTCTGCTGTTGTGTCCAAATAATTCAATTTTGGACTCATCTGTCCAAAGAACATTATTCCAGAAGTCCTGGTCTTTGTCAACTTTATCTCTGGCAAATGTCAGTCTGGCCTCGATGTTTCTCTTGGAAAGCAAAGGTTTCCTCCTTGCACACCTCCCATGCAAGTTAAACTTGTACAGTCTCTTTCTGATTGTAGAGGCATGTACTTCTACATCAACAGTAGCCAGAGCCTGCTGTAGTTCTCGAGATGACACTTTAGGGTTTTTGGAGACCTCTTTTAGCATCTTGCGGTCTGCTCTTGGGGTGAACTTGCTGGGGCGACCAGTCCTGGGCATGTTGGCAGTTGTTTTGAAAGCCCTCCACTTGTAGACTATCTTCCGGACAGTGGAATGGCTGATTTCAAAATCTTTTGAGATCTTTTTAAATCCCTTCCCAGACTCATAGGCTGCTACAATCTTTTTTCTGAAGTCCTCTGACAGCTGTTTTGCTCTCACCATGGTGCTCACTCTCACTTCAACAGTCAGGAGCACACCAAACTAAATGTCTGAGGTTTAAATAGGGCAAGCCTCATTCAACATGCAGAGTAACGATCTACTAATTATGTGCACCTGGTGTGATATACCTGTGTGAGATCTGAGCCAATTTAAGAGGGAATACATGTGAGGGTGTCCTATCTTTTTCCTCAGTTAGAATAGGCATTTTTGGAGAATGACATTTACAGAAGATCTTGAAAAGACTTTTCTTCAGTTTTCTTTGTTTAGTTGGATTACTTTAATCTCTCTGTATTGTTGAAACGGAGATGAAATAACCTTTTATTAAAAATGTTACAAAAAACCACATGCTTTCAAAGGGTGTCCTAATTTTTTCACATGACTGTATATATATACACTACTTATCCCTATGTACAACGTGCACAGAATTGAATCGTTGGTATATAGTACATGATATATGGAGACTTAATATAGAGACCGTGCATATTGTGAGAATGCAAGAAACAGAAATAAACAAAGTAAAAATGTGACAATTAATCTGTGATAAAGTGTCGTGCAGTGCATCCCATTGTGATAAAGTGCTGTAGTGCTCATAAACGTGTTAACTATAGAAATATTAGACTTCATTTCAAAGACCAATACATTCATTGCTAAATAAATAGGTAGTAGTATAGAAATTAGTAGTAAAAAAACAAAAATATACAAAAGAAAGTTTGTTAATTCATCCGCAAGTGCCACAATAAGAAGAACACAGTCTCAACAATGCTGTACCATCCGTTCTCCAGTCGTTCCCAAAACCATTGATTCTATCACATTCTAAACAGTCACTGATAGTAAGAATCTCAACACAGAGTTAAAAATATTAAAAGCAAACATTGACAGATCAAGACAGCAAAAGAATGGAAAAGAAGAAAAAATTGAAAGAAGAAAAAGAAAAGAAAAAAGAAGAAAAAAAGAAAAGAGAAAAAAAAAACGAACTACAAAGAGAAACATCAAGACGTTATTATAGGTATGGTGAAAAGGATAATTCTTCGTTTAAGCACCCAGGTACCACACAATCCAATTCATAAATCCATCTCATAGATTGACTTACTAGTTATGTACTACTAATGACCCATATGTGGCTATTGTGCCCTGGGTGCTACTAATAGTCCTATTGGGCATATTTGCTAATAACCTAGTGTTTGATTATATTCTGAAGCTAATGGACTCTGCAGTTTCCTCTTTGTCCTCTCGTGGGGCTACTACCTGCTGCTATGTATGCGTACATGTTTTTATATATTATATGAATTGAATAAAGTTTACTTTTATTACGATTAATGGAGGTATCATATTTTTATTTATTTTTTGGGGGGATTTTGTCTAAATGGATGTTGATTTCTCCAGCTTGCGTATTCAGTAACGCCCGAGTTTATAATTTGGTGTGCATCTAAAAGAGACATCTACTAATGCATTACTGCATGCCAATTCTTCCCATCCTCAAAGTCTCATTTACAATATACCATACAGGCAGTTTCGATTATTGAAACGGATTTGTTCCACGGAGACGCATTTTGAAGAACAAGCTCGGGACCTTTCAAACAGATTACAAGAAAGAGGCTTTCCAGGGACATTTACGAAGCAGGGATACAAAAGAGCAAAGGCAACTAAAAGGGATGATTTACTCCAAGTTTGTCCAAAACGAAAGAAAGATCAAGATGACAAGGTTTATATCCACATACAACCCCCCATGAAAAAGATGAGATCTGCCCTAATTAAGTATTGGGAGGTATTACGGTTAGATCCAACTTTGGAAAAAGTCCTTCCTGTGGCTCCATCCATTACATGTAGGAGATCAAAAAATCTAAAAGATATCCTAGCTACCATCCAGGTGAGCATCCATCTAGGATTTTTGGTTCCAATGGCCCAAAATGGGGTTGTTCCCCATGTGGGAACTGCATGGATTGTAAAAATGTTGATAGAGCCTCACATTTTTCAAATCCAATGAACTCTAAAAACAGTACATGATCACCTACAACATTACATGTGGCAAACCAGGGGTGATATACTTGGCATCATGTCCATATCAACGTATTAACGCAGGCATGACCTCAAGAGAATTGAAGAGACGGGTCCGAAAACACGTCTTAGCAAAAGAGGAGAATGATTTAACTAATCTGAAATCTATCCCTAGACACTTGAATGTCATAACTGTGATAGCTCTGGATTTCGAGTTAGAGGCATCGATCGAGTGTTCATCTTCTTGCGAGGGGGAAACTGGAGAAAGCTGTTGGCCCAGAAAGAGGTGAGAGGGATTTATGGTACCTAGGGGTTTAAACAAAGAATTATCCTTTTCACCATACCTATAATAACGTCTTGATGTTTCTCTTTGTGGTTCTTTTTTTCTTTTCTTTTCTTTCTTCTTTTTTCTTTTCTTTTTCTTCTTTCTATTTTTTCTTCTTTTACATTCTTTTGCTGTTTTGATCTGTCGATGTTTGCTTTTAATATTTGGATGTGCTACAGATGGTATTTATATACTAGTTTTGCCCTTATTTATGTACTACTAATGACCCATATGTGGCTATTGTGCCCTAGGTGCTACTAATGGTCCTATTGGGCATATTTGCTAATAACCTAGTGTTTGATTAAATTCTGCAGTTTCCTCTTTGTCCTCTCTTGGGGATACCACCTGCTGCTATGCATGTTTACATATATTATATGAATTGAATAAAGTATACTTTTATTACTATTAATAGAGGAGTCGGTTTTTTTTTTTTTTTTTTTTTTTTTTTTTTTTGTGGGATTTTGTCTAAACGGATGTTGATTGCTCCTGCTTGCGTATTCAGTAACGCCCGAGTTTATAATTTGGTGTGCATGTCTTTTGTATGGTATGTTTGTACCCCATTGAGGCCTTTTTACTGATTTTATAACTCAGAGGTTGTATGGAACAGTAATTTTCACGGCGTGGTGTGGGAGGGGAACTCCACATCAAACACAAGAGAGAGGGATAAGGTACCAGGCCTGCAAACTAGAGAAAGGGAAAAGGACACCACCTAATAAAATCCTAACCTGAGCCCTGACTGCTAACAGAATGAACAGACCCCGATGGTAGGACTATTCATCCGCAGGAACCTAAGCCTCGCTCACCCGAGCGAGGCTTAGGTAGTGATTGGGCCACAGATGACCTGTTGCTTCCAGCTGAAGGAACAAGAGTCTGCCTCAGGTCTGGTACCAAGAAACAGGGAAATAAACACAATACAAAAGGAAAGAGACTTAACTCCGGGTAAATGGAAAGCAGGAACTCAGCCGAGATCCAGACACCAAACAATCCACAACCAGAATTAGCTATCTACTGCATAGTCAGAAAGGTGGGGTCAGACTATAAAGGGTATAAGCAATGACCATTAACCCTATCAACACTGAATCAAGAGAAATCAAGGAGACTGTTAGATTCCTCCACGCTCAGCCAGTTTCCTTGATCTCCTGATATCTGTCACAGAAGGGACCGTGACAATACCCCCTTTCTACGAGTGACCTCTGGGCACCCAGGACCGGCCTTATCAGGATGGGCTCTATGAAAGGCCTTCACCAGAAGATGATTCGCAATAACATCGGCCGCTGGAACCCACATCCTCTCCTCTGGTCCGTAACCCTTTCAGTGGATGAGATACTGGAGGGATCTATTGAGAACTCGGGAGTCCACAATCCTGCTGATTTGAAATTCTAAATTACCGTCCACCATGACAGGAGTGGGAGGCAAGGAGGACGGCTCAACAGGCTCAACACATTTCTTCAACAATGACTTATGAAATACGTTATGAGTTTTCAAAGCGTGAGTAAGTTCAAGATAGAAGGCTACAGGGTTAACAATGGTAGTGATCTTATATGGACCAATAACTCTTGGGGCCAACTTCCAAGAAGGTACCTAAAGCTTAATGTTTCTTTTGGACAGCCACACAGAATCACCCATTCTCAGGTCCGGACCATTCATAAGTCTCCTGTCAGCCACACGCTTATACCTATTGCCCATCTTTTTCAGGTTATTTAGACAAAGAAGAGGAAAATCGTTCGTCCTCAGGAATACTGGAAGTTTGATAACCAGAAAATGTGCCAAACTGCGGATGGAATCCATATGCCCCAATAAACGGTGACTTATCAGTGGACTCCGTCTATGGTTATTAATGGTAAACTCAGCTAATGACAAGAATGAAGACCACTCCTCCTGGTTCGGGGCAGAGCCTGACCGCTGAGCAGGATGGAGGTCTAAGGCAGAGCTCCCGCTTCACTAACCTGCATTTCGCCATGTCGGATCGTCACCAAGATGGTCAAGATTGAAATAGATCGATCCAGTGAGACACCCTCTACTCCCAAACAGAAGAAAAATCAAGCGGAGATGGATCGCTTCCTCAAAAAGAGGTTTGTCAACTCCCCTGAGCGCTTGGACAAGATGGCGTCGCAAGTGTCCTCCCCAGGCCCTGACAAGGAGGACGAGGTGGAAACAAGCAGCGCTCCAGATACAGCAGACGGGGAAGACAGCAAAGCGGTCACCAGAGTTTTCTTTAAAGCCACTCTGCAACACAACAAGCAATCGCCCCGCTGCTGAGAGAAGTCAAGGAACTCAGGCAAGATATGAGGGCACTGGGGCATAGGGTGGAATCCCTAGAGGGTAACCAGAATCTTATAATTACACAAAGATTTGCTATAACGCAAGCGATGGACACACAAATTAGCTCTCTGAACACTGTCTACAGTGCTGCCCATATTTATTCATACCCCCACAAATTTTGACTTAAAGTTACTTTTATTCAACCAGCAAGTAATTTTTTGACGGGAAATGACATAGGTGTCTTCCAAAAGATAATAAGACGATGTTTTGTTTATTTATGTTACTTGTTATATACATTTATATGTTTTACCTATATAATAGAGGCATAGGGATGTGTTGCCAGGTCTGGTTTAGAATCATACTCCACCCTCAGCCTTTAAATTCCCTTTATATAATGGACGGACTTCGGCTGTGGGTATTTTCCCTACAGCTGTTGCCCATCCTATATCTCACTTTACTAACTTTCATTTCTTCACCTACCTTTGCTTTCTTTATTTCAGTATTATTTTTTGTTGTTTCTGTTCTTCCTGCATCCTGTGCATCACTCGAGTCACTTTTATCAAGAGGTGTAATGTGTCTACTATGACTCTTAATATTATTTCCTTCAATGTCAGGCACTTCAACACCCCGCAAGAGAGGTCGCAGGTTCTAACTGTGTTAAAAACGTATCAGATGTCAGTTTTTTTTAAGTAAACCCACATAAACGCCAGTAAAATCCCCACACTTTCTTCTCCTTACTTTTCACAGTGGTTCCATTCATCATACTGCTCTGCATCAAAGGGGGTTAGCATCGCCATTTCAAAGAACCTCCCCTTCCTGCTGACAGGGACGAATTAAGTGTCTGATTGACACTAGACTCATTTTTGTGTTGCATCACTTATTTTCTATTGTTTGTTATTGGGTGGCTCTCTTGCCACTCCACCAAGGGATTCTCTTAGTGTATACGTTTTTTTTTATTTTTTGGTATTTAGCCTAGGCCTTATCTTTGGACCAGCATTCTAAATCTATCCCTGTGCCACGATCTTCCAGGGGTTACCAGGAGGCACGAGACACGGGATCGCCCTTATCAGGGCGGCTATTCCGTTTGCAGGCAGGGAGACAAGAAATAGGGCTAGAATCAGGGACATCGCCCCATGAGTCTATGCTATATTGTCTGCTGCCGTGCAAACATATTCGAGTGGAATATTATTTCCACATCTAGATTTTTTGATTGTTTTCACCATTTATATTTTCTTTTTGTACCATAAGGGGTTATTGGCTTTTATGAATGATTTATTAAAAGTTATGTTTTAGTAATATGGCAATACTGTGAAAGTTGTTCTAAATGGACCATATTCTACTATAAGCCCGTGGACAGGGTTATGTTCAGTCTGTGTGACAGTACTGCAATCAGATCCTGAGGGTCGCTTCCTCTTCTTGAAAGGTAAAATTGGTCATACAATCGTGTCCCTAGCTAATCTTTATGCCCCAAACTCTCGTCAACACAAATGGCTCAAAATAACCCGAAATAAAACAAAATTTTATGAGTTTTCAGAGGGACTCAAAATTGTGGGAGGTGACCTAAATGTAGCCTTGAACCCTTCCCTAGACACATCATCAGGCACCTCAGTACAATCACAGAGGGCACTAGAAGTAATACAAAAACTATTGAGTGAGTTCCACTTGGTTGACTTCTGGCGAGCACTTAATGCTACAGTCAAAGACTATACCTTTTCCTCAGCTGTCCATAAATCTCTCCAAAGGCTAGACTATATTTTCATATCTGAAGGGCACTTGAAAGCCCTTTGTGCCTCCTCCATTAAACAAATCGCCATTTCTGACCATGCACCAGTCTGCACTAATATAATCCTTCAGGACTTGTCAGCAAGAACATGGCAATGGCGTTTGAATGAAACCTTACTGGAGGATGAGAAAAATCTCACAGATATAAAATACAAACTTATCCCAGATAACCAGCCATCTGAGACTTTTTATGCTATCGTATGGGAAGCACATAAAGCCTTCATAAGAGGAAAATTAATAGCCCTCGGCACTAAAATAAAGCGAGACCGACAAAAGAGACTCAACTCCCTACTTCCATCGAATCACAACAAAAAATAACCACGGTAATAAGCAACTTAAATGAACTACTGGCCCTGAGAAGGCAACTGAAAGAACACCTGGACATCAAGTGCAAAGCTTATCAATATGCTAAATTCAAGCACTATGCACATGGGGATAGAGGTAATAAATTAATGACCCACCTCCTGAAAAAACGCAAGGATTCACAATTCATTAATCAGATCAGAAACACAAAAGGCCAAATTCTCCACGCCACAGAAGACATAGCTAATGAGTTCGGATCGTTTTACAAAAAACTATATAACCTGATCCCAGAAAACAACCTCACGCAGAACAATATCCCATATCTCGAGTAAGTCTCCAGATTCTGATTGGTGCTCTCCGTCTGTCCATTCGACTGAGGATGAAAAGCAAAAGAAAAGGACAATTGTACCCCCAGTCGAGTACAGAACGCATTCCAGAATCTGGAATCAAACTGAGTCCCCGATCAGACACCGCATCAGATGTTATCGACAAACACCTGTGCAAGAGTTTTGGCATTAGGTAGAGCATAGAGCAGGCAATGCTATAAAATGTGCCATTTTGCTAAACCGACCAACTACCACCAATATTACTTTTTTCCCAAAGAATTCGGTAAATCCGTGATAAAGTCCATGGACAAATGCGTCCAAGGTCTGGACGGGATGGGTAACGGAAGAAGAGATCCAGAAGGCTGAGTATGTGTCACCTTAGCACGAGCACAGGTACAACAGGCTGACACATAGTCCTCAACACACTTACGTAGCCCCGGCCACCAAACTCTGCTCGAGATGAGATTGACAGTGGATCTACTCCCAGGGTGTCCAGCCAAGACAGTACAGTGATGTTCCTCAAATACCTTGTGACGTAAGTCTGAGGAAACAAACAATTTCCCTGGAGGACAAGAGTCCGGTGCATCCTCTTGGGCCTCCAACACCTTAGCCTCAAAGATCAGGATATAGGGTAGATATGACTACCCCTTCAGACAAAATAGGACTAGGATCTTTAGAATCACCCCCCCCCCCCCCAGGAAAGCTGTGTGACAAAGCATCCGCCTAGACGTTCTTAACCCCAGGGCGGTAGATGACAATGAAGTTAAATCTGGTGAAAAACAGCAACCATCTGGCCTGCTTTGGATTCAGTCATTTAGCCGACTCATGGTAAGCCAGATTTTTGTGATCGTAATAGAATGAATTGCTCCTTCCAAAAAATGGCACCTGTGATGAATACCACCCCTCATGCCCACTTGACGTCAACTACGTCGAGCTCACAAGACGCGGCATGGTCCCTGGTTACTAAGACGTGACGTTACGCCCTCCTGGAGGAGCATGTCAGGTCAGCTTGGTACAGACACCTCCTGTCCACGCGAGCACAGAGAGGCAACAAGCTGAGAGAGCCTTTTCACTGCCGCAGCGAAACAGCGCCTTCTCAGCCTGGGTAATATGCCCCCAGCTTCTCGTTTGATATAAGCCCAGTCCCCTAACGGGATTATATAGGGTGAGAAACCAACCCGCGGTAGCTTATAACTACGCCGAAACATGGACGTGGGGATTCGTGATCGAGATACAAGACAGCACAAGGTAAAATTATATATTTAATCGCCTTAAGGGCACACTAGATATAACACTATACATACAGAATATATACAGTGGTCCGAGGTTACAAATATAGGTAACATGGTACACACAGGATTACACAGAGTACAAGTCAGTTACCAGGTAGATGAATGTTTATTTGGGTTAGGATGGTGTAATAGTCCTTGGCTGCGGTCACATGGGGGCAGTGATGTCAGCTGTTTCCAGGTCTCTCCAAACACATGGCGCGATGTGACCCCCTTTCAGAAAAAGACCCGCCCTCTTGCTGGCACAAGCCTTTTAACCTGTAGCCGGTCCCTCCCCTCCCGGCCTTTGGGAGGGGTCCACCCCCCCTCTGCTGGGCTGGCAGCAAATGACCCACAAAACCCTTTAGGGTTTATAGCTCCCGGCCAGAAGGTCACGGGGAAATGGTTTTGGGACCAACGGATCCGCCTGGGTTCCGGCTACCAGTAGAGTCCAAGCATGGTACCGTTATTGGGTTTCTGTGGGGAGATATGCATGTATCCCCTCCCGGGCATCCTAGCATCAAGCCAGGACCATGTGGATGTTTGGCTTTGCCCCAGGATCGCAAAAAGATAACCGAATTATGCCTGGGGTGGACGGACGATTCATAATTCCTTATGAAATGCCGATGCCAACATGTCTGTGGGAAAGTGATAGATCTGGTCCAGGGCTGAGACCTCCTGCCGGGAGTTTTCCTGCTACATCCTCCTAGTGCCTGTCAGCTGGAAGAGGTGTGACTTTATCCACCTGGGGCCTCCTTGAAGCATGGACCCCAGTTTTTTTTTCTCCCTTGCTATCTGACAGCAGATGGTTGGGGGGTGAGAACATATTTTGCATGTACACTGACTGTGTACATGCAAAAGGTGAATCAAATGAAAATCAGGGGGCTGCCAGTAAATAATAATCCATATTCCTCACAGCGCCATTCTTCAAAAGCCAACTTAATGTCCATCAATTCCCTATTACTCACGTCATAATTTATTTCAGCAGTCAGGAGTTTTTTTTTGAGAAAAAAGCATATGGGCGCCATTTACTAGGTGAAGGACCTTACAACAAAACTGCTCCCACCCCTACCTCGGATGCGTCAACCTCTACAATGAATGGCTGAGACACGTCCGGTTGCACCAGAATAAGGGCTGAAGCAAAACATTCCTTCACAGCAGAAAAGGCTTGTAATGCTGCCTCAAACCAAACAGAGAAATCAACCCCCTTCCTAGTCATGTCTGTTAAAGGTTTAACCACAGTCAAATAGTTTAAGATGAAATTTACCACATAAGCGCTTTCAGATTTTCGGGTCGATCCAAGTCCAACACCGCACGGACTTTCTCGGGATACATACGAAAACCTGAGGATGAGAGCAGGTAACCCAGGAATTGCACTTCCTGAGCAGCAAAAACACATTTTTCCATCTTCCAAATCATACAATTCATTCTCTCTTAGGATCTGTAACACCTGTCTAACTTGATCCTGATGAGTCTCCATGTCTGGACAATAAATTAGTATGTCATCCAGATATACAACAACAAATCTCCCCATCAGATGATAAGAGATTTACAAAGTGTTGAAAAACCGCTGGAGCATTGGTTAACCCAAAAGGCATGACCAGATTCTCAAAATGACCCTCAGGGCTATTAAAGACTGTCTTCCATTCGTCCCCCTCTTTGATCCTTACCAAATGATATGCCCCCTCAGATCCAATTTAAAGAACACCTTGGCACTGACAATTTGATTAAACAAATCCGGAATCAAAGGAAGCGGCTAAGGATCACAGACGGTAATACGGTCGAGCTCACAGAAGTCCAGACATGGTCTTAGGGTACCATCTTTTTTTTTTTTTACAAAGAAAAACCCAGCAGCCACTGTGGATTTGGATGGTATGATATGACCCTTCGCCAAGCTCTCAGTGATATACTCCTGCATAGCCTTTCTTTCGGGCTCCGAAAGATTATACAACCGAGACTTGGGCAGTTTAGCTCCGGGAATAAGATTGACAGGACAATCATACTCCCGATGCGGGGGTAACTCGTTGTTACCACTCTCAGAAAACACATACATTTTTTTTGTGGTGACCACAGAGAAAGACGTATTTGTCCATGCAAAAATCACTCCAATCGAGAATCTGTCTCGCTTGCCAGTCGATGGTAGGGTTATATTTGCTTATATTTGCGATCAGAGCAGGCAGACCCTCCAACACATAACATGAGAAAGATTCCTGATGGAAATCACCCACTCTTAAATGGATGTCATTTACCACCTGGGACAGGCATTTTTGGGTAAGAGGTGCAGAATCAATTGCACAGACAGATATGCTTTTCTCTATTGCACTAGTAGTCAACCCATGAATACGAACAAACCGTCCATCAATCAATCAACCCTGCCCCACTGTCGATAAATACCTCGATTTCCACATTTGTGGACTCTAGCGCCACCTCGGCAGACAGGAGAAATCGGGTACTATCAGTAAATGACAAAAGTAAGTTTTCTTGCTCCCCACCCACACCACCAATAGCAATTTGGGGATTAAGCGTTTTTGTTTGTTTGTTTACACCTTGACGCTGAATGTACGGACAAATATTCACGAAATGTCCCTTTTTTCCACAACAAATACAGACTCTATTCATATGACCAGAGCTTTTACCAGCAGTCCCAGGAGTAGCTCCCCCCAACTGCATAGGCTCATCACAAGGCATAACCACAGGTGTCTCTTTACTATAAGTGTGAAAGGAAGCCACCGCATTTGACAGTACGTCCTGAGGATGAGGACCCTTAGATCTCCCCCTCAGGTGTCTATCCAGACGTTCTGATATTGATGACCTATGCTGAGGATAGATCAACATCAATATTAGGCCACTGGACAACCCCTTTAACCTGGTCCTGTATATAGTGTTTATTTTGTACAGGAACTGTTGGACTTTCCCCACCAATGACAAATGTTAGGGGGAAAAGGATCAGGCAGTTAGGCCCCTTTCACACGGGCGAGAATTCCGCGTGGGTTCAATGCGTGAGGTGAACAGCATTGCACAAGTACTGAATCCGGACCCATTCACTTCAATGGGTCTGTGCACATGAGCAGTGATTTTCACGCATCACTTGTGCTTTGCGTGAAAATCGCAGCATGTTCTATATTCTGCGTTTTTCAAGCAACGCAGGCCCCATAGAAATGAATGGGTCTGCGTGAATAAAATCGCAAGCATCCGAAAGCAAGTGCGGATGCGCTGCGATTTTCACACATGGTTGCTAGGAGATGATACGGATGAGCAACCGCATTAAAGTCTAATCACTGTATTATTTTGCCATATAATATGGTTATAAGGGAAAATAATAGCATTCTTAATACAGAATGCTTACTAAAATGTTGCTTAAGGGGTTAAAAAATAAAAACAAAATTAACTCACCTCATCCAAGAAGAAGGATCTTCTATCTTTATTTGGCAGGACCTGCGCTGATGTCACCGCGCTCACCACGTGGTGAGCGCGATTGCGTCATCAAAGGTCCTTTTGCAGGTCCTGAAAGAAGAAGATGCCGGCTGCGCAAACAAGTGGATGAGGTGAGTTAATTTTTATTTATTTTTTAACCCCTCAAGTAAAATTTTAGTAAGTATTCTGTATTAAAAATGCTATTATTTTCCTTTATAACCATGTTATAAGGGAAAATAATAAAATGAATAGAACACCTAACCCAAACCTGAACTTCAGTGAAGAAGTCCAGGTTTGGGTCTGGTTACTGAACATCGGAACGCAATCTCAGACAAAACTGACTGCAATTGCATGCCTACTCGCTCGGGTTTCCCGCAATGCACACGATTTTATGTCATGTTGCCATATTCTGAGAGCCATAACTTTTTATTTTTTTCCTTGACAGAGCCGTATGAGGGCTTGTTTTTAGCATAGTAACCTTTCGGATCACTTTTTATTCTGTTTTTTTTTTTGTTTGGAAGGAGAGATGAACAAATATTAGCAATACTAGATTTTTTTAAGCATCGTTCCCCGTGCAGTATAATTGACATGCTTAGTTTATTCTGTGGGTCAACATGACCATGAAGATTCCAAATTTATTTATATTTCATTTTATCTTTTACCACTTTTGTAGCAAAAAACACTGTTTAAAAATATTTTTTGTATTGCCATATTCTAGGAGCCATCGCTTTTTAATTTTTTAACCAACAGACCTGTATGGGGGCTTGTTTATGTTGGACTATTTGTAGTTTTATTACCATTATGGAGTACATACAACTTTTTAATTTCTTTTATTACAGTTTGCAGGAGGCAGAATTATGAAAATCAGCAATGTTGGCATTTTTTATGGTGTACACTGCACCGGTTAAGTGACATGATAACTTTATAGGACAGGTTGTTATGGACATGACAATACCAACTTTGTATAGCCTTGTCTTCTTTTTTTCTGTAATAAAAATGTGTGTATCTAATGCTGCAGCCTGCCTCTGTAAACAGAAGATTCATACTTACCTGCCCCTGCCGCTCCAGTCTTCTGCGCTGGCTCCCGCATGTCCCTGTTCCGGTCCCCGGACTGTTTACATCCGAGAGCTGCATAGGCATGATTCCATGTTCTGCTGCAGCCAATAACTGACTTCAGTGGTGACGTGGCCACAAGCGACACATCACTGCAGAAACTACCTCTTTAAGTGTGACATGTGAAATGTAAAGTAAACTATCAAAATCAGCATAATAGATAAGCACAATATGAAACATGTTTTATCTTCAGCTTAAGCACAGTATAACATTTAAAGGGACCCATTTTTAGCCTTGAATACATGGGTACATTTTGCTAATTTCAGGAAAGTTCAAATAGGAACATGTTAAAACCCTACATCAAGGCACCTAATCTGCCACTTGTAGCAGCAGCGTGCTGGCAGCATATATGTACAGTAGCAAAACAACTGGATACAGCAATTGAGTTGTTGGCAACTATAATCTGGAAATGAAAGTGTCAAGAACCAGCGGGTGTAAACCCACTGTGCCACGTGTCCCACCTCCACTAAGGGCGTTTCCTAAGTGTACCCCTCAATTCTTCACAGTACCCCTGATGGTGGGGATAGAATTTCCAGAGGGGAACACCAGGTCAGTACCTCTTGAGGAGGGAAGGCACACGAGGCGGCTGGTCCAGGCAGACCAGGAGATACCTGGGTAGGTACCAGAAGTAGAAGCGTAGTCAGCGGTGGTTACCAGGAGCAACAGATCAGGAGCGAAGGATGTGGCAGAGGCGTAGTCAGACAGGTAAAAGGTCAGGGCAGCCGACACAGGAACAGGTCAGGCAATCCTGGTCGGCAGCAGGAGAGTCAAGGCAAGCAGGCAGGGATCAGACGAGTAGCAGAATCCAGGAACAAAGTATAAGTCAGGAGCACACAAGAGTATCAGGAACTTAACAAACACAAGTACCTTGACACTGAGGCATCTGGGAAGGGGGCTGAGCCACTTAAGTACCTGCAGGAGAGCCTGGGTTGGTCAGCGAGGTCACATGACCCAACCCATGCAGCCCAGGGAGTGATGCGCGCTGACCCTAGTGCAGTGTAACACAAAACCAGCAGTAAGCATGCTGTGGCCAGGGCTGAGTGGAACCTGTTGAGCGGAATCCTCAGCACCACAGCATGTACAGCGACAGAGCCCAGGACTGCAGCGGTGGATGGAAGGATCACCGCTGAGCACAGCGCCCAGGACCACGGCGGTAAGCGGGGAAACAGCGGCATACAGCAGCCACTGTTACAGAAAGTAGAAGAAAATTTACAGCTATGGACTACATATCTTCCATGTTTGCTGTAAACCAGTGTTATAGTGGTGGATTCTTCTGAGAAACCATTATAATTAGGGATGAGCAAAAGGTACCACTTGGTACCGAACCCGAGTTTCAGAAATGTTTTTTTTACAGTACAAATTAATTTATGAGGTTATTGCGCAAAGTTTCGTGAGACAGTAGATTCTAATACTAGTATTAGAACAATGTTTTAAGCGAATCAACTTTGGATGTTTCATCCAAAGTCAATTCGCTCACCCCTAATTATAATCATAAGAGATCCACCAAGTGTATTACTGTTATTGTAATTTGCAACTCTGTGCGTTCCAGTTTGTGTTGGATACATTGTTCAGTCAGAAAAATACGATGATCATGGGTCCTCCATGGTCTGTCATTAAATCATGACCACTTTTTTTAAGTCGCATGGCTGAGCTTCTTATATAGCATGTGAATATGGGTTACATCCACAAACACAACTGCCTAGGCCTCGCTGTACACTGCACTCACCCGCTTGCCTTCACAGTGCTAAGCTTTCCTATCAGCCATGGGCATAACTACAGTATAGCCATAGCAGCAATAGCACTTGCTATGGTGCCCAGAATTTGGGGGGCCCAATCCGGTGCGAAAACATTGAACCTTTTTGTGGGGAATAAAATTATGGTGGCCTTTTCTAATAATGTTAGTTTTCTGATATATGGTGCTGTTATACATACCATTAATTAGTGCTACTTAAGCCTCTTGCACACGACCGAATGGCTTTTTCCGTATTTTGTGGTCCGCAAAAAATGGATCCACAAAAAATACGGATGACGTCCGTGTGCATTCTGTTTTTTGCGGAACGGAAAAGCTGGCCCCTGATAGAATAGTACTATCCTTGTCCGTTATGCGGACAATAATAGGACATGTTCTATCTTTGAACGGAACGGAAATACAGAAACGGAAGGCATACGGAGTACCTTCAGTTTTTTTGCGGATCCATTGAAATGAATTGTTCCGCATACGATCCGTATACGGAACGCAAAAAACGCAAACAGAAACAAATAAACGTTTGTGTGCAAGAGGCCTTATGCTGCTGTTTTCATTTTCTTACACTAGCTGGTGGGGGCGCCATCTTATTTTGCTGTGGGGCTTTATGAATTAGGCCTCATGCGCACGACCATATGTATTTTGTAGTCCGCAAACCAGGTATCCATAAAATACCAATGTGGTCCATGTGCCATCCGCATTTTTTGCAGGCCCATTGACTTCAATGGGTCAGTGGTCTGCAGCCAAGTATAGGACTTTTTCTAGATGCAAAATAGATAAGGTCGTGTGAATGTAGCCTTATACTTACACCCATGCTTCAGCTATTTATCCTGACAGCATATCTCGCACAGGGTTACTCCTTTATTATCTATTGTAGAGGAAGTACTGAGCTGTACAATATATAGTGATGGTGCGATCTTGTTCCCTATCCCTGTCAGTTTGCTCAGCCATTGAGGCATATCAAAGGCAGATCACATCATTGGTATGTTTTTCATTTGTCCCTTGTCTCTTTCAGACATCATATGGTTTATTATGTGATAACCAGAATTTATTTATTTGGTGAGAGCTGGGGCATATACAGGATTTTGTCAATGGGGATTTACAGGTATGGTTAGGCATACAATGTGCACACACAAATAAATGCTTTAGCAAGACAAACAGTGCCCTCGTATCTAATGCTACCAAATGGTACACATATATTACACTGCTATCCTGTACAAATAAATAATACCACTACACAGGATACAAATCATACAACCAGTTAAATGCTCTTATCAGAATACCCGCATTAACACACCAAGAATAGTGAGCACCATAAATAGTCCCATAAACATCAGTGCAAAGTGCTCCCTAAGGACAGTGCTAGCAAAGTAACCCCAGCAAAATGCTTCTACAAACAGTTCCAACAAAGAGCACCCCATAAACAGTGCAACTCAGATACAATAATGTCAGCAAAGTACAGTGGTATAGTCTGTGGTGGTCTGGGTCAGCGACGAGGTTAATTGCACTGTCACATTGTTTTATTTAAATAGGTGAAACATTATGTGCTAACTAATTTGATAACTTAACCCCCTTTAAAGGGTTCAGAGCTCTCTTGAAATATCATTTTTCCCTTTTCATTGGCTGCATATAGGGTTTTGGATATATATTGTTATATACGTTATATACATAGGGTTTTGGATATATTGTGTTATATATCTATATTGTTTATCTTTGTACATTTTTATTTTTTTCTAATAAAAAAACTAATTAAATAAAAAAGAAATTCAGGATGCTTTCAGCCACTACTGGAAGGTGTTTATGCGGATGCTGGCAGACAGGTGGAATGAGATTTTATGCTGTAATGTGTCATGTTGTTCTATTCTAATAGTGATTTTTTTTTTCTTATTATATTTTTCCACGTCACCCCAAATAAATCTGTTTATTTAAAATTATCTAAAAATAACACCTCATAATTTCAGTTTGCTTAGTCTAGCAATAAAAAAGTATAGCTGTTAATGCAGAGGTATGAGTCCATCTTCGGAGGAACTATAGTTATGCCTGCCTGGAATGCATGGGCAAATGGAGAGTGGATACCCCTCTATTACATCTATATGTCTACTAGGTCATATTGTCAGGGGTTATCATGAAACAACCCCTTTAACCCTTGAAATAGTCCAATCAATACAAGGTTATAGATATATCAAACATGAAAATAATGAATTCATTTAAAAAAAAATTGTATGGACATAAAATTTGACCTGTGTGGAGAAAATAGTCTTGTTGCTGGTGTTATCCTGTGCAGAAGAAGAGAAGAAAGGAGCAGCCTAATGGGCGTAACGCGCTAGCTATTCCGTGACACAAAATAAGTGAAATGTTATCCTTTGTAATACACCTGACAGACAAAGAAACCTGTCATTTAATTTGTAGCATTCAAATGCACTTTGTCCTTGTCTAGCGGCATGTCACTGTTTTCTTTCTGTCCTGGAATTTGACTCCCTTAGAAGTATTTCATTTATTCTGCTTAATCCTCTTATGAAACAATGCCTGTTGTGTAAAGTTTTAGGACCTTTGAGTGTGAATCTCTGTGTCTGCTCCAGGATCAAGCAGCATACTTTACACTCCTTTGTGCTGACCTGACTCAGTCACAGATCAAAATGAGTATAAGGTTATTATTAGTCAAATAATTTATGTATGCATTTTACAGTACAATGTACAAAAAAAAAACATAAAAGTAGACAAAAATGCATTTTGGTATGTGTTCTTGTGCATTTGGACAAACATAACACATTGAACATGATGAACAGATATACGTATGCACAGATATAGAGGAGTCAGGTTTCTGAGTGTACAAACACTGCTGCATATCAAGGCCACCTGCCATGTAGCCCTGCTCTGTGGTTTATCCCAAGAAGTCAGTAGTTACCTGTATTTGACTTGGAATTAAGCCATACTGATAGTTTGCCGAGGACAATAATGCCAGAAAACTGTAGCCAGGATAGAAATTCTCTAGGTGTTTAATTTTTCAGTAGTTGATTGGGTATAAGATACAATAATCCAGCTAGCAGTTCTAAAACATGGATGTAGACTATGGCCGTGCACAGAATGTCAGATACAGCCAGCAAACTATGTGTGTGGAGAGGTCCCAACATATTCAACTCATGATGTCAGGGGATACAAGAATCTCCTTATTAATCTTCTTTGATTACAATACGTCTTTCTCAGGTTTAAAGTGTAACGGTCATTCCTTTTTTATTTTTGTAATGTATAGGGGCAGTGATACTGACCATTTTTGTAATATACTTTAACCCCTAAGAACTCCCTGCCTTCCCACAGTCCTAACTTTTTTATTTTTCCATTCACATAGCTTTATGAGGGCTTATTTTTTGCGGACAAGTTGTACTTTCTAATGGCACTATTTACAGTTGCATACCACGTAGTAGGAAGCGGGATTTTTTTTTCAAAATGGGGTAGAATTTTTTATAACCATATTCTGACCCCTATAACTTTGGCGCCCGCCGCATGTAAAGAGCTGACAGAGAGAGCGGACTCCCTCTGTCTCCCATCGACACCCCCCAAATGCAATATCGGGGTGCCGATGTGTGTGAAGGCTGCCTGGGGTCTGATGTAGGCCCCAGACCAGCCTTCAAGTCATTTTCAGTCATTTAAAAAAAAAGTAAAAAAAAAAACTCATTTATTCAATAAAAAAATCCCATAAAATAAATACACTTTTTTTCCCATTGAAAATAAAATTTTCCCATATGTTTGGTATTGTCGAATCCATAACAACCCGCACTACATAAATATCATGTAAATTATGCCCTACGGTGAACACCGTAAAAAAGAATAAAAAAAATACAGAATTGCTCATTTATTGTCACAGATGAGGTATGGGAGGGAACACCACACCGACAACAGGAGGGAAGGGAAAAGCCACTAGGCCTCAACGCTAGGGAAAGGGTCACTACCTATAGAACCCTACTCCTTACCCTGACTCCTATCCGTATGGGCACACCTTGAAGTTAGGAATGCCCAAACACCTGGAGGACCTGGAGACCCTAAAGATCCCTATGGGTATTGGCAGGGCTTGAGATGACCAGTTCCTTCCCAAATGAAGGAACAAGCGTCTCCCTGAGGCCTAGTAACAAGAAACACGGGGAGAGACAACAAAACACAAAGGAATGAGACACTTAACTTCTGTAGAGAGATGTACGAGCAGGAACACCAGAGAGGACAACACACCAACTCTTCTGAAACCAAATTAAGCTATCAACTGCATAGCCAGAAGTGTGAGGTCAAACTATATAGGGGAGGTGTAATGACCACTAAGCTACACCTGAAGCAAGGGGTGTGGTCATTGACAACAACAACAACAACACAGAAGCAAGAGAAGCTGTTATATTCCTTCACATGCAGCCAGTCTCTTTGATCTTCTGACATCTGTCAAGGGAGGGACCGTGACATTTATTCTTAGTTGCCACAGAAAAAAAAACTTAATAACAAGCGATCAAAAAGTGCCATTTACTACAAAATGATACCAATGAAAAATACAAGTCGTCCTGCAAAAATCAAGCCCTTACACAACTCCATAGAAAGAAAAAGAAAAAAGTTATGGGTCTTGGGAAGCGGTAATGCAAAAACATTTTTTTCTTTTTAAAAAAAAGGGGTTTTATTGCAAAAAAGTTGTAAAATGTAAAAAAAAAAAAGATATGCATTTGGTATCACTGTAATCATACTGACCCAGAGAATAAAGATATTATGTTATTTATACCGAAAAATTAACTCCGTACAATTTATAACGTAAAAACGCAGTGGCAGTATTGATGTTTTTCCCATCTCCCTCCCAGAAAGAGTTAATAAAAATTAATCAGAAAATTATGTGTACCCCAAACAAAATGGTGACATTAAAAACTACAACTTGTCCTGCAAAAAACAAGCCCTCATAAAGCTATATAGACGGAAAAATAAAAAATGACACAATGCCTCCAATAGTAAAGTTCCCCACAGTGCCCTTTCTAGTAGTAATGTCCCCTAGTGCCCCCAGTAGGAATGACCCCCAAGGTGCCCCCCGTATTAATATCCACCACTATCCCCTGCCCAAAGGATTTTCCTCAAGTGGCCAGGGAAGGAAAAAACAATCAAACAAACTAATACTCACCAAGTCCTGCTCCACACCATCTGTGTCCTGGTGTAGGCAGGTGCAATGACATAATTGCACCCACCTACATCGCTATTTACTGCTTCATAGGCTGCAGACCTAGTGAGGCCTATGAGGGTGAAATGCAGGGCATAGGAGCAGATTGTTAATACCTAGCCGGCGCCATACTTAGTAGAGTGCCGTCCCCAAGTTCCTGGCACCCTAGGCATGTGCCTTTGGGTGCCTTATTGTGCATACAGTTCTGGCCACATGTTTAATGGTGCTTTATTGTGCATACAGTTCTGGCCACATGTTTAACTGTCATCTAGGACAGGATTTTCTCTGACTAAAAGCTTTAATAGCAGCTGCATAACTAGAAATGACTGGGCCCCACAGCAAATTTTTGAATGGGCCCCCTCCAGAAACTTCCAGAACCCAAATGGCTCTCGCAGCCACTCTGTCCATTTCCTACAATGTCACTGAATACAATGTCACTTCTGAGTTAGGGCCCCAAAGCAGCCGTTTCCCCTACTTTCCCTATAGCTATGCCCCTGTTTAATAGTATTCTATTTCAGAGCCATTATGCGCTGGTGTATACAGATGTGTCAGTACATTATAGGTAGAAAAAGAAGTTACATTTTATCTCTGTAAAGTTATTTAAAAAAATGTTGCTAAAACAATTGCAACAAACTCTTAACACCACATGACAGTAAATAATATATACTGTATATAACGTGGCATGCAAAAGTTTGGGCACCGCTGGTCAAAATGACATTTACTGTGAACAGTTAAGCAATTAAGATGAAACCATCTCCGAAAGGCATAAAGTTAAAGATGAAACAAACTTTTCAACATTTTAAGCAATATCAGTGTATTATTTTGGGTTTGTAAAATTTTAAAGTGAAAAAGGAAAGGAGTGCCTTACAAATGTATGAAAACTCAAAGAGATTAGAGCGCTGTAGGGATTTGCTCTGGTAGACAGAACAAGCGGACGCAGTATAGAGGCAAAGACCAGTTTGTGACTCAAAAACTTCTATGTTTTATTCACACTTATGGAAACAAAACAGTACGACAGTCCATTTGCAGTTTTGGTGTTCGTTCACACACATAAAAAGTTCATATACAAAAGTTTCACCTGTTATCCTAGGTGTTAGTTCACACCCGATCGGCATTGCTCAGGACAGAGCAGACCTCCCAAACTCAGGACTCCAGCCTAGCACACGGCTCAGCTCCCAATCCAGCGATTGTGAGAGCTCCTCCCTCAGAGATAGAGAGGTAATTACCACCAGCTGACACTGCTGGCTGGGTTTTTTATATAGGCCAGTCAAGACCCGGCCTGGATCGTAGGGAGTAGTCACCTACCTAGCACTTTGACTACTTCTAGTAAGAGCCGTCCCGGATCAGCTATTATAGCTATACTAAATAGCAAGGTGTCAAACAGCAACTGCTCCTGACACATGAAAACTG
The DNA here is from genome assembly GCF_014858855.1 of Bufo gargarizans. NCBI lineage: Eukaryota > Metazoa > Chordata > Amphibia > Anura > Bufonidae > Bufo > Bufo gargarizans. The sequence goes on from NC_058081.1 coordinate 151,022,729, forward strand.
GCTCTTATTCCACCCAGGAACCTCGATGACACATACCTTCCATCAACGACGGTCCCTTGCACCTTCCTACAGCGCTCAGATAACTTTGACTGAGGTTTCAAAACTTAAATAGCCTGATAAGGCTTGTTCACAGTCATCGTTAAGTGATGTAAATTTCAAAGCTTTATAAATACCCAGACTGCTCTAACCTTGTCCCAAAAACAGGAGCCATTGGTTCTTCTAAGCAGCTGCCTAACACTTTGAAAATGAAAATTGTTCAGGCCCACAAAGCAGAGAAAGGCTATAAAAAGATAGCAAAGCATTTTCAAGTTGCCATTTTCTCAGAAATGAAATGGCAGTTAACAGGAACAGTGGAGGTCAAGAGAGGGTCTGGAAGACCAAGAAAAATTTCAGAGACATGACTGCAAAAGACCTTCAGGAAGATTTAGCAGACTCTGGAGTTGTGGTACATTGTTCTACTATTTAGCGACACCTGCATAGATATGGCCTTCATGGAAGAGTCATCAGAAGAAAACCTCTACTTCATCCTCACCACTAAATTCTGTGTCAGAAGTTTGGTAAAGAACATCTAAACACGCCTGATGCATTTTGGAAAGAAGTCCTGTGCCCCAAGAGGTTAAAATAGAACTCTTTGACCACAATGAGCAAAGGTATGTTTGGAGGAAAATGTCTCCAACCATATCTTGCTTTGGGGTTCTGTTGCAGACAATAGTACGGGGGACATTTCAAGGGTAGAGGGAAGCATGGATTTAGTGAAATTCCAGCAAATTCTGGAAGCAGACATAACACCAACTGTAAAAAAGCTGAAGTTAAAAAGAGGATGGATTTCACAAATGGATAATAATCCTAAATATACCTCTAAGTTCAAAATGGATTACCTCAAAAGCTGCAAGTTAAAGGTTTTACCATGGCCCTCATAGTCCCCTTGAATATCATTGAAAATCTGTGGATAGACCTCAAAAGAGCAGTGCATGCAAGATTGTCAAGGAATCTCCCAGAACTGGAAGTCCTTTGCAAGTGCGAATGGAAAATCCCTCAAACAATTATAATACTCTTGGGTGGCTACAAAAAGCATTACAAGTTGTGATACTAGCCAAAGGGGTTTCTACTGAGTACTAACCATGCAAAGTGCCCGAAGTTTTGCTTCAGACCCTACAGTTAACTCCTACCCCAATCTCTTCCCTTTCCTGTCCAGACCCGGCTGCCAATCATTACAACCATACCCTCAAAACCACCCTGGATGAAGCAGAACACGGCAACCCTGGAAGACACCTGAAATACGTTTTCTCCAGTGGTGCTCCATATTAGTGAAGAGCGGAAGGGGCAATATTCAAATTCGCAGTATTTTGCGAATATTTGGGCGAATATTCATCATAAATTCGAGAATTCGCGATTATTTTCTTGATTGCGAAAATCGGCAATGTAATATGCGCTTATTGCGTGCGCAATACAGGCGTGGGTCACTTTTGCTACATTTTTTAAGCTGCTAAAAGTTTCCTGAGACTGTTGAAAATGGTTGGCACAGCAGAACATTACAATAGCTTTATATGCAGACAGAGTTCTCCAATATATTCCCGATTGTGCAAATCGGCAATTAATGATAATACGCAATACGTGCAACTTCACATTTTAGCAGGTCTTACTACATATTACTGATTGGTATTGTTGTGAACTGGTGACATCACAGCAGTATGTCTGTAGCATGTACATATGGACAGCAGAACCTATCCGCTACACTATATCAGGATATAACCTACACTGAGTATCTCCCACTAACTATCTGTAATATATATATAAGCTATGATCTAACTATCTATCTAATGTAATGACACAGCAAAGCACAGAGCACAGCAATGGCACTGCTCTCTCTCAGAACTGTAAAAAACTGCAGAAAATGTCTGCTGGGGAGGTTCTTATATAGTAAGGGGTCAGCAACTTTCCTATTGGTTGCTAGGGATGTTGCTAAACTCAGACAAAGAAATTGCAGCCTTCTCATTGGCCCACAAGCAAGAAGCAGGGAGGGATCATGGGTTCAGATGAAAGAAAATCTAGAATATTCGCGAATGCGAATATATAGCACTATAGTCTACATCCTTGCGAATTCTCGAAGTGGCGATATTCACAATTAAAATTAGCGATTCGAATATTCGTGATCAACACTACTCCAGATGTGCAGAACACTTTGGAGAAAATCACGAACATTAGCAGACTTCTTCTATTATAAATTTATGCGCAAAACCTACAATTCAGCCCTCAACCTGCTATTTAAGGACTCTATAGTGACAGGGAGTGTTCCACAGGACTGGGCGCATAGCAAATGTGGTGCCAATATTCCAAAAGGGTACAAAAACAGAGCCGGGAAACTATAGGCAGGTAAGTTTAACATCTGTCGTGGGTAAACTGACGGTTTTCTGAGAGATGCTATTTTGGAGTACTTCAATGAAAATAAGCAAATAACGCTATATCAGCATGGCTTCATGAGGGATTAGTCATGTCAGTGTAATTTAATCCGTTTCTATGAGGAGGTAAGTTCTAGACTTGACCGCGGCGAATCAATAGATGTCGTGTACATTTGACACTGTACCACAGAAAAGGTTAGTATATAAAATGAGAATGCTCGGACTGGGAGAAAATGTGTGTGTGTGGGTAAGTAACTGGCTGAGGGTGGTTATTAATGGTACACACTCAGATTGGGTCACTGTCACTAGTGGAGTACCTCAGCGGTCAGTATTGGGCCCTATTGTCTTTAATATAGTTATTAATGATCTTGTAAAAGACTTGCATAGTAAAATATAAATATTTGCAGATGACACTAAACTGTGTAAAGTAATTAACATTGAAGAGGACAGTATACTACTACAGGGGGATCTGGATAGATTGGAGGCTTGGGCAGATAAGGGGCAGATGAGGTTTAACACTGACAAATGTAAGGTTATGCACATGGGAATTTTTTCCCCTTAAGTGGGGAAAATTGGCTTCTACCTCACAGGGGTGTTTTTTTTTTTGCCTTCCTCTGGATCATCTTGCAGGATAACAGACCGAACTGGATGGACAAATGTCTTTGTTCGGCCTTATATACTATGTTACTATGCTACTAACATTGCCAAACAGACATCTCTCTCATCTCCTCACGCTCAAATAACCCAAAATGACTCTTTGACACTTTTTATTCCCTTCTAAGCCCTAAGCCCTACTTCAGAGACAAGAATGGTCACATCCCGCAGGAAATAATCTCCCAGTCCTCAACCAATTTCAATCCTCCTCCCTCCGACACTTCCACATGCTCATCTCCCTTTTGACCTTATAACAGATGAGGAAGTCTCCAGGCTTTTCTCTTCTTCTTGACCCACGACCTGCAGCAGTGATCCTATTCCCTCACACCTTCTTCAGCCCCTCTCCCCAGCTGTCATTACTCACATCACAACAATATTTAACCTTTCTCTCTCTCTCTCTTCTGGTTTCTTTCCATCCTCTTTCAAACATTCTAATAAAAACACTACTACACACTAGTGGCACTATCATAACTCCTGGGCAGCATGCCTGCTGTCTCTGGGTCATGTTCGATTCAGATCTTCCCTTTGTTCTCCATATCCAATCAATTGCATGCTCTTGTTGTCTGCACCTCAAGAACATCTCCAAAATCTACCCTTTCATACGGTGGAAACAACCAAAACTCTTTGATTCATTCTCGTCTTGACTAATATAATTCATTACTAATTGGTCTTCCTTTCACTAAACTCCCCCCCTTCAGTCTGTCCTAAATGCCACAGCCAGTCTCATCTACCTGTCCACCCACTATAGAGATGCTACTAGCCTGTGCCAGTCATTTCACTGGTTGCCCATCCACCACGGAATACAGATTAAACTTCTCCTCCTCACCCACAAAGCTCTCCACAGTGCTGCACCTCCATACATCTCCTCCTTTATTTCTGTCTACCACTCTACTCGTGCTCTCCGTTCTGCGAGTGATCTAAGATTAACATTCTCCATAATTCGTACCTCTCACTCCCGTACCTCTCGAGCTGCACCTACTCTTTGGAATGCTCTGCTCTGGAATATCAAGTCAATTTCCAACTTTCCTACCTTCAAATGTGCCTTAAAAACACAGTTATTTTCAGGCAGGCTTATTATGCTTCCTAAACTGACTCTTCCCCTAGTAACGCCCCCATCAACTCTTCAGATCTGAACCAAAGCACTAGCACACACAGATCAGTCTACACCACTCCTTTCAGTACAAAGATTGCTGGACCACTTCGTATTGCAATCAATTTGTGACATTCCCACTTCCTCATAGATTGTAAACTCTTTCAACCAGGGTCCTTACTCCTAGTGTTTCAGTTGTATATTAGCTAGTAACTTTGTGATGTCTTTTGTTTTCTACATGAACCCTCTGAATTGTAAAGCACTGTGGAATATGCTGGTGCTATATAAATAAAGATTATTATTTTACTTTTTTATTGTTTTAACCATGTAAAAGATGAAAATAAAATACCAAGGGGTATATGGGACTGCCCCAACATGTAGCAATGTTTTATTGCTGGTTGCTATGATCTCTGGACATTCAAATGTATCACCATCCTGAGGCCAATGCCTCCCTTCCCTGCCATGCACTCTCAAAGGATACAGGCCACTAGGTGTGATGACATCATCTTCCTCACAACTGCCTGAGCCAGTCTGCAAGGACCTCAGGATGCAGGCTGGAAGAGGCCTGTGTGCTGCACCGCACCATAGACAGCGGCATGGAGGTGAGCATTTGAGTTTGGTATTTTTGTTTGGGGCAGTGTTATTGGGCCACTATAGGTGGGTCATTATCATTACTGGGTGGCCCTAGTACTACTGGCAGCACTATAAGGGGGTATTTTTTACTGGAACACATTATGTGGACTTTAGTACTACTGGGGGCACTATAGGGGGCATTAGTACTACTGGAGCATACTATGGGGGCTTTATTAATACTGGGGGCACTATGGTAGACTTTATTGCTACTGGGAGGACTATAGGGGGGGGGGGCATTAGTACTACTGGGGCCACTATAGGTATTCATTATTTCTTTGGGGCATAATATGAAGGCTTTATTACTACTAGGAGGCACTATGGTGTGTTTTATTACTACTAGGGGTCACTTTAGGCCGCATTATTACTAATGGTGGCACTATAAGTCAGCCTATTTACTACTAGGGCACACTGTGGGCGCTTTGATACCACTGGGGGCATTATGTTGGGCTTTATAGCTATTGAAGGGCACTTGATGGGCTTTAGTACTGTTGGCGCACTATGGTGGGCTTTATTACTATTTAGGGCACTATGGGGGCATTAGTACTACTGTGAGCACTATAAGGGGAACTATTACTACTGGGGGGCATTATGGTAGGCTTTATTACTACTGGGGGAGTATGGTGAACATGATTACTAGTATAAGCACAATGGGGCATTATTGCTTCTGGAGCACAATGGGGAAAGTAGTACTATTGGGGACACTATAGGGGCACTATTACTAATAAGGGCACTCTGGGAGAGAATTATTACTATTGGTGGGACTTTTGGGAGCACTATGAATCTTAACGCATATAAGTTTAGCACAATTATTTTTGGGGACACTGTATATACAGAACTATTAATGTCAGGGCACTATTTGCTGGTGCAATTATTTTTGAAGGCATTCTGTGGCAATAATTATTGAAGAAGGCAGTATCTGTGTGGTCGAAAGTATTTTCAGGGGGATTATCTGTTTCTGCAGTATATTATTGGGGAGCATAGTGGGCAGGATGGGATGTTCAGAAGGTGGGGAGGATGATGAAAAAGTAGAAACTTAAGATGTCTGTGTGGCAAACTCTGCAGAGACAAGCCATGGCTGAAAGAGATCATCATGGCGGTCTGAATAAAGAAGATGAGAAAAGAGAATATCACTGGATGTAATATATGGTGTATGTGGTAATCTATGTGGTGATCTATTCTCCTGTATATTTGGTAGAGCAGAATATAATTTAAATAATCTATCATGGGTCCTAATATGGCAGAGGTGGCGAACCTATGGCATGGGCGGCACTCAGAGCCCAATCTGTGGGCACCCGCACCCTGGAAAAAGTCTAAGGTGTACCAGTATGCCTTAGACTCTTTCTGCCGTTTATCTGAGCAGGACGCACTATGAACAGCACAGGCACTGCACTAAATGTAGAATATTATAGCTAAGTGATAAAGTACATGGAAGATATACTATACTGGATTGTAGTATTCAGGGTAAATTGCTGTGTTGGCACTTTGTGATAAATATGTGGGTTTTGGGTTACAGTTTGGACACTCAGCCTCTAAAAGGTTCTCCATCACTGTAATATGGTGTCTGTCATTTTGGCAGGAAGATTAGTGCTGCATGCACTATTCTTTCTTTCAAAGATGAAGGAACTGCTGACAGAGGCCTAGAACAGAGCCTATGACAGCGGTATGAGAATTGTCTTGTTTGTACTTTTATCAATGTTTGCTTCCTTTCAAGTACTCGGTTTGAACATCTTGTCACTAGGAGGTAAATGGTGTGAAAGGTTTGCGAATCACTGTGTTATTATAATGTTTTGTTTATTATCCATGTACAATGACGTTAATGTGGTTCTTTGCCAATAGCTGTGACATCACTGTGTTTAGTCTGCCTGTTCTATGACATTCCTGTGTGCATTATTCCCATACTGTGACATCACTTAACAGTGTTCATCATGTACTGTAACATCACTGTGTTTGTTTTTCCTGATTTATGACATTTTGTGTAGTTTGGGGAACTTTTTTATCTTTTTTTTTTTTTTACATATTTTGCTTTTAGGCCTTAAAGCCTCTGCACAAGTGCATTTTTTTAATCCCATAGAACCGATTCTTTTTAGGCACCTTCTTGTCTGTTAGGATAATGGTGTTGCATAGACATCCTCTCTTTTTTTGCTTTACGAATATTACAGTATGTATAAACACTAAGGGGGATATTTATCAAGTCTGCTACACCAGTTTTGTGGCATAAAATTGTCACAAGTGATGCCTGCGACATTTGGTGCATATTTTTGAGACATTTGGTCAACTTTTGAGACATTTGGTGATCCTCACCACTTTTAGAAGTGGAGTGAAAAGTACTCTCATTTATGATGTGTGACTTTTTAAAAAGTTGCATCTTCCCATCAGGCAACCCTCTGGTGCACTTTTACAGACATAGGTATACACCACACACTTGCGCCAAATATATCATTACTGTGCGCAATTTCATAAATTTGGCTCAACCTCATCAACCAAAGACAGACTTAAAACTGACACAAAAAACATAGCGCATGATAAATTCCCCCCAAGTGAATAGTAAATGGTATGTTCTGACAGATCCTTTTCAGCAAATTATTTTTCATACTGTGTCTCCTCTACATTGCCATATTTCTGGAGGACACAGTCCTTTGTCTGATGCAAACACATTAGCTCCCTCCAGCATATGTTACACACCTATCCTAGTTACGTTCCTCCAGTGCATAAAACAGCCTGTAGCAACATACTACAATAATTACCTTGTCAGCTACAACATCCATCACAATGCGTCTACTTTTCACACAAACTAGTACCTTGCAAGTAAAAACAAGAGGCATTTTGTGAGCATAAAATAGATAATGCCAAGAGGATGCGTAATGCTGGGCAGAGCCCGGCACTTTGTATATATCCACAATATTCAGTGACCCAAAAATAAAGGGCAAAACAAAGGGTCAAATGCATAAGAAAATGATATCTTAACAGAGCAGCTAATGCAGGTTCACAGTCTTAGCATAAATACAGGCGGGAGAGGGCTATTAGATTACACACACATATATATATATATATATATATCCATGAAAGCTAGGCAGCACTCCTTCTTAGAACTTGGAAAGCAGGTGCCCGTGGCAATCCCTCGATTCAGGACGATAGATAAATAATGAAACTCTTCAGCACTCCTTGAAAAGTTAAAAAATGTGTTATTTATTCACACATGTCGTTTAGAAACATTTCGGTTCTCTCTCAGAACCTTTCTCAAGCCAAGTGGCTTGAGAAAGGTTCTAAAACAGAACCGAAACGTTGCTAAACGACATGTGTGAATAAATAGCAAATTTTTTAACTTTTCAAGGAGTGCTGAAGAGTTTCATTATATATATATATATATATATATATATATATATATTATATATTATATTATTTATATATATATTATTATATTATCACATATACAGATACACAGTGTCCTGAAGGTATGGAGCAACAGACCAAGATGTTGTAAACAACTTGCCTCCATGCGCTCCTGGGACATCTGCCCTTATGAGTCAGCAGCGCTGCGTTTTTTTTTTTTTTTTCTGTGGTATTGGTGTGTTCAGAGCGTTTCCACTAATCAGGAGGTTTGGCTGACCATCAAGACTAATCATGGCCTGCTAGAGAGACCAATCCAAATGCCTGAAGCTTTTGTTGAGCTGTTTTGCTCTGCCACCTGTGCCTGTTATTTTGTCCTACATCCTGGTGCAATGTTTGCCCTGGTTTTGACTCTGCTCAGCCTCTGACTCTGATTTTGGATCTCACCTGGTTTACACGTTCCTTGTTATTCAGTATTGACCTTTTGCTCCATTAATTTACACTCTTCAGGTGTTGCTATACTGGTCATTGATTATTTTACAGATGTAACCTAGGGAAGTAGAACACTGAAGACCAGGTCCCTGTATAGGCATTTAAGGGTGAAAGTCCCTTAGATTCTGCTAACCATAGTGGCTAACACAAAATCTGTGGAAGACCTATTTTCAAACAGACGAGCTAAGCTGTTTTACAAGTCTGGTGAGAATTTCAAATGACATAGTTTGTAAAGCTGAAAAAAAGACATCTGTCCATCCAGTTCAGCCTGTTATCCTACAAGTTGATCCAGAGAAGGAAAAAAAACCTGTGAGGTAGAAGCAAAATCTCCTCCTTTTAGGGGAAAAAAATCCTTCCCAACTGCAATCAGAATAACTCCCTGGATCAACGACCTCTCCAGAAATCTAATAACTATAACCTGTAATATTGTTACACTCCAGAAATACATCCACACCCCACCATCACCACCTCCTCAGGCAGAGAGTTCCATAGTCTCACTGCTCTTACCGTAAAGAATCCTCTTCTATGTTTGTGTACAAACCTTCTTTCCTCCAGACGCAGAGGATGTCCCCTTGTCACAGTCCTGGGTGTAAAGAGATGATGGGAAAGATTTCTGTACTGACCCCTGATATATTTATACATGGTTATTAGATCTCTCAGTCGTCTTTTTTCTAAAGTGAAAAACCCTAATTTTGATAATCTTTCAGGGTACTGTAGTCCACCCATTATAGTTATTACTTTAGTTACCCTCCTCTGAACCATCTCCAGCTCTGCTATATCTGCCTTGTTCACAGGAGCCCAGAACTGTACACAGTACTCCATGTGTGGTCGGACTAGTGATTTGTAAAGTGTCAGGACTCTATGTTCTCATCACGGGCATCTATGCCCCTTTTGATGCAACCCATTATCTTATTTGCCTTGGCAGCAGCTGCTTGACACTGGTTTCTACAGCTTAGTTTGCTGTCCACTAAAATTCCTAAGTCCTTTTCCATGTCAGTGTTACCCAGTGTTTTACCCTTTAGTATGTACTGGTGACTTGCATTATTTCTTCCCATGTGCATAACCTTACATTTCTCAGTGTTAAACCTCATCTACCACTTCTCTGCCCAAGCCTCCAATATATCCAGATCCCTCTGTAGCAGTATACTGTCCTCTTCTGTGTTAATTACTTTACACAGTTAAGTGTCATCTGCAAATTTTTTGATTTTACTGTGCAAGCCTTCTACAAGATCATTAATAAATATACTGAAGAGAATAGGGGCCAATACTGCCCCCCTGTGGTACCCCACTAGTGACAGTGACCCAATCTGAGTGTGTACCGTTAATAATCACCCTTTGTTTTCTATCACTGAGCCAGTTATTTACTCACATACATAAATTTTCTCCCAGTCCAAGCATTCTCATTTTATATACTAATCTTTTATGTTACACAGTATCAAATGCTTTGGAGAAGTCAAGATATTAAATCCATTGACTCACCCCGATCAAGTCTAGAACTTACCTTCCTCAGAGAAACTGATTAAATTAGTTTGACATGATGGATCCCTCATGAAGCCATGCTGATACAGCATTATTCAAATTTTTTCATTGAAGTACTCCAAGATAGCATCTCTTAGAAAACCTTCAAACAGTTTACACAAAAGCCTGTAGTTTCCAGGCTTTGTTTTTGACCCATTTGTTTTAAATATTGGCACCACATTTGCATAGCGCCAATCCTGTGGAACGTTCCCTGTCCATATAGAGTCCTTAAATATCAGAGGGTCTGTCTATGCCATTACTTAATTCTCTTAGGATATGGGGGTGTACGCCATCTGGTCCTTGCAATTTGTCTATTTTAATCTTTTTAATATGCCATAGAACTTTTTCCTGGGTCAGACAGGCCACTTTTAATGGGGAATTTACTTTTACACTCTGTATTTCATCTGACAGTTTATTTTCCTCAGTGAATACAGCGGAGAAAAAAAATATTTAATAGTTTTTATTTCTCCTCATCGCTCTCTGCAACTCCCCCTCATCACTCACAGGTCTTTACATAAAGGCAAATCCTCCCTCTATCCAGTTTTGATGATCCTTTCTAAACAGACTGTAATCCTGTACATTAACCGCCCAGTCAAGCTATCATCCAGCCATGTCTCAGTTATTCCCACTATGTCATAGTCCTCCTCAATCATTACTACTTCCAGTTCACCAGTTTTATTATATATTTTTATATATTTTTTACCCTACATCTTTCCTTATGAACTGTTTTAGTCCCTCCTTCCATTCCTCCCGCAGTTTCATTACCTCATCCCAGGCCTCCATCTGCACCCTCTACCTTTCTCTCCTATAATGTAATTACCCTACCCCCAGTCCCTAGTTTAAACACTCCTCCAACCTTCTAGCTATCTTCTCCCGCAAAACAGTTGCACCTTCCGCACAATAGAGCCTGTAGCTGACAGAGAAGTCAGCCCAGTTCTCCAGGAACCTAAACCCCTCCTTCCTACACCAGTTCTTGAGCCACTAGTTAATGTTCCTAATCTCCCGCTGCCTTTCTGATGTGGCTTGTGGTACTGGTAGTTTTGTGGAGAATACTGCCTTTGAGGTTCTTGCCCTGAGCTTGTGACCTAAATCCCTAAAGTCACTCCACCTACCTCTAACTTTGTCATTGGTACCAATGTGGACCATGACCGTTGGATTTTCGCCAGCCCCTCCCAGTAATTTGTCAACTGGATTGAGTGCCAGGACGACAACACACCATTCGCCGATCCAGTCTTTGTGACAGATCTTCCTATCTGTACCCCTAATAATTGAGTCTCCCACTACCAGCACCTGTCTGGCCTGTCCTGCTCTCCTGGCCTCCTGCTTACTGGAGCTGATATTGCCCTGACTGGCAGATGAAGTGTCCGGCTGCACCAGTGCTACCCCACAACTAACATCCCCCTCATCTGCAAACCTTGCAAACTTGTTGGGGTGTGCCAGATTTGGGCTAGCCTCCCTTGCACTCGTCTCTGTACCACACTTTCTGCTACCCAGCTAGTTACCTCGCTTCCCTGATCCTCCATACTACCACCCTCCACTGCATCTACCCCATATAGTGCTGCTCAATGAGCAGCAAACTCTTTTAAAAATTGCCAACAATTCTCAATGTTGAAATTTGTTCATTTAGATACAGGGTGTGTACCTCCAAATGGGCAATTTGCTCACATTTTGAACAAAGATATGCACCCTCAAACGGCTGTTCCAGGACTGTATACATTTGACAACATGTGCACTAGACTGTGTTGTCCAGTAATAGAACACATACTAATGGGGAGTACACAAGAAAAGGGAAAGAAAAAATACAATAATATACTGCAAAGAAAAGCAACAGGTTTAATCCCCTCCAAAAGTCTAACGTCTCTTCATCTTAAATCACACACTTAATACAAACACACACTTTTAATCAAACACGCGACTGCTCACAAACTTGCGTTTTTTGTCTGCTTGTATAGGTGCTGCTCCCAAACAACGTCAAACCAGACTGCTGTTTTTTTTCCCTCTGGATTCAAAGGTTTCAAAAATTGATTATTAAGTGATTGATGAATGTCAGTGGCTGCCGAGCAGATTTACCTGCAAAACCGCATAGCTATTACCACTCATCAGTCATTTAACAATCAATTTTTAACAATCCATCTGATAACCAAACTGACATTTCAAATGGTTTTGAGCCGAATCACAACAGTGTATTGTCTACCCCTTGTCCCCCTGTGTGGGACCATGTATTCCACAGTCTCACAACACAACCAGAAAGTAACTCAGATAATTTGCAGTCCTGGTTTATATAGGAGGGGAGATTCATATCATACAACCAGTCCTGATTGTAGAAAGAAGGAAATACAGATATCTTCTAGGGAATTCATATTCTCTATAAATCCTACATATACAGGTCTGTTTATGCTCTACTAGCAGTTGATTTATACATTAGCGAGATCAAAAACAATAGGTAGCAATGACACCATAGTATCTAAAATATCCAATTCTTCAGATCTACAACATGTTAGCAATTGGTATTCCAATTACATTTTATATGACAGCAGTGGCTGATTTTCAGGACTACTAATTACATGTCACGATTAAACAAGAATTAAATATACATTCATATATTTTTTTTATATGCAATAATTATGTTTATAAAGGTTCATTATGTCTATTGTGAGCTTTAGGGTTTTCCCCGTGAATAATTTGTTATAAAAATGGGTGCAGAAGAGGTTAAAAATAAATTATTAATAGACAGGTCACCACCGCGACTAGTGATTGGCTGAGTGGGCAGTCATAGTCGCTTACTGTGTTTTGAATCCTGCACCATAAAGTGAGGCGCAATGGGGACCAGACCAGCATTGGAATTGCAGCAGCAGAGGATTAGTGAAGTGATTCATAATTATTTTTTATATTTAACTCCCTCCGAAATCTTTTTATATAAATCTGTTCCACAAGAAAACCCCTTTATCAATGGTCTGCGAAAAAGTGTTCATCAAGGGGATGTGTCATGTATTTAATTTTTTATTTTTTTTAGATGTAAGTATTGTACGTGGAAAAGGTGTATTTGTTATGTGTTTTTAATTTTTTATTATTGTAGCTATATTTTTTTATGTGTAAAGTGTTCTCTTAGCGCAGCCAGATTGGAGACATATACTTCCTTCCTGTATTGATCGTATAGACAGTGCCTTATATGATGCATATTATGTCCCAGTCTATACAGCGAAGCTGACAAGTGATCTGCAGTAGAAAAGAGGTGGTAGTTCTAGTGGCTGGTGTAAACAATGTTATAAAAATATGTTTATAATGCAAATTTAAATAAAAATGCAATTTTTTTTTACTAAGAAACACCTGATGCTGAAACATTTTTGTTCTGTGCTTTTATTTCCTGCGCCTATGATTAAGGAGGCAGTCACCTTTTTGAAGCTGCTGCTCTGTGTATAGCAGTTCAGAGATGTGCTTTACAGCAGCTTCATGGACATAGTAAAACTAAGTTTGGAGATAACTAATAAAATTGATTAGGAGAATGTTGTGGACATACTCTGTGACCCGTTTATTGGGTAAAGAGGACAGCTGTCATCACCTATTGTGAATAGTAGATCCTGTGTTATATGCGTCCCTCTGATAATAATATGATTGCAGTGAAGCGATCTCTACAGAATAGACAGTGTCAGTCGATTATGAGGCCCAGTGGCTAGTGTGAAAGTTGCTGTTTGTTGGTATAATTTCTAAGACAAATAAAAAAACAACAACATACAATTAACATGCAAATGATTTTAGACAATACACTATTTCTGATGATGCATTCTCTCTTAAAATTGCAATCAATTTCAGGTACAATTGATACTCTGCCTACTTATGCCATGCTTATACCACAAATGGCGTAAATGCTAAAATGGAAATTGTGAGTAGTATTAAGACAATTTTATGACTTTCTTGCTACATTTGCCATCACTACTTGGACAGTCTCATTCCACAAGCTGATCATTATATCTCTGTTTTGTAAAGCAATTTGCAAAACGTATGCTTGGATTTAAGTAATTTGCAATCTGAAGTGAAAAGGCAGGCATGTTAAAAAAAAACTGTAATATGACAACAATTGTCAAGCTTGTTGAAAATATAATTATGAAATGTTTCTTACAGCTTAAATGATTTTGTCGGTAATAAAACTGGCATGTCTAAACTGTTTATACAGCATTAATTTTAAATGGCAGCCTTTTATTCCAACAAGTTAATAAACTACTCCAGGCAAATAAATGTATAACTACGCCTGTGGCTTTTCTATGGTGCATGTATTCAAGAAATTATTAAAACATTTCTTTAAATCATCACATATTTATTAGCCAGTGAACTTGGAAGCTGCAATAAAATCAAAACCAATTTATAGAGCCCAAATTAAATAGAATAAAAATAGGAATGGAACATAATATGTGACTTTACAAGCTGCATGAAATAATACTGTATAACATAGGTTCATCAACTATGAAGATGTTATGTAAATATGTGAGGAGTACTCAGTGAAAGCCCGCTATTACTCTTAAAATAACAGAGCAGGAAAACTGCTAGCTAACCGTATAAAAAAACGATGAGCTAAATCCAGGATTCCATTTTTACTACATTCAGATAATAAAAGCAAACTATATCATCTGAAGTATATCGCTAACCAATTTATGGAGTACTACTCCTCCCTGTTCAATCTAAATAAATCTCAACATACCTACCAGGCCTCCCCCCTAGAGATAGAATCCTTCCTATCTTCCCTAAAACTCTCTTCACAGACTCCGCAACAGCAATGCATTTTGTCTCTCCCCTTCTCCCACAAGGAGTTGTCACAAACCATATCCTCCCTCCCTTTACATAAATCACCAGGTCCTGATGGTCTCTCAAATACCTACTACAAAACCTTTACCATTAGTCTAATCTCTCATATGTTACCCATGTATCAACGTGCATTCTTAGGCTACTTTCACACTTGCGTTCAGAGCGGATCCGTCTGGGGTCTGCCCAGACGGATCCGCTCATATAATGCAGACGATGGGATCCATTCAGAACGGATCCGTCTGCATTATATTGTAGAAAAAATTCAAAGTGTGAAAGTAGCTTCAGACGGATCCGTCCAGACTTTACATTGAAAGTCAATGGGGGACGGATCCGTTTGAAAATTGAGCCATATAGTGTCAAATTGAAACGGATCCGTCCCCATTGACTTACATTGTAAGTCTGGACGGATCCGTTTGCCTCCGCACGGCCAGGCGGACACCCGAACGCTGCAAGCAGCGTTCAGGTGTCCGCCTGCTGAGCAGAGCGGAGGCCAAACGCTGTCAGACTGATGCATTCTGAGCGGATCCTCTGCATCCACTCAGAATGCATTAGGGCTGGACGGATGTGTTCAGGGCGCTTGTGAGAGCCTTTAAACGGAACTCACAAGCGGAGCCCCGAACGCTAATGTGAAAATAGCCTTAGACGGCTCATTTCCACATGAGATGCTGAGCACTACGATAGTGACTATACCTAAACCTTGGTCCTCGAGAGGTTAGGCCTTGGAAATAACTTGATTACAGCTATTAAAGCCCTATATTCAGTCCCCTCAGCAAAAGTATTTGTGAATGGTGCACTTTCAACAACCTTCCCAATTACCAATGGAACCCGTCAGGGCTGCCCACTTTCCCCCCTTATTTTCATACTAGCCATAGAACCCCTAGCCCAAGCCATAAGGCAACAACCCGAGATCTCGGGTATTAACATAGGCAATAAACATTAAACAACATCGCATATCACTATATGCAGATGACATCCTGCTGACCCTATCATCTCCACAGACCTCATGAAAAATAATCCTACCACTCCTAGCTGAATTTGGCAATCTATCCTACTACAAAGTCAATTAAAGTAAATCCCAACTCCTACCCTTCCACATACCTCCCCAACAATTACCGGACTTAAAATCTCGATACCCTTTTGACTGGAAATTCACCCATATTAAATACTTAGGCATTGGCATTACTTCATCCACTCACCTCTTGTTCCAATACAACTATCTCCCCCTCTTAGACACATCAAACAAGACATTTCCAACTATGGAAAATTTTAAATATCATGGATAGGTCGTATAGCCACCTTTCGAATGATGATGCTAGCTAAACTCCTATTTATTTTCTGCTCAGTCACAATTAAATTGCCTCCACACTTCTTCACTAAAGCTCAGAGACTTCTCAACTCTTTTGTTTGGGTAGGACGCAAACCACGTGTATCTTCTACACTATTATGCAAAACCAAAAGAGGAGGGGCTTAGGCCTTCCAAATTTAGCTAACTATTTTTTAGCAACACAAATCAACCTTCTTTCTGGTTGGTGGGTGGGAGACACCTCTATTTCATGGATTTAAATTGAATCATCTCTTGCCCCTTCAAATCACTTCCGAACTCTACTTATCGATAGCCTAAACCCCCTTGCAAAGACACTCACGCAATTACCCTACCTTTTGGGAGGGGCCCTACACCACTGGCGCTCCTTCTACCGCAGATGTACCCATGCACCTATAAGCATTCCATCCGTTTCTCCTTTGCAAATGTTAGAGTGGAAAATCCCAGACACAGATCTCTCAAATTGGAGACTGCGAGGCCTCCAGTGGATTTCTCAATTATATAATGAAGAACAACTCCGGTCATTTGAGTTGCCAAATAGAGATTTCTACAAATATTTACAGGTTTGCCACTTATTACAAGTTTATAAACCATGTGAAATCATTGCCAATGGACAGATATTGGAGTTATGGACATCTCCCACACAATCCGTGCAGTCATCTAGCCTTAGATCACTGTATATGAGTCTGGGAGATAAAAACAGTCTTTCCATAAAATAGCCCCTTTTTTAACTTGGGACAAGGAAATGAATACATCATTATCGATAACCAAATGGGTCGCAGCTTTGAGATTTATCTTGAGTACCTTTTTTTAGCATGTCTCTATATGAGGCAGCTATTAAGACCAGTTTGAGATGGTACCTAACCCCAGATAGGCTAAGAAGAAATATATCCTGACTCATTATCACCAGGAACTGGAAGTCCACGGGAATCCCAACCTTGTCGAAAATTATCACTTATGTACAACAAAATTGCATATATGAAAGAATGATGGCCTACAAAGACCATAAACCTGACAAATTCCGCAGAAATTGGCAAGCCTGGCTTACCTTTGTGCCCACAATTATACGCTTTAACATTGATGCAGACAAGCTATTGTATCTTTTGTTTAGCCATGCGTTGACTATTCTGAGTCAAAAACCTTTGATTACGAGATATATCCTGTTACATTAGTCTGTGTCTTCTTGAACACTGTAAGAATGTGAAAATCAATACAAACCATTGAAAGAAAAAGAAATATGTAAAATAAAATGTAAGGAGTAAAATAATGGGGTGTATCCATGTCATACATTTATGGTGTGGATAAAAGTTTGATCTAGGTCACACACCATTTGGGACAATGAGAGTTTCCTGAACCCCTTTTGTCTGGGTAAGGTGGAGGCAGGGGCGTAGCTAGAAATGACTGGGCCCCATAGCAAAAAAAATGTATGGGCCCCCCTCTCGGATCTCCCACGCCCACATACCTCCCGGACCTTGCCGCCACATCCGCAGTTCCTCATGCACTTGCGACGGTTACGTGTAGGACTGAGCACAGACGGTTGGTCACTGGCAACGCATTTGTGCCAGTGTAGGAAATGTATGAATCTAAATGTCTGTGTATTAAAGAAGATTGTTAAATTGTACAGGGGTCTGTAACACAAGAAGGTGAAAGTGCATATCGTGGGGTGTGTATGTGTATTAGACAGAAGGTAGGGATATGTATCTTGTGTCGTTTGGGTATCAGGGAGAGTAAGGGGTATATATCTAGTGCTGATACAGAGCGGCTCTTCACCTACACGTGTATCGGCACTAGATATATACCCCTTACTCTCCCTAATACCCAAACTACACAAGATACATATCCCTACCTTCTGTCTAATACACATACACACCCCACGATATGTACTTTCACCTTCTTGTGTTACAGACCCCTGTACAATTTAACAATCTTCTTTAATACACAGACATTTAGATTCATACATTTCCTACACTGGCACAAATGTACTAACCATCTATTAGCTATCTTCAGAAATAAATAGCTCAGGAACGGCTCCGGTAAATAAGGTCACAAGCTGCTGGGGACTACACCCCGGTCATGAGGAGCGAGCGGGAGACGCAGCCGGCCGTGCTGAGGGGAAACAGGAGCAGCCAGTGACAGTGATTGTCGAGATGTGGAACTGAGTGGAATGGCGACCACCGTGAAAAACGGAAGGCGACTCTGAGCAAGGTGAAGATAGGTGGCTGTGTATTCGCCATCAACCACACTATTAAATAATGCAGCTACCAGCTGGTATCCTGGCTAAATACCATACATGGGCTTTGGACACACCGCTACAGTCCCCATTCCCCAGCCAGAATCAGAAAGAGTCAGCCCTCACCTCAGCCACTTGAACCGTACGTCTGCGCGCCAGCCGCCCACGCTCCGAGTCCGCCTCCTCTACTTCCGGCCAGTAGGACTAGTCAGAACTGCCGCCCAGACTGCGGGACCACTCCCTCTCTGCCTCTGGCCGCCCCCTATCGCACTGCCACTCGCCACATGAATTTAATTCTTTTTAAATCCTCAGCCAGCGGCCTGGGCCCTAATGGCGTAGGGCCCCATAGCCATTGCTATGGCTGCTATGGCGATCCCTACACCACTGGGTGGAGGGCTCCAGCTGACAACTAAAAGAAAAATTGTCCACCATCAAGTCTATGGGAGTTATGGAAAAAGCTTGCTCAATCTGAGACTGGATGCAGCTGGTGCCGGCTATGTTGCCTAGTAGAAATAGAGTCCAATGTCCCCTGTTCTCTAGATAGCTGTCAGTTACTAAGGTAGTGTGGTCAAGGTGCTTCCAGCTATGTTTCTGGACGAGACCCCCACCATTTTCCTTGCACAAAGCAAGGATATATGATGCAGTACATATAGTATATATATAGTGCATTTTATGGAAATGTGTAATCAGAAAATGACCTATTGTTTAAATCATGTTTTTATGTTTAATATATTTTTAAAGAACCAAATGTATAATAATACCGCGCTCTAGAACTTAGTTTAGTCTAATATTATAAAAAGAGGCGGGGTCAGGCAATGTGCTACCCACCGTATTGCACACAAACATATATATAGACCAGCACGGCTATCTCCTGCATAGACAATGTACCTGTATGAATGTTGGTCGATTCCTGCTGAAGGCAGATGTCGCTCCTCACTGAGGTCAGGGATCACTGATATTGCTGGTGCCGAAGTCTGGGATGTAAGCCTGTTTGTAGTCCGCTTTAGATAGCGTGCCGCCTTGTGCCCCGGCCGGTGGCACGATGCTGCAGGAGTTAGGAGATTTTTTTTGCGCTCACTAGGAGCAGCGAGTGACGTCACTTCTGTGGTCGCCAATGACCACAGGTGCCAAAAAAGTCTCACCAACGCGTTTCGAACAGACGCTATTCTTCATCAGGAAGTACAGGAGGGTATAATACCTATTGGCGGCACCACAAGAGAGTATAAAACTACTGGAGCACTACAGTGGAGCACTATAACTACAGCGGCACTATTGGGGGCATTAGACAGTAACCACTGGGGGTCTTATAGGGTACAGTATATGTTCTGCCCAGCAGAGATGTCTAGACATGCAATCTCTGTACAGGTAGCCATTTTACCATGTGCTTCAGTGTTAATGTAATGTTATAGTACATGCTACGATATGCTTAATACTTATACATGTTATTTGTATTCTTGTAGTTTTACCGCACACTTGTACAATCTTTCACCAACGCGCATCACGCAGAGATGTCCTCCTGTGGTGCCTCCAACATTATAACTACTAAGGACACTATAATGGTGGATAAGTACTACAGGAGGGCCTTATTGATATTATATAGAGCCTTATTACTGCTGGGTGAACTATGGTAGCCATTATTATTGGGCACAATATGGGGGGCACGATCACTAACAGGGGCACTCTTGGGGAGTAGTATCATTATAGGGAGCATTGTAGGGGTCAGTATTACTAAGAAGGGCACTCTGGAAGGGAATTATTGCTATAAGTAGGACTTTTATATTACTATAGGTGGACTAATCTGTATAGCAGTATAATTTCTGTGGTATAGTATTTAGGGGCATTGGGGAGCACAGTAGCCACACCAGGATAATACTGTTGGGGTAGCAGGGTGGAGAGGATGATGATATTAGAAAAGTTAGGAACCTAAGATGACTGTTTGGTAAAATCTGCAAAGACTAGATGCGGTTGAAATAAGTTGTCTGGCCCGAATGGAGAAAGTGGGTAAAGAAAACATCAGAGGAGACATCACCTGGGAGGTACTGGATGTGAGAGGTATATAGTGCTGTATGTTTGTTAGTGTCCATGCAGCAAGTAAAATATGTCTTTAGTCCTAGGGGGAGCTTGTGTGTGTGTGTGTGTGTATAGGGCAGATACTTTGAGAATATGGCACATATGTATTGTGGCTTGGGCCCCGGATCGTTTGAGACCCTAGCAACGCCGATAAGCGGGCGAAGTACAGAGGCAAAATACAAGTTCGTAATTTAAACTTCAGTGTTTATTTACACATGATGCCAAAAACAAAACGTCACTTTTGAAGTGTTGATGTTACTTCACACCCAATGACAAGTTATTATAACAAAAGTCACCTTGGTGGCAGTTCTGCCTCAGAAAGTTCAAATACAGGCTTTAGACAGCCTGTTCCCCTGACAAACGGGTCTCCCTCTCCAGCCCAGCACAGGCCTCAGATCCCTGCACACAGACCTCCTGAGCTCCACTGTCAGACGGAGGTAATCCTCTCCACCTGGCAGTGCTGGCTGGTTGTATGCCTGGCAAAACCTGGCCTAGAACATGGGGCGTAGTCCCCCACCCAGCACTTTGACTATTCCCAGTAAGAGCTGTCCCAGAACAGCCATTACAGCCATGCTAAGTACCATGCTAAGTACCAAGGTGTTATGTGGCGAATGGCCACCTTTTAAAACTATAATTTTTAGGTTTTAGATTCTGTGTTAATTTATTCACTTGTCTTTACTTTGGTCAAATTCAGCTTTTAATGGAAAGCTCCAAATCTGCGGCATTTTCATAGAGTTAGGGTACATCTACACAAGATGCATAAACGCAACATGCTGTAGTTTTTGTCCGGCAGCCTCTCGGCATGTTTGCCGTGCTGCAACCAGACCTCCGGCCTGCCCCTATTATAGTGAATGGGGCCAGAACTGACTTCCAGCAGGGTATAATATATTTTTAACAGAAAAAGCCATAATATAAAAAAAACATAATGTTTATTTGTTTCAATTTATAACCAATTCATAATCTTAAAGTATTCTAAAAAAAAAAGTATAAATTACATGTGTAAAAAATATATTTAACAATAACTATATATGTATAAGGAAAAATAAAGCAAATAAATATCATGTCACTAGCCCAGCAAAGTAACGCCTGTTTAACTGACCAGTGCAAAAACACTGCTAAGCTGTGTCTGGTTCTGAAGACCCATTTAATCCCCATCTATCTGATCATCCCCTCCTGTGGTCCCTGCCAGTATTTGTTGCAAATGATAGGGTGAAATGGGGCTTATTCTAGTCTTTACTATGAGTGATATAGTTTTGACCCTGGTACAATATTTTATAATATGTAATAATGTCATGATATCTTTGGTGTCCCTGATGCACAATAGTATCTGCAGCTGCCAGTAGATGGGCAGCCACATGCAGGGAGCCCGAGGGTGCATCTGGTTGGGGCACACTGATATACTGCCTACTATGATAGACTATAATGTATTACTACACCAAATGCTTAAATATAATAAAATATTGGTAACAAACTACAGATATGTAATAATGAGAGAATATGCTTTGGGTAATTTACCTTTTACCCAACCCATTGTATGTCTTTTTCAGAAAGGATTTTTTATAGCAAACGATTGCCAGGATCTAAAGCAGACCATGAACCTAATCTTGAATAATCGGCTCCACTCCCGGCTGTTGTACGTAATGTAGTAACTACGCAGC
Organism: Bufo gargarizans; assembly: GCF_014858855.1. Lineage (NCBI taxonomy): Eukaryota > Metazoa > Chordata > Amphibia > Anura > Bufonidae > Bufo > Bufo gargarizans. The sequence goes on from NC_058081.1 coordinate 151,044,918, forward strand.
AGTAAGTGCCTATGTATGAAAGGATCATAAGCATAAGGTAGAGATGAAAAGATTAAGCTAATTAATCAAAGAAAGGGCAGCGTCGCGATGAAACCTGGACGGATTGGCCATGCGTCATTAACTTGTAAATGTTATGACATAGTACTGTCTAACCTCTCTCTACTGGTTCAGCCCGAAAAGCAGGATTATGCAACACATTATACACAGAGGAGCAATTGCCTTATTCCCAAACACAGTAATCCAACATCACGGCAAAAGGAGAAAGAAACGTTTATTTTCAGAAATACTTATATAATTACGAAAGTGTGAAATTAAGATCCGTATTGTACACTGCAGGTTACATATCACCTGTCCCCTGAAGCTGAATAGTGAAAAAAAAATGTTATATAACAATGTAAGTAGTATCTGGTCACTCTAGATCAGAGGTTCCCAACCTTTTGTAGGTTCCGTGCCACATTTAACATATCATGATGGTCGGGAGCAACAGCCAAATAAAAAATGCGTGAAATTTAAAAAGGTTTTTCGATATTTTACTACTGATGACCTATCCTCTGGATAGGACATCAGTATCTGATCGTTGGGGGCCCGACACCCAGGGCCCCTGCCGATCAGCTGTTTGAGAAGGCAGTGGCGCTCCTGTGAATGCCGCTGCCTTCTCTAAGCTCACCAAGCACAGCGCTGTACATTGTATAGAGGCTGTGCTTGGTATTGCAGCTCAGACCCTGTCACGATCAGTGTGGGGGAAAAACTCCACACTAAACACAGGAGGGAAGGGGAACAGTAACTGGGCCTGGAAACTAGGGAAGAAACAGGTCACCTCCTAAACAATCCTAACTACCTATCATTATGAATAGACCTTGAAGGTAGGAATATTCATATGCTGTATACCTAGGCCCTTATATCCCTATAAGGCCCTGGAATGAGGTTAGGACCAGAGACAACCTATTCCTTCCCAGATGGACGAATAGAAGTCTTTGTCTCAGGCCCAGATACAAGCAACAGGGAATATAACAAACACAAAACAATAAGAACAGTTAAGACTTATCTGAAAGTAAAAAAAAATGGCAACTCCAGAAGCACCACAGAGTACACCCGACCAGCTAGTTAGAAGGCAGGAAGAAAGTCTATAAACCGCACTCCAAGAGTGAGAAGCTGCTACTTATGGGAAAAGTAAATTACCAACAAGAAACACCTGAAGCAAGGGGTCTGGCATTCACCAAAACACAGACACAATAAGATCCACAGTGAACTTGTCAATTTAACCCATGAGTTGCCAGTCTCTTCGATCTCCTGGTACCTGCCACAGGAACGTCCGTGACAGCCCCATTCACTTCTATGGGGCTGAGCTGCACCTCTAGGCCATGTGACGGATGAACTTGTCGTCACTGGCCTAGGAAAAACTGAGTGAAGGCTGCAGCACTACTGCCTTCTCCAGCAGCTAATCGGCGGGGTCGAACAGATACTAATGACCTATCCTGAGTTTAGTTCACCAATAGTAAAATGTCAGAAAACCCCTTTAACACTAATATTATACCATCCAATCTACACTGTTTGGTAGTAAATCTTAAATAGGTCTGCAACAATGGCAATTGCCAGTACATATCGTCATAACTAAGGACTCCCACAGTGAGCCACTCAGTAGGGGGTCATGAGCCACATGTGGCTCCCAAGACATTGGTTGGGGACCACTGCTCTAGATAATTAGACCTTATTAGATCTTCCATGTGCATACCACTTTTTTTTTATCACTCCTATCAATAGAAAGGGCTATTCTCATCCACAAAATGGACCAAAATAGGAAATGATCTATAAATTGCAGAATGAAAAGACCGACCCTCTGGCATGGCATGCCTCGCCCTATAGAAATTAATGGGTCAGTGTGCTATCCACAAAAAAAAGGGGAGAGACCTAAACTTTTGATCAGCTGAAAAACAGCCTGTTTCAGTTTATTTGTGGTTTTCATTAAATTGAATAATCAAAAAATGTTTTGTCTCACTCCCATTTCTTCTTGTTGCATGTTGAAGCTCTACTTGGAACCTTGTTAAGATCCAGCCATGCTAAATATGATTTTTTGCCATTTTTCAAGTGGTCTTAAACTTTTGATCAGGACTGTATTATTTTTCCTTATAACCATGTTATAAGGGAAAATAATAATGATCGGGTCTCCATCCTGATCGTCTCCTAGCAACCGTGCGTGAAAATCGCACCGCATCCGCACTTGCTTGTGGATGCTTGCGATTTTCACGCAGCCCCATTCACTTCTATGGGGCCTGCGTTGCGTGAAAAATGCACAAAATAGAGTTTGCTGCGATTTTCACGCAAAGCACAAGTGATGCGTGAAAATCACTGCTCATGTGCACAGCCCCATAGAAATGAATGGGTCCAGATTCAGTGCGGGTGCAATGCGTTCCCTTCACGCATTGCACCTGCGCTGAAAACTCGCCCGTGTGAAAGGGGTCTTAGGGTGCCCTCATGTGGTGGAAAATTCCCCCAGAAAAACATCAAGACTTCCCCCTATGTTATCCTATGTGGCTGAAAATCATCTGTCCTTGCCTTGTGTTCTGCTGTATAAATAATCAATTGCGGATTTCCTGTTATGACTTTTCTGTATGAGAATCTCTCCATTCATTTCAATGGGAAACTGATTCTGCAGCAGAATGCGCTACAGAAAAATCTCTAACAATATATTTGCTTTTGCATGAATGGAGAAAGTCTCATACAGGAAATGTGCAACAAAATCCACAGCATAAGGGCTTGTTCACACGAACGTGCCGTGTTTTGCAGTCTGCAAATTGTGGATCCGCAAAACACGGATGCCGCCCATGTACCTTCCACAATTTGCGGAATGGAACGGACAGCCCTTTATAGAAATGCCTATTCTTGTCCGCAAAATGGACAAGAATAGGACATGATCTATAATTTTTGCAGTGCCACGGAACGGAGCAACGGATGCGGACAGCACACGGAGTGCTATCCCCATCTTTTGCGGCCCCATCGAAGTGAATGGGTCCGCACTCGAGCCGCAAAAAATTTGGCTCGGATGCGGAACCAAACCACGGTTGTGTGAATGAGCCCTAATTTGTACCAAAAAAAAAATCTGCAACTTTGGATTATGTGTGAGAGTACATTGTAGGTGTATTTGAGGTTAGGTTTTACATTGGATTTGCTATATGTAACTGCACCAAATTTATGAAAATGGTGCACAGTAATAATACATTTTGCATATGTGCCATGTGGTTGGGCCTATTCCAGTAAAAGTACACCTGGTGGTTGCCTGGCTTGGAGTTGCAATTTTTAAGTGACACTTCATAAATGTGATACAAAAATGATCTACTCTGAAATCCAGGCCAAATTTTCACTACAAATCTGTAGGTGGTGCTGGAAGGTGCAGGCTTGATAAATGGCATGGCTCAATAAATTCCACCCCAAGTTCTTGACATTCAAGCATTTTTTCGTCTATCATTTATTGGTTACAAAATATTTTACTTGCACTTTATTCAGACTTTTTTAACTATAGAGGAATCTGAAGGGAACCTACTGAAAATACTTTTCCCTTAGGCCTCATGCACACGAACATATTTTCCTTCCGTGTCCGCTCCGCTTTTTTTGCAGACCGTATGCGGAAACCATTCATTTCAATGGGTTTGCAAACAAAAAAGGCAGGTACACCGTGTGCATTCCGTTTCCGTATATCCGTATTTCCGTTCCGCCCAAAAAATAGAACATGTCCTATTATTGTCCGCATTACGGACAAGGATAGTACTGTTCTATTAGGGGCCAGCTGTTTCGTTGCGCAAAATACGCACACGGACGTCATCCATATTTTTTGCGGATCAGTTTTTTGCAGTCGTGTGCATGAGGCCTCGGAGAAATAAGGCTACTGCACACGGTTCAAATTGCGGAAGGCAACACGGGCGGCTTCCGTCTTTTGCAGATCCGCGGTTTGCGTGTATGTGTATGATGCCTAAAACTGACCTGTTCAGTTCATTCTCCGGGTCAGTATGATTACAGCGATACCACAGTTGTATAGTTTTTGTTGTGTTATAAAATGATTTTTGGTTTCCGTCGTCATACTGTGACCCCCATAGCTTTTTATATTTACGTCTATGGAGCTGTGTGGTGCTCTTTTTTGCAGGTTGATCTGTAGTTTTTACTGATACCATTACAGAGTGTGTGTTTTTGTTCACTTTTAATAAAAATAAAAAAAATGGGCAGATGAGGCAGCGAAAAAACAGCGAATTGGGAAAGGTGGGTGGCTTGAATTTTTATATATTTTTAAACTTTTTCTTACTTTTTTTTACACATAGTGGACTTTAATATGTAATTTAAAGTAATTTAATATGCATATGCTTGTTGTCCTTTACACTGTAATGAGTAAATATTGCATTGTAAGGTTAGTTTCACATCTCCATCTGTCCTCTATGGGATAGAGCAGCCTGGCAGAGCTCTCCAGTTCTGATATTGCTGGATACTGCCACCTGCCCACCTTACCCCTATTGACTATAATGAGGTCCAGCAGAGATCCAGCCGCTACCCGGCGAATAAGCTTTGAACTGGACTGACAAAAGCTGCTGCACGCAGAGGTTTTTGTCCAGCCCATTCCCAGCTTTCCGGAACAGTCTGCCGGAGAGCACAGGCGAAGATGTGAAAGTATCCTAAGGAAGTTGTGCTATTTTCCCATGGAGCACTGCCCCTGCAGGAGCTGCTCTTTTGTAGCATTTCTCAACTCAGGCAAAGGGCTCAAGCACACAAACGTATTTTCTTTCCGTGTCTGTTCCATTTTTTTTGCGGACCGTATGCGGGACCATTCATTTCTATGGGTCCGCAAAAAAAAATAATGAAAGTTACTCCATGTGCATTCTGTTTATGTATTTCCGTTCCGCAAAGAATAGAACATGTCCTATTATTGTCCGCATCACGGACAAGGATAGTACTGTTCTATTAGGGGCCAGCTGTTCCGTTCCGCAAAATTTGGAATGCACAGGGACGTCATCCGTATTTTTTGCGGACCACAAAATACATACGGTCGTGTGCGTGAATCCTAATAGGTGGGAGTCTCAAGCAGAGGAATGCCCTCTATTAGATCATACACCCCAAGGCCTTATGCACATGGCCGTGGTGCGGCCGTTCTGTGAATTGGCAACCGCAGTTTGCGGTCCCTAATGCACGGGCAAAGTTCGTGCAGCGGCCGGGATGGATCGAGACCCATTCAACTTGAATGGGTCCGTGATCCGTCCGCACTGTAAAAAATAGAACATGTTCTATTTTTTTGCGGAGCGGAGGCATGGAGAGAAACACCACGGAAGCACTCTGTAGTGCTTCCATGGGGTTCTGTGCCTCTGTTCCGCACCGCAGCTCCGGATTGTGGACTCATTCGTACAGCACGGCCGTGTTCATGAAGGCTTAAATCCTCATTCACACATCAGTGTTTTGGTCAGTGATTTTGAGCCACAACCAGGTGTGGCTCTAAACACAGAACAGGTGCAGATCTTTCTCTAACGCCTCTTTCACACGGGAGTCATGGATTTGGGCCGGATAAGATGCGGGTGCGTTGCGGGAAAATGCACGATTTTTCTGCGCAAGTGCAAAACATATTAATGTGTTTTGCATGCGCGTGAGAAAAATCGGCATGTTTGGTACCCAGACCCGATCTTCTTCACAGAAGTTCGGGTTTGGGTTAGGTGTTGTGTAGATTGTATTATTTTCCATTATAACATGGTTATAGGGGAAAATAATAGCATCCTTAATTTTTTTTTTTTTACTCACCTTAATGCACTTGTTCGCGCAGCCCGGCTTCTCTTCTTTCTTCAGGACATGGGTAAAGGACCTTTGATGACATCACTGCGCTCATCACATGGTCCATCACATGATCTTTTACCATGGTGATGGGTCATGTGATGAACCATGTGATGAGCGCAGTGATGTCACCACAGGTCCTTTTTCTCCTGCACAGCAAAGAAGAAGAAAGAAGAGAAGCCGGGCTGCGTGAACAAGTGGATTAAGGTGAGTTAAATTACTAAGCATTTTGTATTAAGAATGCTATTATTGTCCCTTATAACTTCCTTACCTAAGTCGGGCCGCAATGCACGAACACCGGCCGTGGGGCAGCCGCAGCGGATCGTGGACCCATTCACTTTAATGGGTCCGCGACCTGCCCGTTCCGCAATAAGATAGGACATGTTCTATCTTTTTGCAGAACGGAAGTACAGGACGAAACCCCACGGAAGCACTCTGTAGGGTTCCGTTCCATGCTTCCGTTCCACACCATTCCGCATCTCCGGATTTTTGGACCCATTGAAGTTAATGGGTCAGCATCCATGATGCGGAATGCACACAGAACATTGCCCGTGTATTGCGGATCCGCAAATGCGGTCCGCAATACGGCAACGGGACACCTACAGTCGTGTGCAGGAGGCCTTATACCTTATGTCTGTGGAGGCTCCAATCCTGGTTTTGGCTCACAATCACTGATGGAAATCACTGACCAAAACACTGACATGTGAATGAGGGCATGTTTTTGCGTTCCGTATACGGGCCGTATTTTGATTCCGTATATGGTCCGTATACGGAACCATTCATTTCAAAGGGTCTGCAAAAGATGCGGATACTGCTCTGTGTGCTGTCTGCATCTGTTGCTCCGTTCCGTGGCCCCGCAAAAATTACAAACCGGATTCCAAAAAAGTTGGGACACTATACAAATCGTGAATAAAAACTGAATGCAATGATGTGGAGGTGCCAACTTCTAATATTTTATTCAGAATAGAACATAAATCACGGAACAAAAGTTTAAACTGAGAAAATGTACCATTTTAAGGGAAAAATATGTTGAATCTGAATTTCATGGTGTCAACAAATCCCCAAAAAGTTGGGACAAGGCCATTTTCACCACTGTGTGGCATTTCCCCTTCTTCTTACAACACTCAACAGACGTCTGGGGACCGAGGAGACCAGTTTCTCAAGTTTAGAAATAGGAATGCTCTCCCATTCTTGTCTAATACAGGCCTCTAACTGTTCAATCGTCTTGGGCCTTCTTTGTTGCACCTTCCTCTTTATGATGCGCCAAATGTTCTCTATAGGTGAAAGATCTGGACTGCAGACTGGCCATTTCAGTACCGGATCCTTCTCCTACGCAGCCATGATGTTGTGATTGATGCAGAATGTGGTCTGGCATTATCTTGTTGAAAAATGCAGGGTCTTCCCTGAAAGAGATGACGTCTGGATGGGAGCATATGTTGTTCTAGAACCTGAATGTATTTTTCTGCATTGATGGTGCCTTTCCAGACATGCAAGCTGCCCATGCCACACGCACTCATGCAACCCCATACCATCAGAGATGCAGGCTTCTGAACTGAGCGTTGATAACAACTTGGGTTGTCCTTGTCCTCTTTGGTCCGGATGACATGGCGTCCCAGATTTCCAAAAAGAACTTCGAATCGTGACTCATCTGACCACAGAACAGTCTTCCATTTTGCCACACTCCATTTTAAATGATCCCTGGCCCAGTGCAAACGCTTGAGCTTGTGGATCTTGCTTAGAAATGGCTTCTTCTTTGCACTGTAGAGTTTCAGCTGGCAACGGCGGATGGCACGGTGGATTGTGTTCACTGACAATGGTTTCTGGAAGTATTCCTGAGCCCATTCTGTGATTTCCTTTACAGTAGCATTCCTGTTTGTGGTGCAGTGTCGTTTAAGGGCCCGGAGATCACGGGCATCCAGTATGGTTTTATGGCCTTGACCCTTACGCACAGAGATTGTTCCAGATTCTCTGAATCTTCGGATGATGTTATGCACAGTTGATGATGATAGATGCAAAGTCTTTGCAATTTCTCGCTGGGTAACACCTTTCTGATATTGCTCCACTATCTTTCTGCGCAACATTGTGGGAATTGGTGATCCTCTACCCATCTTGGCTTCTGAGAGACACTGCCACTCTGAGAAGCTCTTTTTATACCCAATCATGTTGCCAATTGACCTAATTAGTGTTAATTGGTCTTCCAGCTTTTCGTTAGGGGAGATGCCACACAGTGGTGAAAATGGCCTTGTCCCAACTTTTTGGGGATTTGTTGACACCGTGAAATTTTGAATCAACAGATTTTTCCTTTAAAATGATACATTTACTCGGATTAAACGTTTGATCTGTCATCTACGTTCTATTACAAATAAAATATTGACATTTGCCATCTCCACATCATTGCATTCAGTTTTTATTCACGATTTGTTTAGTGTCCCAACTTTTTTGGAATCCGGTTTGTATGAGGCATGTTCTATTCTTGTCCGTTTTGCAGAGAAGAATAGGCATTTCTATAATGGGCCTCCTGTTCTATAACACTAATTGCGGAAGGCACACGGGTGGCATCCGTTTTTTGCGGATCCGCAATTTGCAGACCGCAAAAAACTGCACGGTCGCGTGCATGAGCCCTGCGGCTTAAGCCAGACAGCCCTTTCAGGCTACGTGCACATGTTGCAGATTACACACGTTTTTTTCTGCTCAGATTTGTGTAGGTAAATTGACCTGCTGTGCTTGGTCTGAAATCTGCAGTATTCCAATTGTTTGTGCAATTTTGGTGCAGATTTCAATCTTTTCAAACTGCTGCAAAATCGCATCAGATCCATAACATAATCTGCAAGTAACAGATTTTGATGTGGATTTGGTGCGGAATGGCAATTAAAAAGTTGTCAACCTGGGGTTTGTGACCTTTCGATGGTGTAGCGGCAATCAAAACCCCCCCATAGTTTATGAAATCAAAACACTACCTCCAGATGCTAAATGTGTGCCTATGGAAATTATGAAACACTGTAAAAACATCCATTCTATGGCATTAATCGCAGCATGCTTTGGTTATGGCTTTTTTTGGCTAACTTTCTGCTGTTCTAGTGTCATAAACATCCGTACATCCATTGTTTATTTGCCCTGCTTGAAAAAAATGCATGTCTATAAGGCCTCCTGCACACGACTGTATGGCTTTTTCAGTGTTTTGCGGTCCTGTTTTTCACGGATCCGTTGTTCCGTTTTTTGTTTTTGTTTCCATTCCGTTTTTTCGTTCAGTTTTTCCATATTGCATACACAGTATACAGTAATTACATAGGAAAAATTGGGCTGGGCATAACATTTTCAATAGATAGTTCCGCAAAAACGGAACGGATACGGAAGACATACGGATGCATTTCCGTATGTGTTCCTTTTTTTTGCGGACCAATTGACTTGAATGGAGCCACGGAACTTGATTTGCGGGCAATAATAGGACATGTTCTATCTTTCAACGGAACGGAAATGCGGAAATTGAATGCATACGGAGTACATTCAGTTTTTTTTGCGGAACCATTGAAATTGGTTCTGGAAAAAAACGACCAGTAAACGGAAAAAATAAACGGTCGTGTGCAGGGGGCCTAAGTGTTTTTATTTTTTATGAGCTCTACAGTGGAAGGGACATCGGGGGGGGTACATACTTAAAACACATGGCTTACAAAAAGTAAATAAAAAACTCATGTACTAAACCACAATTTTTGTTTAAAAAAAAAGCTCACAAAATACCATAAAATATCATTTTATGGACTAAAAAAAGGCAAACCGAATGTATGTGTTATATTACTAGACAGCTCTCTCTTAGGCCTAGTTCACACGAACGTATGGCTTTTATAGTTTTTTGCGGTCCATTTTTAAAGGATCCGTTGTTCAGTTTTTGAGTTCCGTTGTGCTTCCGTTTCCGTTCTGTTTTTCTGTTCCGTTTTTCCGTATTTTCAATAGATGGTTCCGCAAAAATGGAACGGATACGGAAGACATACAGATGCATTTCCGTATGTGTTCCGTTTTTTGCGGACCCATGGACTTGAATGGAGCCACAGAACGTGACTTGTGGGCAATAATAGGACATGTTCTATCTTTCAACGGAACGGAAAAACGGAAATACGGTAATGGAATGCTTAGGGTCCATTCACACGTCCGTAAGTGTTTTGCGGATCCGCAAAACACGAACACCTGCAATGTGCAATCCGCAATTTGCGGACCGCACATCACAGACACTATAATAGAAAATGCCTTTTCTGGTCCGCGGACAAGAATAGGACATGTTCTATTTTTTTCAGGAATGAAATTGCGGATCCCGAAAAAACGGATCCCGAAAAAACGGATGCGGATCCCGAAAATGCGGATGCGGATCCAGGAAATGTGGATTTGCATCCGTTCCAGCCCCATTGAAAGTGAATGGGTCCGCAAATTGCGGAACGAATGCGGACCCAAATTACGGACGTGTGAATGGACCCTTAGGCTCCATTCACACGTCCGCAATGTGTTTTGCGGATACATGGAGCCGCAGATCCCCAAACCCCGGAAAGCAGCAATGTGCGTTCCGCATTTTGCGGACCGCACATTGCCGGCACTAATAGAATATGCCTGTTCTTGTCCGCAATTGTGGACAAGAATAGGACATGTTCTATTTTTTTGCAGAAGGAAGTGCGGACCCGCAATTTCATGAATGGGTCCGCATTTTCCGTTCCGCAAAATGCAGAACGAAATTGCGGACGTGTGAATGGAGCCTTACGGAACACATTCAGTTTTTTTTTTTATGCGGAACCATTGAAATTAATGGTTCCATGTATGGACCGTATACGAAACACAAAAAAACGGCCTGTACACTCGCAAAAAAAACGATCGTGTGAACTAGGCCTTATAAGGCTCCATTCACACGTCCGCAACGTGTTTTGCGGATCCACGGAGCAGCAAAACAGGGAAAGAGGCAATGTGCGTTCCACATTTTGCGGACCGCACATTGCCGGCACTAATAGAATATGCCTGCTCTAGGACATGATCTATTTTTTCGCGGAACGGAAGTGCGGACCCGCAATTCAGTGTCCGGGCAGCACATCGTGCTGCCCCATAGGAATGAATGGGTCCGCAATTCCGTTCCGCAAAATGCGGAACGAAATTGCGGATGTGTGAATGGAGCCTTAAAGGGAGGAATACATATCATATCAGGGTTTGTAGGTTTAACAAAGCAGAATATGCAATTTCATCATATATTAATATTTATTAGTGGTTTGTGAATATTGGGCTAAAAGGCAGCTGGATCTATTCACAGTTGTTTCATAGCAACAGAGAAGGCTTAATGTGAATGTGTAACACTGCTGCACAGATGATTACTTCCTTGTCACTTAATACCATGGTTAAGGTTTTGTTGAGATCTGCCCACATGACGCAGTCAGTGACAATATTTGAAGCATTGTCTTTCTCTATTGACAAGATCCTGAAAGGTTGCGGGCAGCAGGAGCCATTGACGTCACGCACACCTTGTAATGATAAACCTGGCGACCTTCAGCTGTTTAGAGCAAACTACACAAAGGAATTTGACAGCAAACTACGAAAGAGTTTTACACAGTGCCTTCCCAGTCTGGGTACAATAGTAACAAGCTCTTACATGCTCCAGCGGAATTACTGATTTATCGCTGTTTTAATGGATTCTTTCAACGTTCAGCATTTCGCCAACTGAAAAATTACAACTCATTAAGGGTACTTTCACACTTGCTTTGTGAAGATCTGGCTGGCAGTTCTGTTGCCGGAACTGTCTGCCGGATCCCGAAATCTGTGTGCAAACTGACAGCATTTGTAGACGGATCCGGATGCGGATTTGTCTAACAAATGCATTGAAACACCGGATCCATCTCTCCGGTGTCATCCGGTCAAACGGATCCCATATTTATTTATTTTGCATTTTTAAAGGTCTGCACATGCACCAGATCCGTTTTGCCGGCACACTTGGTGCCGGATCCAGCATTAATGCATTTCAATGGAAAAAATATGCTGGTGTATTTTCTCCGGCCAAATACCGTAAGAGGGACAGAACTGAAGACATTCTGATGCATTCTGAACGGATTGCTCTCCATTCAGAATGCATTAGGATAAAACTGATCAGTTATTTTCTAGTATTGAGCCCCTAGGACGGAACTCAATGTCGGAAAAGAATAATGCTAGTGTGAAAGTACCCTTAAGGCCCCTTTCACACGGGCGAGTTTTCCGTGCAGGTGCGATGCGTGCGGAGAAATGATTGCACCCGCACTGAATCCTGACCCATTCATTTCTATGGGGCTGTGCACATGAGCGGTGATTTTCACGCATCACTTGTGCGTTGAGTGAAAATCGCAGCATGCTCTATATTGTGCGATTTTCACGCGACGCAGGCCCCATAGAAGTGAATAGGGTGCGTGAAAATCGCAAGCATCAGCAAGCAAATGCGGATGCGGTGCGATTTTCATGCATGGTTGCTAGGTGACAGTCTATTCACTGTATTATTTTCCCTTATAACATGGTTATAAGGGAAAATAATAGCATTCTGAATACAGAATGCACAGTACAATAGTGCTGGAGGGGTTAAAAAAAAATAAAAAAGTTAACTCACCTTCTCCTCTTGATCGCATAGTTCCCTGTCTCTTTACTTCTTGAATGATGAGCTGTGGGCTAAAGGACCCGTGGTGATGTCAGATCACATGCTCCATCACCATGGTGATGGACCATGTGATTGGAGCATGTGATCTGACATCACCACAGCTCATTCAAGAAGTAAAGAGACAGGGAACTATGCGATCAAGAGGAGAAGGTGAGTTAACTTTTTTTATATTTTTATTTTATTTATTTTTTTAACCCCTCCAGCACTATTATACCCTGCATTCTGTATTCAGAATGCTATTATTTTCCCTTATAACCATGTTATAAGGGAAAATAATACAGTCTTCAGAACATCAATCCCAAGCCCGAACTTCTGTGAAGAAGTTCGGGTTTGGGTACCAAACATGCGCGATTTTTCTCACGTGAGTGCAAAACGCATTATAATGTTTTGCACTCGCGTGGAAAAATCGCACATTTTCCCGCAACGCACCCGCTTCTTATCCGGGCCAAAAATAAGACGCCCGTGTGAAAGAGGCCTAAAGATCAACTGCACCTACAAAAAAATGTGTTCGGGGCATAGCAACAGAAGGTGCAGACGTCACACTTGCACCCTTGCTTCAAACTTTGCAGTATCATTAATTAAATGCTATGATAATATCTTTCCAGGCCCCCTTTACACAGTATTTATTTCTAGTGTTTTAAACGGCATTAAAAATGAAGGGGAGGACTGTTTGAAAAAGAAAAACGGCAATGCCACAACATTGTTTTTTCTGCAAAGCACTGTGTATGAAAAGCAGCCTTATGGTGCCTGCACACTGTGGATTATGCATCGTTTTTCTGCACAGATTTCATGCAGAAATAATGCAGAGTAATATAATACAGTACCAGCAAAGTTCATGAGATCAGACAAATCTCACGTACACTTAGCTTTTTTTATTAGGTGCGAAAACTGACCTACCAAGCGCATTTTGAAATCTGCAGCATCTCAATTATTGTAGCATTTTTCTTGTGCAGATTTCACCCTTTTCAATAAAAAGAGATCTGCGGAAAATCCACACCAAGTCTTCACCAAAAATGAATTAAAAATGCACATAAAACAAGATTAAGGGCTAATTCAGAAGGCCGCATGTTGTCCGCAAAAATGCGGATCAGTTTTTTTGCAGATTAGATGCTGTCCCATTCACTTCTATGGGACCCTTTTCTTCTATTGCACGGCTCAGCAAAAAAATATGAAACATGTCCTATACTTGTCAGTGAAAATCAGGACATGGCCCTATTGAAGTCTATCCATGCTGAACTGTCCGCAAAAACACGGATCTGCATTTTTGCGGACAGCATACGGCTGTCTAAATGAGCCCTAATAGTGTGCATTTATGTGCGGTTTTCGTGCAGATTTCATGCCGATTTTCTACACCTAAATCTGCACCATGTGGGTATGGCTACACAGAGTTTTTTTGATGAGGTTTTGAGGCAGATCTGCCTGGAGGATTTTTTGAGTCAGAAGTGGAGTTGAATGGAATCAGAAATATAAAGGACGGATTTGCACTTCTCTTTTCTGGTAGATCTACTTCTGGTTTTGGTTGAAAATCCTGCCGGCAGATCTGCCTCAAAGCCTCATTCAAAAAACTTTGTGTATACATATACTATATATATATGTTTACACACACACACTGAACAAAAGTATGAACACAACACTTTCGGCTTTGCTCCCATTTTGCATGAGCTGAACTCAAAGATCTGAAACATTTTCTACATACACAAAAGACCCATTACTCTCAAATATTGTTCCCAAATCTGTCTAAATCTGTGTTAGTGAGCACTTCTCCTTTGCTGAGATAATCCATCCCACCTCATAGCTGTGGCATATCAAGGTGCTTATTAGACAGCATGAATATTGCACAGGTGTGCCTTTGACTGCCCACAATAAAAGGCCACTCTGAAATGTGCACAATTTTGCCTTACTTGGGGGGTGGGGGGTCAGAAAACCAGTCAGTATCTGGTGTAGCCACCATTTGCCTCACGCAGTGCAACACATCTCCGTCGCATAGAGTTGATCAGGCCTGTGAAATGTCGGTCCACTCCTCTTCAATAGCTGTGCGAAGTTGCAGAATATTGTCAGGAACTGGAACGCTCTGTCGTATACGCCAATCCAGAGCATCCTAAACATGCTCAATGGGTGCCATGTCTGGTGAGTATGCTGGCCATGCAAGAACTGGGATGTTTTCAGCTTCCAGGAATTGTGTACAGATCCTTGCAATATGGGGCTGTGCATTGTCATGCTGCAACATGAGGTGATGGTCGTGGATGAATGGCACAACAATGGGCCCTTAGGATCTCGTCACGGTATCTCTGTGCATTCAAAATACCATCAATAAAATGCACCTGTGTTCGTTGTCCATAACATACGCCTGCCCATACCATAACCCCACCGCCACCATGGGCCACTCGATCCACAACATTGACATCAGCAAACCGCCCACCCACACGACGCCACACACGCTGTCTGCCATCTGCCCTGAACAGTGAAAACCGGGACTCATCCGTGAACAGAAAGCCTCTCCAACGTGCCAGATGCCATCAAATGTGAGCATTTGCCCCTCAAGTCGGTTCCGATGACGAACTACAGTGAGGTCCAGACTCCGATGAGGACGACGAGCATGCAGATGAGCTTCCCTGAGACGGTGTCACGAGGGTGTCAAGAGCCACGTCTGACTCCGTTATACCCGGGGTCAGGAAGTCGCAGCGGGTGGCTGCGCGCTCTATGTCTAAAGATCACGTTGTTTCTTAGTGATTGTTCTCTGTGTTTGCCTTGCAATACTTTTTGTCTCACTCAGGGATCCGTAGCTTCTCCTCCTCAGCTGTTTCTTGTCTGCCACTCCCAACCTCCTTATATTCTCCTCTCACACTTCTCTAGTTGCCAGTTATAGAGCTTCCTGCCTGGACTTCTATACTGACCCACTGGAGCTGTGAATCCTGGTTGTTGTTCCAGAGTGCTTCCCTCCGGATCCCTGTTGGGCTTTTTGTTGTCTCCTGTTGTCGCCCACCTGGGATTATATGTTGAGTCTGTATTGTCTGTCCTCCCCTTGGTGTTTTCCTTTAGAGCTAGTGGTGCGGACTAGTGTTCCCACCGCCCTGTTCACTATCTAGGGCTCATCTTAGGGAAAGCCAGGGTTTTAGGCACGTGATCGGCGTACGGGTGAGGAACCCGTCTAGGGACGTCAGGGCAGCCAGGTGCCAGCCGCAAGGTGAGTCAGGGGTCACCACCTTCCCTCTCACTTGGGCAGGGCCTTCCTCTTTCCCTCCCTCTGTGTCACGTATGTGATAGTCACGCCGATCGTGATAGACTGTTTCTGACAGTTTGTGCAGAAATTCTTTGGTTATGCAAACCGATTGTTGCTGCAGCTGTCCGGGTGGCTGGTCTCAAACGATCAGTGAACATACTGGATGTGGAGGTCCTGGGCTGGTGTGGTTACACGTGGTCTGCGGTTGTGAGGTTGGTTGGATGTAATGCCAAATTCTCTGAAACGCCTTTGGAGACAGCTTATGGTAGAGAAATGAACATTCATTGCACGGGCAACATCTCTGGTAGACATTCCTGCAGTCAGCATGCCAATTGCTTGCTCCCTCAAACGTTGCGACATCTGTGGCATTGTGCTGTGTGATCAAACTGCACATTTCAGAGTGGCCTTCTATTGTGGGCAGCCTAGGGCACACCTGTGCAATATTCATACTGTCTATTCAGCACCTTGATATGCCACACCTGTGAGGTGTAATGGGTTATTTCGGCAAAGGAGAAGTGCTTACTAAATCCTCATGCACACGACCGTTCCGTTTTTTGCGGCTCGCAAACCGTGGATCCTCAAAAAACGGAAGCTGTCCGTGTGCCTTCCGCAATTTGCAGAACGGAACGAGCGCCCCTTTGTAGAAATGCCTATTCTTGTCCGCAAAATTGGACATGTTATATTTTTTTTGCGGGGCCAGATGCGGAGCTCGGATGCAGACCCGAACAACGGTCGTGTGCATGAGGCCTAACACAGATTTAGACAGATTTATGAACAATATTTGAGAGTAATGGGTCTTTTGTGTATGTAGAAAATGTTTCAGATCTTTGAGTTCAGCTCATGCAAAATGGGAGCAAAACCGAAAGTGTTGCGTTTATATTTTTGGTCAGTGTACATATACATTACATTAGAGATGCTGAAACAAGTGGATTACATGATCCACAGGCTTGAGATTTCATATACGGAACCTGCAAACAAAATACATTGGGGAAATGTATTGATATATGGGAGATTACTTGTGTGACATAGGAACAATCACTTTTCTTCACCACCATTTGCAGGCGATATCAAATACTTTACCCGTTGCATAATAGCATATTAAGTATATGTGCCCTATTGTACATTGTGTCACACTGTTCAATTCATATTAAGGGTCCTTACACAGACACATTTTGTCTGCGACTTTTATTTGGTCACCTGCAGTTTTTGCCACTTTTTTTGTAGAATTATTTGGCAACCGTGTGTTTACCCACTAGTGCTTTTTATGGTGTTTTTCTCCTAAAGAAAAGGTGATGTAAAAATGTCTGAAAAAATACCTAAACATCCAGCATGCTGCGTTTTTGAAAGCCAGAAAAACTAAAAACACCACATAATGAAGAAAAATGCCAGTAGCCATTAAAATGCTTGCCTGTCCTATGTTTTCGCATAGGCCTTCAGTTCCAACATCTGGAAATGATAAAAATTGATTTTTATAGATTACCGTAAGTCTTTGCCCTCTATTTTCTTTATATTTTTCAATTGTCTTCTACGTTAATAAGCTCTGATTTTGTATTTGGTCTTTTTAGATCTTGGAGGCTTATTGGCTATTAATAAAGTACAATGGAATATTGTGTATTTTAGGGAACATGCATACATAAAATATGCAGACAGAAGTGGGGTGCAGCGACCTGGCACCATCAGAACTGCAGCGGCAGGGGATCGGTAGGTAGGTATTCGTTCTGTTTTTTGTGCATGTGCAGTTCCTGGGACAGCCCTGGAATACCCTTTTAAATCTTAGGACAGAGATCAACTGATTAGAGACATTTTAAAGTGAAAATTGCAGCAAGTAATAAAAAAAAATATAAGTTGATATCTAATATACAGGAAGGAACCCGTTTCTGGAGTAGTTTAGTAAGTTTATTAATGCAATTTTAATTCCCAGGTCAAAAAGTGGGACATTTAAGGAGCAAAAGCGACAGATGGACTTGTGTCCAAATGAGGGACTGTCCCTCCAAAAGAGGGAAACTTGGGAGGTATGCACACTCCTTAGCACTCAATACATATACAGGACTACACAGCACTTCATACCTCCAGCCTGCGGCCTGAGTTACCTGCGTCCTGGCGCAGGCAGTTGAGATGACGTCATCGCATAGTCTGTTTCAGTGATGCATCCTCTAATAGGCTTCAGGCCTAATGGCATGGAGATTATAAGAGTAAATTACAGTGGGGCAGGGAGCCATTGATCAGTGAAAACCATGGACGCAACATGGATGCCATTACAGATCATTGCTAGGAGATGCTCTGAAAACCAATTTTCAGCCTAACCGTATCCATGGAAAACAGTGACACGGGCCAACATGATCTGTTCATAGCCATCTTGACAGATGAACCATATGATAATCTTGTCACGGAAGTCATCACGGACGTGAGAAAATGAATGCTATGTGTGGATGATCTGAACGTGATTTAAGAAGAGCTGTTTATAAAGTGTTATATGACTATGAAACTATGCTTTACATGAATTGCACTAACCCTTTCACTACTTGTTTTTATATTTATGTACTGAAATTTGGTACTACACGTAATTTAGTGATATGTCTGATATTGTGGTACAAGCTGGACCTAGCTCCTTTATCATTTTACAGCCTTGTTCCTCTTATATAACCATTATGTCTGTCATCTACTAACAATAAAACACTGTGCACATGGCTGCTGTGTATTTACTCCTCAGAGTACTTCTGCATGTTCTGATGACTCCTTCTCAGAATTTCAGCCTACATAATGCCACCATATAGTGGCAAGATCAGAAAGAGGAGCCGCATACCAAGTCGTCAGCGAGCCTGCCTGTCAAACAGGACTGAGCAGTCTGCAAAGTGTGAGAGTACGTGCAGGCTGCAGAAGTCAAATTTATCAAAAGTTCGAAGAAGAAACAATTACAAATTCTGTATGTTATCCATTAATAAAGCCAGGGGTGTAGCTATAGGGGAAGCAGAAGAAGCGGCTGCTTTGGAAACCAAACTTAGAAGGGGCCCACCCAGGATGAGGACTAAAATAGTTTATTGCCAGGGCCCCCTCAACAGTATTATACAATGACCTTATATACAGGAGTGGGGGTTGCATGGGAAGAGGGTGTTGCAAGGCATTCATAAATTTGCTGGGGGCCCAGTAATTTCTAGTTGAATAGAAAAGCTAATGCAAGAACCAAAATGGCCCAAAAGTGTGCATAGAGTTTAAAGGGGACCCATTCTCTGGGATCTACCAACTTCATTCACTTCTGTGAGAGTTACCGAAATAGTTGGCTGTTTCCATAACTCCCTTGGATGTAAATAGAAAGAGCCATACATACAGTCATGTGAAAAAATTAGGACACCCTTTGAAAGCATGTGGTTTTTTGTAACATTTTTAATAAAAGGTTATTTCATCTCCGTTTCAACAATACAGAGAGATTAAAGTAATCCAACTAAACAAAGAAAACTGAAGAAAAGTCTTTTCAAGATCTTCTGTAAATGTCATTCTACAAAAATGCCTATTCTAACTGAGGAAAAAGATAGGACACCCTCACATGTATTCCCTCTTAAATTGGCTCAGATCTCACACAGGTATATCACACCAGGTGCACATAATTAGTAGATCGTTACTCTGCATGTTGAATGAGGCTTGCCCTATTTAAACCTCAGACATTTAGTTTGGTGTGCTCCTGACTGTTGAAGTGAGAGTGAGCACCATGGTGAGAGCAAAAGAGCTGTCAGAGGACTTCAGAAAAAAGATTGTAGCAGCCTATGAGTCTGGGAAGGGATTTAAAAAGATCTCAAAAGATTTTGAAATCAGCCATTCCACTGTCCGGAAGATAGTCTACAAGTGGAGGGCTTTCAAAACAACTGCCAACATGCCCAGGACTGG
Organism: Bufo gargarizans; assembly: GCF_014858855.1. Lineage (NCBI taxonomy): Eukaryota > Metazoa > Chordata > Amphibia > Anura > Bufonidae > Bufo > Bufo gargarizans. Next base: position 151,064,453 of record NC_058081.1, read on the forward strand.
TCGCCCCAGCAAGTTCACCCCAAGAGCAGACCGCAAGATGCTAAAAGAGGTCTCCAAAAACCCTAAAGTGTCATCTCGAGAACTACAGCAGGCTCTGGCTACTGTTGATGTAGAAGTACATGCCTCTACAATCAGAAAGAGACTGTACAAGTTTAACTTGCATGGGAGGTGTGCAAGGAGGAAACCTTTGCTTTCCAAGAGAAACATCGAGGCCAGACTGACATTTGCCAGAGATAAAGTTGACAAAGACCAGGACTTCTGGAATAATGTTCTTTGGACAGATGAGTCCAAAATTGAATTATTTGGACACAACAGCAGAGGACATGTTTGGCGTAAACCAAACACAGCATTCCAAGAAAAGAACCTCATACCAACTGTGAAGCATGGAGGTGGAAGTGTCATGGTTTGGGGCTGCTTTGCTGCAGCAGGACCTGGTCAGCTCACCATCATAGAATCCACGATGAATTCTACTGTGTATCAGAAGGTGCTTAAAGAACATGTGAGACCATCAGTTAGAAAATTAAAGCTGAAGCGGAACTGGACCATGCAACATGACAATGACCCAAAACATACTAGTAAATCAACCAAAGATTGGCTGAAAAAGAAGAAATGGAGAGTCCTGGAATGGCCAAGTCAAAGTCCAGATTTGAATCCCATTGAGATGCTGTGGGGTGACTTGAAAAGGGCTGTACGTGCAAGAAACCCCTCAAACATCTCACAGCTGAAAAAGTTCTGCATTGAGGAGTGGGGTAAAATTTCCTCAGACCGATGTTGAAGACTGGTAGATGGCTACAAGAACCGTCTCACTGCAGTTATTTCAGCCAAAGGAGGTAACACTCGCTATTAGGGGCAAGGGTGTCCTATCTTTTTCCTCAGTTAGAATAGGCATTTTTGTAGAATGACATTTACAGAAGATCTTGAAAAGACTTTTCTTCAGTTTTCTTTGTTTAGTTGGATTACTTTAATCTCTCTGTATTGTTGAAACGGAGATGAAATAACCTTTTATTAAAAATGTTACAAAAAACCACATGCTTTCAAAGGGTGTCCTAATTTTTTCACATGACTGTATGTGACCATCATTTATTCTCTGCCTGAATGTGTCCTCACCAGGTGCAGGTCCAAGAAGTAGGACTCATATCTATCAGATGTTTATGGCAGATACTATGGTTATGCGGTAAATGACTAAGGATGGAGTACTCCTTTAGGTACCATACAGTATTATTATATCAGCCTGTACCTTATTTTTATGCACTGTATGTGCTGTAGAGCTGGTACAGTGTGACAGCACTGAAAAGGGCTCATCTCTCCCCAGGTGGGGCCAACATAAGTAGGTGGGGTTACCTCAAAAACGCAGGGTCAACAATACTTAAACCTACAAAAATTGCCAGTCCTCATTATAATCATGAAAGTGCTTTATTAAACACATTAACAAAACAATTTGAAAAAGTTTTAAAACAACATAGCATGAAAACTGGCGGCATCACTGGAGGGGATCACATGGGCAGTAACATACTGCAAGTGCAAGTGGTGACCGTAATGAGTATTAGGAAGATGGAATACCCATAGTGTGTCTCCGTCATCACTGCAGAGCAATAGCACCCACCCATCCAATCAAACACAAACATAATCACCTGTCACAGATGTGTATGGGGCGAGATGTAATCAATGGCCGCCTCTATAGCGGCTTCGGCAGACACGTGACCATTTGGGTCACATGATCGGCCGTCTAATGACATTATTAACACTGTTTTACATTGGTCTTAGATGTGATGTACTTCAGATCTAATGTATATAATTGCTGGCAGTTACTTTGCTTAGTTTAGGGTCAACAATACTATAGAGAGGCACAGGGGTGCACCACCAATGAGGCGAGGTGAGGCGATTGCCTCAGGCAGCACCAGGTAGGGGCAAGAGGGGGGCAGCGGAAGGGGGATTGTCTGTTTCTGCAGTATAGTATTGGGAAGCACAATGGGCACAGTGTGTGGCGCTGTATTACCCTGTACATTGTGTAGCTCTGTATGTAATGTTTTGCAAGTATGTCTTTAACAGTAGGGCTGGAGGGAAGGGGTTAGGTTAAGAAATTGGCATTGGGGGGTTGGGGCTCTGTTTCAGTTTTCGCCTCAGGCAGCGGAAAGGCTAGGTGCACCCTTAGAAGGGCAGTATGTTGTGCAACACCATGGTATTTGGTTCTGCAGAAGAACCAAATACCAAACTGCAGTACATTATACTGCCCCAGCAGAACCAAATACCAAAGTGCAGTACAATATACTGCCCCAACAGAACCAAATACCACAGTGTGGCACAATATACTGTCCCGGGTGGAAGGCAGGGAACCATCAGCAACCACTGGCAATTGTTTCCCGCCACAGTATTCAACTGTATTGTCGTCCTTGGGAGGAGGGATATAGTTGTATCCCTAAGGCGCACTTGTTGCCTCCGACATAGGTAACTGACACGTTAATTAACGCTGAGAGAGTAACAAAACAATTCCACCAGGTTTTTTGGATTTGTTATGCATTATGCGCCTAAACTGACATTATGTCCTTATTCAGCCAGTCAGTAAGATTATGGTGACACCAATTTGTTTTTTATTCTGTTTCACTACTTTTAAAAAGCTAAACACCTTTTTTATATTTTAATCTACAGAGCTTTTTGATCACTTTTTTTCATTTTTATTGGTAGGACAAAGTGACTAAAAAAAGGTTTATCTTTTATGATTATCTTTTTATTCTTTAATTTTATATAGAAAATTGAGAAAGGGGTGATATGAATATTCTATATTTTTGTGTTTTTTATTTTTTTTAAACTTTTTTCAGAATTTTTTTGTCCCCTGAAATGCCGGTCACTGCTGGAGGAGTGTCTGCTGTATTATGCAGCCGAAACCCACCATATATGGAGCAAGCTAAGTGGGCGAGCCCACTCCATAATCCCCTGTATGCTAATGACGTACATGAACAGCATTTTTTGTTATGGGGTTAATCTTTCTATTGCCCTAGACCACCAGAAATTATGCTATTAACCTTCCCTGCCTTAGATCACCAGGGATCCTTACATTGACCACTTCACTTCTAGACTCCCTTGCTGCCCAAGATCACCATATATACTGACATTAATCTCTCAGTACCATACACTATGAAGGATCCTTACATTAATTCCTTCACTGCTCTAGACCACCAGAGAAAATAAATACCTAAATTAACCCCCTTATTGCACCCAACCAGATTTACTGACAAAAAAACCTTCACTGCCTTAGAAGATCAGAGATTCTTACATTAACTCCCACACTGTCTGAGGCCACCAGGTACACTGACAATAATCCCCACAATGCCTCAGACCATTCTGTAATTAATTATGTAATTAACCCCATGACTGCCTTAGACCACCAGGGATGCTGACATTAACTTATTCACTGCTCTAGACAATCAGGAGTATTGAAATGAACCCATTCACTGCCCTCTACTGACGTTAAGACCTTTACTACCATAGACCACTAGGCATAGAGACACTAATTCCTTCACTGCCTTACACCACCATCTATACAATTATCTTTATTGCACTAGACATGAATAGTGTTAAATACTGCTTGTCTAGATGCAGTGTGGCACTGTATAATTAGTTGCTTTATAGCTAAAACAGTAAACAGTGCCCAGTTCCATAACTGCCTCACTTACTATCTACATATGCTTAGAAGGAACATTTCCAGCAATGCAACTGAGAGCTATGAGTGGGCTGTGAAGAGAAGTTGTATGGGGTGGCCAAACTGAACTTTTGGACCAGGGATCATGAACCTTTAAATACTCCTGTTGTCCAACTCCATAATGAACTTTTGTTTTGATGGTGCCAGGGCTTGCTGTGGGTGGGATTATCAATGCAAAAGACTACATGTAGTAATTGAGACTTTGAAAGAGAACATTCAGGCAAGTTCTTTTGAACATAATTTTTTTTCACTTAGCACTATGACAAAAACATTAAAACTGTAATTTAGCCAAGTTACCTAGCTGGGGCCCAGGAATCTCGACCACTATGGGATTCCCACCAGATTCTGTCCATGCCTGGGCAAGCATTCTACGGAGGTCACCATGCCTCTGCAGGTATCAGCAGATGGGCTCCCTTTATCATGCAGAATACTGTAGCTAAACTAAAATAGTCCTTTAAACTTGATAGTTTTTTTTGTAAAACCTTAGAACAATAACCACACACAATTGCATGTTTGTCTGGTCTTAACTCAAATTTCTTAACATCATGTTATCTTGATTCAAAAGCCATTGAAAAGCAATTGAAGGTGTTTGCTTAATGCATTTAGTTTAGATAACACGTCTCATAAAGCATGTATGTTAACTCTACTACATCTGTGTAAATGTATAATTTGAACACTTTCAGAATAAACACACCAATACTAGGACACAGGCTGTATATAGAACAGTAACATCCAATTAACCTTTCAAGACCAGTAGGTAACCTTGAGGAGGGAGGGCTTGTCAATAGAGAAGTGTCAACAGAGAACTGATCATGGCTTCTCTCTTCAGTCATACTTAAAGGTGTTATTGCATGATTCATGTAAAAAAAATCAGACATCATATAGTACATGATAATCTATTTCTACTAAAGTTAGATCTGGCCTTGTACCTCAAGCGGCACCAGATATCTCCACATTCTTTACTCAAATTTTACTTCTAGATCCTCTTCAGACTGGGAATCATCAAACCTTCGACTTTTCTCAGGGGGCCTGTCCTTTCTGCTGTAGTTCTTTCCCTGCAATTGCCTTATCTTCTAACTGAAGATATGGCTGGTGGCAATTGGAGATTGATCACATGCAACTACCTCAGTAAGGTGAATGGAGAGATAAGCAAAAGAACAAACAGCAGGTGGTGCTATACCTCTCACATGATAGACTCGATGCTTGGTAGCAGTTTGATAGAATGCTGCCAGCTTCTCTCTCATAGCATAAGTTAAAATAGTAAATTATAATTAGTTGAAAGTGTGTGTCAGTGAAACATAAGAACAATAACTAATACCAATAATTGTTCCAGAGATCACGTTGATTGTAGTCAATTTATACTAGCAATTTGAGATCTGATCGTAACTCCTGTCTTCAGTTGAGATCTGATCATGACTCCTGTCTTATACTTAATGGGTTCACTAGTCAGTAGATGCTTCCCCAATCACAGACAGGACAGGCACTCTCTAAAGAATGCTCCTGCCAGGCAAAGTTTGACTCACTTTGTGCAAACACATATGGCACATGGTGCTCGCTTTCCCCTGCACACCTCACTGGAACAACCACTGCCCCAAAGTTGGGCTCTTACATTGTCTCCACCTTCCACTTGATTTGATAGTCCAGGACTCTCCCCTGCTTCTAATTTCTGCACGTTCAGAAAATATGAGCATCAGTTTTTTTCAAGGTAAACGCAAGGCCTTTGGCCCCACCATCAGCTCAGATTGACTCTGAGCATCTAAGATTGCTATACACCATGGAGGAAAAATGGGACTCTAGCACACTAGAAGGAAGCAGAGAGACATCACAGCAAAAGCACACCATGGGAGACCATTCATTCTACACCAAGAGAACACATAGTACGACAAGAAATATTTTAACACTGGGGGGTGTTTTGATGCCAGAAGCATGTGAATGAATATGAGACTGGTTTTCAGAGGCATCTCAGCTACACAGACACTACATTAGTAAGCAAGTATTCTTATAACATGTAAACCATTTGCACATACTGTAATTCCTCAGTAAATTCACTGAAAAGAGTTCCCTGGGAATTAAGTAAATAAAATTACTGAAAATACTTACAAACCGGATTCCCAAAAAGTTGGGACACTATACAAATCGTGAATAAAAACGGAATGCAATGATGTGGAGGTGCCAACTTCTAATATTTTATTCAGAATAGAACATAAATCACAGGACAAAAGTTTAAACTGAGAAAATGTACCATTTTAAGGGAAAAATATGTTGAATCAGAATTTCATGGTGTCAACAAATCCCCAAAAAGTTGGGACAAGGCCATTTCCACCACTGTGTGGCATCTCCCCTTCTTCTTACAACACTCAACAGACATCTGGGGACCGAGGAGACCAGTTTCTCAAGTTTAGAAATAGGAATGCTCTCCCATTCTTGTCTAATACAGGCCTCTAACTGTTCAATCGTCTTGGGCCTTTTTTGTTGCACCTTCCTCTTTATGATGCGCCAAATGTTCTCTATAGGTGAAAGATCTGGACTGCAGACTGGCCATTTCAGTACCCGGATCCTTCTCCTACGCAGCCATGATGTTGTGATTGATGCAGAATGTGGTCTGGCATTATCTTGTTGAAAAATGCAGGGTCTTCCCTGAAAGAGATGAAGTCTGGATGGGAGCATATGTTGTTCTAGAACCTTAATATATTTTTCTGCATTGATGGTGCCTTTCCAGACAGGCAAGCTGCCCATGCCACACGCACTCATGCAACCCCATACCATCAGAGATGCAGGCTTCTGAACTGAGCGTTGATAACAACTTGGGTTGTCCTTGTCCACTTTGGTCCGGATGACATGGCGTCCCAGATTTCCAAAAAGAACTTTGAATCGTTACTCGTCTGACCACAGAACAGTCTTCCATTTTGCCACACTCCATTTTAAATGATCCCTGGCCCAGTGAAAACGCCTGAGCTTGTGGATCTTGCTTAGAAATGACTTCTTCTTTGCACTGTAGAGTTTCAGCTGGCAACGGGAGATGGCACGGTGGATTGTGTTCACTGATAATGGTTTCTGGAAGTATTCCTGAGCCCATTCTGTGATTTCCTTTACAGTAGCATTCCTGTTTGTGGTGCAGTGTTGTTTAAGGGCCCGGAGATCACGGGCATCCAGTATGGTTTTACGGCCTTGACCCTTACGCACAGAGATTGTTCCAGATTCTCGGAATCTTCGGATGATGTTATGCACAGTTGATGATGATAGATGCAAAGTCTTTGCAATTTTTCGCTGGGTAACACCTTTCTGATATTGCTCCACTATCTTTCTGCGCAACATTGTGGGAATTGGTGATCCTCTACCCATCTTGGCTTCTGATAGACACTGCTACTCTGAGAAGCTCTTTTTATACCCAATCATGTTGCCAATTGACCTAATTAGTGTTAATTGGTCTTCCAGCTCTTCGTTATGCTCAAATTTACTTTTTCCAGCCTCTTATTGCTACTTGTCTCAACTTTTTTGGGATTTGTTGACACCGTGAAAATTTGAATCAACGTATTTTTCCTTTAAAATGATACATTTACTCGGATTAAACGTTTGATCTGTCATCTACGTTCTATTACAAATAAAATATTGACATTTGCCATCTCCACATCATTGCATTCAGTTTTTATTCACAATTTGTGTCCCAACTTTTTGGGAATCCGGTTTGTAATTATTACTTCATTATAAATATATTCCCAAATACCTTTCAGTAGTTATAATGGCTTGTTTTGTCTGGGGAGTAACAATCAGGGGCAACAAAATGGGTGCTATCCTATTAGTACACACAAAACCTGTCCTAATCACACAGGAAGAGAAGTTACTTGAGGACACTGAGCTATAGTGCTGCCTCATCCTCCTCTCTGCTCTGACTGTCAGAGATTATGATCCTGAATACAGTTAAATAAGATCTTCAGCTGAATCTCTGTAGAAATGGAGTTCATGAGTAGATAGGAGGATGGGGATGTGGCTAATGAGCAGCAGCAGTTTTATGCAATCTCCATTACCACAGCCTGTCCTGTCCGTCCTCTCTGTACTTCATGTCTCCTCATGAACTCCATTCCCAAAGAGATTCAGCTAAAGTTTTTATCATCTGTATTCAGGATAATAATCCCTGATAAGTAGGCAGCCTCATGCAACTGTTTAGCTTGGTGTTCTGAAGTATCTTGTCCTGCTGTGTGATTAGGACAGGTTTTGTGTGTACTAAGTATGCCAAGTATCACCAATAAAGTATAAAGTGCATTTGTTTAATTTTCAGCATATTTCTGAGGATTCCTGTTCACTATGGACGCTGAGCGTGTGTCTAACCTGTACAAGCTGTAAAATAGGCCATAAACAGGGACATAACTACCGACTATACAGGACGGGCCATTACAGTATGGGTGGCAGGGGTAAAAATCATCTGAATTCCGACCGCCCGAGTATACCTAGACTAGGGAGCCAATAACCGGGAACTGGAGGTCGGGGTGATGAAGAATCTGCCTGCAGGCGTCCTGCTCGGAAACGATCTGGGGAATTTGGCTTCATCTTTCGTAGCGGAGTCCTCATCCAAGGCATATCGGGTGACCACCTGGCAGCAGTCCAGACAGACAAGCTCTTCATTCGATGATGGGACCCAGATGCCTCTACTTTCGGGTTGGCAGGGTGTTGAGCCAGGCGGGCGCTGACGGCGGTGAGCACCCTGTAGCCTACTTCCGCCGCAAGTTTCTACCCCGGGAGGTGGGGTAAGTGGCTATTGAAAAGGAATGCCTAGAGCTGGTATAGGCTCTGAAGAAACTACCTCCGTATTTGTATGGACGATCTTTCGCAGTGCTCACTGATTTGGCTCAACAGAGTCTCCGGAGACAACGGACGTTTGTTGTGCTGGAGTCTTGCTCTGCAGCCTTATGACTTTACAGTGCAATATCTGCCTGGAAAGCAGAATGGCAACGCGGATGGGCTCTCCTGGCAAACTGAGATTTAGGACTGTGCTCCCGGACATCCCCTGGCTGACCTGTGTGGGTCTAGCCGGGTCTGCCGGATTATGGAATGGTGGTGGGGGGGGGGGGGGGGAGTATTGTCATAAATCCAGGCTATATATTGCCAACGCTGGGGAATACTGTTTATTGTGGCTACGGGGGAACGCACTGTGTGTATGTCTCTTTGTTTATCCTCCCATCCCCACCTATCTGTTAAACTAATCAGCCCATTGTTAGACTCTGTGCCATGATGTTTGCCCTGTTAACTCGAAATGTGTATTGGGACAAATCAGAATCCTACAACGAGGTTGATACCGGTTCTTTATAATAAGGGCTCTTGTCATTCTGCTTACCTCAAAATGAGTGCCTCCTGATTCCTGGGGTAATGGTTACAGAGGTTGGAATATGCTCCATTTGGGAAGCCATATCACTGACGGAGGGGCCCAGTCGGTGTACCAGGGAGTCTGTCCCAGTTCCTTATGCTCATTCCCTGTAATGTGCTCTAATAGCTCATAATAACAGTCTGGTAATGCTGGGAGTTGTAGTTCTCCCCTATTATACCCATCTCCCTATAACGTATGCTGTTTCCCTACAATATCAAAAAGAAAAAATAATTGAACTTCTTAAATCAAAAAGTATCCACGTGTAGTTTTATTATAGATCCATTACAAGATTTGTGTCGTTTTGGCATGTAGCCTTTTGTTCTTGGATGTCACATGACCAGGATAGCTTTTCAGCCTTTAAGCTTTTATCCTGTCAAGGGAATCAGGCCTTGCACAGTTGCACGGTCACATAGCCAGCAATTTTAAGCCCTACAATATCAGGCTGGCCATGTAGTTCTCTCCTGTAAAATCCCTCTCCACGTAATGTCAACTGATGCCCCACAAAAGCAGTCTGGACATACTGAAAGTTGTAGTTCTCTCTTCATATCCCTCTTCCTGTAATGTCCACTGATGCCCTATAACAGTCTTGACATGCTAGAAGTTCTAGTTCCCTCCTCTTTGATAGCCCATAATAACATCCTAGAAATGCTGGTAGTCATCCATGTGGCAAGTGACCCGTCACTGATTTGCCCAGTCATTGGCTGCAGCTGCCACATCCCCTGCATCAAAATGGATGTTGATGCAGGTAGACCCAGGACCTGCAGAGCCAGCAGTGGAGCCAGAACCCAATGATGTGGATGAGTTAGGTATGATTACCACTGTTGGTCTGGTCACAAGGTGATCCCACACCATATGCGGCAGGTGCCTGCTGGGGTTGTGGGGAACTTGCTGGGAAGGATGGGGCATTCAAAAATTTGCTGTGGGGCTCATTCATTTATAATTATGAACTTTACGTATTCACTCAAAAACTGTGACTATGCTCCTGCTTGAACTATAGGTTTTGAGAAGGGAAACAATATATTATAAGGTTAATGGACTTTTTGACAGAATCTGCAATGAAAGACCCAAACAGAGCTTCAAAACGCAGATGTGAAGAAGCCCTATGAAGAATACAGAGCCTGTGGATCCTGTAACAAGCACTTCACTTATGCTGCATTACCACTGGAGAATGCATGATGAGTGACAATAAACAGGGAGGAGGCTATGCAGGGATGGGAAAGAATGCTATGTACAATGCTTGGGACACAAGGGGTGGAGAATGACTAAAAATATCAGGAGAAGAGCTGTGGGAATAACTTCAGAATGAACGTGACACACAGCGCTTTATGGGCCACAATCACTAGTATGGTCCAACAAAGCAGGTGTGACTGATAGAAATAAAGAGTTGAAGCTAGCAGATCTTGTGGACAAGCCTTAATTAATTGGGTTGGCTGAAATGGGAATAACCTCATTAAGTGGCCTGCTCTCCACTGTGTACATAACTTCTATAACAGTGAATAGGAGCTATGCAAACAGTGTGGTACAGCAATCTACACTGTTTTGATAACTCCAGCCATCCCAATCTGGTGCTTACTTTGAGGTACTTCTATCTCAGGGACAACCCCTTTGAAGTTTTATTTACTTTGGCTGGAATATCACCAATTGAAATGACAATGTATCTTCAACTAAGTATGATTTCTATTTGCAAGCTTATGTCACAGAGACAATGCCCTACAAAGATACTGAAGTCAATTCTCATCTGCTGGGGACAGAACTTTCCTTTTCTACACTCTAGGCTGGTGTCAAATTGCCACACAACAGCCATCGTTAGGTTTTTGCCATTAGGCAATCATGCACTCATTAACAAATTAAAAAAAATAATGCAGAAGAAGGGATTGCTGAATGGAATGAAACATTATATGTTGGAATGTAAGGATGCATATAAGTACCGGTAAATTATTATTTTAGAGAAAGGAAAGTTTTTTGGGGGAAAACTGTACACTAGGAGGCTCTAGTGATACGGTTGGGGGTATACAGGTTCTGTATGGTGTCCTGTGGCACATTTGCCCACAACTGTTGCAGCTGGACTGTACAGTCATGGACAAAAGTTTTGAGAATTACATAAATATTGGAAATTGGAAAAGTTGCTGCTTAAGTTTTTATAATAGCAATTTGCATATACTCCAGAATGTTATGAAGAGTGATCAGATGAATTGCATAATCCTTCTTTGCCATGAAAATTAACTTAATCCCCCAAAAAACTTTCCACTGCATTTCATTGCTGTCATTAAAGGACCTGCTGAGATCATTTCAGTAATCGTCTTGTTAACTCAGGTGAGAATGTTGACGAGCACAAGGCTGGAGATCATTATGTCAAGCCGATTGGGTTAAAATGGCAGACTTGACCTGTTAAAAGGAGGGTCATGCTTGAAATTATTGTTCTTCCATTGTTAACCATGGTGACCTGCAAAGAAACGCGTGCAGCCATCATTGGTGTTGCATAAAAATGGCTTCACAGGCAAGGATATTGTGGCTACTAAGATTGCACCTCAATCAACAATTTATAGGATCATCAAGAACTTCAAGGAAAGAGGTTAAATTCTTGTTAAGAAGGCTTCAGGGCGTCCAAGAAAGTCCAGCAAGCGCCAGGATTGTCTCCTAAAGAGGATTCAGCTGCGGGATCGGAGTGCCACCAGTGCAGAGCTTGCTCAGGAATGGCAGCAGGCAGGTGTGAGCGCATCTGCACACACAGTGAGGCGAAGACTTTTGGAAGATGGCCTGGTGTCAAGAAGGGCAGCAAAGAAGCCACTTCTCTCCAAAAAAAAAACAGCAGGGACAGATTGATCTTCTGCAGAAAATATGGTGAATGGACTGCTGAGAACTGGGGCAAAGTCATATTCTCCGATGAAGCCTCTTTCCGATTGTTTGGGGCATCAGGAAAAAGGCTTGTCCGGAGAAGAAAAGGTGAGCGCTACCATCAGTCCTGTGTCATGCCAACAGTAAAGCATCCTGAGACCATTCATGTGTGGGGTTGCAAAAACACAGCCATGAATAAAGAATGATACCAAAATACCCCTCAACAGCAACTTCTTCCAACAATCCAACAACAGTTTGGTGAAGAACAATAAATTTTCCAGCACGATGGAGCACCGTACAATAAGGCAAAAGTGATAACTAAGTGGCTCGAGGACCAAAACGTTGACATTTTGGGTCCATGGCCTGGAAACTCCCCAGATCTTAATCCCATTGAGAACTTGTGGTCAATCCTCAAGAGGCAGGTAGACAAACAAAAACCCACTAATTCTGACAAACTCCAAGAAGTTATTATGAAAGAATGGGTTGCTATTAGTCAGGAATTGGCCCAGAAGTTGATTGAGAGCATGCCCAGTCGAATTGCAGAGGTCCTGAAAAAGAAGGGCCAACACTACAAATACTGACTCTTTGCATAAATGTCATGTAATTGTTGATAAAAGCCTTTGAAACGTATGAAGTGCGTGTAATTATATTTCACTACATCACAGAAACACCTGAAACAAAGATCTAAAAGCAGTTTAGCAGCAAACTTTGTGAAAACTAATATTTGTGTCATTCTCAAAACTTTTGGCCACGACTGTAGATCCGGCACACTGGTAGGTTGCTGAAGCTGGTGTCCCAGTTGGTCAATAAATGCTCAGTTAACATTATATATCTCGTGAAAGTCCAGGCCAAGGAATTGTTGCAATCTAGCAAAGACATTTCTGGGAAACCCTTGCTGTGTGTGGGTGAGCATTATCCTGCTGAAAAATGCCAGTTGAAAGCCCTGCCATGAGAGGCAACACATATGATTTCAGGATGTTCTGCACATTTCGCTGAGCTGTCGGTGTCCCTCATATCACTCAGTCAGTATTTGTTCAGTATTTTTAATCAGCATTTGTAAGCCAGAATCATTAGTGGGTACTAAACACAAAAGGGGCACAAAAATTTCCATTATACTCTGTTACGGTAGGTTCCATTTCAGGTTCTGACTATGAAGCTGACTGTGCCTAACCTAAGTTTACCACTTGGTATTCACTACAGCCTCTTAAATATGTACAGTAATGGAAACAGTTCTGTCAGACCTCAGCTCACATTCGTATAACTTCCTATTAAGAAATAATATCGTATGCAGATGTAACTTAATAAGCTGTTATGATAATCTCAGGGGCTAGAGCTCCAAATTATTTAGGATGTTTTACCATTTAGCTTTTGAAAAAAGTTTCCTTTTTAAAAAGACTCACTGAAGTGAATGGGTTGTAATTACACCGCTTACTGCTGCAGTTGCGATGGCGAGCAGGTAAACGGTACTCTTACGGGGGAAAAAACCAATCATGTGCATGAGCCCTTAAAGGGTTGTGCAGGGCTAGTATCTTGATAACCTCTCCTCAGGATAGGTCATCAATATCAGATCAGTGGGGGTTCGACTTCTGGCACACCCACCATCAGGTGTTGGAAGAGGCTGCAGCGTCTAACTTGCAGCGAAAGTGCAGCGGAAGGGCAGTTTGTCCCATTTTCTTCAATTGTAGTTACACTGCACTTCTGCTACTAGTTAGGGTACGGCCACATGGTCAGGTTTTGCAAGCCAAAATCAGGAGTGGATCATACAAGGAGAGAGATTATAAAGGACAGATACGATTTCTCTTTTTTCAATTTACTCCTAGTTGTGGCTTCAACAACTACATGCAGAAACCTGACCATGTGGCCATACCAACAGTGAAGAAGCATGAGCACCTTATCTGCAGTGGTGCTGAGAGTCAGGACCCTGCCACTCTGATATTGATGATTTATCTGGAGGATAGGTCATCAATATACTGCACAACCCCAGACATAGGAAGATATAAAAGATAATGGCCCAAATTTACTAATTCTATAGACGATGTGAACTTAGGCTGACTAGTCCTGCACCAGATTTAATACAAGCGCTCAGGCTGGATGATGAATCTGGTACAGGGATAGACACTTTCGTCTCTCTATATCAACCATAGGTTGGCTTAGTTTGTGACATATGTTTATGCCCAAATGGTGGCTCCATTTTTGGTGCTAAATGCTACATATTAGGCCACACTCCTTTTATGGTACAACACACCTCTTTACATGCAAGGTGTAGGGGATTTCTTAAAAACTAGATGTGCCAAAAATGCACCAAATTGGGCCAATTTGCACCAAATTGTTGTGCAGTTGAGCCTCTGTCTCTGCAGCAGAAAGTAGTAGGGAGTTAAATTCTCTGTAACTTCCCAGCAATATTGTGTTCTTCGACTCTTAGACAGCAATTCCAATAATAATAATAATAATAATAATAATAATAATAGCCCAGTAAGCAATCCCATGTTGGAGTTTTAGAAGTTCATCTTTGATGGGTCGAACATAAAATAACACGAAATAGAAAGCATCAAAGAGGACACCATAAAAAGCAAAAAACAAAAAAACAAACAAAATCTTATCTCTTATGATTCCAAGAAAGAAAAGGATGTCCAGCTACAGGAACACCACGGCAGATTAAAACTTCTTATTCATCCATTAAAAGCCATACAAGCATCGCATGCGATCAAGTAGGTAACCCAATCTCACATTTGTATCTTGGCTTCCAGCATTGGGATCAAAACTGACCAACTGCAACATCTGTATGGGAGTTTGTATGTTCTCCCAGTTTTTTCATAGCTTTTCTCCTGCACTCCAAAAACATACACATAGGTTTATTTGAAATTCATAGTGTGAGCCATACTAGAGACAGGTATCGATGTAAGTGATGACTGTGTCTGTACAGCGCTGCAGACTATGCTAGTGCTATTATAAATGAATAAATACCACACTATAGAAATGTGAAAGAAGAGATACTGTGTCAAAAGACGAGATTAATGTCCGACATGCACAATGTATCTGTGATATTCACTTCTTTTTTCATTGTGTTGTCAAAATATTGGAACAATGTTACATAAGTGATGCAGAAACCCCCAACTACTCATACAATGCTTTTTATGTGCAGCCTGTAGACAGCGCTTCCTCATGACGAAAGCAATATTTGCCTGGGAATGAACCAGAAGACATGAAAGGAGCACACATAGAGGGCCACAGTATTGAATGAAGCAGTGCAATTCAGCAGTCAGCCTAAAACAATCCCTTTCCTGTATAAATACCTTCTGCTTTTCTTAATACTTCCTCCTCTCGTGAAGTCGACACACAAGATGTGTTTGTTTTTTTAAAAGCCTGTTCCTTGTTGTTTTGTTTTTTTACTATTCCTTCTGGTTTATAATGTCACATTCTAGTTTATGGCTGGGGTATG